>NW_027507718.1:418618158-419335658 GCF_037356315.1 Lithobates pipiens
CCATCTCCTGTATCGTGTCTGCACAGTCTCTGACCAACTCCTGTATCGTGTCTGCACAGTCTCTGACCATCTCCTTATCATGTCTGCACAGTCTTTGACCATCTCTTGTATTATGGCCACACAGTCTCTGCCCGTTTCCTGCATCATGTTTGCAGTCTCAGGGGTGTGTGTGGGGCCTCATGTCTAGGTTTTGCCTAAGGCATGACAAAGCCTAGAACCGCCTCTGGGGAAATGCTTGGGCAAAGAACTCTCTGAGATTGTGTCCCCAGACTCCTGATCCCGTAACCTCTGTGCCATCTTCAGATACCTGTTAAAATTGTTTTACGAGGATCATTGTTATCCTCCTGTTTGACCAAGACCTTGCAAAGCTACAACCTAGGAGCTGTCCGCTGTAAAGCCCACACTCCTTGCAGGGTGCTTTGGTGAACACAGATACAAAAATTCTCCTGGGGACACAGATGTTCTGTAACACCCATTTTCCATCAGGTGTAAATATCTCTGGTTAACATGTGACAGTAGGAAGGCTGTGAGTCAGTGGAAACTGCCGCTAGAGCTGTTAGGATTAGATCAGGCAGAATACTTATTTACAGTAAAAGTAAGATGAGATGTTTTTGGGCAATATATTAATATTTTCTAGCTCTAAGTTGGGTGTAAACTAGTCTGTGCCTCCTATGCTGTGACTCACAAATACACAGGAACGACCACAGATGTGCTATGTTAAAATGTAGATACACCTTAACAATGAGCTTTTTTTATTCGTTCCAGTTTAGCCTGGTAAAAATACCATTCAAAGCAATTTGTCATATCTGTTTGTTAAATGCAAAAAATATTTATTGATGGTGTCAAAAACTCAGAGCTGTGCTCAGTAGCTCAGTAGTTTAACCACAGACAAATTGGCAGGGCTGACACCAAGTCTTGCAATTTAGGTCTACAAAAAGGCATGCACTATCATTTTACAAGAGGAAATTAGTAGCCAACAGCATTGTTAGCAGATCAACAGGCAATTTTCTGTACTTGCGGGGTCTTTAAAGGGATGAACGATGGGGAAATGTGCATTGTTAGGAGGACAGGCTCAGCTGAAACTGATTTCAGAGGCAAACCATACATCAGAGAGGGTCACACATACAATTTCCACCCAGGTTTATCTTGCAAACGCAGTTTTAATGCAGGAAGGCTTTGCACAGCAAAGAAAGGAATGAAAGTTTTTATGTAAGTTCAATTGTGCGACATTTTTTATTTATGATTGGTTTCGGAACACTGTGTATCAAGCTCTGTATTCGAGTGGAATTAGCCCTGCTTTCACTGTATTTACAGGAGTTTTATTTTAATTTCCTTATATATATATATATATATATATATATATATATATATATATGTATGTGTTCACTTATTGTGTTTTGGGGTTTCAAATTTCTGGGTGTATCTGTAACGCGGAGTGGGGATTTAACACGCTTTGCACAGCATAGACTAAGCATAAACAACATTTTTTTTCGTCCAAACCTCTAAGGCCGCGTACACACGCGCGGACTGTTGGCCCAACTTTGTCCGTCCAACAGTTTGAGCGAACAGTCCGCTCAAACTTAGCATGGACGGACATGGCCACACACGACGGACGAACAGTTTGCTGAAACCGTGCGCGATGACGTGAACGGCACGTACGACGGGACGAAAAATACGACGTCCTATACACTGCAATGCAACCTTCCGACGTGGAAATCCTTTCTGAGCATGCGCGAGACTTAGTTGGCCGAACAAGCCTACACACGAGCGAACAGTCCGCTGAAACAAGGTTTCAGCGGACAGTTTTTCGGAATTTCCGTAAGACCTTGTTCGGCCAACTGTCCGCTGAAACTGTCCGCTGAAGCCCCACACACGAGCGGACTGTCCGCCCAAACACTGTTCAGCGGACAAGGTTGGGCGAACAGTCCGCGCGTGTGTACGCGGCCTAATGCCGCATACACACGACCAGACTTATGTCCGACAGACTTTCGAAGGAGTTCTGACGGAGTTCCGGCAGAGTTCTGACGGACTTTCCGAATGAGCGGACTTGGCCACACACAATCACACCAAACTCCGACGCATTCGAACGTGATGACATACGACTCGACTCGAATAAGGAAGTTCATAGCCAGTAGCCAATAGCTGCACTAGCGTCGGTTTTAGTCCGTCGGAATAGCATACACACGAGCGAATTTCTCGGTAGGAACTGGGTCCGGCAGAGTTCTTGCGGAAAAATTTGAAGCATGTTCCATTTCTAAAGTCTGTCAGACTTTTGCGAATCAAAAGTCCGTTGCAGCCCACACACGATCGAATAGTCTGCCGGAATCATTCCGTCAGACTTTGGATGTTAAAAAAGTCCGGTCGTGTGTACGGGGCTTTACTGAACTCAATTCAGTTTCTCACAGAACAGGCTGCCCCTAATGGGTTCCCCAAAACAAACTGGCAGCACATGTACCTTTTTAGTGTTCTGTCAGCAGTCAGCCTTTTCACCCAGCAGCAGGCATTGATAGAAGAGATATTGGCACGCCTGCCTTTACACGTACATGAACTTTAATGGCATCCCAGTCTTAGTCCGTAGGGTTAAATATTGATTTGGCCCACCCTTTGCAGCTATAACAGCTTTACGTCTTCTGGGAAGGCTGTCCACAAGGTTTAGGAGTGTGGCTATAGAAATATTTGACCATTTTTCCAGAGGCACATGTGTAAGGTCAGGCACTGATGAGGAATTCATCCCAAAGGTGTTCTATCAGGTTGAGGTCAGGACTGTGCAGGCAAGTTCCTCCACCACAAACTCGCTCATCCATATCTTTATGGCCCTTGCTTTGTGCATTGGTGTGCAGTCATGTTGGAACATGACTGCGTTGGGCCATCCCCAAACTGTTCCCACAATGTTGGGAGCATGAAATTGTCCAAATTGCCTTGGTATGCTGATGCCTTAAGATTTCCCTTCACTGGAACTAAGGGGCCAAGTCCAACCCATGAAAAACAACCCCACACCATAATCCCCCCTCCACAAAATGACTTGGGACAGTGCACAAAGTCCATAAAGACATTGATGAGTGAGTGTGGGGTGGAGGAACTTGACTGGCCTGCACAGAGTCCTGACTTCAAACCGATAGAACCTTCACTTTTAGGATGAATTAGAGCAGAGACTGCAAGCCAGGCCAGGCCAGGCCAGGTTATTCTGGAAGAATAGTCAAGCATTCCCATATACACACTCCTAAACCTTATGGACAGCCTTCCCAGAAGAGTCGAAGCAGTTATAGCTGCAAAGGGTGGGCCAACTCAATATTGAACCCTACAGACTAAGACTGGAATGCCATTAAAGTTCATGTGAGTGTAAAGGCAGGCATCCCAATACTTTTGGTAATATAGTGTATATGGACAGTTGGGACTATTAATGAAGTTGTGGTTACCAGGAAAGGTGGACCTATGGATGAAGGCTTCATCCCACACAAACTTTTACGAAGCCCCCAGATAAGAAAAAACAATTTGTTTTCTTTACATTAGTCATAAACCTTGGAGACCCTCATTATGTGTATGTGAGACACCTAGGTGGCTCACATACACTATCCAAAATTATTTTGAACACTCTTTAATATTCCTAGCCTACTATACATTGCATGTGGTACAGATTTTCTTAGAGTTTCAGAATTCAGTTTTTCTGTATACGTCATCCATGGCAAAAAATAAAATGTAAAAAAGACCAGATAGATACAGATGAATGAAGAGTCATAGGAATGGGGGAAAAAAAGTTATACAGCATATTAGAATATGAAATGCGTAAAAGTGAAGAAGGTGAACTGTCGTAAAAGATGGCTGATGATGAGTGAACTGGCTTGTTTGGATGTGAGTTTGGTGGTAAAGTGATATAACATGTTAAAATAAAGTGAGAACGCTTTTTTACTACTTTATTTATGTCACCTGTACCTGTTCCAGAGGTATGTGAGCATTGAAGAATGGTACTCACCTTCTTCTATTTCTGTCACCCCTACAGGGCAGCAAACAGCTCCTGAACAACTACCCAGTATACATCACTAGCAAACAATGGGATGAGGCCGTTAACTCCTCCAAGAAAGATGGAAGGCGGCTCCTGCGATACCTCATCCGATTTGTGTTCTCCACAGATGAGCTTAAATATTCATGTGGCCTTGGGAAAAGGAAAAGGTCAGTGCAGTCAGGAGACACTGGTCCTGAAAGACGTCCTCTGGATCCTGTTAAAGTAACGTGTCTCAGAGGTACTGCATCTTTTCACTCAGTGTACTTGTCCCCCTTTGTTTCTTGCATTGTCTTTCTCTAGCAGGCTTCTTGTGATATGCTGACCTGTCATTTCTTCTTATGTCACTCGTGACTTTATGTACTTATTCTCTTCAGGATGGTATGCCGTTCAGAGTTCTGACGTGTTTGTAAACCCTAACAATGAACTTCTCTTATTTGCTCCTCCAAATCTATTGGAAGAATTTTGTTATATCTGCAAATAAATACCTGTCAATCCTGTCAGAAATCCAGTGTGTTTCTAAATTCCTGTAGTGAGCTGACAATGCTAAACTAAAATCTCAAACATTCACACCAGTGAGTTCTTTCTGTGGAATACAGAACACCGTCTTCGGTAACAACACTGCTCCTCTGTAGATATAGTACTGTAAACGCTGTCACCCTAGGAGAGGAAGTGTGTCAGTGTATCACTGGGTGAAAATAAAGGTAAAAAAGCCTGAAAAAAATAAATGCAGTCACCACATCTTGTAACTGGCAAGATACAATATATTTTGCTTTTGCACTTGGATAGCCTTTAACCCTTTTGCTTTCAGGCCCATGAAGCCATTTAGAAACTTTCTGGTCTTGTGGCAGGACCGATGGATGCTAATAGACTTTCATGTAGTGAGGGACACTCGTTGTGACGTGTTTTTTTATTAATCACCTTTGTGAGTATATATATTGCTCTTTTATCTTTTCAATAAATCATATTGCGGTAATTCTCTAGGTTGGTACTCCTTTCTCTGTTCGCTAGGTCCGTAAAGCGTACAGACCTACAGCACTGGTTCCAGCTGGCCAGGTCTGTACGTCATACGGACCTGCATTCCTGCTTCTGCTATAAGTGACCAGGAACCCAGAGCTATTCACCTAAAATATGACCTCCCCTTGCTGATGTCGCTAATGCTTGCCTCTCTGTGTCTCCCAGCCTTTTCACCTCCCACTACTGTTCTATGCACCCCCCCCCCACTCTTTTGCCCCTTTCCCCTCCGATGCCCTCCCCCCAGTATCAATACCCACTGCAACCCCGATCTGCTGTGGCTACCCTGCAGCTGACGACTTCTTCCTCTCCCAACGGCTTCAGGGCAGCCACAAGGTTGATTAAATATTTTTTTATATATCCCCTCTGTTGATCCAATATCCCCCCCGCCCTCCTTACAAATGCTCTGGCAGTCGTCTCTGCTGTGTTGCTGCCCGGCATTCCCACCTCCAGCCAGCTGCAGCTACTGTTTCAAAACACAAGTTGTCAGGGTGGAGAGTGGTGGTGCTGTTTAATATCCCCCCCCCTTCCTTTCCTTGAATGGGCAGAGTGCTCAATCACTACTGATTGCTATGTTCATTCATCACTGAAGCATAGCAAGTAGTGTTTACTACGCTTCAGTTTTGTGAATGAATAGGAATACAGACTCCTATTCATTCATGTACAGTGCAGCTGAGGCACTGTACACAAATTTAGTAGATTTGATAACAATTTTGTTTGCTTTTAACATTTGATTTTGGAGTGATGGACTTTCTGAAAACCATGAGCATTGCTGGAACTTTATTTGTTCAATAAATATTTTCCATCCTGCTCCTTCGAATTGTCTTGTCGCTGTGGTTGAAACTGAATGTCAGTTTGACCCCACTAATAAATAATAAATGGAACGAACTTTATTAATACAAACATTTTTGAATAAAATTTGACTATTTTTCATTAATTAGTTATATTATCAATTAAATGCAAATTACTCATCATGCTTCCACTTTAAGTGAAGGAGGGCAAGCCACCGCTCTCTCCTTATTGGCTCACTGTCTCAGCCAGTGAGGAATGAGAGACTCGGGAGAAGCTCAGCTCTTGTACACATCGCTGGAAAGTTAACACAGGTATCCTAAGTATTACCTTCGACAGGTCAGGGAACAACAACTCTGAGGCCGCGTACACACGCGGGGACTGTTCGCCCAACTTTGTCCGCTGAACAGTGTTTCGGCGGACAGTCCGCTCGTGTGTGGGCTTCAGCGGACAGTTTCAGCGGACAGTCTGACGAACAAAGTTTTTCGGAAATTCCGTAAAACTGTCCGCTGAAACTTGGTTTGAGCGGACAGTCCGCCCGTGTGTAGCCTTGTTCGTCAAACTAAGTTCCGCGCATGCTCAGAAAGGATTTACACGGCGAAGGTTGCATTGCAGTGTATAGGACGTCGTATTTCTAGTCCCGTCGTACGTGCCGTTCACGTCATCGCGCACGGTTTCAGCGGACTGTTCGTTCGTCGTGTGTGGCCAAGTCCGTCCATGCTAATTTTGAGCGGACTGTCCGCTCAAACTGTTTGACGAACAAAGTTGGGCGAACAGTCCCCGCGTGTGTACGCGGCCTGAGTTTTTCATTAGCTAATCAGTAGCGGGCTCCTCTCCCAGCAGGAAACACAGAGGGTAATGACAGCTCCTGTGTACAGACTCCAGGCATAGATGGTAAGGTGCACTTCACTGCCAGGTCAAATGGATAGATGGCTCAGCCCCTGGATCTCCTGACAAGGGACTGAGTTGGTGGCACCCGTAGAAACTCGAAGGAGACACTCTCATGGGCCGGAGGAGACCTACACAGACTCAGATCAGATGCTGGCGGATGCTGGCGGAAGTGCTCCGCAAAAGATACACACATTGAGGGCACCGGAAAGCTGGAGAACATACAGCCAGAAAAAAAAGCCGTTAGACATGGGATAACTAAAATCCAAACTGGGAGGATGCTGACCCGGTCCAGGACTACATGTTTCGGGGTTTAACCCTTTCTTCAGGTTACATGGTCATGTAGTCTTGGACCGAGTCGGCATCCTCTCAGTTTGGATTTTAGTTATCCTGTGTCTAACAGCTTTTTTTCTGGCTGCATGGCCTCCAGCTTTCTGGTGACAATCAGAAAATTCCCAAAAATTCTGGAAATCTTGGTTCCAGGGGCGGCCCGTGCATTGTGGGCACACAGACGCCACCCCCTAATCCCTTCTGCTGGATCCATGGAAGCGTGGGCCGGGCTGTTTTTTTTTATTTATTTTTTTTGAAGCACCTGATTAGAGCCTGAGGCTCTAATATGCTTCAAAAAAGGGTAGGCTCTGGGAGCAGAGAGTGCTCCCTGATCCCACCATGTTGTGTGACCATAACTAATTAATTTTTGCTATTTTTGCACCACAGTGCCTCCCCACCAATCAGGAGTAGGGATGAGCCCAATGTTCCAGTCGGCATCGGGTGTTCGCGGCAAATTCGAAAGCCGCAGAACACCCTTTAAAAGTATATGGGAGAAATCAAAAGTGCTAATTTTAAAGGTTAGTATGTAAGTTGTCATAAATAGTGTTTGGGGACCTGGGTCCTGCCCCAGGGGACATTTATCAATGCAAAAAACTGTTTTAGAAGCGGCCGTTTTATTGGGAGCAGTGATTTTAATAATGCTTAACCGATTCGCGTCCACCCTATAGCCAAAAGACGGCTACAGAGCGGACACTAACTGCCGGGAGGCCGTCCCTGGACGTCCTCCTGTTTACTTCCCTAATGCGTGCCGCCGCGCATCGGGGAAGTTCTGTGTTGCCCGTGTCCCCCGGACACAGCCAATCACAGATCGTGCTAAATGGCCAATCACAGTGGCCATTTAGCACTCGATCGGGCTATCCAATGATAGGTGATCTCATATGTAAACATATGAGATCATCTCTAATCGCCGGCTCCCCTCCTCACACAGAGACAGCGTGTGAGGAGGGAGAGCTTCCGTGCTGCAGCTGCAGCGTCTGTGACTGTGAGTGTACACACACACACAGTGAAACACACACATGCCCACCTGTCCCCAGTGCCACCTATCAGTGCCATCTGTCCCCTGTGCCACCTATCAGTGCCATCTGTCCCCAGTGCGACCTGTCCCCAGTGCCACCTATCAGTGCCATCTGTCCCCAGTGCCACCTGTCAGTGCCATGTGTCCGCAGTGCCACCTATCAATGCCACCTAACAGTGTCATCTGTTCCCAGTGCCACCTGTCCCCAGTGCCACGTGTCCCCAGTGCCGCCCGTCCCTAGTGCCACATGTCCCCAGTGCCACCTGTCCCTAGTGCCATGTATCCCCAGTGCCACCTGTCAGTGTCACATGTCATCAGTGCCACGTGTCAGTGTCACGTGTCATCAGTGCCATCTGTCATCAGTGTCAGGTGTCATCAGTGCCACGTATTAGTGCCATCTGTCATCAGTGCCACGTATTAGTGCCATCTGTCATCAGTGCCATGTATTAGTGCCATCTGTCGTCAGTGCCACATTAGTGTCACGTGTCATCAGTGCCACAGATTAGTTCCATCTGTCATCGGTGTCAAGTGTCATCAGTGCCACGTATCAGTGCCATCTGCCATCAGTGCCACGTCAGTGTCACGTGTCATTGTCCTGGTGCTCCAGGGCCTTCAAAAGTGTAATAGGTAGTCAACAATTTAGATGTGTAACTTATGCTCCTAGAACACGTGACGGTGCTCCCTGCATGTTGGGCCTCTCTAAGTGGCCAGGCTTTGAAAAAGTCCCACACATGTGGTATTGTAATACTCAGGAGGAGTAGCAGAATTTAATTTGTGGTATACACATGCCATGTGAGAGAAATAACCTATTACAATGACAATTTTGTGGGAAAAAAAACAAAAAAACAAAAAAAATCTTAATTTTGCAAAGAATTGTGGGAAAAAAATTACAACACCAAAAACCTCACTATGCCTCTTACTAAATACCTTGGAATGTCTACTTTCCAAAAAGGGGTCATTTGGGGGGTATTTGTACTTTCCTGGCTTGTTCGGGTCGCAAGAAATGAGATAGGCCACCGGTACATCAGATGTGATCGATTTTGTATGATTCGCACCACAGCTTGTAGACTCTCTAACTTTCACAAAGAACAAATAATATCCACTAATTTGGGTTATTTTTACCAAAGATATGTAGCAGTATAAATTATGGCCAAAATGTATGCAGAAAAGTTCATAATTTGCATAATTTTATCACAGAAATTTTCTGTCTTTTTTCATTTATAGCGCAAAAAATAAAAAACCCAGAGGTGATCAAATACCACCAAAAGAAAGCTCTATTTGTGGGAAAAAAAAGGACAAAAAATTCATTTGGGTACAGTGCTGCATGACTGAGTAATTGTCATTCAAAGTGTGAGAGCACCAAAAGCTGAAAATTGGTCTGGGCAGGAGGAGTGTTTAAGTGCCCAGTAGGCAAGTGGTTAAAGTGAAACAATAAAAGTGAAATACTCCTTTAAATTTCATACCTGAAGGGGTGTCTATAATATGCCTGTAAAGTGGCACATTTTTCCTGTGTTTAGAACAGTCCCTGCACAAAATGACATTTCTAAAGGAAAAAAAAGTAATTTAAAAGTACTCGCGGCTATAATGAATTGTCGATCCTGGCAATACAGATAAAAGTAATTGAAAAAAACGGCATGGGATTCCCCCAGTCCATTAACAGGGCCTTTGGGTCTGATATATGAATATTAAGGGGAACCACAAACCAAAATGTAAAAAAAAAAATTGCGTGGGGGTCCCCCCAAATTCCATACCAGGCCCTTCAGGTCTGGTATGGATATTAAGGGGAACCCCATGCCAAAATCTAAAAAAAATGGTGTGGGGTTCCCTCTCAAAATTCATAACAGACCTAAAGGGTCCGGTATGGATTTTGGGGGGCCCCACGTCCTACCGGTCTGGTATGGATTTTTAAGGGAACCCCATGCCAAAAAGTAAAAAAAATGGCGTGGGGGCCCCCCAAAAATCCACATGCCCTCAATATGGGGAGGGTGATTTGGAGTAGCCCCCCAAAGCACCTTGTCACCAAGTGTTGATGGGGACAAGGGCCTCATCCCCACAACTGTTGCCCGGTGGTTGTGGGGGTCTGCGGGTGGGGGGCTTATCGGAATCCGGTGGCCCCCTTTAACAAGGGGATAACCAGATCCCGGACTTCCCCCTGTGGGAAATGGTACAGAGGTACAAATGTACCCCTACCATTTCACAAAAAAGTGTCAAAATGGTACAAAAGGCAAGATAGAACTTGAGACAAGTCATTTATTAAAAAATAAGAAAATGAAAATGTCCCATGAAGTCCATTCATCGTTTTCTCTCACTCCGCCGACGGACCGAACAAAAAAAACCCTGCACGCCGCCACCGATCCACCTCCATGGGAGGCACCCGCCGTAATGGCCGTCCTCTCAGGTGACAGTTCTTTTATAACTGAGGGCGGGGCCACATGGTGACATACCTGGGTGACCCCGCCCCCTCTGATGCACAGGGACTTTCCCATGGCTTTCCCGGGGTGTCAGAGGGGGTGGGCCACCCGGTTACGTAAACGGTAAAAATGCGCGACTTTACAGGCATACTATAGACACCCCCCAGGTACGAAATTTAAAGGAATATTTCACTTTTATTGTTTCACTTTACGCACTATTAAAATCACTGCTCCCGGCCATTTTTAAAAACACTTTTTATGACAAAGTATTAGGTGTTTGGCCCATCCCTACTTATAACCTTTTTCTGCTCACCTTTCTGTCTAATCCCTCTTCTCTCATGAAATTTTTTCTCTTTTGTGCCTTACACTGCTACATGGCCAGTCCAACCCGAGAGATCTAGTGCATACTTGATACCTCTCGTTTTTCCACCCCTTACTGTCTTACTCTAATGTGGTCTGTGCACCCACCTTTCTTCAACTACAGACCTTTAGGCCTCTTTCACACTAGTGGACTGATCAGGTTCGCTTGACAGTTTTTCAGGCGGACCTAATCGGACCCTCCAGTCTCCTCTGTGGAGCAGTGGGTGTCATAGTTCATGTGTCCGTTGACACCCACCTACATCTGATTTGATCCTGTCTGCTAAAACTGACGGATGGGAATTTTTTTCCCATCCATGTGGTGTAACGGATCAGATGACAGATGGATGGAAACGGACAGGCAGACCATTTCCATCCAAGAACCCAAAGATGATAGTGGACTGTGTCTTTTGCGTAAGTAGAATGGACATGAACCAGCCATCTGCCAATCAGCGGCGATCAGCAGACAGATTCTCTGCTGAGCAGGCTGACTCCAATGGGTCTGTCCTGTGTAGAGGGGGTCTAAGCCCTTGTACACACGGTTGGACATTCCGACGGAAAATGTCAGATCGGACCGTGTTGTTGGATAATCCGACCGTGTGTGGGCTCCATCGGACTGTTTCCGTCGGAATATCCGACCGACAAAGTTTTAGAGCTGGGCTATAAAATTTTCCGACAACATGATCCGATCTGACTTGTCCGATCGTTTGTAGAGAATTCCGATCGGGCAAAGTGCCACGCATGCTCAGATCAAATTACGAGACCAAAGCTATTGGCTACTAGCCTGAACGTAGTCCCGTCGTAACGAAATAACGTCATCACGTTACGAACGATCGGATATTCCGACAACTTTGTCCGACCGCGTGTATGCAACACCAGTTTCGGACAGAATCCGATGGATTTTGTTGTCGGAATGTCCGACCGTGTGTACAAGGGCTAAGACAAAATCAGCACTACCTTACTAAGAGATTCCTTTCTGCATTTACTTCCCTCTTCCTACACCCTGCCCCTGTTATGACTCCAGAAATCCTGCTTACTTCTGGAAAAACTGTGTTTGTGGTTACTGATAATTTTATGCCATACAATTCATTTTCTGAGATTCAATCTTTTGTTACTTTTTGTATATGCCAACCTATGCAAGTTGTCCTAAACCGTACTGTATCCTATTTGGTGCCATATAATTAAAGAATTTATTAAAGAATTAGTGAAGGGCAGGGAACACCAACACCTAACAAATGTTGGCTCCCCTCAATTGTTTGTTTTAACATCCATATTCTTCCAGACTTGGCCAGTGTGAATGCAATGCCCATGTGATGAAGTACTTGGGTCATAATTAGGCTTTATTAGGTTATTTTAGAAAAGTCTTTAGCAAGATTTGTTAGCTCTTACATTCCTTGGAACTATAGGGCTGTGTATGGGAACTTTGAAGGTGAATCGTTAAAATGAAATGTAAACTCATCTCATATAAGCTTTAACATATTAATGTCATTTTCGGTATTTTTTGAAACCACTTCAGCCACTGAAGGTTTTACCTACTTCCTGACCAGGCCATTTTTTGCAATACGGCGCTGCATTGCTTTAACTGACAATTGCGCGGTCCTGCGACGCTGTACCCCAATAAAATTGATGTCCTTTTTTTCCCACAAATAGAGATTTCTTTTGGGGATATTTGATCACCTCTGTTGTTTTTATTTTCTGCGCAATAAACATAAACAATATTCTTTACTTTCTGCTATAAAACATTCCCAATAAAAAAAAAATATATATAAAATTCTTCATCAGTTTAGGCCAATATGTATTTGGCTACATATTTTTGGTATAAAAAAATCCCAATTAGCATTTATTGATTGGTTTGCGCAAAAGTTATTGCGTCTACAAATTATGGGTTCGATTTTTGGCATTTTTTACTTTTTTTTTTTACTAGTAATTCGGTGATCAGTGATTTTTAGTGGGACTGCAACATTGTGGCAGACAAATCTGACACTAAGTGACACTTTTTGGAGACCAGTGTATTCAATACAGTGATCAATGCTTAAAAATGCACTTATGCCTGTATAAATGACACTGGCAGAGAAGGGGGTTAACATAGGGGGCGATCAAGGGTTTAAGTGTGCCCTATGGAGGTGCTTTCTAACTGGGTGGGGGGGGGGGGGGGGAGTGTTACACTGGAGAGATCGTGTCTCAGCTTAGCTGAATCAGAAGATCTCTTTTTTTTTTTTAACATAGGCTCTGTCTCTCCTGTGAATGTGCTCCCGCTGTGTCCAATCACAGTGGGAGTGGCACTCTGGTGGCACGCGTGCGCCTTCTACACTATGTGCACAAAATCACATACAGGTACATGATTTTGTGCAGCCAGGCCGCATGACTGCCATTAAAGACCTTATTCATGCACTTCTTATTTTAGTGTAACTTTGCTCTGTGCTTGTCTTCTATTTGTGCTCTCGCTTTGTCACCCTGTTACGTGGATCTCCAATGGACACTGCAAGTAGTTGTTCCAGCAAGTTATTTATTTTTTAAAAATCTGTTAAACTTCTATGCGTAAAATACTTGTGCTCTGCTATGTACTTCAAAATGACAAAAAGTGACGAAAATAAAAATAGTAAAAATAAATGTGATATGCTGACACATCACCTTTTTTTCAGATGAACAGCTGCCACCATTTACTAGTGAACTCAACACTAAAAAAAACAAGCAGTAATGTGAAAAAATGGTGTGCTTATTCTAAAGGAAACATATAACATATATAACGATCATAACAATATATTGTAATTAAAAAATAAAAATAAACACATATGTGTGTGTGTGTGTGTGTGTGTGTGTGTGTGTTTGTGTATATATATGTTTTTTTTTTTTTTGTCATTCACTCCCAAGTGCTTGAAAAAAATGACACATATATTGTAGAGCTGCACGATTCTGGTTAAAATGAGAATCACAATTCTTGCTGCGTAACATCATCTTTCACATTAAAACAAAAAAAAAATCGGGCTAACTTTACTTTTTTTTTTATTATTCATTGAAGTGTATTTTTTCCCAAAAAATTGCGTTTGAAAGACCACTGGGCAAATACAGTGTGACATAAAATATTGCAGCAATTGACATTTTATTCCCTAGGGTCTCTGCTAAACTATATATGATGTTTTGGGGTTCCAAGTAATTTTCTAGAAAAAAATATTGATTTTAACTTAAACAAGTGTCAGAAAAAGATTTAGACTTTAAGTGGTTAAACTTCCTGCATTTACACATTGTTTAAAAACTTGGCAGACTGCCTGGATTTTTTTTTCACACAGAATGTATCCCTTTGATCTAAGAAGGAAGAGTTAATTACAATGTTTCATTTTAAAAACTTGGCAGACTGCCTGGATTTTTTCTTTTGACAGCTGAGTGAGCAGATAAGTCTCTCCACTTGTTATATGAAAGAATCCGCAAACTCTGCAATAGAGATCGTCAGGGGGGGTTGAATCGAGATCACGATTTTTTAACGATTAATTGTGCAGCTCTAATATATTGTTCATAAGTCCACTGTGAAAATGTGCTCCAATCAAAAACACAATCCTTGCTCGCCGGTGCTTGAAAAATGTAAATAACCAAATAATCACCTCCTAGGTGCAATTCATGCTCATCTCCATGCTATGACCAAAAGGCCAATCGCAGTTTGGTTAATCACTAGGGTCGATCCAATATGTGCCCCTTTGGTCCTCCTCTGTCTCTGGTGGATTGGGTTACCTCCGCAATAATGCTCAAATAAACAGAGTATCTAATGTGCAGTATGTTTAAAATCTTCTTAATTTATTAAAAAGCTTCATCATTCAACTCACATTATTGACATCTTGTAGGTTTGCATAAAATGTAACTCAAATCTACGGCAAAATAAGCTCCAGCTCACCATTTTCTGGGTCACGGAGACACCAGAAATGACGTCACAGGCTCCCATGTTTATGATTGGAGCACCTTATCATGGTGGACTTATGAATAATATATAAGTATCACTTTTTTTTCAAGCACTTGGGAGTGAAGGACTATAATATATATAATAATTATATATTTAATAATATAATTAATATAATAATTATATATATTTTTTGTCTATTATTATTTCACTTATATTGTTATGATCGTTATATATGTTATATGTTTCCTTTAGAATGAGTGGACCATTTTTCACTATTTACCTAAAAATTGCCACTACACAGAACAAAAGTGGGAGTTACACAGCTGTATGACAATCTAATGTAAATCTAACAGCAACTATCCAAAGAAAACTAACACAAGTTATATATACACTTCACTTTGTGGAAGGGGCTTGTCCTCTAAGGAGACAAAGGTTAGCAGGAAGGAGACCAGGTTTTGGGACAATGCCAAATTACACCACAAATGAGCTGACACTTAAAGTAGTTTTAAAAACAAAAGTAAACATTTATTATATTGTAGCTTACCAATTCTTAGATGTGGTGGCTGCATTTGTTTTCTTTTTTAGTCTTACTTTCTTCTGGTGATATAAACAGTACATCTGTTGTTTTTCAAAAGAACAAGCTATCTTGCAGATGTATCAGTTACAGGGATGGGACAAACAATTTACCACTGACAGGGTTGTTTACAATGATCATCTTTTCTTTATGTAAAAAGTTTATCCTAAGAGAAAAAAAAACTGCTGTAACTAATTATATAGTGTGAGCTGGAGTTTAGCTTCAACTTGTTAGTGTATTTAAATCTTCTATTACATCAAATGTTGGCCATAGATGGAGCAAATTTCTTTCCTGGGTTGCAGGAAATAAATTTGCATGAGTCCTCCAATGTTGACAGGGGAATCCCTCCGCCTAGCCATTGTGTTCTCCCGGTCTGGGTCTGTCCATGTCGGGAGAACACAGTGATTATTGCAGTAATAGATCAAATTGGGTACTTTCATTCTCCCCATAGAGGAGAGCGGGACCTGCCATCCACTCGCTCAGCGGGGATCAGTGGAGCGATCCCACGCTGAGCAAGCAGAATCCGTTCCACAGAGACACTCATGCAAAAGGGGCATAATACAGGAGGTATGGTACTGGCCAGATAACCAGGTGAAAACAGAGGCGAAAAAGACTAAAAAAGGAAAATAAATGTAGCCACCATATATTGATAATAATAATTCCAATAATGATTGGAAAGTTGCAATACAGTAAGGGAAAAAATAATTTGATCCCCTGCTAAAGTTGTACTTTTGCCCACTGACAAAGAAATGATCAGTCGATAATTTTAATGGTAGCGTTATTTTAACAGTGAGAGACAGAATAACAAAGAAATCCAGAAAAACTCATTTAAAAAAAGATATAAATGGATTTGCATTTTAATGAGTAAAATAAGTATTTGACCTCTTCGCAAAACATGACTTAGTACTTGGTGGCAAAACCCTTGTTGGCAATCACAGAGGTCAGACGTTTCTTGTAGTTGGACACCATGGTTTGCACACATCTCAGGAGGGATTTTGTCGCACTCCTCTTTGCAGATCCTTTCCGAGTCATTAATGTTTCGAGGCTGACGTTTGGTAACTTGAACATTCAGCTCCTGCCACAAATTTTCGATGAGATTAAGGTCTGGAGACTGACAAGGCCACTCCAGGACCTTAATGTGCATCTTCTTGAGCCACTCCTTTGTTGCCTTGGCTGTGTGTTTTGGGTCATTGTCATCCTGGAACACTTTTCCATGACCCATTTTCAATGCCTTGGCTGAGGGAAGGAGGTTCTAACCCAAGATTTGATGGTACATGGCCCCATCCATCGTCCCTTTGATGTGATGAAAATCATCCTGTTCCCTTAGCAGAAAACCTCCCCCAAAGTTTAATGTTCCAAATTGTTTTCTTGGTGACTATGGTCCCAACTGCCTTGAGATCATTTACAAGATTCTCCCGTGTAGTTCTGGGCTGATTCCTCACCGATCTCATGATCAATGAAACTCCACGAGGTAAGATTTTGCATGGAGACCCTGATTGAGGGAGATTGACAGTTATTTTGTGTTTCTTCCTTTTGTGAATAATCGCACCAACTGTCGTCACCTTCTCACCAAGCTGCTTGGCCATGGTCTTGTGGCCAATGGCCATGGCCCATTCCAGCCTAGTGTAGGTCTACAATCTTGTCCCTGACATCCTTGGACAGCTCTTTGGTCTTGGCCATGGTGGAGAGATTGGAGTCTGATTGATTGCGCCTGTGGACACGTGTCTTTTATATAGGTAACAAGCTGAGATCAGGGGCACTCCCTTTAAGAGCAGCATGGTGAAAGGGTGACAACAGTTGGTGTGATAATTCACAAAAGGAAGAAACACAAAATAATTGTCAATCTCCCTTGGTCTGGGGCTCCATGCAAGATCTCACCTTGGAGTTTCATTGATCATGGGAACGGTGAGGAATCAGCCCAGAATCTTGTCTGAATGTTTCTGATCATTTCTTTGTCAGTCGGCAAATGTCCAAAATCAGCAGGGGATCAAATACTTTTTTCAATCACTGTATATTACATTTTTGGTTGTGAGTTTAATACAGTATGTACATAACTGTGAAAGAGCAGATTTCTAAACTGCAAGTCTCATTTTAAGATCCAGCACTTTTATACATCAGCCCCATGCATAGATATTTGAGATTAAAATTATACTTGAGGTTATTAAATTACATTTTGTTTTGAGCCCACATGTATGTGCACGTGTGATATTAGCCCGAGAACAAATAATATTAGCAGAAGAATCAAACAGTTATTCACATTAAACAAACAATATAGGAAACCACAAGCAGTGGAACCACACAGCGATCAGTATAGCTGATACTGCACCTGCTGATTTAATGATGACAGCTTGTACATTTATTCTCATCGTATATGTACATATGAGGACACACTACATACAAAAAGTGTAAATAAGGTAATACAGGAAGCTATGACAATTATTGCAACGCTAACTGAATAATCTCAGAAATATTCCTATCTGTGCTGGAGACCCGTAGTGGCCGAATAACAGTGTTTTGTTCAGTGTAATTGATTTTGAAACCTTCGTTCTGTAACTTTGTAATGGCCATAAAGATGGACTATGGGAATAACCAGTTTGCATTTACAACTGAAGATAAAAAAATGTAAAAAACACCATTTATACTAATTGTGTAAACATTATAAATCATAAAATATATTTTTTCATGGAAATATTGTAAGTATCTGTATACTGTATTAGCCATCTGCAATCCTCTGCACAGCAGTACTTAAACTGGTAATGGGTGGGATAGCATCCTGAGCCAATGAGGGCTGTGCTACCTCTGTATAATACACATGTGAGCATGCTTAGAGCCGAAGAGAGCATAGAAGTAACCTAACCTAGATTAGACTTCATCAGGCTGTATTGCTGGGGTGGATCTACTGCCTGTACAGGTGCACAGTGGCCTCTGAGGTCCTGGGTATAATACAGAGAAGGGCAGCCTTTGACTGGGCCCAAGAACCTTAGGTCAAATGCTGCTCAGAGTACTTTTAGTAAATAAAATGATCCTGACCAGCTTCTGAGCTCACTGCATGGTATAGAGTGCTGGCTGCCAGCAACATTCTTTAGCAGACACTTCTTTCACTGACATATATACAGTAAAACCTTGGATTGCAAGCATAATTCGTTCTAGAAACATGCTTGTAATCCAAAGCGCTTATATATCAAAACAAATTTCCCCGTAAGAAATAATGGAAACTCAAATGATTTGTTCCACAACCATTTATTCATAAGTCCTTCAGTTTATAATCCATATAAAAAGATTATAGCAATGGGACCAGGTTGTGCAATCATAAAATGTCCATCCACAAATGCAAGACTCCACATTAGAAGCTAAATCCAGCAGGAGCTACAGAGTATTAATAAGAAGAGAGGCGCCTCTAAGCATAGCAATATGTTGCTAAATGTTGTACCTTCATTAAATGTATCCGTATTGTTACACTTATAGCCGCCTTTCTTCTCTTTTATACTCAGTTGTGACATGACGCTCCTTGTATATCAAGACATTGCTTCTATATCAAGTCAAAATGTATTTAAAAATGTTGCTTGTCTTGCAAAACACTCTCAAACCAAGTTACTCTCAAACCAAGGTTTTACTGTATGTCAGACCTTCTCACGTATAACAAGGTATAGATTCTTTTTCCCAGGTATATCAATAGATGGGGACCTTGTCCCACTGGCAACCGATGTTAGGTGGCCTTTTTCCTACAGACCACCATTGTAAGGTTACCCTTTTCCCACTGACTACCATTGTATAATGGCCCCTTTCCCATTGACTGCCAATGTAAAGTGGTCCTTTTCCAATTCACTACCAATGTAAAGTGGTCCTTTTTTTCACTGACTATCATTGTAAAGTGGCCCTTTTGTCATTGCCTACCAGGATAAAGTTACCTTTATTATTGTTATTAATACAAGGTCAGTCATACCTTGCAATATACATTAGTAGCATCATTTTAAATAGTGTGCTTTTGTAGGGGGATAGTGCAAGAATATGCTCAGAAGTTGGTCATCTGCAAGTCAAGATGCACCTGTCAATGAATCCTGAATGAGCTCAGTGATGTCAGATTAATGCCACCAACACAAGCGAAAATCCCATTGACACAGACCCTAAGGCCCTGTTTACACTTATAGCCAGAAGATGGTAAAAATAGGCAGGTGATCTGTGGTTTTTACCGATTTCCTACCCTAACCTAACACAACGACCAGGTGGGGTGGTACACGTGCCATGACCGTGATGGTTTGCTTTATGAGCACGGCACAAATTATATCCAAGTGAATAGAGCCTCCTTGAAACCATGGCGCAGTCCTGCAGTCTTTTGAGGGTTAAAACAGGCAGTGAGGAGGCAACATATTGCCTCCCAGCCACCGGTCGACTGCCTTCTGAAAAGCATTCCACCGCAAATCATTTTTCAGAGGGGTCGTGCGCACCAACCCAGTTGTACTGTACATGAGCCATTACGGAACTCAATGACTGTTTCATCTGTTAGATCTGCAGAGGTTTGGCAGGACTTTCAGAATCGCAATATTAGCTTGATACAATATGTATCTTTCTATCACACGGATTAAATTGTCGTCAAAGCATGCATGCAACTAGCAATACAAGGTGCCCTTGCAATGTATTTATTCTGTGTGGGATTTACATATTTATCCAGGTCTTTATTGTATCCTTTCTTGCATTACATTCCTTTTACTTCAACAGGTTGTTTTGCTCATAATAACCTTCTGTGGTGCTTCATTTGAATGAATCATTTTAATATCCATTTGTTAGAAAGACAAGGCACCTACATCATTAATTAAAATCTACAGACCTCAGTCAATGAACATTTAGACAAATCATCCCATAAAAACAGATTAACAGATGCCCTTTTTTTTGATCATTATTTAAAGCCCAGCCAGATGTTACGGCTATAGAAATTAAAACAATGGAGATTATAAACTATAAACTCATAAAGTGGGATGTGAGGCTTGGCTCATAGTTCAGTGGAATGACGGTATTAGAGGGAGGCAGATCCTCCTCTTTCATTATTAAGGTGGAGGTCTAATAGGGTGAAACATTAAAATGTAGGCTAGAATACATGGCCCAAATTTTCAGGCAATAGAGATAAGGATGATCGCTGTTCATACATTATAATCCAAATATACTTCATCCTGAAATATTAATAGTAGGATATAATTATATTCCTTTCCATCGTTCGCTTTGCTTCTATGCTACTATGTTAGACTGTCTGGGCAAACTTACTCTGTTTAAAATATTTTACCTAAAATAAAAAAAAAGTTACAATGGAGCAAAATCACTTCCTAGTAAATCAAAGTGAAACTTCTGCTACATTCACAGTAAAAATATATTTTGTATATTGCATGCTTACTATATTGCCTGCCAAGTACTTTGTAATTCTGTGCAGCAGATCTTGTGATCAGCTTCAACTGTTCTGGGAAGGCTGCAGTGGCGGCTGGTGTTTTTTTTTTTTTGGGGGGGGGGGGCGGCAAACAACCACCCATCCCTCCCCCTCCCCCAGCAGCTGGCAGTACCTCCCCTTCTGCTGTATGTCGGTCTAGCACTTACCCCATCTAGGTGGGTGGCGGGCAGTGTGCTGCAGCTTTGTGTCCTCTCCGCCATCGGCGGCTCCTCCCCTCCTCCTAGGCATCCAATAGGATCACCTGTCCTTTTAGTCAATCGGGTGACGGGTGTCAAAACCCACTTTCTGATTGGCTGGAAGGGGGATCAGTGTTACAACAGCAAATAAATATTCAATATTGTAACACACCTACAGGTGATACTCGAAAAATTAGAATATCGTGCAAAAGTTCATTTATTTCACTAATGCAACCTAAAAGGTGAAACTAATATATGAGATAGACTCATTACATGCAATGCAAGATAGTTCAAGCCGTGATTTGTCATAATTGTGGTGATTATGGCTTACAACGTGAAAACCCCAAATCCATAATCTCAGAAAATTAGAATATTACATGCAATCAATAAAACAAGGACTGTACATAGAACAATATCGGACCTCTGAAAAGTATAAGCATGCATGTACTCATTACTTGGTTTGGGCCCCTTTTGCAGCAATTACTGCCCCAGTGCGGCGTGGCATGGAAGCTATCAGCCTGTGGCACTGCTGAGGTTTTATGGAAGACCAGGATGCTTCAATAGTGGCCATCAGCTCTTCTGCATTGTTTGGTCTCATGTCTCTCATCTTTCTCTTGGCAATGCCCCATAGATTCTCTATGGGGTTCAGGTCAGGCGAGTTTGCTGGCCAATCAAGCACAGTAATCCCATGGTCATTGAACCAGGTTTTGGTGCTTTTGGCTGTGTGGCCAGGTGCCAAGCCCTGCTGGAAAATTAAGTCAGCATCCCCATAGAGCTCGTATGTGGAAAGAAGCAGGAAGTGCTCCAAAATCTCCTGGTAGACGGCTGCATTGACCCTGGACTTATTGAAGCACAGTGGACCAACACCAGCAGATGACATGGCTCCCCATATCAACACAGACTGTGGAAACTTCACACTGGACTTGAAGCATCTTGCAGTGTATGCCTTTCTATTCTTCCTCCATACTCTGGGTTCTTGGTTTCCAAATGAAATGCGAAATTTAGAAAAGAGGACTTTGGACCAATGAGCAACAGACCAAGTCCGTTTTTCTTTAGCCCAGGTAAGATGCTTCTGACACTGTTTGTTGTTCAGGAGTGGCTTGACAAGAGGAATCCACCGGTGTGTGGTGCCTCTTGATGCATGGACTCCAGCCTCAGTCCACTCCTTGTGAAAGTCCCCAACACTTTTGAGTGGCCTTTTCCTGACAATCCTCTCCAGGCTGCAGTCATCCCTGCTGCTTGTGCACCTTTTTCTTCCACACTTTTCCCATCCACATAACTTTCTATTAATGTGCTTTGATACAACACTTTGGGAACATCCAACTTCTTTTGCAATTACCTTTTGAGGCTTTCCCTCCTTATGGAGGGTGCAATGATGGTTTTCTGCACAACTGTCAGGTCAGCAGTCATTCCCAAGATTGTGATTCCTACTGAACCAGACTGAGAGACCATTTAAAGGCTCTGGAACCCTTTTTAGGTGTTATGGCTTAATTAGCTGATTAGGGTGGGACACTTTGTGTCTAGAATATTGCACCTTTTCACAAATTTTCTAATTTTCTGAGATTGTGGATTTGGGACTTTCATGAGCTGTAAGCCATAATCATCACAATTATGACAAATCATGGCTTTAAATATCTTGTATTGCATGTAATGAATCTATCTCATATATTAGTTTCACTTTTTAAGTTGCATTAGTGAAATAAATTAACTTTTGCACGATATTCTAATTTTTTTGAGTATCACCTGTAGGTGGGTTGTGAGCGCAATCTCTGCGCCCCGAGCTCACCCTATTTTGATGCCTATTAGAGCCTCTGGTTCTAATCAGTGCTTCAAAAAAAACACCCACCCTGCATTGGAATACCATGCGTCCGGCGTCGGGAAAGGTGGCAGGATGCATGGATAGGGGGGCGGCACCCTTAATGCAGGGGCTGCCCCTGGAAGGCTGTCCACAAGGTTTAGGAGCGTGTCTATGGGAATGTTTGACCATTCTTCCAGAAGTGCATTTGTGAGGTCAGGCACTGATGTTGGACAAAGAAGGCCTGGCTCACAGCCTCCGTTCTAATTCATCCCAAAGTTGTTCTGTCGGGTTGAGGTCAGGACTCTGTGCAGGCCAGTCAAGTTCCTCCACCCCAAACTCACTCATCCAAGTCTTTATGAACCTTGCTTTGTGCACTAGTCATGTTAGAACAGGATGGGGCCAGCCCCAAATTGTTCCTACAAAGTTGGGAGCATGAAATTGTCTGAAATGTCTTGCTATGCTGATACCTTAAGAGTTTCCTTCACTGGAATTAAAGGGCCAAGCCCAAGCCCTGAAAAACAACCCCACACCATAATCCCCCCTACACCAAACGATATAGAGCAGTGCACAAAGCAAGGTCCATAAAGACATAGATGAGCGAGTTTGGGGTGGAGGAACTTGACTGGCCTGACGTCAACCCAATAGAACACCTTTGGGATGAATTCGAGTGGAGATTGTGAGCTAGGCATTTTCGTCCAACAGTGCCTGACCCCACAAATACACTTCTGGAAGAATGGTCAAACATTCCCATAGACACACTCCTAAACTTTGTGGACAGCCTTTCCAAATGAATTGAAGCTGGTATAGTTGCAAAGGGTGGGCCAAATCAATATTGAACCCTACGGACCAAGAGTGGGATGCCATTAAATTTGGCATCCCAATACTTTTGGCAACATAGTGTGCATATATACAGTATATGTATATGTAAATGTATTATATCCTATTTAACAAAGGATCTATAACCTACCTCAGCCAGTCCTGTGGTAAAGACCCCTTTTCCAGAGAGCATAACCAGGTCCCTGACTTTCAGTGCGGTTAAACAGTAAATAACCCACCCCCAGCCTACTAATAGGACAGTGAAAGGCAGCACGCTGATGAAGTCAACACTCTGATCTACATCCATATAAGCATATTCACAGTATTAGGATGACACCACTGTTCAATGCCATAGAAATCCTGATTAATTCAATAGGTAATACAGAGTTCTGACCTCAACCTGATAAAACACATTTGGGATGAATTAGAGTGGAGACAGCAAGCCAGACCTTCTCATCCCCATCAGTGCCTGACCTCACAAATGTGCTTCTGGAAGAATGGTCAAACATTCCCATAGACACACTCCTAAACCTTGTGTATAGCCTTCCCAGAGGTGCTAAAGCTGTTATAGCTGCAAAGGGTGGGCCAACTCAATATTGAATACGGACTGGGATGCCATTAAAGTTTATGTGTGTGTACAGACAGTCGTCCCAATACTTTTGGTAATATAATGTATATTACACAATGTAAAGAGAGACAGGTAACATATATTGTTAATTAGCACTGTCACCTCTGTCCAGTAAGCATGAGCTGATCCAGAAAGTAAAAATGCCTACTTATTGATATTTCATACTAGCAGAGGTGTGTTTATTACAGGAATGGCTGGCCAAAACGACCAATCCTTTGGTTTGTAAAACAGAAAATTGTGTATTTAGCGGTTTGGTTGGATTTCCCCTTTAACTCCAAACTCACAAGTGATGATGTCCAATGACCAGAGTATTCTTAGCACATAAGGAAACCTGAAACATTTGGTCATTGTGGAAAAAGTCGTTTTTTCTGTACAGTATATCAGTGCGAAGTATACCCAGATTGATTATACAGTGGATCCAGATTAATAAAAGTAGTTTGGGTGCCACATCCCTGATTATGAAGAATAATGTGAGAGAGGATGGGATTTTTTAATCCCAACACACTTCGATCCAGTTGCTAATTGAATAATTGATACCCAGATTGGTGCAATATAGCATTAACATCCTCAACATGCCCTTTAATCTTCTTCTTGTGCACTCTTGGAGGATGTGCAAGCTTTTGTGCCAATCAATCCATCCATGGACACTTACATTGGTTTAGGCTCTTGGAGTGATGTAGAAGTCTGCTGTAGACCCCAAACAGTGTTCTAAGTTGGCTCTCTAACTTGTTCAACAACTATCACCCCGATGGGCCACTTCCAGTGGTGTCTGTGGGTCCCTGTAGATATTCGATTCTTGCCCAACTCAGTTTGGGGTGGCCATAGACAATAGATGTCTAAAAGTCCATAGGCTCAAATTGCACATTTTTCATATATATATTTTTTATATTTGGCTTAAATGTGAACAAAGGCGTTGCCAATCTTTGTTGATAGAGGCATGCCCATAGGCAGATACCCACACAATCAAATTACAAGATCATTTGGTGTCTATAGGAAAGTCATTTTGATCTGTTTCCTCTTCCCTCTTGACCTAGGAAGAGAAGAACCTGCTGATATACCGTGGCGATATGTTTAAAAAATGACTGTTATTTGGTTACTTGTTGTTTTTTGCTGTATTAAAAAAGATGAAATGGATGTTCCAGCTCTTCATTAGTGTTTCTCTTCTTCTACAGAGTTTATTAGGATGCATTGCACATCAAATCCTGACTGGTGGATGCCATCCGAGGAACAGATCAACAAGGTGTTCAGTGATGCTGTAGGACATGCACGCCAAGGACGTGCAGTGGGAACGTTCTTCCATAATGGAAACTCCTATTATGATGGCATCGACCATCAAGTATGTCAAGAGGAGCTTTTTAACAGAGGTTCCCACGACGGTTCTGGTGATTGATGTAAAGGAAAGACTGTGAAAGAATATAAAGTTAAAAAAAAATAATCTCGAAAAGAAAACGTTAGCCACAAAGTGAAAACTTAGTGTAATAGTTGGGTTAATGTGTCTTCTGTGTTATGTTGCTGTGCATGGCGCCTGGAACTCCAAAGGGCCCTACCAGCAGTAAAAGTCTGCCACTAAACCAGTCCAAAGTATACTACAAGTTTGTAAAGTGTGTGCGTATGTGTGTAAGAGTTCTGTCATCCTGGTAATGCTTCAGGGACTTCCTGTGGACCCTG
This sequence comes from Lithobates pipiens, assembly GCF_037356315.1. Lineage (NCBI taxonomy): Eukaryota > Metazoa > Chordata > Amphibia > Anura > Ranidae > Lithobates > Lithobates pipiens. Next base: position 418,643,943 of record NW_027507718.1, read on the forward strand.
TGATGTGACTGTTACTCTCTGTCTGGATAGAACACAACACAGCCAAAACAAGGACACGAGTCTCACTGGACAAAGATGTATTGGTGTGTTGTGTAGAATTAGCTTTAATAGAATTTTGCATTTTCACAAATGAGTTAAATTATGCAAAACAGCAAATTGTTATATCCCGTGTTCAAAAAATTTTTTGTCATCACAATCCCAAAACTGCCGAATTCTGTTGCCTTTTGTGTGAATTATTTCTAACCATGAATGGCTGTTTATTTATTTGTTCATTACTGTCTTCTGGGTATCGTATTAAAGCATAACTGTACCTTCTCAATTTGATATTGTTAGGCAGGGCAGTAAAATAATCAACTTTGTATATATAATTCATGATCTGTCTTGCTTCATTATGTCTGTACAAGCTTTTAAAAAAGTGCACCATGTGCAATAAGAAATATAAAAAATGTTTAATCTCATGGGAGTCTGTCCACTATCTGTTTCACACTCACAAAATGATTTCCATGCAAACCACTAGGTTGAGCAAATATAATCATGTCTATTGGTGCAGTAGGTATATCTCACATGAAAGCCAGCCATTGGCTGTGACAAGGGTGGTAACAGAGCTTTCTGGCCCTTCTCTCCAGGGGAGGACTGGTCCAGGGGGTAGGGGGGCTCCGATGCCCCATAAAAATGCTGCACCACTTCTGCCACAGACATACCTAAAGGATTCCTGGTAAAGCAAAGTATAAAGTCTCCACCACTGACCTATTGAGAGTGGGATGAAGACAAGGACAGAGCGCAGCCCCCCTGGCATTGATGGTATAGACTGTCTGAGCAGAGGGTGGTTCCATGCCCCATTGGAGACTCTCCTGCCCCGGCCAGCTGTGACTGAGCTGTCTAAGCTCTCCCCAGCCGCCCCCTGCTGGCTAGGTCAGGAACCCAGCATCAGCCGATGAGTAGAGAGTACTTGGAGCGGAGCTTCAGTCTGGCATGAGGGTCAAGAGGAGGTGGAGACACATCTATATGAAGAAAGAGAATAGGCGCACACCACAATAAGGTGAATGCTTGTCGAAATTATTTTATTGTCACCATGCCAGACAGGTATAACTAGAAAAGAGTTGACGCGTTTCACACGAACATACCGTGCTTGTTCACAATGCTAAGAGGTCAACAGAGGTCAACAGAGGACCAGATCTGGTTCTGACCCCCTTATATTGCCCTATAAACAGCTTCCATGACATTCCAGGTGTGCCTATTGGCTGGAATACACCACCCAGAAAATCCTGTAGGAATTATAAAGGGCCAGTATTCCCGCAAAAAAACACATGTAAAATACATAATAGCAGCCGTAGAGCATTACTGAAAGGAAACTGGGGGGGGGGCTCAGTCCCACGAAGGTGGGCCCAAAGGAATGTGCCCCCCTTTAACATGCTATGTGCAGCAACCGCCCAGCCCCACCTGATACTTACCGTATATACTCGAGTATAGGCCGACCCGAATATAAGCCGAGGCCCCCAATTTACCCCCAAAAAAACTGGCAAACTTATTGACTCGTGTATAAGCCGAGGGTGAGACATGCCTGTCCATCCCTGTGTGTGTGTCCGTCCATCCCTGTGTGTCCGTCCATCCCTGTGTGTCCGTCCATCCCTGTGTGTCCGTCCATCCCTGTGTGTCCGTCCATCCATCCCTGTGTGTGTGTGTGTCCATCCATCCATCCATCCCTGTGTGTGTGTGTCTCCATCCATCCATCCATCCATCCCTGTGTGTGTGTGTCTCCATCCATCCATCCATCCATCCCTGTGTGTGTGTGTCTCCATCCATCCATCCATCCATCCCTGTGTGTGTCTCCATCCATGTGTGTGTGTGTGTGTGTGTGTGTGTGTGTGTGTGTGTGTGTGTGTGTGTGTGTGTGTGTGTGTGTGTGTGTGTCCAGCCTACCTTTGTCCCGAGCCTCCGTCCCGTGCCTTGCCTCCTTGCCTCCGTCCCGTGCCGTGCCTTGCCTCCTTGCATCCGTCCCGTGTCGTGCCGTGCCGTGCCTTGCCTTGCCCCCGTCCCGTCCCGTCCCGTCCCGTGCCGTGCCGTGCCTTGCCTTGCCTCCGTCCCGTGCCCTCTTCGTCGGCGGCCATTGTAAAGTTCAAAAGCTGCGCCGCCGCCTTCGCCTGTGATAGGCGGAACACTGAATTTCCCAGCAGCCTGTGTTCCGCCTATCACAGACGTCGTATCATCCTCGTCCGTAGTACGAGGATGATACGATGTCCGTGATAGGCGGAACACATGCTGCTGGGAAATTCAGTGTTCCGCCTATCACAGGCGAAGGCGGAGCCGGAGGCGCGGCTTTTGAATAGAATGGCCGCTGTCTGTCTGCTCGACACGCTGATCGAGCGGGCAGACAGCGATGACTCGAGTATAAGCCGAGGGGGGCACTTTCAGCCTCAAAAAAGAGGCTGAAAATCTCGGCTTATACTCGAGTATATACGGTACGTAAGCCACATCGTGATCCTGCAATGTGCTCGAAAGCCTCGGCTTTCCGGGGACTCTTCCCTCATTGGCTGAGACAGCAGTGGGAGCCATTGGCTATCAATCACAAGCAGAGAGCCAACAAGAAGGGAGAGGGGCGGGACCAAGCTGTGTGTGAATGGACAAACAGAACAGTGGCTCAGGAGCGAGCCTGATTGGGTGCCCCCAGAGCAAGCTGTTCACTCTGAGGGCACTTAGCAAGAGGGAGGAACCAGGAGCGCCAGCAGGGGACCCCAGCAGAGAGATGATTTTGTGCAAAACCACTTTTTTTTAAAAACTTGCCTATAATATCACTTTAAATAGAAAAAAAATGACATGAATAATAATTTGTCAGTCAGGAGATGTGTCTGACATCTAATGTGCGTACCTACAGTGCAATCTAATAAAAGATCACAGTTACATTGATCCCAGCAGAGTGCTGTAGCTTTGCCCACCGTTTGCACCTGCTGTGGTTAGAGAATGGCACTATGAGGAAGCAGAACCCACTATTGTGGCTAACAGCAGTTTGGACCTGGAAAATATGTTTGCAAATATTTGGCTTATTTGCTACTTTAGTTTGGGAATAAATATTTGCAGTCTTAACAGAATCCTGATTCTCACAGAGGCAAGTCATTGGACTGGGGTCTATGAGTTCTTATTGAATGTTTAAGTTGAATATATAGTTCCTCACTGGCAACAAGCGAAATCTGAATATTTTCAAAGCAGTCCAATTTATATGTTAGGTATATGTAAAGTAATCACTGAAATCTCATATAAACTTTAAAATGTTAATGTCAATTCAGAGTCATTCTTTTGTTTTAAAAAAAATAAAATACATTTTTATTCATGTAGAATAAGTAACAAAACAAATTGTCATATACGATAGTCAACAATGAAAGTGATAATTATAATGTAATGGCAGGTTGGTATAGGAATATTCAACCCTTGATGTCCTGGACAAGCCATTGTCAAAAGTATTGGGACACCTGCCTTTACACGCACATGAACATTAATGGCATCCCAGTCTTACTTAGTCCATAGGGTTCAATATTGAGTTGGCTCACCCTTTGCAGCTATAACAGCTTCAAATCTTCTGGGGAGGCTGTCCACAAGGTTTAGGAGTGTGTCTATGGGAATGTCTGACCATTCTTCCAGAAGCGCATTTGTAAGGTCAGGCACTGATGTGGACGAGAAGGCCTGGCTCAGCCTCCACTCTAATTCATCCCAAAAGTGTTCTATTGGGTTGACTCAGTGCAGGCCAGTAAAGTTCCTCCATCCTAAACTCGCTCATCCATGTCTTTATGGACCTTGCTTTGTACACTGGTGCACAGTCATGTTGGAACAGGAAGGGGCCCTCCCCAAACTGTTGCCACAAAGTTGGGAGCATGAAATTGTCCAAAATGTCTTGGTATGCAGATGCCTTAAGAGTTTCCTTCACTAGAACAAAGGGGCCAAGCCTAACCCCTGAAAACAACTCCACACCATAATCCCCCCTCCACCAGATGATTTGGACCAGTGCCCAAAGCAAAGTCCATAAAGACATGGTTGAGTGAGTTTGGGGTGGAGGAACTTGACTGGCCTGCACAGAGTCCTGACCTCAACCCGATAGAACACCTTTGGGATGAATTAGAGCAGAGAGATTACGAACCAGTGCCTGACCTCACAAATGCGCTTCTGGAAGAATGGTCAAACATTCTCATAGACACAATCCTAAATGTTGTAGACAGCCATCCCAGAAGAGTTGAAGCTGCAAAGGGTGGTCCAACTCAATATTGAACCCAAAAATTCAGAGGTGATGTCATGTATTATATTTGTATTTTAATTTTGGACGACAACGGTACTAAATAAACAAAAGTAGTAAGATCTGGTAATGTACAAGGAAAATGTTCACACTTGTTCCATAGGATAATTTCACATGAATTGTCGTGATCGGCTCGCAAAAGCTATGTACTAACGATCAGCTTATTGTACGATCGCTTCAAAAGCTGTATTTTTCGTATGATATTCTTATTGTGTGTATGGGCCTTTAGTCTTCTCTTCACTCCTGTTCAATAAGGCCACAGTGTGCACAGTAAACACTTACCCTAGGTTCCCACCCATGTGTTTTTTAGTGCGTTTTCAGTTTTGCAGAAACACACTACAGTCCATTTAACACGGTTTCCTATGGATCATGTACACGTGTGCATTTTATGGAAAGGATCAGGGATTTTTTTCATTTTTTTCTGGTTCCATAAACTTCAATGGATCAAAAACGTGTAATGTAACTGGAATATGCAAACTGCAACCTGCATAGGTGTGAACCAAGCCTTAAGTTTAGGTTCACATCTATGCAGATGCTCTTGCTGCATTTTTCAGGCATGTTTTGCAGTGCATTTTGCGTTTTTAAACCCGTGTTTTTTTTATGCATTTTTGCATGCAGTTTTCATGAATTTCGCGTTTCTTTTCTTTTTTCTCTTTAAACATACTGTAAACACACTCAGTATAGCTGGTTGCAAAGGGAGGGGGGGACTGGAAATCGGCCACATCCTTAACAACCGAGGAGTCATCAGCTGTCAGTGGGGTTCCCCCCGCTGACAGTTGAATGTAAAAATAAAAGATTTCTGGCAAAAAAATAAATCGCAAAAAAAACTGCGTAGGGTTCCCCCCCAGGTCCATACCAGACCCTTTGGGTCTAGTATGGATTTAGAGGGGAACTAATCCCCCCCCCCCCCGCCAAAATGTAAAAAAAAAAATGTCGAGGAAGAATACAGCTCAGGGTGAAGACAGCACCGGGAGAGACGGCACCAGGAGAAGACAGCTCAGAGCTATTTTATTATTAAAGAACTTGTCGAAAAACTTTTTTTTTTTATTATTTCACTGCTTTTGAGGTGAATGGGTAGGGTTACCCAATACCCATTCACATAGGGGTAGGCCAGGATCTGGGGGCCTCCCTCTTAAAGGAGGGTTTTCAGATTCTGATAAGCCCCCTGCCTGCAGACCCTGACAACCACCAGCCAGTCTGTCGAGAAGAGGCCCCTGTCCCCATCAGCATGGTGTGCAAGGTGCTGTGGGCGGGGGGGGGGCATGCGGCCTGGTATGGTTTGGGACCCCCCAAATCCATACTAGACCAGAAGAGCCGTATGGACGGGGGGGGACCCCACAACGTTTTTCGATGACTCATCAGTTGTTAAGAACGTGATGGCTGGCTAAAAACCACAAAACACATCAAAAAACTCATCACAAAGGCAACACTTGCATTTCTGGTGCGGTTCCAGTGAAGTCTATTACCTGCAAATCACAGAAAAAAAAGTCCCTGACCCTTTCCTAAAACGCATCGCCCCCAAAACGCATAGATTTGAACTTGTACCATAGGAAACCATGTTAAATGGACTGTAGTGCGTTTTTGCAAACTGCAAAACACACAAAAAAAATGAATAGGTGTGAACCTAGGGTGAAGCAATGCTATTGCTATTAGGTGCCTTTAAGCTCACGTTTTCACACACAATTTATATCGAACAGAGGAAAGGTGTATCAATTCAGGACAATACCAAAGTTTACAGCACTCAATTCAGCAAGGCACAACAGAGAATCAAATCCACATTTGAAGATCTTTGTCGGTCTTTTCATCCTTTCTTTTCCACGTGCCAGTCTGCACTATGTATTTCTTGATGCTGGATTTGTTTTCCTTATAATTCATCCAAAGAAGCAGAAGCTGTCTACTATATCTATGTCGTCATCATCACTTTTGAAGTTAGCAGTCTTTCCTTTTTTCTTGACTGTAATCTGAGGTGTAACATTAAATATAGAAGTGGGGTGATATTATAGACGTGTTTATAATATTTTATTATAATCCAGTGGTCAGTAAGTTTGGATCCTTACCATTTAGAATTTGAGAAGATGGCTCAGGCCTGCAGACCTGATGTCCGCCGACACCTGCTAATCGCTTGGTACTCAGGCAGAACAGTGGTCTGTCAGTAAGGAAGGCATGGCTCCTGTATTTCTGCAAAGCAGAGACATGGGTCTATGCCTTCCCCTAGTAAAAACACCTCCCACATTACAGTAAAACAACAACTAGGCAGACCGTTAACCCTTTGATCGCCCCTGATGTTAACCCCTCCCCAACTATAGTACAGTGACAGTGCATATTTTTAGCCCTAATTACTGTATTCGTGTCTATGCTCAAAAAAGTGTCAGTGTCCAATTTGTCTGCTGCAATATCACAGTCCTGCTATAAGTCGCTGATTATCACCATTACTTGTAAAAAATAAATTAAAAATCCATAAATATATCCCATAGTTTGGTGTGCGCAAAAGCGTCTACAATCAATATACACTTATAGTTTTTTTTTGTTTTGTTTTTTTACCAAAAATGTGTAGCAGAATACATATTGGCCTAAATTGATCAATACATTTTATAGCAAAAAGTAAAAAATATTGTTTTTTTTGTTTTTTTTTTCAAAACTGTCAATCAATTTTTGTTTTTAGCACAAAAAAATAAAAACCGCAGAGGTTATCAAATAATACCAAAGGAAAGCTCTGTGTGTTAAAAAAAAGGACGTTGATTTTATTTGGGGTACAGCGTCGCACAACCCTGCAATTGTCAGTTAAAACAACGCAGTGCCATATAGCAAAAAATGGCCTGGTCAGGAAGGAGGGTAAATCTTCCGGAGCTGAAGTGGTTAAAGACCATCCAATGTCCATATTTTATAAATTGAGTAATATGTAAGATGAACGTAATTTGTACAGAGCTTGCTCTGAGCAAGGCAGATTACAGAATTTTCAGTTTTCAGCCAACAGGATAAAACCATACTGTGCAAATAACATTTATTTTTGCTTTTTTAATGTAATGGCAACATTTTTGTACATCATTCGTTTCTTGTCTTTTTTTTTTGTCATTTTTCATTTTAAATTTTTTTTACATATTTCTGTGAACTCCCCGCCTAGAGATATGAAATTATAAAAAGTCATAAATTACTTTTGTGTGCTAGGTTAAGATTACAAAATTGTAGAGAGGTTGTTGCATTAGATGACTCGCGCCTGTATAGGTTCGTTTTTAATCAGCATGAAATTGCATGTTTGTGTATGGTTGACTAGCAGAGCAGCCAGCTAATAAACCGTAGGTGGTGGCAAGCCACACCATACAATCTGCTTACCCCCCCCCCCTCCCCCCACCGGTCCCTGCTGTACTTACATCCAGGGGGGATGCAGAGCTGTCAGTGCCCACGCAGTCCGTCAAGTGATTTAAATTCCCACTCTTCTCTATGCAGCGCTGCCGGGACGGACCACAGCGATGCTCCGTGACATTGCTGGCCAATCAGCAATGCTCTGATCTGCTCCTGAAGTACTGCATAGAGAAGAGGGAGAAAACTGGATTTCTGGACCGCAGGTGTATGGACATTGACAGGTCAGCATCCCTGGAGGGGAGTATGGTGGGGAATGAAGGGGGGGGGGGGGGGTCAGGGTGTAAGGTGTTAGTTCACCTTTACATTTGTTTCTGTAAAGATGATGAATATTTTAAGGCTGCATTCACACCTGAGTGTTTTTTCGCACGATTTTAGCGCATTTTTGCACATTTTTATACATTGTTTTTTATATTAGCCAATAGAGAAAACTATCATCTGCTGCTCATTTGTTGCTAGATTTTTCAGTTTTTTTTTGCATTTCCATCAGCGTTTATTTCTTTTTTTATTATTATTATTCATTTATTTTTTTCTTTGTTAGGGTAATGGGTTAGAGTTAAAGTGATTATAAGAGTAATTTTTATTTTTTTTTAAATAACAAAGATGTCATGCCGCGTACACACGATCGGAATTCTCGTTGGAAAAAGCTCTGATGGTTTTCCCGACGGAATTCGGCTCAAGCTGTTTTGCCTACACACAGTCACACCAAATTCTGATTGTTTATAACGCGGTGACGTACAACACGTACAACAGGACTAGAAAAAGGAAGTTCAATAGCCAGTAGCCAATAGCTTCTGTCTCGTAGTTGAATCTGAGCATGCGTGATTTTTGGCATGTCGGAATTGCATACACACGATCGGAAATTTCCGATAGAAAGTATTTATTTCGGGAAAATTGAGAACATGCTATCAATTTTTGGCTGGCGGAAATTCGGACAGCTAAATTCCGATAGAGCATACACACGGTCGCATTTTCTGCTGAAAAGCTCTCATCGGTCTTTTTCTGGCCGGAATTCTGATTGTGTGTACACGGCATCAAACTTACTTCCACTGTGCAGCTCGTTTTGCACAGAGTGGCGCCGAACCTGCTCTTCTGTGGTCCCCCAGCAGCTCTTGCGGCTCCTCCTCACATCTGATAACCACCTTGGAGAAGTGCCTCCCCGAGGGGGTTACCTTGCGGGCACGCTCCCGTGTCCAGCATTTGCATCTATAGACACAGAATGCCAGACTCCGCCCTGCCCCCCCCCGGTGCCCACGTCATTGGATTTGATTGACATCAGTGCGAACCAATAACTGAGCTACTATCAATCTATCCAATTGGGAGCCCGTGGAGAAGTAGCTGGCGCATCCCTGCCAACTGAATGAAGGAGGTCAGGTAAGTAAAACCTGGGGGCTATGGCGCCGGTGACTGCCATAGGATGCATTAAGGTGAAAAAAACCTTTACAACCCCTTTAAGGTTAGGTTAGGCAGGGTTAGGATTAGGGGTTGGGGTTAATATTTTATTTATTGTCCTTATTATTTATGTATTGTTTTTTGTTAAGGTTAGGATGTTAATACTACTACTAATTATAATAATAATTAATAAATATAAAATAAATACACAAATAGTCATAAATAAATACATAAAAAATAAATATGTAATAAATAAATAAATAACCCCTAACCCTCAAAAGAATAATAATATAATAATAAATGAACACACTAACCCTAACACAAAATAAATAAATAATAATAATTATTATTATTATTATTATTATTAATAATAATATGTAAAACACATTATTTTTTTTTATTACTAGTACTTAATAATAATAATAATAATAATAATGTATTAATATATTTTTTTAAGGTTAGGGGTTCATTTGTATTTATATATTACATATTATTACATATTATTATTATAATTATATTATTATAATTATGTATTGTTTATGATGATTTTTAGTTATTTATGTATATATTTTACTTTGATTTATTCAGATATTATTATTTTTTTTTATTATTTCATTTGAGGAAAAAATTGCATAAAATCACACAAAACCACATAAGTCCCGCATTTCCATTAATTTCTATGGGAATGCGAAAATGGCAATGGGAAAACGTGCCAAAAACATGCAAATCTGCTCAATTTGAGCTACAAAAGAAAAGCTCCAGATCTTTTTCACGCTTCAGGCAACTTGGAGTGGAGATGTGAACCAACTCCATAGAGAATAATTTTTTTTTTTTCTCCTCCAGTGTTTTGGAGCTTTGAGCTACAAAACACTGAGGTGTGAATGGGGTCTAAAGGATAAGTTCATCTTTCGTAACATGTTACACCCATATTCAGGGTAACATGTAACCTGTTACAGATGCAGCAGCCCGCCACCCCTTGATCCCCTGTTGTGATAGCATGTGGGGGGATCTTCTCCCTGCACTTGTTGTCACAATTTAAAAAAAACGCTCTACACACCCAGCCATGTCATTCATTCACAGTGTTTTGTGACTGTGAGAACTACAACTACTGACAGCTTTTGTGGCTGTCGGCTTGTAGTTGTTGGTGAACTAGCATGACACTGTTGAGTGCTATAGGTAGTTCATTGATGCTTTTGGCAGTTTGTAAATGCCTGCAGGCTCCTAGTAAAAAATAAATAAATGCATATTTATTTATTTTACCTGCAAAAAGATGTGCATTTATATATATATATTTTTTTTTTTACAAAGGTGAATTTATCGTTTAAGGAGGATGACATTACTTCCAAGGTAATCTTACTCTTTGTTTACACAGGGCTATCAATATCTCTCAAACTGACTAGTCTCAGGACCTTGCTATACAGAAATACCTTGACGTGGCAGTAGGGCTTCACACATACAGTATATTGCAGTAGAATCCTATATTTCAATCTATGTATTGGAAGAGGTTCTTTGTGTTGACTAGCTGGATTACACCCTAGGGAATTTGTCTAATGCTCATTGCTGTGAACTACCCCACCTGGCTGTTTCTTTCCTCTGCTCATTATAAGTTGGTCTCTGTAATTACATTTAAATATTGGATTACATCCAAATGAGCCTTTCCTTGTAAACAGGGGGAGGTGTAAATTATTACAAATCAATGTGTTTTATAGATCCATCTGTGGGGCCTTAAACACAGCCTAGCAGATCAGTGATTATACAGCGCTTTCCCCATCCTCAAGTGACCATTTCCAATTAACATATCAGCACATAAAACACACACGGCCCATTCTGCCTGACTCCTCTATATGGCAGCATAAACCCATGTATGCACCGATTTCTAAAAGGATAAGTCCATACTAACACTAAAATCTCTACATTCACCACCTAACACTAACCTATCTAATCCTGTAAACAAGAAATTAGTATACATATCTTATTTTAAAGCCGCTCCGTTCCTGTCTCCAGTGGTGGAAGCTCTGCAGAGGACACAGCAGACATGTGAAATGAATGGGAAGTGACGTCACCTATAGACTCACTATGGGGGGCTTCCATTGACGGCTGTGTCCTCTGCACTCACCTTCACAGCGAAGCCGCGACTGACAGCTCAGCGTGGGATCGGCTGCAGAAAAGGTATGTATGCGGATTTCCTCTTTACAGGGCTAGGGTTAGATTGTAGGTGTCTGTAGATGCAGGGATTTTAGTGTTAAGGTGGACTTATCCTTTAATACCAGCATTGAAGCAAATTTATTTAGTATAGGCCAGTGATGGCGAACCTTGGCACCCCAGATATTTTGGAACTACATTTCCCATGATGCTCCTCTATACTGCAGAGTGCATGAACATCATAGGAAATGTAGTTCTAAAACATCTGGAGTGCCAAGGTTCGCCATCACTGGTATAGGCTAACCTCTTTCACATTGGAGTAAAAACCCACCTTGTTTTTTTTTTACTTATCTCTAATCAGATACATTGCTATGTATGACACAACACACACGGCTCAGTAAAGCAGCACTGAGTACAGAAGTGTAAAAAAAAATTTTTTTTAATTTTATCTATACGCTTGTATACTCAAATACACACACGCAAGGATACAAGCATATAGACGTAAATAGAGCGCTGACCGAAATTGGCTTTCCTCCCGCTGCCTTCTCTACTTGTGGTAAGGAGGGATTGGAAAGTTAAAGTGGAAATTCACTCTGCCAATCAACATTGAATAAGTTTAATCCCCATACTGCTAGCATTTGTAAATAGAAAAGTGTATTTACTTGTTTTATTGTAAAACTTTTTTTATTTTTTATTTAACATTTCTTCAGTTACTTACTGGTTTCTGGCCTAGGCAAATTATGTCATAAATCCCAGAAGTCTTCAGGATTAGAGGAGGAGGAGGGGCTTTTTCAGCTAATAACATTCTCCTGCATGTATGCTTGAGCTATGGGCAGATGGGTTCCAGGAAGTAAATGCTACATGAATCATCTGCCCTTACTCAAGATGGCCACAACCAGAAATGCTAGGGGGGTGTTTTTCAAAGTGATTTCTCAACAAAACAAAGCATGGAGACATGGATGGGGGGGGGGGGTTTGCTTTTTATATTAAAAATGAATTAGTGTTTCTGGTTTGTGGTGCTCAGATGTAATGAAGTTCCACTTTAAGCAGGTGGGTGGCACAATTATTGGAACCAATTCCCCTTTGTGGCTCTCCCTCCCCGCCAGCTTTCAGTTGCTGTAGGGGATTGGTTCCGATAATTGTGCCACCCACCCACTTAACTTTCCAATCAACAAGTAGAAAAGGCAGTGGGAGGGAACCCAATTGTTTTAACGTAGAAGGCCCCTTTCACACAAAGTGTAGTTTACACCCGCCTACCCGGCCTACCCGGTCTGCTAAAAAACAGACTTGGAAACCCTTCCCCTCCGTCTACGTGGACCAGAGGTAGTCTGGTGTAAATGGACAGTCAACAAGATCTTGAGTATAAACATCAGTACATTAGGACATCCCATCCATGTGCAAGGGGGCTAAAGATCAATGGTTTTAAATAGTACTGTGATGTATGTCTCTTATTTCAGGATAAATAATAAAAAGATAAAAAAAAAAAAAATACTGATGTTATTCCCCATTATAAGAAACTGAGTGCAGCCAAGCAAATTATTAATTTAAAGTGATCATAAACCTTCATTTTGTTTTTTAAAACTAAAATGACAAACATGTTATACTTATATGCTCCGTGTAATGGTTTTGCACAGATCCCCTATTTCTGGGGTCTCCTGCTGGCGCTTCAGGTCCCTCCTCTTCAGTGAGTGCCCCAGTACCCATGCATGCTCGCTCTTGAGCCTCCCAGTCTGCGTCTATTGACACACACCGGGTGACTTGGCCCCACGCCAGTGTTTGATTGACAGCAGCTGGAGCCAATGGCTGCCGTCGCTATTAATCTGCCCACTGAGGAGGGTCACTGGATTGGATAAGGTTTAGGTATAATTAAAAAAAAAAAAAAAAAAAAAAAAAAAAAAAAACAGCGGTGGGTGTACTTTTTGCTTCTAGGTCAGCTGTGCACTTGAGAGTTCTGGTTTATAGCACAGATACAGTCTAATATCACAGAGAATTTAAGCCAAACCACATCACTGCAGCATTCCTTTTGCCGCCCCCCCCATAACCGGGCTTGTTATACTTCTCTAGACGTATACACTAGAACCACATTGTCAGTTGTATAGCGACACAGTAAAGGCATCAAGAGCTACACTTTATTACCAAAAGTATTGGAACACCTGCCTTTACATGAACTTTAATGACATGCCAGTCTTAGTCCATAGGGTTCAGTATTGAGTTGGCCCATACTTTGCAGCTATAACAGCTTCAACTCTTCTGGGATGGCTGCCCACAAGGTTTAGGAGCATGTCTATTGGAATGTTTGACCATTCTTCCAGAAGCGCATTTGTGATGTCAGGCACTGGTGTGGATGAGAGGGCCTCCGCTCTAATTCTTCCCAAAGGTTTTCTATCGGTTTGAGGTCAAGTTCCCCCACCCCAAACTCACTCATCCATGTCTTTTGTGCACTGGTGCACAGTCATGTTAGAACAGGAAGGGGCCACAAAATAACAGGAAATTGTCCAACATGTCTTGGTATGCTGACGCCTTAAGAGTTCCCTACACTGGGGCCAAGCCCAACCCCTGAAAAACAACCCCACACAAGAATGCCCCCTCCACCAAGTGATTTGGACCAGTGCAAAAAGCAATGTTCATAAAGACATGGATGAGATAGTTTGGGGTCAAGGAACTTGACTGGCCTGCACAGTCCTAGTCCTGGTCAAACAGTCCCATAGACACACTCCTAAACCTTGTGGACAGCCTTCTCAGAAGAATTGAAGCTGTTATAGCTGCAAAGGGTGGGCCAACTCAATATTGAACCCTACAGACTAATACTGGAATGACATTAAAGTTCATGTGAGTGTTAAGGCAGGTGCCCAAATACTTTTGGTGATATAGTGCATGTTTAACTTAAAGGCCTTATGCACATAGGGCATCTGTTTAGCCGCTAGACACCTGGCAGGAAAAAATCTGCTTAAAAAAAAAAAAGCACATAAAGTCAAGTATTGGATACATTTAGACGCATCAAGTGTTTGAGCCGTAATGGATTCCATTGGCCAGATTATTAATTTATTCAAACCATTGGAATGCATTAATGCTTAACCACTTGCCGACCGCCGCACGCCGATGTACGTCGGCAGAATGGCACGGGCAGGCATAAGGGCTTACATGTACGTCCTTGCCTGCCCGCCGGTCGGGGGCCCGATCGGGCCCCCGCCCGGTGCCTGCGGCGGTCGGTATTCGTTCGGGAGCGATCCCGGACGAGGGAACGGCCATTCATTCATGGCCACCCCCTCTCGATCGCTCCCGGCGAATGAAAATGTCCGGTGACATCACTTCCTCTCCTGTAATGTAAACACAGGAGAGGAAGTGATGTATTCTCTCCTCCGTGTCGGTAGTTTTCGTTCCGGCACCGAGGAGAGAGGTTCGGTGAGTTGCACCAACACACCCCACATACAGTAGAACATGCCAGGCACACTCACACCCCCCCTTTACCCCCGATCACCCCCCAATTACCCCTGCCCCCCCAGTCACAGTGACACCAATTGCTTTTTTTTTTTTTTTGCATTGGTGTCATTTGTGACTGTAGTAACTGTTAGGGCAGTTAGGGTTAGCCCCCTTTAGTTCTAATGTGCCCCCCTAACCCCCCCAATAAAGGTTTAACCCCGTGATCACCCCCCGTCGCCAGTGTCACTAAGGCTGGGTTCACATTGCAGCGGTTTATGAGAACGAATGTGATTCGCACCGCACTGCAGTGCAAATCACATCCGATCTCTGTGCGATTCGAGTTCAGCCATACAGATAGTATGGCTGAATTCGTGTCGCACCCGACGCACCCGCCGCAAATTCGCACGGGACCCTTTTTTTGGCCCGCAGCAGAATCGGATCGCATGGGTGTTCACACCATGCGATCCGAGTTTGCAGATTGCACTGTGATATGCGAACTGATCTGGGGGTGTCATTAACATTTCACTGACACTCCCAGCAGTTCGCATAGGGCAGTGTGAACTGCCGCCGGGAGGCATGTGATGCGGGAACCCGCCGCGGATTCATGGCGTTCCCGCATCGCTCCAGTGTGAACCCAGCCTAATAAGCGATAGTTTTTCTGATCGCTGTATTAGTGTCACAGGTGACGCTAGTTAGGCAGGTAGGTATTTAGGTTCGCCGCAGCTTTTTATAGCGCCAGGGACCCCCATATACTACCGCATAAAGCCCCCTGATTGCCCCCTAGTTAACCCTTTCACCAGTGATCACCATATAACTGTTACAGGTGACGCTGGTTGGTTAGTTATTTTTTTATAGTTTCAGGGCACCCGCCATTTATTACCTAATAAAGGTTTAACCCCCTGATCACCCGGCGGGTGTCATTTGTGACTGTAATAACTGTTAGGGCAGTTAGGGTTAGCCCCCTTTAGTTCTAAGGTACCCCCCTAACCCCCCCAATAAAGGTTTAACCCCGTGATCACCCCCCGTCGCCAGTGTCACTAAGGCTGGGTTCACATTGCAGCGGTTTATGAGAACGGATGTGATTCGCACCGCACTGCAGTGCAAATCACATCCGATCTCTGTGCGATTCGAGTTCAGCCATACAGATAGTATGGCTGAATTTGTGTCGCACCCGCCGCAAACTCGCACGGGACCCTTTTTTTGGTCCGCAGCAGAATCGGATCGCATGGGTGTTCACACCATGCGATCCGAGTTTGCAGATCGCACTGCGATATGCGAACTGATCTGGGGGTGTCATTAACATTTCACTGACACTCCCAGCAGTTCGCATAGGGCAGTGTGAACTGCCGCCGGGAGGCATGTGATGCGGGAACCCGCCGCGGATTCGTGGCGTTCCCGCATCGCTCCAGTGTGAACCCAGCCTAATAAGCGATCGTTTTTCTGATCACTGTATTAGTGTCACAGGTGACGCTTGTTAGGCAGGTAGGTATTTAGGTTCGCCGCAGCTTTTTATAGCGCCAGGGACCCCCATATACTACCGCATAAAGCCCCCTGATTGCCCCCTAGTTAACCCTTTCACCAGTGATCACCATATAACTGTTACAGGTGACGCTGGTTGGTTAGTTATTTTTTTTATAGTTTCAGGGCACCCGCCATTTATTACCTAGTCTCACTAGTGTACCCCTAAATTTAGGGGTGTCTACTTTCCAAAATGGGGTCATTTGGGGGGGGGGGGGGGGGGTTTGTGCCATCTTGGCATTTTATGGCCTTCAAAACTGTAACGCCCTTAGAAAGCCTGAAGGCGGTGCTTGGTTCGGGGCCCCTTACGCGGCTAGGCTCCCAAAAAGTCCCACATATGTGGTATCCCCGTACTCAGGAGAAGCAGCAGAATTTATTTTGGGGTGTCATTTCACATATGCCCATGGCATGCGTGAGCAATATATCATTTAGTGACAACTTTGTGAAAAAAAAAATAAAAATAGTTTGTAATTTTCCCGCAACTTGTGGCAAAATATAAAATATTCCATGGACTCAACATGCCTCTCAGCAAATAGCTTGGGGTGTCTACTTTCTAAAATGGGGTCATTTGTGGGGGTTTTGTGCCATCTTGGCATTTTATGGCCTTCAAAACTGTAATAGGTAGTGAGGAGTGAAGTCAAATATTTACGCCCTTAGAAAACCTGAAGGCGGTTCTTGGCTTTCGGGGCCCCGTACGCGGCTAGGCTCCCAAAAAGTCCCACATATGTGGTATCCCCGTACTCAGGAGAAGCAGCAGAATTTATTTTGGGGTGTCATTTCATATATGCCCATAGAATGTGTGAGCAATATATCATTTAGTGACAACTTTGTGTAAAAAAAAAAAAAAAAATATTTTTTTTTTTGTCATTATTCAATCGCTTGAGGCAAAAAAATAAAATATTCAATGGGCTCAACATGCCACTTATCAATTTCCTTAGGGTGTCTACTTTCCAAAATGGGGTCATTTGGGGGGGTTTTGTACTGCCCTGCCATTTTAGCACCTCAAGAAATGAGATAGGCAGTCGTAAACTAAAAGCTGCGTAAATTCCAGAAAACGTACCTTAGTTTGTAGATGTGACAACTTTTGCGCAAACCAATAAATATACAATTATTGACTTTTTTTTTTACCAAAGACATGTGGCTGAATACATTTTGGCCTAAATGTATGACTAAAATTGAGTTTATTGGATTTTTCTAATAACAAAAAGTAGAAAATATCATTTTTTTTCAAAATTTGCGGTCTTTTTACGTTTATATCGCAAAAAATAAAAATCGCAGAGGCAATCAAATACCATCAAAAGAAAGCTCTATTTGTGGGAAGAAAAGGACGCAAATTTTGTTTGGGTACAACATTGCATGACCGCGCAATTACCAGTTAAAGCAGCGCAGTGCCAAATTGTAAAAAGACCTCTGGTCATTTACCAGCAAAATGGTCCGGTCTGAAGGTGGTTAAACATGTCTTGCGTTTAGATGCATTTACAGTATGTGTGTTTAGGCATGTTCAGAGTTTTTTCTGCTCTTCAGCTCCTCTCCTGAACACACGCTTGGTGTTTTTTTTTTTTTTTTTTCCGAGCCTGTAAACACTCCTCTTCTAATATGCCTGTAAACATCTATGTGTGCCATGGACACACAGGCTTACATTGAGGTCCTTTTACAGGCAGGAAAAAAAACAGCAACACTACATTGTTTGAGCATGCATATTCCAAATCGTATTACACCGATGATTTAGAACAGGACATTGCTATACAGTCTGCATAATCAAAATGATAAAACTATATAAAAACCAGTCCAGACAGATGAAAACGTTTTTTATTTCTTCAGAAACTTAAAACCACTGAATTGTAAGCTATGGATCATTTAAGGAAGTTTCCATTGCCCTACCAAAATATGACAAAGCATCAAGCACTTGGGATAGAGGAGTTTAGCTACAAAGTCTAGGAAATAATTCAAAAGCATTTTTTTGTTTTTGTTTTGTTTTTTGAAAAAAAAAGGAAAATCCTCTTCAACTCAATGCTACATTTAGGTACAATGCCGATGGAGTCACAAAATATGTTATACAAGTTATAGCATCTCAGCAGCAATAAAATCCACATTTGTTATTAAAAATTACATTATTATTATATATAAAAGCTTGAACACTGGTAAGTAAAACAATGATGGCAGTAGTCTGCCTTTGTGGACCAACTAACCAGCTATTGCAAATTTTGATCTAAAACTAGATGCACATTTACACTGATCAGCCATAACCTTATAACCACTGACAGGTAAAGTGAATAACATTGATTGTCTTGTTATAATGGAATCTAAAAGAGGATAGGATATATTCGGTAGCATACAAACATGCTGTCCCTGAAGTTGAAAGCAGAAATAATGGATAAACATAAGGATTTGAGAGACTTCACCAAGGGACAAATTGGGACCCATGCTGATCCGGATACACAATGGGCACGTGAGCATCACAACTGAACCATGGAGAAATGGAAGAAGGTGGCCTGGTCAAATGAATGTTTTCTTTTACATCATGCAGATGGCTGGGTCTGTATGCGTCAAGGTTACAATATGGGAAAAAGGCAATCAGGCAGAGGCAGTGCAATGCTTTGGGCAATGTTCCGTTGGGAAGTCCTGACAGTTATGGGGATGTTACTTTGACACGTACCACCTAAACATTGTTGCTGACCAAGTACACCCCTTCATAGAAATGGTATTCCCTGATGGCAGTGGCCTCTTTTTGCCACACTGCAAAAAATGGTTCAAGAATGGTTTGGGGAATGCAGCAAGTTTGAGGAGTTGACATGCCTCCGAATTCTACAATTGAGCATCTGTGGGATGTGCTGGAAGAACAAGTCTAGTTCATGGAGGCCTCACCTTGCAACTTAATACCTTGTCATCCAATCCCCATCAGCTCTTCTCTACCTTTAACTCTCTGCTTCTTCCCCCCCATCCCCTTTACCCACTAACTCACTGCCCAAGAGAGTGGCAATCACTTCAAAGACAAGATTGATGCAATACATGAGGACACTTCCACTATACAGACGTCTTCCCCATTTAACATGTCTCGTCTAACAGCAGTCAACACTTTCCTCTTTTGAGCTAGCTACTACTAAAAATGTTACCAAACTTTTCTCAGATGCCCATCTAATCAATTGTCCCCTGGATCCTGTTCCCTCCCCTTCTATCCTATGCTCCCTCACTTACATCTTTAATCACTCCCTCTCTACTGGCACCTCCCCCTCCCCTCTAAAGCATGCAGAGATCACTCTCATACTTGATAAGCCCTCACTGGAGCCCACCAACCTAAACAACCTAAAGATCCATCTCATTGCTCCCATTCACCTCTAAACATTTAGAATGCTTAGTCTACAACCGTCTGAGCTCCTACCTCATTGAAAACAACCTTCTTGACCCCTTACAGTCTGGCTTTCGCTTGCAGCACTCCACAGAAACTTCCCTACAAAACTCACTAACGATTTACAAACTGCTAAAACAAATGGCCACTACTCCATACGCCAACTTAAGCTCTCTGTGGCCTTTGATACTGTGGACCATGCGCACCTTCTCTCCATTCCCTTGGTCTCAAAGATTCTGTTGTATCCTGGTTCTCTTCCTACCTATCGCAGTGCTCCTTCAGTCTTGCCTACAACTCTGTCTCCTCCTCTCCATTTCTTCTTTATGTAGTGGTCCCCCAAGGCTCAATTTTTGGACCCCTTCTATCCTCTATCTACAACTCTTCCCTTGGTTACCTGATAACCTCACATAGTTTCCAAAACCAAGCTGATAAAGGTCAATATTGCAACCATCAATCCCTACCCTCACGCCAGCGTAGCAGGTGTAATCCTAGACTCTGACCTGTCCTTTAAGCCCCAAATGCAATCATTATCAAAAGCTTGTAGACTTCATCTCTGTAACATCTCTAAAATTCGTCTTTTTGAAACTAATGAAACCACTAACTCCCTTCTCATAGGCCAACCTCTTCATAGACTGCAGGGGGGATAGCCTATCATAAATGCTGCTGCCAGACTCATCTACCTGATCAACCACTCAGAAACTGCTACCCCTCTCAGCCAATCCCTATGCTGGCTTCCGATCGCCCAGAAAGTTAGATTCAAAATACTAAGAACATACAAAGCCATTCACAACTATGCCCCAAGCTACATCACCAATCTTGTCTCCAAATATCACCCAAACTGTCCTCTCCGTTCCTCTCAAGACCTCCTGCTCTCAAGCCCCCTTGCATCCTCCTCCCATGCTTGTCTACAGGACTTCTCCAGAACCTCTCCCAGCCTCTGGAACTCTCTACCTCAATCTGTCCAGCTATCTCTGGCTGCCTTTAGGCGATCCCTGAAAACTCACCTTTTCATGAAAGCCTATCATGCCTCCAATTAATCTTCCATCACTTCCATCAGCTCATCATCCACACTTACAACCTTCTGTACCACTTACCCCACCCTATTAGATTGTAGGGTCTTATGAGCAGGGCCCTTTAAACCCTCTTGTATTTTATTGTACTGTCTCCCTTTTATATTGTAAAGCAGTGGGTAACCTGTTAGCGCTATATAAATCCTGTATAATAATAATAATGATGATGGACCCGCTACTGATGGTTCCAGAAACCACTTGGTTCCAGAAAACCACAGCATTCATGGTCTAGTGGTGTCCGTGCCTCGAACATGTCCAGGCTCTTGTGGTGGAGAAAGGAGGATCTACTCAATATAAGCTGGGGGGGGGGGGTCATAATGTTACAGCTGATCGGTGTATGTTATAAATCGGAAATATGCAAAGATGGTAATTTTTTTAGCATCCAAAATTACTTGTAGAGCATACAGTCATATGAAAACTTAAGTACGTCCCATGGAAGTTGTTGACTCTCAACATATTTGAACACACAAACATTGGATCTTTATTCAAACAATGCTCACAGATCAATGTGATATATTTGAATAAGAACACAAGGAAATTGTGTCTTTTCAAACTTTTATTCAACAAAAATATCAATAGATATAATGGTGTACTGTGGAAAAAGCAAGTACACCCTTGGCCCTACACGCTGGTATAGCCACCTTTCAACAGAATTGTATTCATGTGGGCGTATTGTACAAGACCAATTCCAAAATAATTGAAATACTGTGTAAAAGCTACATAACACCTTCATATCCTCAGGCAAGAATGAGACATTCCTCTCCCAAAACACTAGCAACTAGTTTTCCCTAGTCCCCCGATGTTTGCAGTGTTAAAAGGGGATGCTAAACCGTGGTAAATATGGCCCTGTCCCAACTTCTTTCAGAGATTTTGCTGCCATCCCTTTACACAATTACCAATTTTTTTCTTAAAATTGTATATTTTCTCAGTTTAAACACTTGATAAATTTTCTATCGGCTATTGTGAGTAAAATATGGGTTTATGAGATTTGCAAATCATTGCATTCTGTTTTTATGTAGATTTTACAGAGTCACAACCTTTTTGGAATTGGGGCTGTATAACTGCCTGTATGACACTGGATACTGACATTTTTGACCACTTCACAAAGTTGCAAAATGTTAGCGAGGTTCCATGCATGAATTGACTGGACTGTATCCCCCCCCCCCAATAACTCAATAGGAATTAAATCAGGGCTTTGACTAGAGCAGTCTAGAACCCTCGATTTCTTCATTTTGAACCACTGTTGGATTTGCTAGTGTGCTTCAAATTATTATGGTCCTGAAAGACTCACTCGATGACTAAGTTGGCCAGGCCCTGAAGCAGCAAAGCATCCCCAGACCATATTTCCCCTACCATGCTTCACAATTGTTAAGCATTTTCCTGAAATTTTGTCTTCGGTTTGTAGCAAACATGTCTACTGTTTCTGTGACCAAACAACTAGCTTTATTCAGCACGTTGTTTCCTGAAGGGTTGTTTTTGCCTTTTTGTTTAATAGCAAATTATAATATTGCTCTGTTTTTTTTTTGTTTTTTTTTTACAGCACAAGGGATTTTCCCAACACATCTCTCATGCAGGTTGAATTGGTGCAATTTCCTTCTAATTGTAGATGTATGCACTTTGACTCCAGCCCTTGCAAGAGTCACCTTAACACCCTGCAATGAAATATTGGAATTCTAAGCCCCTGTACACACGGTCGGAGATTTCGACAACCAAATCCATCGGATTTTGTCCGTCGGATCTTGTCTGAAACTGTTCTTTCTGATCTTTCAGAACGTGATGACGTAATTTCGCTACGAGGGGACTACATTCAGGCTAGTAGCCAATAGCTTTGATGTAGGAATTTGATCTGAGCATGCGTGGCACTTGGTCCGAACAAAATTCGCTACACATGATCGGAGTATGTCTGATCGAACCAGTTGGTCGGGAAATATTTCCAACAAGTTGGAAAATTGGGTCCGACGGAATCAGTCCGATGCATACCACACACAGTCGGATTATCCGACAACACGGTCAGATAGGACACATTCCGACGGATTCTCCGACCGTGTGTACAAGGCTTTAGAAAGTTCTTCTAGCACCAGATGGTCAGCTCTTGAATTTGCTGGACCAGCCCATCCAGGACAACAATGTTTAAAATCTATGGCACTTTTAGATTATTTGCCTCAGAATGGGATTACTGATTTTAAATCATTTGGCAAGCTTTTTAAATTCCTTACTAGACTCAGAACCCTTTCACACCGCACCACCTAGGGCGTCAGCGGTAAAGTGGCGCTATTTTTATCGCCGCTTTACCAGCGTTTTAGTGGTGCTATTCAGTACAAAAAAGGCGAAAAGGGGTTGAATCCGCCTGCAAAATGCCGCTGGAGGTATCGCAGCGCTGCCTCAATGATTTAAATGGGGAGCAACAGTGGAGGAGCAGTGAGTTCACCACTCCAAAGAAGCTGCTGCCAGCACATTTTCTGACGCCCTGCCAGCGCACCGCTCCAGTGTGAAAGCCCTCAGACTTTCACACTGGAGTGAATGGAGCCGCTTTTTTCAGGCGCTAAAAAGTGCCTGAAAAACACTTGCAGCGTGAAAGGGGTGTTAGGCCCGTACAACTTTTTTTCCGAGGGCCTTAAAGAGCTCTATTGCTCTTAGCATGGAGGACACCACACATGTCAAAAGCAAACAGAAGACCAGATCCTAAATGGCTGAATAAGACAGGTCTCACCTGTATATTCCTTAAGGAGGTTCTATTCATGAACAGTTAAACCTGAACACCGGATTCTAATTTCATGAAACTGAAGTGGTGGTTAATGTAGAGGTGTACTTTTTCCCTTATGAAAAATCTGCATTTTTCATGATTTAGATCATGAAAATTAATACACCTTACCAATGGATCATTATGCATCATTTAAGTATATAACAAACTATTTAAATAAAATTCTAATGTGCGTCTGTTCTAATATGTTAAAAACAGCAAATCATTTCCCTCTATGGGCTGTACTTTTTTTTTTTTTTACCATGACTATATATCTACATGTACACATCTTATGTGTATACATTTATAAATCACCCAAATTACGCTACAAGGATGAAACTAAGGGCACACCAATATGCAAACATCAAGTTGAACATGTCATGTCATTCCTGCCTTAGGTTGGCCATAGAGGACTTTTTTTTTTTTTTTTTGATCAGTGCAAAAAAGAAAAAAAGCTACAGATTTTCACATCCACACAAGCAAGGGGAATGAAGGAATCTTCCCTACTGTGCCATTGTATTCTGACAGTGTGACTTCGGCTGCTGCCACTAATTGCAAAAATGTTATCATTAGATTGACTTCTGTGAAGCAGGATCCTCCACACATAGATCAAGTCATGTCATTGCTGAACCAGCTGAATTTGGATCCATCTAAGGCCAGCTTTAGTATTCCAGCCTTACAGGTGTTGAGAATTCAAAGATGCTCTGTAACACACTGAAGGGTTCCTGCATTTCATTAACACTGCTAACTTACCCAGAATTGTGAATAGACAGCAGTGCTTTCTTTTCTTTTTTTCCTTAATTCCATTATGGAGACACATAGGTTCAAAACACAGACGATTGTCATGTCATTGTGATCTAGTCATCTAGTATTACATCAGTTAAATGAATTGATGAAGTCAAACTTCACTACCATGTTGGAATTATTTTAAAATCTATAATATACAAATTATTACTTGTTGATGGGCATTTCCTATTGCTTGGTGCCCTGTATATAAATGTGAACTATGCCACCCAGCTAAACTGCCTTAAAGAGTACACAGACCTATTATAAAAGAACATGATGATTTTACTGGACACACGTAGGACTGCAAATCATTCTCTCATATTCCAGAACCGCAGGGACAACCCATACAAATACACAAGACTGACCCAGAGGATGTTCTAGTATATAAAAGACATGGATTTTACATGTTACATTCTGAGGTTGAACTAAAAGAAAAAAAAAAAAAAAAATATACAAAATTTTTTTTTCTCTTTTACAAAAGAGAAAGTTAACTTTTTTTTTTTTTACATGGAACCAGACTGAAATTCTTACTATATAAACAAACAATGGATAGCAAAGATTGCAATATGCATAATAAAGGAGAAGCATGTGAAATCTTACAATATGTCAATTTAAATGTTGAACGCCAGCTTTTGATTTTGATTTTGATCTTTACAAGCTGGCCCAAATGAACTATGACCCTCACTAACATTTGATGCCCCTAGATGTGCGGTATAAACGAACTGCGGCTACATACAGCCCTGTGTTCTGGGTTTGAGCCAAGACTTCCTGCCTCCTACCTGGAACACAGATGGGTCTACCACAGCACCGCTCAGCCATTAAGCAATGAATATAGAACTTCCTCTGGCTCAGTCAGAGAAGCAGGCTGATGATGTCACAACCTCTGACTCAACCAGAGGAAGTTCTATATTCATTGCTAGAATACTTTGCTTTGTTTGAATGGCTGAGCACTGATCAGATAGACTCTACTATGTTCCAGGTATGAGACAGGAAGTCTCCGCTCAAACCCGGAAAACAGTGTGGAATGCTGTGTGTAGCTTCAGCTACATACAGTGTATACCGCAGATACAGCAATCTCACATGTTAGTGTGGGACAGTTCATTAGGACCATCTTGTAAAGTGTATCAAAAGCTGGAGTTCAGCTTAAAGGCCTCATGTGCACAGATGCATAGCAGCTCCCGTGTGCAGAGGCACATAATCCCGCCCTTTCCTGTCCCAGCAGACATCAACACAATAAGTGACTGTATGCTTAGAATGCACCAAGTTTGTGTTTCGCAATTCACTCTAAAGCATGCATAGGAAAATGCAGATGCTCCTAGAAAGTGCCAGAGATTTTTTTTTTTTTAATCGAAGAACACAGGACCTGCTACATTCATATGCATTAGGCCTTATACCAGCCATTTCATCATACACCCACTTTCAGTACATGCATGTACTCTGTACAAAGGTAAAAAAAATCACATATGCCGGTTTTTCACTAGAAGAAATTTACTTTAAATCCTAAGGTAACATTTTTATTACAATTTTGTTTGGACATCTAATAATAAATGTCTGTAAATAAATTAAAAATATACTTTCCTAAATGCAAAATTATAAATATACAGAGAGAGCATATTACAGTCTATGTTAAAACTGAAGAAAATTAAGATGTATAACTGCTTCAAAAACAGTCTAGGCAATACAGGATAATGTTAGAGGGGATAAGATTGCTGAAACCTCGAATTTAGAATATCAATGGGGGGGCCTAAAGCAGAGGGATGCGATCTAACAGAAATGTTTTGGATATCTTAGTGAAATGGAATACTTACTCTAGTATATGCATCAAGACTGAGATTTCTTAAAACTAAAAATCCATCCAGAATGATAGTTCAGTTCCATGTGGCTACCACAAGAGAAATGAGCATTAAAAATTCTGGTTCAAATTCATACATTCGTGTCTCTATGATGAGCCGCTATTAAAATCCCTTCTTTGTTTTCATGCTTTCTGCTCCACGCTCGATAGAAGCCCAACTTGTGGCGGTTACTATTGTTAAGCTTAGGCTGCCTAATGCATAACACACCATAAAATGTGCATGTGGCAATCTTAGCAGCACAACGCATATAAATGCATTGCCTCACATTGTGCTGCTCCATAACACACATTTGTTGAGAAAGTATATTGGTGTACCATCCAGAATTAATGACACCACTATACACCAATGCATGGAACATGAATTATTGTGTGTTGGCAGTAAGCAAGCGTAAGCCTTGCTTATCACTACAGGGAAAGCTTGCCATTTACTTCCCTGAAAGATACAAGCTAGCAAGTAATTTGGCCTTTAATTGTCAGACAATGACAAGCAGGCACTGATATAAAACATGGCAGAGGCGAATGGGTTTTCTTTGCAGATTACTGTGTGTCTATCAGTTTGGTAGAATCAGAGATCCTTTGGAGCTGTTATCAATGTTTCCTCCACTTAAACGTTTCATTGAGCAATAGTATCTGGCCAAAAAGAGGTCTTACCGGGGTAATAAAAAAAAAAATAAAAAAAAATCCTGTGGGCAGGATCTTGGGTAAGTCACAAGCATGGTACCATTCAGTGGACCAGTAAACACAAAATACAATCATCTTACCCAGGACTAGTCACAAAGATGTGTGCACTATTCAGAGCTGTACAGAATTTGAGTGCTATGCAGGTTAACTGATTGGTAAGTAATCAGCCATTTCAGGCTACACGAGGCTGGATGCAGTGTTTCTCCATCGCAGCAATAATCAGAATTATTATAACAAAATCCCTGGAGCTTACATAACCATCCCATTTACCCAACAAGACATCATGGCTCAGATAACAGCACGCAAATAGGTGACAAATCAACAATAGTCAGCTACCACACTAACAATATGGTCAGCCTTTAGTAGCCTAAATGGCCTACTTCAGGGAGCTAAAGCTAGCCAAAGAGGGTTTGAAATTTGAACCAACCTGTTGGGGTTTTTTCTACCCAGTTACTGCCGGCCGTGATCATTGTATTTTGCTCCCTGGTGTCAGAAAACAATAGCGCCATAGGAGGGATTCCCCCATCAAAACTAACTGATGAGGAGATCAAGCCATTTCCTTTCCTTCAAACTGTGGTTGAAGGAAAGACTATTGCATAATGTATGGCCTGCCTTAAGGCCTGTTCACATGAGCTTTGGTTTCTGAAGAGTGATTGGTTTCCTCTGCAGCCAAAGAGGGCGGTACAAGTACAGCTCAACTGCAGGAATTTACCCCCCCCATCTATAGGTCACTGTGGCTCAGATGTATCTGCCAATTTGCCTGATGTGTTGAAGACTGGGCTGATTACCATCTTCATGTTTGCAGGCTAGATGTTCAACTGCTGCTTCTTCCAGAGAATCAGATCCATTCCGATTTGTCACATCTCTTATAAACCTCACATCAGTTTGCTTATCTCAGTTTAGAAGATACTTCTGAAATGTGAATATTTCTTGCCATTTATGAATCTTACAGTTTATTCCACTACGTTTTATGTTTTTGTCTCTTGTTATACATATGTATGATCGTTAATAATGTTTTAATAATAACAATCACCTCTGTAGTGTACAGCAAAAAAAAATATATCTTAATTAATTGGATGAGTCCTGGGAGGCAGCCAACTGTTTGGTAGCATCAAAAAACAAACAAACCAACAATTCTTGAAAAACAACTTTTCAATCACTTCCAGTAAAAAATAAAAGCATCACAATCTTTGTTCTATATACAATGAGCATAAAATAGGAAGGAGGAATGGCAGGAGTGTTAATGGTTGATTCCTTATCTTAGGCTGCCCAGTAAGAGCTAAAGAAAACCCAGCAACCAAGGTCAATGTCACGCATGTAGATGGAATGAAAGAAAACAACGCAATTTCCTTCTGTGAGGCAGTTGTACTAATAAATGATGTTAGTTTTGCTTTTGCCTTTTTTTTTTTTTCGCCACAAAAAAGTGATTGCAGATAATTTGACAACAACAGACTCTAAGATGCTCTTGTAAACATGACTTCATATGCAGAGAATTTGCATTGTAGGGCGATTCGCACTCATTTACAATTTAGTCATGGAGCATGCACGCTGGAAAATGAAATGAAGCTTCTTCTACAGTCTCCTCTTTCCTTCCTTCCTTCATGAATTTTATGAATAGAAAATTCTTCCGCTTCTATAAAATTTCCAAGTCAACATGCCGAACCTCAGGATTGCATTGCTGAAACAAAGGGGAGAGGTAATTAATGAAACATTAGCATCCTGGATACATTATTCCAAGCTTGGCAATAGAGAAATAGTCTTATCTCTAGGAGATAAGAGTTGAGGGAGAAATGCCCCCAGCCTGCAGGACTGGAGACGTGCTCTGCAGCCACAATCTGCTCAGGGCGTAAGTGACTACTAATGGTCATAATTAATACTAGACATTCTTCTCCTCTTGCTATGAGCTGTTTGTACACGACACGATGGGGAAACAGAAGGCGGCACAGCTGGTACCAGCAGGGCTCTTCCCTGACCATGCTTTCTCTGTTTAGCTCCTATACACCTCCACCAGAAGCTGCTTTTAGATGAAGAACTTGAAGGCTGAGCCATTAAAGTTCATCTCTACTCAGTGATTACATTACATGTTAGCAGCCTTACTGCAATAGATAATAGCTAGATAAAGGGCTGAAACAGTTCTGCTTGAGAAAACCACACTTGGTGGAAATGACCACATGAGCTCTGTCAATAGGGAGAATTGTTTAAGGAAGGCCAAGGATCAGAGTATATTGCTTTCTGCCTTTAAAAAAAAAAAAAAAGACCAGGTCACCATTGACTCTCACCGATCAAATGACCGACCACCAGATGCAGCCCTGGACAGCGTTTCTATAACCAAAGTCAGTACTTATATCAATCAATAAGGATCAATTGCAGCAGGACTATTAAAGTGGTTGTAAACCCTTACAAAACCACTTTGACCTACAGGTAAGCCTAGATTAAGGCTTACCTGTAGTTCCAAGAAATATCTCCTAAACCTATACGGTTTAGGAGATATTTACCCGTAGACAGTGGCGCGCAGACGCACTGGGCAGGCCTCAGATCGCTGCGATATGCCGCGAGTGTCGGCTCCCGTGCGCATGTGTGGGAGTGACGTCATCGCAGCTCCGGCAAATCACAGCTCCGGGATCCATGGCAGCAGCGAAGAGGAAGACGAAGGACCGCTTTGGGGGCTTCGTTCTCAGGTAAGTTATTCATAATGAGCTAGTATGCTATGCACACTAGCTCATTATGCCTTCGCCTTGCAGGGTGTGTTTTTCTATTTTTTTTTTATTTTTTTATTTTTTTTCCCTTTAACAGAATATCTGGATATGGGCCTGTTTAAGTACATACTGCAACAGTAGCAGAGCAATATTTTTTTCACAAATTAAAATTGACATAAGATTAAAAAGTAATATTATGCCAGTGACAAAACTAGCAATAGTGGTACAGTGGTGTGAAAAAGTGTTTGCCCCCTTCCTCATTTCCTGTTCCTTTGCATGTTTGTCACACTTAAGTGTTTCGGAACATCAAACCAATTTAAACAATAGTCAAGGACAACACAAGTAAACACAAAATGCAATTTGTAAATGAAGGTGTTTATTATTAAAGGTGAAAAAAAATCCAAACCATCATGGCCCTGTGTGAAAAAGTGATTGCCCCCCTTGTTAAAACATACTATAACTGTGGTTGTCCACACCTGAGTTCAATTTCTCTAGCCACACCCAGGCCTGATTATTGCCACACCTGTTCACAATCAAGGCATCACTTAAATAGGAGCTGCTTGACACAGTAAGGTCCACCAGAAGATCCTTAAAAGCTACACATCATGCCGAGACCCAAAGAAATTCAGGAACAATTGAGAAAGAAAGTAATTGAGATCTATCAGTCTGGAAAGGGTTATAAAGCCATTTCCAAAGCTTTGGGAATCCAGCGAACCACAGTGAGAGCCATTATCCACAAATGGCGAAGACATGGAACAGTGGTGAACCTTCCCAGGAGTGGCCGGCCGCCCAAAATTACCCCAAGAGCGCAGCGACGACTCATCCAAGAGGTCACAAAAGACCCCACAACAACGTCCAAGGAACTGCAGGCCTCACTTGCCTCAGTTAAGGTCAGCGTTCATGCCTCCACCATCAGGAAAATACTGGGCAAAAATGGCATGCATGGCAGAGTTCCAAGGAGAAAACCACTGCTGAGCAAAAAGAACATCAAAGCTCGTCTCAATTTCTCCACAACACATTATGATGATCCCCAAGACTTTTGGGACAACATTCTGTGGACCGATGAGACAAAAGTGGAACTCTTTGGAAGGTGTGTGTCCAAGTATATCTGGCGTAGAAGGAACACTGCATTTCATAAAAAGAACATTATACCAACAGTAAAATATGGTGGTGGTAGTGTGATGGTCTGGGGCTGTTTTGCTGCTTCAGGACCTGGAAGACTTGCCGTGATAAATGGAACTATGAATTCTGCTGTCTACCAAGAGATCCTGAAGGAGAATGTTCCGACCATCTGTTCTTGTACTCAAGCTGAAACGAACTTGGGTTCTGCAGCAGGACAATGATCCTAAACACACCAGCAAGTCCACCACCGAATGGCTGAAGAAAAACAAAATGAAGACTTTGGAGTGGCCTAGCCAAAGTCCTGACCTGAATCCTATTGAGATGTTGTGGTATGACCTTAAAAAGGGCGTTCATGCTCGAAAACCCTCTAATGTAACTGAATTAGGACAATTCTGCAAAGATGAGTGGGCCAAAATTCCTCCAGGACGCTGTAAAAGCCTCATTGCACGTTATCGCAAACGTTTGGTTGCAGTTGTTGCTGCTAAGGGTGGCCCAACCAGTTATTAGGTTTAGGGGGCAATCACTTTTTCACACAGGGCCATGATGGTTTGGATTTTTTTTCACCTTTAATAATAAACACCTTCATTTACAAATTGCATTTTGTGTTTACTTGTGTTGTCCTTGACTATTGTTTAAATTGATTTGATGTTCCGAAACACTTAAGTGTGAAAAACATGCAAAGGAACAGGAAATGAGGAAGGGGGCAAACACTTTTTCACACCACTGTATTTATTAATGTACCTTTAGTGACTTCAACAGTTCAAATTATGCTACATGTAGTAATAGAAACAGTAAAAAAAAAAAAAAATCCCATGCTTCTGCACTATGACAGCCATGGACTACTTGGTACTGAATAATATACTTTGCCATGTCAGATCGTTCTCTCTCTCCTACCTATGCTTCTTTACGAGGAACAATGAATTGCACTATTCTGACCATTTTGGTTTATATATATTTTTTTTGTTGTTACCCCAGGTTTTTATTTTGAAGTGAGATTTTGGTATTGCCAAATGCCATCATGTCTCTATGCAAGACGCTGATAAGTTGAAACCGTGGGAGTTATTTACTAAAAACTACACAGTGCATAATCTGGTGCAGCTCTGCATAGAAACCAATCGGCTTCCAAGTTTTGAGCTAGGTTCACACCTGTGTGGCCGCAGTTTGCACAGGAACATGAACCAATTCATGCCCTGTGACATGCAGGAAAAAAGTCTCTGCACCATTTTTTTTTTTAAATCGCAGCCCAAGTTGTGGGTGCGATTTCCAGTGCGGGCGGCATGCCATTCGATCTAATGGGTCCCGCATTTCACTATGCGAGTGGTTGCAGCTGTGGGAAAGTTGTGCGGGTCCCGCAGCGGCATCACCCGCACAGGTGTGAACCAAGCTGATTGGCAAAGATCAATTGAACAAGCTGATGACGGTTTTGATGACAGGACCTAAAGAAGGGTTAATTCTGTATTTTAGAAGTTAACAAACGTTCAGGACCTTTAATTTACCAAAATCCATTCTTTACTTATAAACGTAACAGCTAAAATAAATGGTCGCTATTGCAAATGTACTTTCTTAAAAACGCTACAAATGAATAGTCGTATTTATAATTTCCAAAGAAGCCAAAATCCATATTTCAAAATAATATAAAAGCATAGCAGTAATAATCAAACAATTAATCTTTAATAACTGGCATGTCAAAATGTGATACATTAACCTGCAGCGATCCAGATCAGCAAATTAATTTTGAGATTGCTATTAAAAGCATTTCTGAAACGTGTAAGTGCATTACAAGAGCGGAATATAATTGTGTCAGAAGAATCTGGTATTGTGCTATTCCCAAAGAACAAAGAATGATCCTGTCCAATACTTACTGGCTGCCTGTAATGATGAAGAGCGCTAGTGTGATCATAGCCAGATACATGTTAACCATTTTGTAAATGCAGAATTTTTAGCCTTTTCATGGCTAGACTGACTTCTGTGGCTCATTAGCATGCCAGCAAGCAGCCAATCACGGCTATCCACAATCAATGCATGGATACATGTCCAAATGGCGTCATCAGGTTTCCACAACAACTCCAAGGCAGATAATCCACTGCCTTTCAGAAGAATAATAAACAATATGGATCCTGGATCAATCAAATCCCAGACACATCACTACTACCAGAGACTGACTTGGCCCTTTGTTCCAAGGCTTGCCTAAGAATAAGCTTAAGGCACGACTGTAGTCTAATACAAACCTGCCAACCGTCATTTTAGGGTTTAGCAAAAATAGGATTTTTAAAACAGCTTACCTGTAAAATCCTTTTCTTTGAAGTACATCATGGGACACAGAGGCATAGGAGTTACTATGTGGGTTATAGGCCTTCAGGTGATGGACACTGGCACACCCTAAGAAAAAAAGTGCACTCCCTATATAAACCCTCCCACTACTGGGAGTATCTCAGTTTTGTAGTAAGGCAATACACGTGTATACCAAGAAGGGAGGGACCTCTGTGTCCCGTGATGGACCTCAAAGAAAAGGATTTTACAGGTAAGCGGTTTTAAAAATCCTATTTTCTTAACATACATCACGGGACACAGAGCCACAGTAGTTACTATGTGGGATGTCCCATAGCAATGCCAACTGAATGGAAGGAGACAACAAAAAGTAGGGCAATAAGAGACTAGAGGACTAATACTGCAGTACCCTGCGATAGCCTAATGATCTTTTACATTTATTTGATAGACTCTGGTAAATGTATAGACTGAAGACCAAGTGGCACCCTTACAGATTTGAGCCATGGAGACTTCGTGATGGATGCACTGCCCAGGAAGCACCAACAGCCCTAGAGGAGTGCGTTTTGATTTGAGAGGGTGGAATCCACCTCTTTAACCATGAGCTTGAACAGTTACTTGTCAAATCTATTAAGAATAGTAGATTTCGATGCTGCCTGTCCATCTTTAGGACTTTCAGACATGACAAAAAAAAAAAAAAAAAAAAAAAAAAAAAAATCAGTTTTTCGAATCTGAGCAATCGCCTTTAAGTAGACATTGACTGCTCTAATCACATCAAAAAAAAAATTATTGTGATTTTCCTTCCAGAGAACAGGGTTCTGGAAAAAGGACGGTAGAACAATATCCTGGTTTAGAGAAAAACCTGATACTACCTTTGGTAAAAGGTTAGGATGAGGACGCAATACTACCTCATCCTTGTGAACAACAAAAACATGGCTCTTTAGAAGAAAGAGCAGCCAATAGTGATACTCTTCTTGCAGCAGATATGGTTACCAGAGAAAATAGTTTCCTTGTCAAAAAAAGGACCAAGGGAATATGTCATATCGGCCCAAAAAAGGCCGTTTTGTAATGCCGACAACTAAATTCCCAAGGATTCAGGGGTTACTTAACCAGAAATTAAGCCAAGTTACCCCCTGAATAAATTTATGGACCAAAGAATGCGAAACAAGTGGTCGTTGAAATAATACCGATAAGGCCGAGACCTGTCCTTAGAAAGCACTCAAGGCCAGCTCTATTTCTCACCCCATGTGCATAAAAAATAAAAAAATCAAGGACTCTACCTAGACTTATTTCCTGGGGTGCAGCTCCTGGATTTCATACCAGGAGACATAGGTTTCCCAGACTTCATAATATATAACCACGGAGGCTGGCTCTGCATAAACCAAGGTAGAAAACTACTGAATCTAACAGCCCACGTTTCCTCAGAGTGTGGGCCTCAATAGCCAAACCATTACATTTATTGTTTGTAAAGTAGGATGGAACTTCAGACCCTACGAGCGAAGTTCTGGCCACGAAGGTAGGGTCTATGGGTTCCCTACTGCCATCTCTGCATACCAAGATTTCCTGGACCCCGCTGGGGTTACAAGAATCAGCACCTTCCCTTCCTGCTTGATCCTGTGAAGAAGTTGTGGATGCAGGCTGAATAGGAGGGAATGCACAAATCAGTGAGAACCAATTCCACAGGAATAGGAAGGCATCCATTCTGCATGCTAGCGGATCCTTTGTTCTTGACACAAAGTTGTCAAATTTTATTTGTTGATCCTGGATGCAAACAGATCTATGTCTGGGATTCCCCATCCTAGACATATTGCAGGAAGATATCGGGGTGAAGAATCATTCTCCCAGGAAAAACTGCTGGTGACTCAAGTAGTCCGCCTGCCAATTTTCTATTCTTAAAGTACATTGTTTTCTTCACAAGATCGGATAAGCTTCACCATTCTCTGGGCTGCACAACTTCTTGTGCCCCCTTGGTGATCAATATAGGCCATTGCTGTGGCATAAACGGATTGACTACAACAGCAGAATACCTTAAACTGAATGTTCAGGCCTCAGAACCAAGTGTTCTGCCTGAATTTTTAAAATGTTAATGGGCAAAGTCACTTATGATCTAGGCCACTTCTCCTGGACAGTTGCCTCTTTCAGGGCTGTCCCCCAACCTAAACAAAAAAAGGTTGGCATATGTTGATACTATTTCCCAGGTAACTGAAAGAAGGATTTTCCCCTTCACAGATTTTTGGATGTTAACCATAAACTGAGGCTCCGGCACACTCAGCCTACAGAACCTGGTATTTCCAGGTGGTCTTTCATCCGGGTACTAACGAGGCCCGACCCTGCTTAGCCTCCAAGAATAGACGAAATCGAGTGCCATCAGGGTGATGTGGCCGTAGGCTTTGGAGTCAGACACATTGGGAATATAGAGCTTGAATTCTCTGTTTCAAGCAGATAGACTCATTCTAGAGCAGAAAGCAGTATCCTGAGCATAAATAATGGCCTCGAATTAAGCCACCATCTTTCTCAACAAAGTTGAATAGGAGAAAAAACATCTTGCTTCGACTACCTAGATCAGACCTTTATGGTGCTGAGCCACTATGGTGCTTAACCACTTCCCGACCGGCGCACGACGATGTACGTAGGCAGAATGGCACGGGCAGGCAAACTGGCGTACAGGTATGTCCATTTGAAATTGCCATCGCATGTGTGCGTCAGCGGCACTCGCACGTTCCGGTTGGGACCCCCGTGAGTCTGGCTGCGGGTCCCGCGGACTTGATTGCCGCGGGGATACCCGTGATCGTCTCAAGGGGAGGCTGAACGGGGAGATGCAGAAGTAAACAGCATCTCCCCATTCTGCTAGCAACAAGTGACACCGATCTCTGCTCCCTGTGATTGGAGCAGGGATCAGTGTTCACATTTTGCACAAATCAATCAATAATCGCTTATTGCCATTTTTTTTACCAAAAATATGTAGAAGAATACATATTGACCTAAACTGAGGAAAAATATTTTTTTTTATATATTTTTGGGGGATATTTATTATAGCAAAAAAAAAAAAAGCGACAATTTAAAAAAAAAAAAAAAAAAAAAAAAAAAAAAGCATTATTTTTAAGTTTATAGCGCAAAAAATAAAAACCGTAGGTGATCAAATACAACCAAAAGAAAGCTCTATTTGTGGGGGAAAAAAAAAAAAGGACTTCAATTTTGTTTGGGAGCTACGTCGCAATTGTCAGTTAAAGCGAAGCAGTGCCGAATCGCAAAATGGTCCAGTCTGAAAGAGGTTAAACACCTGTTAAAACTGGTCTCAATGATTTAACCAATTACTGTCAGCGCAGGCTGAGACACTCAACCTGCCAACGAAATTTTTTTTTTTTTTTTTTTTTTTTTTTTTTTTTTTTAAATAGGAATTCCAACCTTTTATCTATCGGATCCCTAAGTATTTAAAGTGGAAGTAAACCCATCGATTTAAACAGTTTCAAAAAAACGGCATGCCGGGAATGCTCACTGCACATTGGCTGTGCTCTCAACCAAACTGTCAAACCACCCAATGGCTGGTGTCATAACGGATCACATGTGGCAGCTGAAGATTAAACAGAGGCAAAGATGGCAGCTTCCGTGGATGAAAACGATAGGGGAGTTTACTTCCACTTTAAGTAATGTCTGCTGGACAAGTCAAACTTACAAAGGATATAGTAGTGTTAATTGCTGGTATACCCCGCTTAGAGAATTTTCTCTACCATAGGATAAAGTGTGAAAAACTTTTTAGAATGGAATAAAGCTTATCTGGGTGATCTTCCAGATGCAACATTTTTTTCCTCAGCAATGAAGGGACAGGAAAAAGCATACACAGTTTGAGGAGGCTTTAGCGAACACTCAGTTAAGGGTACATTGATGTGGAGCAGATCATTCAGCAAGAAATTGTACCCGCAATTGACACCGCAGAAGAGGAGTTATCAGCCTCACCACGGTCCCGAGGGAATAGTCTTCTCCTGCCCCCTAGTTCCTCAGTCTGAGGGTCTTGGGAAAATGGAAGAGAACCTGTCGCATCTTGACCACACTGGGATGCGATTAACCACTCTGGTATGCGATTAAAGTCACTCAACTTCTTTTAAAAACCTACCATGGCTGAGGAAAACCAAAAAAAAAAAAAAAGGAGTAAAAGAACAGTGGCTACAGTGTTGAAAACCGTTGCAAACATTTCATGGTCCCCGATGCTCACTCTGACCAGCCAACCCCATCTCAGGGGAGAATGCCATTTGTGTCCCTCCGCAGCTTGCAGCAATAACACTAGTGCTTTAAAAAAAAAATAAAAAAATAAAAAAACAACAAACAAAACACAAACAAAACACAAACAAAACACAAACAAAACACAAACAAAACACAAACAAAACACAAACAAAACACAAACAAAACACAAACAAAACACAAACAAAACACAAACAAAACACAAACAAAACACAAACAAAACACAAACACTTTCCGGCGCTGATTGTTGAAGGACACCAATGCTGTGCTAAGCCCCACCCCCCCCCCCCCCCTTCGCCTACAGCCCACTCCTCTCTTGCAAAAGAAAAAAAGTTTTCCCGCGGAAGCGTGGGCCTCTGATCTTGCTTGTTCCCGATACAATGTGAGCTCTGAGGAAGCGCGAAAAGGTATGTGCTCTATACAGCCCCCAGTGCTGACACAAGCATGACAACATTTACCAACTTAAAAGGAGACATTCATAAGAAAAATTTTAAAATTTCTTAGAAAAACTCCAGTCGTGAAACTTACGCAGAGGTTGCTCCTGATCTATAGAAAGTATAAATAGCACCGATCAAAGTAAAATTCCAGCCCCAACCCAACTAGTCTTAAAAATTTCCCCTCCCCCTCCTAACACCCATGCTGAATAACCTGTGTAATACATTTTTTGATATATTTACCTATTCTCAGCCCGCTCTGGTCACACAATCACGTGTCAGTCAGTGGTGGCTGAAGGGGAGAGGAGAAAGTGCTTGGCAATGACTGGGAATGGTGACATCACCCATAGGCTCCCATGGCCAATCCGTGGTTGGCGCTTCCTCCTCTTCCCTGCAGCCACTGTTGGCTGACACAGGGAAGCTGGATCACGTGACCAGACCAGAGCAGGCTGAGAAAACTTAAGTATATACATCTTTTTTTTACACATGTTAGCCAGCATAGATGTTAGGAGGAGAGGACAGGGGACCTTTTTTTAGACTAGTTGGTATTTTTGCACTTCCCATCCTTAGAAGAGTTCTCTCAGTTACCATGGACGAAGTTGATAAAAGGCTTCCCAAACACAATGAAGTCAACAAAATAACAAAAAGGTATTAGAAGGCTGAGCGTATATTTAGCTTGAACATTCAAGTCATGACAGGTTACCGCTAACAACTGATAACACAGGTGCTGCTTGGCCTATTACAATAATATAACATTTTTTTTTAAAATAGGACAAACATTTGAAATGACCAGGCCCCTAAAACTAGGGGGAATTGTGGATAGTGCATGCAAAGGGGTGATTAAAATAGGGTAGAAGGAGAAGTTTTCCTCCAGCTGCCTGTTCCCCAATAAAGAACTTGTCATGCTAGACTTGCACCTCCCAAGCCAAAGAAAACTACAAATGTCTGAACATGGGCAGACTAACCACTCTAGACACAGTTGTAGCAGACACATTAGGCTTTGCACGGTCTAATGCTCATTCAGATGGAGCAGAGCTGCATCTCGATTACACCAGTTAAATAAATCATTATGGAAAATGTGAAAAACTAATGACAAAAATAAACAGAAGTGTTGGTGCAGCTATCTAAGCACTTGTGCTGCTAAAAGAGAAGACATTAAATCATTGATGAGATCTTGTTACGATTTAAAACTCTGTATATAAAGATACTTTAGATTTAAAAAGTGATTTGTTAACAATTTTACACTACAACCTTTGGATGTCAAGTCCATTTACATGGCAAAACATATGGTATCAAAACTGTTATTATCCGAAATTTGTGCCAATTACACAAATGTAAATGTATGTTTTCAAAAACGATATTTATAACATGCATAGAACCACAGCTTTAACATGAACCTATCCTATGCACCAAAGTGTATAAGCCAACAATACTAATAACCTTCAAAACATTAGATTTCTATTTGAGTTCAAGCTGGTATCTTTGCACCTGGGGTTTATTACCCTTAGTACCCTCATGCCTCTCCGGCTTCCTGCTCCCATTATTAAACAAGAGGTTTTTATTTTATTTTTAAAAAGCCCTTCATGGTTCTTTTAACTTAACCTAGTCCGGTGTTACATGAGCCACACCGGCACCTCCTCTGGGAGTGGAGATAGTGAATCCAGTGCTGCAGTCTGGACCCCACCGCCAGCAGGACCCCCCCCCCCCCCATTGTGACATCATTACACCCCTGCAGTCTTCTGGAGCTTGAGAGATCCATTACCGTTGGAGAACCAATGGAAAGTGTTCAGGTCACCCAGACAATGATGTGGGCATGCAGAAAGAAGAAACCCTTCCACTCTGCAGTCCAGAAGATGAAAGACTAGGGACTAGGGATCTGGTGTGACCACACATTTAAGTAAAAAAAAAAAAAAAAAGCGATTTGTTTGTGGGGGTTGAAAGATAGCATTGATATTAAAGTGGAATTTCAGCGTAACCCTAACGTCTAAATGTTCCCTTAGCCCTCTTATCAACTCTGTATAAAGATACTTGCCTATC
The DNA here is from genome assembly GCF_037356315.1 of Lithobates pipiens. Classification (NCBI taxonomy): domain Eukaryota; kingdom Metazoa; phylum Chordata; class Amphibia; order Anura; family Ranidae; genus Lithobates; species Lithobates pipiens. Next base: position 418,683,316 of record NW_027507718.1, read on the forward strand.
AGCCAGCTTTGGTCCAGTCACATGATCTCCCATGTTCGCCAGTGGCGGCTACGGAGGAGAGGAGAGCGCCAGCAATGGCTAGTAAAGCCTTCAGTCGTGACGTCACTCATAGGCTTATTATGGCCCATCAATTGTCTGCTTTCCCTCCTTGCCTGCAGCCACGCTGGTTGACACAGGGGATTAGGATCACGTAAACAAACTGGAGCGGTCTGAAAGTAGGCATGTACATCTTTCTTACATTAATTAGTAAGAATTGGTGTTAGGAGGGGTAAGGGGACAAGAGTAGTTAGGGTTAAGCTGGAATTCTACTTTGAGTCTTTGGTCCCATCACATAACTGTCCAAATAATTGTAGAGGTTCTACTTTTTCATGGCTGCATGACAAGGGGGAGTCTCATCAACAGGAGGAACTTCACTGGAAGCTGGAGAGAAGAGCCGAATAGGCAGCCTGTACTAGATGTGCGCATTATTGCAGGATTTGGGTTCGACCTTCAGAGTTGTATGCAAGTGGAAGTATATACCGCTTGTTTAATGAGGTTGTATCTGTATTGCACACAAGGGGCTTTGGATGTACAGTTAGTCACTGGAACATAAGGCTGAGTGTACACAGAGAGGATCTGTTGGAAGGATTCCGCTAGCTCAGCGGGAGATCCCTCCATTGATCCCCGCTGAGCAGGTGGATGACAGGTTCGTCTCCGCTCACTGTGAAGGGACAGACCTGTCAGAGCCTCGCTGTTCTCTATGGGGAGATCGGATTAAAACAGACTGTCAGTTTTCATCTGATCCACTGGATGGATGGCGAACGTCTGTTTTGAGCGGATCTGGTTGGATTGGATGGCAAGCGAGCGTCAGCGGACACATCTCCGCTGATATGCACCCGCTCAAAAAAGTTAATGGGTGGCCTGCTCGGATCCGCCTGAAAAATGCACCGGCAGATCGTGTGGGCCTAAAAGAGTAATTTTCATGATTACACCTAAAACAAGGAATATTAGGATTTTTTTTCTACAGCTTACATGTAAAATCCTTTTCTTGGAGTACATCACAGGACACAGAGCAGCCATAATAACTAACTGGGTTACACGCCACCTATTGGTTAATGGACATGGTTAAATCAAAAAAGAAATCCTCCCCTATATAACCCCTCCTACACAGGAAGTTTTGTAGCAAGCAATAAACTTCCTAAACAAGGGGGGAGGGATCTCTGTGTCCCGTGATGTACTCCAAGAAAAGTATTTTACAGGTAAGGTGTAGAAAAAAAAAATCCTAATTTCTTTATCGTACATCACGGGACAGAGAGCAGCCATAATAACTAACTGGGACCAAGCAATGCTTTTGAGGGGAGGGAACCCATTATGACAAAAAAAAAAAAACCCCCATTAGAACAACAGTATCTATATTGCTGCCTGCAGTACACTGCGTCCAAACACAACATCCTCCTGAGTCCCAACATTCACTGGATAAAACCTAGTGAAGACCAAGTAGCAGCCTTGCAAATCTGAGCAATCGATGCTTGATGATGAACTTCCCATAAAGCACTCATTCTTCTGGAAAAGGCGGAGCCTTAACCCTTAATCCAGATTCCTGAACAATCACTTGGCGAAAATAGTCAACTTAGATGCTGTCTGTTCTTCTTGGGACCTTCTGCCAATACAAGCAGAACATCAGTCTTCCGCATTATTGATAAACTGCCAGATCCACTGCTAAACATTTAACCTGGATGCCGTCTGCCCTTCCTGGGCTCTTCTGGCTGCACAAATCAGGATTCCTGACCTGTGCTGACAACTCAAGTAGACCCTGAGCGTCTGAACTACCTTTAGATTTTTTCGACTGACTGTGGATTAGAAGAAAAATATAAAAAGCAAGATACTGTCCTGATTCAAGTGAAAACTAGAAACCACTCTAGGCAATAGAGATAGATTAGGATGCAACATCACCTTATGTGTGACCAAGAATGGCTCCTTGCATGAAAGAACCGCCAGCTCTGACACTCCATTTAATGAAGTGATAGCAACCATAGAAGCCATCTTATGAGATAAGGGACTAACAGTCTCCCAATTGGTTCAAAAATGGCCTCTGCAAAGATAGCCAAGAGGGAATCCCAGTCCCATGGACACAAGAGTGGCCTGACATGTGGGACCATCTACACTACTTGCTGTATGAAGTATGAATCCAGGAGTGAAAAACCAATGGCCTCTGGAAAAAATGGATTGGGGTGAACTCGAACCCTTAATGGTGCTTAAGGCCAATCTCCTTTACCCTACTGACGGGAGAAAGATAAGAACCTTTCCCACTCATTCCTGTGAGTGACACTTCCTGGCTTCCCCCAGGCAAAACATTTCCAAGTCCTGTAATCAAGGTTCCCTGAAACCAGCTTCCAGGGCTAAACAGTGTTGAAATACAGGACTAAAGACCATTAGGTCTGGGAGTGTTCAAGGAGCGAGCCCCACAAGACTCGCCATGTCAGCGTAGCAAGCCCTCCTAGGCCAATTTGTCTAACACTTAATGTTACCACCTCCCAGATTCTTCACAAAAGATGTGAGAAGTCGAAACAGAGGAAAAGCATCTAATAAGGGAGAACTGGTCGCAAAGGTGTTACCAGTGCATCTGCCCCTATTGCCGTGAGACTTTTGTCCCAGACACAATGATCCTCTACCAAAGACCTAGAGTAGGACTAAGTAAGGAACGTGCCTTGACCTAGATACAACTTCCTCCTGAAGAAATGTATCGAAGGAAAATCTGGAACAGATTGCTTCCTGAACAAAGATTATTGAGGCAAACTTAGATTGGCACATCTGCATTTTCAGCAAGGCCAGTACTGGGCTTGGAGCTTCATGACCCCTCGGAGCTGTGGCCAGCCCAAAGAGCAGAGTAACAAAAAAAAAAAAAAAAACACGCCTTTGCGCTGCAATTTGCAAAAACCCTTGATAAATCCAGAAAAAAATAAAAATAAATAAAAAAAAAATCGGTACATGAAGATATGCGCCATTGGACGACTATAGACCTCAATACCTACCTCTCGCAGGAGATCAACACTAAATGGACAGAACCTGAAACAGAAGGAAAATTCTGCAATGCCAAACATCACAGTGGCTCAGATGCATCTAACATCACTGTCCATTTGGGGGGGGCGTTGTGGACACTACCAGATCACTGAACCTGAGAGCGGTGCAGTGTCATAAGGCTGCATTACAGGCAAACCTCAAAAGAATCTTCTCTCCTTCCAATGAGGCTCGGGTACCATTCATTTTGGCTGATAGCTTTTTCGAATGGATCTGATTGAAGTCCATGATTCCTAATAGAACCGTCCAGACCTCCAAGTACACTCCAAGGAGCACATATCACATCAGTGACCATTCACCTAACAGACACTGCCAAAAAAATGAGGTACTTCCTCTGTAGAAGGGGTTATATAGGGGAGGACTTCTTGTTTGATTCATTTACCTGTGTCCATTCACCAATAGGTGGCGTATAACCCAGTTATGGCTGCTCTGTGTCCCGTGATGTATGATAAAGAAAGCGCCTTTATAAGCATTTCAAGTTGGAGGCATTGTATGCCCAACTCCTGTTAGTGTACACAAAACACCAAAAATTTAACATCCAACACATGTAACTGGCTAACAAGACTGGGGCTGAAAACGTGTTTGTAGGAGGAAGACCTGCAGTATTCAGCAAGGAAGAACGAATATAGAATGTAATTAAAATTGCTAAAATCCATGCATTGTAGATCATGGATATAAGGAGATTTTTAGTGGTGGCGTTACACTTTAATGAATTAAAAAGGTAATGTTTCGTGAAACATAGCATCAAGATGACTGATGACGACAAACAAACCAGTCAAACTGGTCTCTAGGGGTGATTGTAGCCGTATTATTGTACTTGTATTGGCAACAAAAATTAAAAATTTTACAGCAAGCTTTCATGTTTCCCTTCTTCTTGGTCCAAACAGTGTAGTGTATGGCTTAAACCCCAAAAGCGTGTCCTAAAAAGTCAGTGCAAAAAAAATGCATCATGGACCATACACCATTGTTTTGTTTTCTATTTTTCTAGGGGATGCAATTGTTGTTTCAGTCATTTTGAGAAGAGGTTGGGCTGTTATTGCACTTCACTGATCTATGCAGCGTCTTATTAAATAGCAGAGTAATCTGTTTCTATAGATGTATTCAGCACATTATATTTGTAATCACTGTGTAGTTATTAAAGCGAGGGAAAGTCATTTCAGAGCTACATTTGCCATACTAGGAAAGAAGACCAAAATTCAATTACAGAGAGAACTTCCTAAATGTAGGAGGATTCTTAAAAAATACTGTGTGAGCACAGCATGGCAAAACACATGCACACAAAACTGAAAATAAACTCTCCGGGGAGCTGACAAGTTGAATAGTGAGGAAATTAGCAACTATAAATTAGAAGGAGCAAAGTCTGTCGCAGAAACATGGAATTGGATGTCGAAAAAAAATAAGCGGTTCATTTAATCTTGAGTTGCATAACTGGGGACTTTGGGGTCTAGTAACAACAGACATATTTAAAAGTGAAATTCAATATAAATCAGCAATGCTTGAAATAGAGACAAGAAAAGAAAAGTACAGTATGTGTGCTGCCCGAAGCAGCCAATCACATTTCAGCCAAATGAGCATAGAAAAGGCAGCTAAGATCTTATTGGTAAACTGCTTGCCAACCAGCCGCCGTCATTATACTGCGGCAGGTCAGCATCCCACGAACTGTTGTAGCTATACGTTGGCTCAAGGGATCGCAGGCGCACAGCGGGGGTCCCGATGCTCGTGGCAGACGGTCGTGATGACCGCTGGCTACGAGCGATCGCGAGCACGAGGGACAGAACACGGAAGTGTGTGTGTGTGTGTGTGTGTAAACACACAAATCTATGATTTTTTCCGAGAGGAATGACAGATGGTGTGTTCTTATTAGCTAGGAACCACGATCTGTCACTTCCTCTAGTCAGTCCCCTCCCCCTTCAGTTAGGATCACCTTCCACAGTTAACCCCTTGATTGCCCCCTAGTGTTAACCCGTTCACTGCCAATGAAATTTTTACCGTAATCAATGCATTTTATAGCACTGATCACTCTATAAAATGCCAATGGTGCCAAAAATGTTTCAAAATTGTGTTCCCTTTATGATGTCGCAGAAACGATAAAAAATTGCAGATCGTCGCCATTACTAGTAAAAAAAATTTTTTTAAAATGCTATAAATCTATCCCCTATTTTGTAGACGCTATAACTTTTGTGCAAACCAATCAATATACGCTTATTGTGTTTAAAAATTAATTTTTTATTATTTTTTTAAAGCAAAAAGGAAAAAAAGGGGGATATTTATTACAGCAAAAAAGTACAAAATTGTTTTTTTATTTCAAAATTGTCGCTCTAATTTTGTTTATAGCACAAAAAATAAAAACAGCACAAAAGAAAGCTCTGTTTGTGGGGGGACGTCAATTTTGTTTGAGTGCAATGTCGAATGATCCGCGCAATTGTCAGTTAAAGCGTTGCATAGCCCAATTGCAAAAAAATGGCCTGGTCATTCTGCAGCCAAATCGTCCGGGGCTGAAGTGGTTAAAATGGACAGGACACTTTCGCCCTAAAAAGACATATACCCTTGACCTCCATTGTAATGATGTGCCTTCATCTATGACACTATGCTCTTACCTTTAAATCCTTTTCAAGTCTGTCTACTTCAGCCCCCAACATGTCAATAATGTTCTCCCCGTGTTTAAGCATAAAAGCCTCTAAATCTTCTGGGGTCTTCACCTGATGAATTTCCTGGAAAATAAGTGAGATAATGGCTTTCACACATGAAACAAACTAGTTTGTCAAAAACCAGACTTGTAGATTATTTTTTTGTGTTTGCTCAATAAGGTTAAAGTAGAACTTTACCCATAACAATGTGATAAAAAAAATAAAAATAACGCTCTTTAGCAGGGAACATACATTCCACATGAATAACCTGTTTTGACAGGTACACATCCCCGCTTCCAAGAGATTTTTCCACGGCAGGATCACTTGGACGTTTGGCCCACTTATCCTTCTCCAGCGGCCGAGCCATTCACAAAGCTCAGCTCGCTTTGCGCATGCACAATAGGGAACGGCTGTGCAGCGGAAAGGCTTCACTGCTGGTTTCCCTTACCAAGAAAGGCAGCAGCAGCACCCGAGAGCCGACGGAAACATCAGCTGGGGTGCCGACATCGCTGGATTCCAGGACAGGCAAGTGTCCTAATATTAACAGTATGTGTAACTGCTGACTGCCCTCTACAAACTCAACAGTGCTTAAAAATGCCAAAAAATGAAGAGCAACTGAGCATGTGCAGACCGAAACAGTATATTACTGAATTTTAAACAGTACTAGGCACTTATTTTTTAAGTAAAAACAATAGCTATACCTGCAAAAGGGGCCATCCTGAAGTTATCTAGCAGGACTTAATTTTCTGACTAAAGTTCCACTTTAATGGCTTTGTCTTTGCCCATCATCACCATTACCTACAATACATCAGGTGAAAATTGGCCAATAACCAGTAACTTCTTTAAATATGCTCACATGTATAAAAGCTACAAGCATAAGGACTCCATAAGCAGCAGAAATATTCATCGTTTTCTAAAAACATAACACTAATGTACACTGCTTTTATTTGGTACACCATTTTAATAAAAAAAAACGATGCAAGATATAAATATTTAATTATTTTAATACTATAATTGTATCTGACAATTACAGTGTTAAATAGGGGCACACTGCCATCTGCAGGCTGAAGTTATATGATTAAAGCCCCCAGACTTCATGTAATCACTATATCCTTATTGACCTATTAAAACAAATTAATAAGACGCAAATTGATTGGCCTCATCATTAATTGGGACTGAAGCTCAGTGCCAGCTTGGTCTGACTAGTAGCATTAGTGCACTGGGTTGGCTTCTAGGTTAAGTGGAAGATTAATGTACCCTCGGCAAGGTAATATACAGACTGTAGGAAAGGGTTTACCTCCATATACCGAAAGGCTTCTTTACTGTGAGAGCTGTTTAAAAAAAAAAAAAAAAAAAATGTAGGAAGAGTCTACCACAGGATCTAGTCCTAATAGTTTAAGTTGCCTTAAAAGAATTTAAAGCAAAGCAAAGAGGAAGGCAAGTGTTCCCTTCATATGGGCCAGTTGGAGTAAAAAGGTTCTAAAGCAGGGGTCGGCAGCCCGCCGCTAAATCTACGGCCCGTCAGTGCCCATGATTAATTCACGGGCACCCGACCCGCGGACAAGCGTTTGGATGTTTAATACGGTTATCTGCAAAAGTGTCTGTAATATGATAAAACTGCAGCTATATACCTCATTAAGAGCGGCACTCAGATTACTTGCTGCCTCTCTCCTCCCTGCCTGACTTCATTCTCGGGCCCACCCGTCGAATTGTCAGACGAGGAATAGAGAGGCGGCGAGTAATCTGAGTGCCGAGGTATATAGCTGCAGTTTTATCATGACACTTTTGCAGATATGGAATATTCAGGGCCATCTTTAATATTGTCTGGACCCAGTCTACAGCCACCTCTGTACCTCCCAGTCACCTCTGTAGCCCCCATTCACAGCCACTTCTGTCCGGTCCCCCCTCATCCAGCCAGCTCTGTATCTCCCCCCTCCCCCCCCGTACCACCCTCCCCCAAACATTATTATTAGCAGTGAATGTGGCCCTCCATGCATTCACATAGATTGAATCCGGCTTTTAAGTGGAAAAAGGTTGCTGACCCCTGTTCTAAAGGATGCAAGTTTTGTTTGTGTTTGTTTTTTTTTTGTTTTTTTAGATCTGAACACAACCCAAGTTCAATGGCTACAAATTAGTGTATAAACCACTGGGAATACATGGTGGAAAAATCCTTGACTGGACTGCTGGCCAATAACTGAAAGCGCCACACATATTGCCTGTCCTATGGGCTTGTCTTGAGTTCCTCAAAACATTTATATAAATGCTAGGTTTAAGGAATTCAATTCTATTAAAACTTACCTGAAGCATTTGGTCAATATCTTGCTTTTCCAAATATAATCTGGTTACAACCCGTCCATCGAAATCCACTTCTGCTTTAAACCGTACTTTACTCATTCCCATATCTGTAGCTTTTACATCATGAATAGCCCTGTAAAACACATTTTAGGGATCAAACAAGTGACAAAACTTTCTAAAATGTATGCTAAAAGTTCTCAGCTAAACCAGTTGAGGGAAGACATCTCCGCACTTGAACATCTCGCTCTACTCCTGCTCTGGACATAACCGAGGCAGAACTGTACTTGCCTATTCTATAGGAACCGATGGAGAATTCACTAACTCAGTGGCTATCCAACTTTTACTTCTACAGAAGAGACCTGAGCCTCAATCGTTTTAAAACCAAAAATATATTATATATATATATATATATATATATATATATATATATATATATATATATATATATATATATATATATATATATATATATATATATATATATATATATATATATATATATATATATATTAAAAAGAAAAAGCAAATCTGGTACAGTTCTCCAAAGCACCACTGCAGCTGGTGGTCAGAGATTCATGTGCAAGCATTCTTATTTAATATCAGGATTGCTGAGCAGCAACTATTGTAAGGCTTTGTGGAGATGCTCATCTGACAACAGACAATTAAATCTCTCCATTGTAATTCCTAACAAAAATAAGAGACAGCCAAAACAATTCATCCAGCTGTCAAAAATGCCACTCGCCTGCTCGCATTTTGCGAGTGGAATTTAGTGCAGGGCAAGTGAAGAGCAGGGGTGGGCCAGGCTGACCGTTTCCTGGCTGAAGCCCTCTTTCAGCTATAGCGCAGGCAGGAAGTAGTTAAAAAAAGACACTTAGTTGCACTTCATCATTATTTGTATTATGTCTTAGAGTGGTGGAGTGAAAACGGTGCTGGGCAGCAACAAAGAATTCACAGATTGTGAGCATCTTTATTTGTAGACATGGGCAATTTCTTTTGTTCTGAATTTGTTTTTCAACTAAATTTGTTAATTCGGAAATATGCAAATTAATGAAAACCTGTTAACCAAAATTCCGAAAGTTTGGAAATTTGAAAATGACAAAAATCCAAAAAAATCGAAAATATTAATTAAAAAAAAAAAAAAAAAAAAAAATGTAATATGACCAACCCACCTTTTATGTGTACATGCTCTTGAAGTTTCTGAATGAATAGCTATAGGCACAGTTGTCTACAGTAAGGGGAACAATAGACATAGCTGGATAGGATGTCTGTGTGCTTTAATGGAGGGAGGGGAAGGGGGAAAGTAATAAATTAAGTTTTGTAAACCATTCCTTTCCCCTGTTAAGTGGGCACCAGAGAGGTCTACAGTGCCATTCCCCTTCCCATCTCTACATGGTACACACCAACATCCCTGAAAGATGCCTCAGAGTGGTCAGCTTCTACTGTCTACAAAAGCAAATACAGAGCATAGACACAAATACAGCATTCCATATGCCTGCATTTCCCACAAGGTTCCCATCGATGGATACATCAAGAGCACACACAAGTAATTGAAAATTATTATACTGTTCGTGTGAAAACTCATAATTAAGAATTTCTACCTTACAGCAGGATCACTTTCTAGCAGTTCGATGAGACGCTGCACTTGTTCCGGCTGTATCGATCGACCTATGAGGGCCTCTGTATTGGTGTAGATAAGGAAAGCAGAAACTGCTCCCAACAGCGTCCCAACTCCCAAGGAGCCCAGGCTGTCATATAAAGGGTTCCCTAGTAAAAACCACAATGACATATTGGTTTAGGTCAGACTGCACATTAACATAAACATTTACATCTTCTATATCCAGAACATTCCTTCTAATGCTAGCAACAAGTTTCACAGAAGTTTCTTGTTGTGATCAGAAGGTCAGTGGAAAGTCATAGCAGACAACACTAGAGATCAGCAGAGCGGATAAAAGTATTAGAAACCTTAAAATTGAACCTGTCTCTGTGACAGGTGACGCACAATAAAACAAGGAGACGTGTGCTTGCAGTCTGTAGAATTAACAGATGTGGCTGGTGAGATTTATGAAGAGAAAGATAGCATTAAAAGATCAGAAAACAGCCGAGTACACACATAACTCATGAAGATTTGCCTTGGGTGTCTGTACCCAATGATGGGAATGAGACTGGTATAAAAAGATGGCATCTTCAGAATTAACTGCCTCACTCCTGCGCTGATGTGCAACAGAAGAAAAAAAGGACAGGACAGGACGGGAGAATAGTTCTACCACATGATACAAGAACACCATCTCACCATTAAAAAATTATTTTCTATTAAGAGTTTTACCCTATAATCTATACTTGCCCTATATGACTAAATACAGTAAAGTCATACTAGAATTAAGAAAAATGAAATTAAAATTAAATATGTAAAACGTGCTTGATATAAATAAGCCTAAGTATGTGCTGATTTAAATATTTTTTTCTCTAATTCATAACTACAGTGCATCCAAAAAGTATTCAGGGCATTAACTTTTTCCACATTTTATGTTACAGCCTTATTCCCAAAGTGATTAAAGTCATTATTTTCCTCAAAATTCTACAAACAATACCCCATACTGAAAACGTGAAAAAAGTTTGTTTGAAATCTTTGCAAATTTATTAAAAAAACAAAACAAAAATAAAAAATAAAAAAATCACATGTACAGAAGTATTCACAGCCTTTGCCATGCCATTCAAAATTGAGCTCAGGTGCATCCTGTTTCCACTGATCATCCTTGAGATGCTTCTACAACTCGATTTCAGTTCACCTGTGGTAAATTCAGTTGATTGGACATGATTTGGAAAGATACACACCTGTCTATATGTAGCACTAACCCCCGAAGGAGCTGCTGGAATTTGATTCGGGCCTGCACTCTGCTAATGAAACTCCCTGAATTGGCTCAGTCCCCTTGACACAGCTGTGGTGCAATACAGTACAATAAATATAATATACCTGTATTTAACCTCAGGATTCACTGGCTCCACCTGCTGGGAGAAAACACTCCACACACTTGGATACTTAACCAAATATATTTTACTGTGAATATGTTTGAAAAGGTGGTTACAGTAATTGTGCTGTCATCCCAACATAGAACGACAGTACAACGGATTTCAACGTAAACAATTGCAAATAATATACATATTTAGATATATACCTGGGAGCTCCCCCTACTTTAAAAGCGATGCGTGAGATCTCACTTAAAGTACTTAGTCTTTGATCTTCTTGTCTTCGCTAGCTAAAGTAATTCTTTGATTCTTTGTAATCCACAGATTAATGTAAGTTAAGTTGAGGTAAAGGTGCTCCTGGTGTAACTTCGGTAATTAGGTTACAAAACTCAGAAACGTAGATAGGCTTCAAACATGCTCAGTGTCAGTAACTTGGCTCCTCCTTCCTGGAACTATAAATCTCAGTGAGACCTGTGTATGAAAGTTAAACTGTGGTTTGTGACCCACTCACCAACTGGATCGGAACTCAGTATAGTAGATTCGGCCCGGTGACTGTAGCTTGCTCCTCCTTCAACTGGCTCGGTCACTCCATTCCGCTATGCTGGGTGAACCTGGTCCTCCGGTGCTCAAAACGAGTGTCTCTGGATTTCTCCAATCTGGTCACTGGTTCTCCGGCACCGTCAGGTCACTCACACAAACTGTAGGAGTTATGCTCTGCAATAGCTGTAGGGCCCTTCTCATGAAAGGCATCCTCACAGGCAGGCCACACGATCCTAAGAGCCCTAAAATGTCCGCTCTGGGTCCTTTTATGTCCTACCCAGCATGCACTGCCAGAGAAAGTGTTCATGGGTAGGTCATCAAGCCTCCTTGGAAAAAAGGTCAACCATCTAATCAAAACAGTCACTTCCTGTATATGTATTCAAAGCAATAAACATTCAAGTTCAGTACCAGTATTTGGCCACTAGATGGTGCCAAATACTAAGCCAAAGAAATGTCCATAGACTTGTGATTGTAGCATGAAAACACATAATAGGCAAAAATATGTCAGCGCTACATATATAAGGTCCCACAGTTAGTGCATGTCAGAGCACAAACCAAGCTATGAAGTCCAAGGAATTGTCTGTTGACCTCGGAGACAGGATTGTATTGAGGCACAGATCTGGGGAAGGGTACAGAAAAATGTTTGCAGCACCGAAGGTCCCAATAAGCAGTGGCCTCCATCATCCATAAATGGAAGAAGTTTGGAACCACCGGGACTCTTCCTAGAGCGGGCACCCTGGCAAAACTGAGTGATCGGGGGAGAAGGGCCTTAGTCAGGGAGGTGAACAAGAACCTGTCACTCAGAGAGCTTCAGTGTTTCGCTGTTGATAGAGGAGAACCTTCCAGAAGAACCAACATCTCTGCAGCACTCCACCAATCAGGCCTGTATGGTAGAGTGGCCAGACAGAAGCCACTCCTCAGTAAAAAGGTACATGACAGCCCGTCTGGAGTTTGCCAAAAGGCACCTGAAGGACTTTGATCATTCGTAATAAAAATTCTCTGATCTGATGAAACAAAAAGATTGAATTCTTTGGCCTGAATGGTAAGTGTCATGTCTGGAGGAAACCAGGCACTGCTCATCACACCAATACCATCCCTACAGTGAAGCATGGTGGTGGCAGCATCATGCTGTGGGGATATTTTGCAGTGCAGGAATTGGGAGACCAGTCAGGATTGAGGGAAAGATGAATGTAGCAATTAACAGACATTCTTGATGAAAACCTGCTCCAGAGTGCTCTGGACCTCAGACTGGGGCAACGATTCATCTTCCAACAGGACAACGACCCTAAGCTCACAACCAAGATAACAAAGGAGTGGCTACAGGAAAACTCTGTGAATATCCTTGAGCGGCTCAGCCAGAGCCCAGACTTGAACATCTAAAAATGGCTGTATGCCGACGCTCCCCAGTCAACCTGACGGAGCTTGAGAGGTCCTGCAAAGAAGAATGGGAGAAACTGCCCAAAAATAGGTGTGCCTAAAAAATAAAAAAAAGAAGATTGTAGCATCATACTCAAAAAGATATGGGGCTCTAATTGGTGCCAAAGGTGCTTCAACAAAGGATTGAGCAAAGGCTGTGAATATTTATGTACATGTGATTTTTTTTTATTATTTATAAATTTGAAAAGATTTCAAACAAACTTCTTTAATGTTGTCATTATAGGGTATTGTTTGTAGACTTTTGAGGAAAATAATGAATTTAATCCATTTTGCAATAAGACTAACATAACAAAATGTGGAAAAAGTGAAGCCCTGTGAATACTTTCCAGATGCACTGTATATATGTACATGAGGCAGTCCTATACATTCATTCCATATGCAGGTTCTGCTTCCTGCTGTGCAGTGCAACAACAGCTGTGCTTTACTGCTCATTCCGACAGTGTAAAGCCAGCCACAGACTGATCGAAATTCGGTCTGTTCAGCAAGAACCAGGCAAATTTTCGATACATCTATGGGCAGGGCAATGTGACTGAAGAAGATTTTTGATCAAATTCAGTACCACCAGCCTGTCAGGTTCTTTTCATGCGATTGCTGCCTGCAGCAATACCCACCAGCAGTGATCATTGCATTCTGTGAAACCTCCCACTGTCAGACTACTATAGTGCAGCAGGAAGGATAACAAAAAGTCAATGATGATGGGAGAAATAGAGCGATTTTCTTTTCTTGGTTGAAGGAAAGAAAATTGCATCATCTATGGCCAGCTTAAGGCCGAACATACACTGTTCGATTCTCAGCTGGTTTGGCAGGAAGCAGTCGAGAGGCCAAATCGTTAAAGGGCAGGCTGAATGTACCAAGTTGATTGATCACTTGAGTACAACCAGCCTGCCAGATTCTCTTGCGATTATAGCTAGCAGCTGCTATATCTGCTAGCAATAATCACCGTCTTCTCCTGGCAGGGACAGCTTCTACCGCCTGCCGGAAAAAAGACAATTGCCGATTCCCCTGTCAACACTGTCTGAACACCCGAGCATGGCGGCACAGGACCGTGCAGAGACAAAAACCATGAAAGAATATCCATGCAACCAAGTAATCCAAAAATGTAAGCGTCGAGTCCTTCACTATAAAAAGCCAACTTGAATTTACTGAATCAAAGCAATGCATTAGGGCTGATGTGGCACTATCTCGATTGTCAATGAAGTTGGCTTCTATGGCGAGTGGCTCCCCTTTCCCTTTTTTTGTATTACTGAAGTGTTACACATCTAATGGTTCAGGACCGCAGAGAGCCTACCCCTGCTGCCGGAGAGGAGAGTGTAACCTGCAGCAGAGCATTATCTTCCCAAGTACATTGATGACAAAAATTGTTGAGAAGAGTAAACTCCAACCACAATGCAGAAATCCGCTTTGAGTGGAGCTGCTCTCACCTGTCACATATACATACATATACATACATACATATACATACACATACATATATACATATATATATATATATATATATACACACACACACATATATACATATACATATATACATATACACACACTTATACCAATAGGAATACCACATAGTTAAAAAAAAAAAAAAAAAAAAAAATATTACCAGTTAGTGACGTCAACCCCATACAGGAGGCAGCCATCATAACCCCCAAAACAGCAGCAGCATCTTCCATCAGGACTACATTGGTGCTTGGGTCCCGAGCCTGAATCACTGAAAAGAACAGCAGCATTAACTTGTAGAAAAAAATAAAGACAGCACTTGAAATAAAAATGACCCCATACCATACATACCATACTCGTAAAAGGACAATCCCTTTGCCCTTGCACTCTTCCTAATTTCATTAATAGCAACAAGGAGCGTAGCTAGAACAAAAGACCATTACAAGCTGTGAGAACATTGAAAACCATTGGCAGTCAGCAATGCCCTCTGTCAGGTGGGGGTGGCGGGGGTTATGTGATACACATAATCAGATAACACTTAACATAGCGGTATAGTTATTCATCTCTCTAACTTTGCATTTATTCCTCAATCTTCTATATATTGCTGCCTGGATCTGGTACAAAAACAACCAGCAGGATCAATAGAAATGTCTGTCCTCTAATTCAGCTGTTGTCTTAATCGATTTAGAAAATGTACAGAGCTCAGTACAATGGCTTTGATTTAGGGCTGTTGAGTGTGTATTTTTCTCAGCATGCAGAAGTACTGTATGGTAAAGGAAGGAGAAATAAAAGGGATTTTTCTACATTTGGGTAGTTTTGCATTGTGTGGATGTGCACTTAGGAGCCTTTTCTGAGCCTTTTGTACGAGTGCATAAATAAATGAATGTTTTATTGCAGACTAAACAACTATACCAGAAATGCACGACACTGCGCTCATATACTACACAGGCACACAGATTACACATAGAAGTATATGCAATAAACTGAGGGTTGACAATTGCGATCATCTGATGGCGAATCGTGACCCTGCTGCACTGCCTCTCAAATCAGGGCAGAGCCAATGGAAGTCCCAGGTCAGTGGTAGGGGCGGACTCCAGGAATTATAGAGCTGACATCAATCGGTGAGCTGTACAAGGCTTTGTCCAGCCTGCACTACCAAAACACTAGGCGTAGCAGCGTTAAAGTGGTGACGGGAAGGTCTAATGGGCCTGGGGGAACAAGTACTGCAGAGAGGGTCCCTGCAGGCTGAAAGTGGGTGAAAGGGAAGGAAGGTGATGAACACCTTTTGGGGTGTTGGAGTGCCGATTGTAGGGATTGGCAGTTTTTTCTTCTGCCTGCAATGGAGGTGTATGTGTGTACCTGCCAGCACCATCAGCACTTATCCAGCATTAAAGTGGCAGCTGCCTGAGAGAGGGAAATGGTTAATGGCCAGGGAGGTAGATAAAGTGAGGAAGCTCTTGAAATCCAACAAGGGCCAGTTCACACCACAAAAACGCACTTCAGATCCGTTTCTGCATGCACATTTTCAACATGTTTTTAATGTGCTGCCGCGTGCATTCCAGGTCCCCCCCCCCCTTTTTTTCTGGAACTGACTGTTCTGGTGGGAACTATGTCATCAGAAGCCACATCACCTACTTCCCATGTGTTATTGATACAGAAGATGCATGTGGTGTGAACTGGCCATAAATCTTATTTTGTAAACAGCAGTGAAAAGCGAAAGCAGAATATGCTCTGCGCGTTCCTTACGCCTGACACTTGAACTCCTCAAACCTTCCCTTTTGATGGGAAAAAGAATCCCAATAATCGCAGAAAATATTGTTCTCAGTCACCACATCCCAAATAGATTGTACAGAAAAGAGGAGAAAAACCCCCAATGCCCATCAAAATTCCCTTTAGATAGGCATCTTGCCAAGTTGGTGTTCTAAACAAAACAAAAAACCAACAACTACATAATGGTGCCCTGGTAGCCTTTGATATCCACTTCTCCAGGGTTGCCTACAGTACCTTGAAAAAGTATTCATACCCATTTTCATGTTACAACCAAAAAAAGGAAAATGATAAATGGTTTACAAACTTTTTTTGCAAATAAATGTGAAAAGTGTGTGCAATTACAGTGGCAAGCCTTTTTGTCTCCACCAGCTTTGCACATCTGGAGAGTGACACGTTTGCCCATTCTTCTTTGCAATCTAGCCCAAGCTCCGTCAGACTGGATGGAGAGTGTCTGAACAGCAAATTTTCAAGTCTTGCCACAGATTCTCAAATTAGATTTAGGTCATTTTCATTCAAAATCCCACCCATTTAGGGGGGAATCTTTTTTTGTAAAGTTTAATTGGGATAGGACCACTTCACCGAAATTTGACCCATTGGTAGTTCCTTTCTCTGTCCATTAGATTTAGGTCTGGACTTTGACTGGGCCATTCTAACACATGAATATGCTTTGATCGAAACCATTCCATGGTAGCTCTGGCTGTACGATTAGGGTGGTTGTCCTGCAGGTAAACAGCTGCACCAGTCTCAAATCTTAGAAGAAAACCTGTTAATCTGCCAAAGATTGCCTTGTATTTGGCACCATCCATCTTTCCTTCAACATCAGACCAGCTTCTTTGTCCCTGCTGAAAAAAAGCACCCCAATATGATACTGCCCCATGTTTCACGGTGAGGATGGTGTGTTCAGGGTGATGTACAGTGTTCGTTTTCTGTCACACATTTGTTTTTAGGCCAAAGAGTTCAATTTTGGTCTCATCTGACCAGAGCACCTTCTACATGTTTGCCGTGTCCCCAACATGGCTTCTCGCAAACTGCAAATGTGACTTCTTATTGCTTTCTTCTTGCCACTCTTCCATAAAGACCAGATTTGTGGAGGGCACAGCTAATAGTTGTACTGTGGACAGATTCTCCCACCTGAGCTTTAGTTCCTCCAGAGTCACCATTGGCCTCTTGGCTGCTTCTGATTAATGTTCTTTTTGCCTGACCTTTCAGTTTAGGTGAACTGCCATGTCTTGGTAGGTTTGCAGTTGTGCCATACTGTTTCCATTTTCGGCTGATGGACTGAACAGTTCTCCATGAGATGTTCAAAGCTTAGGATATTTTTTTTTTTACAACCTAACCCGGATTTAAACTTCTCCACAACTTTATCCCTCCCATCTGGTGTGTTCCTTGGCCTTCATGGTGCTGTTTGTTCACTAAAGGTTCTTTAAAAAAAAAAAACTGAGGGCTGTACAGAACAGCTTTATTTATACTGAGATTAAGTTACACACAGGCTAACTATTTATTAGGTGACTTCTAAAAGCAATTGGTTCCACTAATGTTTAGTTAGGGGTATCAGAGTAAAGGGGGCCCGAATACAAATGCACGCCACACTTTTCAGATATGTGTAATCAATTTAGAGAACCATTTATCATTTTCCTTCCACTTCACAATTACGTGCCATTTTGTGTTGGTCTATTACATAAAATACATTTACGTTTTTGGTTGTAACATGACAAAATGTGGAAAATGTCAAGGGGTATAAATACTTTTTCAAGGCTATATGTAAACATGGCGAGTCCCCGTTCTGACAGGGGACAACACTGAGATCGGCTGTTCCTAGTAGAAACAGTGATCTCTGTGTTGTCCCAGTAAGCCCACCGCCTGCCCCCCCCCCCTTCACAGTTAGAACACACCCAGGGAACACAGTTAACCCCTTGATCACCCCCTAGTGATAACCCCTTCCCTGCCAGTGTTATTTATACATTGATCAGTGCATTTTTTTCCAAAAAGTGTCACTTAAGAGTCAGATTTGCTCGCCGCACTGTTGCACTTCTGCTAAAAAATAAAAAATCACAGATTGCCGCCATTACCAGAAAAACTTTTCAAAAGTCCCTAAATATATCCCCTATTTTGTAGGCACTATAAAACTTTTGTGGAAACCAATCAATATACACTTATTGGATTTTTTTTTACCAAAAATATGTAGCAGAATACATATTGGCCTAAATTGAAGAAGAAATAATTTTTTTATTTTTTTGGGATATGTATTATAACAAATTAAAAATATATATATTTTTTTTAAATTGTCCCTCTTTTTTGTTTATACGGTATAAACAAAAGAGCGACAATTTTGAAAAACTTTTTTTATATATATATATATATATATATATATATATATATATATATATATATATATATATATATATATATATATATATATATATATATATATATATATATATATATATATATATATATATATATATACATACATACATACATACACACACACACACACACACACACATATACACATATATATATACATATATACATATATATATATATATATATATATATACACATACATACACTTTGTTATAATGCATATACAAAAAATTAAAAAAAATGTAATTTCTTCTTCAATTTAGGCCAATATGTATTCTGCTGGAAACAGGGTAGCTCAAGAAAAGAAAAGAAAAAAAAAAAAAAACGCAAAGGTGATCAAAGACCACCATAATAAAGCTCGGGGGGGCAGGACAATTTTGTTTGGGTATATTTTTTTTCATACATCATACGACACAGTTAGGCTAATATTCATTAGCTGCTGGAACATACCGGAGCAATAGCCTTGAGGGGAGGGAGTCACCCGGCCAAACAATAGCCAACAGACCTTATACGGCAGCCTGCAGTACACTGCGGCCAAAAAGTATAGTCCTCGGCTGCTCGAACATCCACTTACAAATCTGAGGCCCAGATACCCAATTGTGAAAAGCCTAGGAGGTGCCTACACCCCTGGTAGAATGAGCTTTACATTTCAGACCTTAGACCCGAATGATCAAATCACCAAACTAATCTACCGTAACCTTGTGCTTCATTTAAAGTCCCACCCCATTGTTCGCTCTCCCCTCCCGAATGATCAAATGACGGACCCAATTGGCAATGGAAGCTGCCTATCCCTTCTTGGGTCCTTTTGGTAAAAAAAAAAAAAAAAAAAAAAAAAAAAAAAAAGGAAAGGACTCTTATCCTCAGATCTCCACAGATCTAGACAAACAGACCTTGACTGCCCGGACAACGTCCAAAGAATGCAGTCTTCTCTCTTCTGCCGAATGGGGCTGAGAAAAAAAAAAAAAAAAAAAAAAAAAAAAAAAAAAAAAGGCAAAATAATGTCCCGATTTAAATGAAAGGCCGACGCCACTTTTGGCAAAAAGGATGGAACAGGTCGTAACACGACCCTGTCATGGTGAAGGATCAAGTATGGTACCCTGCACAAAAGGGCTGCCAACACCTTTCTAGCTGAGGTGATGGTCATCAGGAAGAATAGCTTGCGTGACATCAAGTCTAATGGAATTTCCTTGATAGGTTCAAATGGTTGTTTCTGTAACACAGACAGCACCAAATTCAAGTCCCAAGGACATATAGGTGATCTAATGGGGGGGAAAGCAAGCAGGTTGCCCCCTGCATAACATTTCGGATCAGTGAATGGGAGGCTAAAGGCCTTTGGAAAAATACTGATAGGGCCGAAACTTGACCTCTGATTGTACTAAAGCCAATTTGATTTCTACAGACGACTGTAGAAAAGAGAATTCTCCCAATCACGTATTTTCGAGGATGCCATTTTTTTGGCTTCACACCAATATAAGTATTCTAGACCTTATTATAGATATTCCTAGTGACAACTTTTCTAGCATTCACTAGGGTAGACACCACTGGTCCCGAGACGCCACAGTCCTTTAACACATTGGCTTCAATAGCCATGCCGTCAAATTTAGAGACTGTAAATTGGGGTGGAATATAGGATCTTGAGACAGTAAACTGAGGTGACATGGGAGCATCCATGGCCCGTCTATTATCAGTCTCACAATCTCTGGGAACCAGGGCCTTCTGGGTCAGGCTGGTGCTACCAGAATGACTGGAACTCCCCCTCTCTGAATCCTGTGCATCAAATGTGGAAGGAGTGGTGGGAAAGCATAAACCAGGGAGTACTGGCTCCATGGAACTACCAGAGCATCTACAACGATTGCCAGAGGATCTCTTGTTGGGGACACAAACTGCTGTAGCTTGTTGATGAACATGGATGCCAGTAGGTCGACCTCTGTCCATCCCCAACATTGGCAAAATTTCCTGGAACACCCCTGGCTGTAGGGACCATCCCAGCTGGGCAGATCTGCTGGCAGCTGAGATAATCTGCATTCCAGTTCTCTACTCCCAGGATATGGACTGCCGATAGAATCCAGGCTAGTATGTGGTTTGCCGCCTTCAGAGCTGGTCTCAAGGTTGACATTTTGGACCTTTAGGGGGTACAACACTAGGGAAGCGACTAGGTTCCTCAGGAACTGATGACATAGGTGTGCCGCCCTTCTCTGTATTGTTAATCCCGGCCCTCTTTTTTTGAAGATGTTTACTAGCCACAAAAAGGGAGTACCTGGGTGTAGTATTAACACCTCAGAAGGAAGACCCTTTCATAGGGCTCACCAAGCCCCTATGCAAAAATCTTGCTAAGCACCTTTAGCCTGCCAAGCCACACCTGGTGACTCACGTGACCTAGGTAAGGCGAAATTAACCGCTGCAAGTGCCTGGTTCAGAGCATGCTCTGTGTCCCACAGCTGACTTCTGGAAACAGCACACAAATACTCTTGCGCACAAGTGTGTTGATCAGATGATCTAAAGTTCAGGGTGGATAACGTCTCAGGCCTTGCTGCCATCCAGGATAGGGGTATCCTAGCAATCAGAAAGAATAGAAAAGAGAGGGAGCACAAGCCTTGTGCATTATCCTTTGATAAGTTTATTAAAAAGGAAAGAATAAAAAACTACTCACAAGCACATGAAAGGAACCACAATATAAAAGCCTTTAACTTGTGGCAATCTGTCTAATAGCAGTCTTCAGATGACAAGGGAGGACATATGAACCACTGCTGGCCGATGCATTTAGAAGGGATACCTTCCTCCCGTTTGTGCGCCCAGATTAAGTCTACGGCGCATGCAAGGTGAAGCCACGTGAGCCATGGCTGCAAAACTGCTGAGCCCAGTGGTGCTTTTGCCAACGCACGTATGCCATGGTGTACCAAAGCAAAATGGTGCACTGTCGTGCGCAATCATATAGGTAAAAAAAACTGCCAGACATAAGAAAAAAAGGTACACTTTGCAAACACCCATAACTAGCCCAAAAACTCCCCCGTATGGTCTCAGCACACACAGGTGTCCAGCCTTTAGATAGCTTGATGGATTGTTACAATCACTGGGACAACCCACAATAATAATAAAAAGGGGTTTCATTTAACCGTCCAGGCGCAGGGCAGCTTAGAAACTAAGGATCCCAATCTTCACCCTTCATGGCACATTCCTGTCACTTGAGGACCTTCAGGGACTGGGTGCCCTTTTCATATTTAGGGCCCACTCCCTTGGACCTGTAAAAGCATCCTGCAGGAATGCCTTACCGCTGTGGTGTCCACGATTCCACTTCAGTGTCCAGCGCCCGGAGGCCACATTACAGGCAAAACCTTGCAGGATCTTGAGTCTTCTTTGCGAGGCTTGGGTACCCTATTTCTAAGCATATAAAGCCTGTGTCAAATGGATCCGATTGGTCAAACCCTTGATTAATTTAAGAACCGTTTTTTGGGACTAGAGACCCGGAGCTCAGAGGGCTCAAACAACCGTGCCATCCACCTTGCAGACACCGGTAAAAAAACTGAAGTACTTCCTGTATGGTAAGGTTATATAGGAGATCACTTCCTGTCTAAAGACCTTTGGTCTACCAGTGTAGATTCACCAAGAGATGCAGTATAACCCAGCAGTTAATGAATATTAGACTAACTCTGTGTCCCATGATGTATGAACAAGGAAATGGCCTGGTCATTAAGGGGGTAAATCCTTCTGGGGCTGAAGTGGTTAAAATGCATCTAAAGCCAAGTTTTTGTTTGTTTGTTATTGAGAGGAAAAGTGTTGGACCTTAGTCAGATGGGGACACGGGATTTTAACCCTCTGTACTTTTCAGAAAGTGATTTTTTCCATAAGGGTTAAGCTTGTACGAGCCTTTTCACACTTCCCAATCATTTTTATTGATTATGTAAACTAAAAGTGATATGTGGCGCAATAACCGCTAGGGAGGCATGGGAGAAGGTAGCGGGCAGATACAAGCACTGTAATGGAGACCTATATGCCTACATCCTCCAATTGTTGGACATGCAGTTTACCCTGTAAGCCCTGCCTTTTCATTGCATACTTGTATAGCTTAAGCCCCATACACACTTTCAGATTTTCTGCTGATTTTTTCCTTCAGATTTACCAAAACCATATAATATGAGGTCAAACTTTAGGAGTTTTAAGTGGTATGCAATCAGGCAGGCCCTTCCACTACATGGTGTTGGTAAATCTGAAGACAAAAATCAGCAGAAAATCGGATAGTGTGTATGGGGCTTAATATAGCAAGTACTGCCTAGGTCTGTGAATTGTCTAAAATCAACCACAACCTGAAATGTGAGGAAAGAAAATTATGGCAAATCTGTGAATTATACTAAACACAAGCCAAATGTCTATATTTTCTATGCTATACCTTCTATAACCATGTTTCTCAACTCCAGTCTTCAAGTATCCCCAACAGGTCAAGTTTCAGGAATCCCCTCAGATGAAACACCTGGGGTAATTACTAAAGCAATGAAACTGATCAAATCACCTGTGCAAAATAATGGAAAGCCTGAAAACATGACCTGTTGAGGGTACTTGAGGACTAAAATTGAGAAACATTGCCCTATAAACTACATTATCAACTGATCCTATCTATTGTATATATGAGCCTTTTATCAGTTTGCATATTTATTGCTCATTCACACAGCTGGAAAAAACAAAGCAAAACAAACACTAACTAGCTTATTCTGCGCGATTTCAATTGTGTAGACCATGCAAAGAAATAAGACTCGTGCTATATTTACTTTAAGAATCAAAAACGAAAGACTGCCTACCTCCTTCAGAAACTAATGATCCTGCAAGTATACAATATGCCTGGAAAAGAAGAAAGAAACACTTTAGCAAGCACAGAAATAGTCGTCAGGGTATAGAAAAAAGAAAGAAAGACATGCACTTACCCATAGAAACGATTCTATTGGCTGAGGATGCATTAAGCCCATGATACCATGGTACCATGATAATCCAGAACCCATCATAAAAATGCCTACACCACTGATCAAGGAAGCAATATATCGCATGTTTGTAAAACCATACCTGTGAAATGAAAAAGTGAAGAAATATGGAAATTGGACAGATAAGCTATGCAGCTATCTGGAGTTTGAAGAGGACATTAAAGGTTAATGTAGTCTTATCTATGCATTTGTTTAGATGCACACGTCAAACAGATTAGTTTGAAATAAAAATTTTTTTGGGTTTTAAAACCCCTGCGACCTGTAGATCAGGGGTCTCAAACATGCGGCCCTCCAGCTGTTGCAAAACTACAAGTCCCATCATGCTTTTGCCTGTGGGAGTCAGGCTTGTAACTGTCAGCCTTGCTATGCCTCATGGGACTTGTAGTTTTGAACAGCTGGAGGGCAGCCAGTTTGAGATCCCTGCTGTAGATGGTCCCTGGCCAGCGCCACCTCTCATTCCTATAGTGACCCCAATGTACTTTCTCCTACCCTGCACTGTACCCTTTCTACAAACTAGTACTTTGCTCCTAGCTGGCAACTTCGTCAAGTCAGGCCCAGCAACATGTTGACTCTAATTATTGCAACCTACACTTACATACTGTGACTTTAACATGGTCCTAAAAGTGGAACTTTACCAACAACAACTCAATGTTCTTTAGCAAGGAACATACATTCCAAATGAATAATTATGCTACCAAAATGAGCGTGTTGCCTCCAGCAGTGTTGCTGATTTTTCTTGATGGAGGCTGCCATTTTGCAGAAGCCCAGAGCCCCAGCTGTAAATTATAAAACGGAACTTAACCTATTGATTTACCAGTTTCAAAAGACAGTTTGATTTGATCATGTTCTCAATCAAATTGCCAAACCATCAAATTGCTGATGTCATAACTGATCACATGTGCAGCACCATGACAGTTGCAGTTTCAAATAGAAGCAGCTTCCTTGGTTGTAAGACCCCTTTCAGACTGGAGGCATTTTTCAGGCGTTTAGCGCTTAAAATAGCGCCTGAAAAATGCCACATTTTGCAATCCCAGTGTGAAAGCCTGAGTGCTTTCACACTGGAGCGGTGCGGTGGCAGGACATCAAAAAAAGTCCTGCATGCAGCATCTTTGAGGCACTGCCCACTGAATTTAATGGGCAGCACCTGCAAAGCACCTCGGTAGCAGCGCTTTCATCCCTTTAGTCGGCCGCTAGTGGGGGTTAAAAGCACCCCGCTAGCAGCCAAAAAATGCCTCCAAATTTATGGTAAAGCGCTGCTAAAACTAGAGGTGCTTTACTGCCTACACCCCCGGACTGGGCTTTAGACAGCGGCGCGCAGGCGCACTGAGCGTTGCATCCTCGATAACGAAGATGCCGCGCGTCTCGGCTCCCGTGCGCATGCGCGGGAGTGACGTCATCGCGGCTTCGCCGAATGACAGCGGCGGAGCTGCGAGACCCACCGAAAAGATGGATGCGGCGGACTACAGGGGACAGCGGTGACTTCGCTGGCTCCTGTGTCAGGTAAGTGACATATAATGGGCTACTATGCAATGCATAGTAGTCCATTATGCTTTGCCTTTGCAGGGAATGAAAGAGGAAGAAACACCCATCAGGGTTTACTTCCTCTTTAAAGCAAATTAAATGTTGAACTACTTTCCAACAACAGTCAGTCATCAAATGTACAAAGATGATGGTTCGTATGACTATTTATACAAACATTTGTTCAAAAATCTGCACGTGCATAGCTTTACCCATATGGCTATAAACCCTGGGGTATGTTACTGAGACTTTTTAGAGCTGAGAATGCTACTTGGATGGGTATCAAACATCTTCAATATTATAGATTAAGTCTAGCTGAATGTGACCAACTACAACCAGCTGTACCATGACCCTAGATTTACTAAAGCTGGTGCACCCAGAATCTGGTGCAGCTGTGCATGGTAGCTAATTAAGCTTTGACAATACAACCTGGAAGCAGATTGGTTTCTATGCCGAGTTGCAGTCTTAACTTTTAGTAAATAACTCCCAAAATGTCCTTATATTTAAGGGGTTAAAACAAGCTAATGACTGCTGCTTAACATGTATTGCTGGTATAGTATTGTTTTTTTTTTTCATCCATCGACCAGCTTTCAGCGATTCAGGCAGCTGTAATGGCTTTCCAAACATCACTGATCGACAATTTTTGGTACCGCAGATTTTTGCCATTTCACAGGTGTGTGAAATTTTAAAGCTGAATTGCAGGAACTCAAAAAGAAAAAAAAAAAAAAAAAACTTTGCAAAAAGTGCAGGCACACTATGAATTAAGTCCAATTAGGTGCATGTCACCTCCGGGATCTATGCCTATTATGTATATGGGACAGTTTTTTTTTGTACTCCGGGAGGATACACCTCAGCTGTTAGAGGAGAGAAGCAACAATAGCTATATTCTTGTCCCTCCCCTCTGCTACCCAATCACAGAAGTCTTTGTATTTTGTGAACGGGTTCATGTAATACAAAGGCTTCTGTGAATGGGCAGAAGGAGGGGAGGGGTGGGCATAGCAGTTCCAGCTACTCTGTTCTTGAAGGAACTGAGACCACAGTGATCAATGTTGGAGCTCTTGAAGTTATCTTCCTGAAGCTCAATAAACCTGTCAGATGTGAATAATAGAGATAAGTCTACAAGATGGCAGGCCCATTATTTAGACTTAAATCTCATGGTATGCCTGCAGTTTTTACAAAGTAGCTGAATTCCTGGAATTCCTATTTACTTGACACAATAGTCTTATATTTTGCCCAAAAAAATGGGTATTATGTGTTTGTGCTAAAATTCACTTTAGAATGTTATTCCTGCCAAAATGCGAGAGATATCTATCTATATCTCTATATCTACATACATACATACATACATACATACACTCACACACATACTTTTTTGGGGGGGATGGGTTAAGGTAATTTCTAGCAAAAAAAAAAAATCTGATTTTAACATGTGAAATAAAAAAGGAGCCTGCATAGGTAGTGAGAGAATAAAATATAGATTTGTTTAAGAAATATTGGTCTTGTGTTTGCAGGATGTAATTGAAATGTACGTTGTAGAGTATGTGTAATGGGCAATATGTGCATTTTAAGATTCAGTAAAAATATGTACTCTAGGCTCTAGAAAAATATACACATATTAAAATAAAATACAAGAACATCGCAAAAAGTACACAAATTAAGAGCGGGGCAGAGCCATTTAATATAGTATTATAATTCCATGCCCTTTTCAGTGTTTCATATAAAAAAAAAAGTAATTTCATCCTGTATTTTTTTCTAATCCCTTCCCTGCATAGGCTATTTAGATCTAATCTTATTACTTTAATGTTATGCACCACAGCTGCTGATGAAATTGATTTAATCCCTTTTTTTAATGCATTCAGATGTTTAATGAACAGGGTAGCATTTAAATATTTGCTGAATACAATTCCAAATTTAATTCCTTGTGTCGTTATGTGTAATTTTAGATGTTTTAATATAGGAAATACATTTTCATATTTATATTATTTTTTTTTGCATTTAAAAGTCCAAAGAGCTAGTAATTACAGGCTTCGAAAAGGCTTATTGTGCTTTCCATGCAAAGATGTTTTGTGTAAGAGCGGCTGCTGGAGAAGTAGAAGGGATGGAGGTTTGGGCTGTAACAAAGTACAGGGGCCAATGTATGAAACCTGCCGCAGAAAAAATAGTAACCAGAATAATTGCGAGAGCCAAAATCTGGTTAGTAGGTGTAGACAATGGCTTGCTTTTGCTTTATTCTGCTTTCAGAATTTTTTCAAGGTGATATCAGAACAATTCTTTTTATATGAGTTTTAAATCTATAACAGGTGGCAGAGATGGGGGATCAGTTCCTCCTTCTCATGAGCCCCAGAAGACAGAAATCTGGATTGCTTCTTTTCTGGTCCTTTTCTTGGTCAGAAATGAGTAAATAAAATTGTGTCCAAAGAGAACATACAGAAAACATTGCGCTCTGTAAATGGCCAAGATGAGAGAGTGCTCAAATAATACGATGGGGCTGATTTATGAATACTGGAGAATGCAACATCTGGTGAAGCTGTGCGGGGTAGCCAATCAGCTTATAACTTCAGCTTGTTCAATTAAGCTTAGACAAAAAAAAAAAAAAAACACAACATGGAATCTGATTGGTGCAGAGCTGCACCATTCAGTAAGCTTCCATGTTTTTTTTTTTTTTTTTGGTCCAAGTTTAATTGAACAAGCTGAAGTTATAAACGGATTGGCTGCCATGTACAGCTGCACCAGACTTTGCACACGCCAGCTTTAGTAAATTAACCCCCATGCCTTCCATGTACGAGAGCTGCAGTCTCTGATAAGGTTAAGGACTGACCATCTAGCAATAAAGTCTAATTCAACCTTTTAACCAATTCCCGACCGCCTCACGCCGATATACGTCGGCAGAAGGGCCCGTACAGGCAAAATCACGTACCTGTACATTGCAGGGGGGGGGGGGTGCTCGCTCGGGAAGCTCCGCGAGTGTGGTCGCGGGTGCTGCGGACTCGATCACCGCGGGGAGACCTGCGATCGCCTCACAGAGAGGAAGAACGGGGAGATGCTAAAGTAAAACAAGCATCTCCCTGTTCTGCCTAGCAACAGTGACACTGACTGCGAACGGCAATTGGATGTACCACTATAATCCATGCGCACAAACAAAATTAGAATATCCTGAATTGAAAAGAAACAACTGTCCCA
The DNA here is from genome assembly GCF_037356315.1 of Lithobates pipiens. Lineage (NCBI taxonomy): Eukaryota > Metazoa > Chordata > Amphibia > Anura > Ranidae > Lithobates > Lithobates pipiens. The sequence goes on from NW_027507718.1 coordinate 418,711,475, forward strand.
GGCTGTACTGCATCACACAAAAGTAAACAGATCACATATACACAGATGGGGCTAGGCAGTCCTGGTAAAATAGGTGCTTTATGGGGTTTCCAAGCAGGGAATCTAACAGGTGAGGGAAATGCACATTGATTTTCCAGCTTCTGCCTAAAAGTAACAAGCCTCTTAAGAGGTTTATGTTGCTACCCTGCTTACAGTTTCCCTTACTTCTGCAATCTCAAAATACTCTGGTTGAGTCCCTGACATTTGCAACAGCCCCGAACTACTTCAATACAGTGCACTTTCACCCCCTTCCTGCCCAGGCAATTTTTCAGCATTGTCACACTTTGAATGGAAATTGCGCAGTCATGCAACACTGTACCCAAATAAATTTTTAATAATTTTCTTCAGATAAATAGAGCTTTCTTTTGGTGGTATTTAAAGTGGTTGTAAACCCTTTACAACAATTGTTTCCTACATGTAAGCCTATAATCAGGCTTACCTGTAGCTACACTGGATATCTCCTAAACCTGCAAGGGGATAGCCCCTATATTTTCATGTGCCATCATCGGCGCATGCGCACTGAAGCAAACTGAAACGACAGATACGTTCGACTGTGCTGTTACCGGCGGGCTACTGCACACGTGCGCAGGAGTGATGTCTTCATGGCTCCGGCCAGAGCCTGCGATACCCGGAACTAACTCTGGGAGCGAAGTCGGTCACTAGAGTGGAATGAGGACCGTTGCAGGGGCTTCGATCTCAGGTAAGTAGTTCATAATGAGCTAGTATGCATTGCATCATGTCTTTTTTTTAGGGTTTACAACCACTTTAATCACTGCTGGGGTTTTTTTGTAAAAAAAAGACAGAAAATTTTGAAAAATAAAGTTTTAGTTTCCATCAGTAAAGTTTATAAAGAAGTAATTTTTTCCTCCTTCACTGATGTGCGCTGATGAGGTTGCATTGCTAGATGCTGATGAGGAAGCACTAATATGCCACACTGATAAGTGGCACTGATAGGCGGGAATGATGAGTACCTATTGCTGGCACTGATGGGCATCACTAATGGCCACTGCTGGGGCTTTACTGTAATCAGGGCACTGACGATCACATTAGTGCCCCAATTACCTGCCCTGGTTTCCCATGCATTTACATGTGACTGGACACAGCCGATCACATGGTTAAAGAGCAGCATCATCGGCTCTTTACAAAGATCGGGGTCATGTTGTGTTCCTGCGGGCGTGCGAGAGCAGCAGTTCTGGGGTGCCATCATAGGATGTCCTCCTACAATGAGAGACACACTGCTCCTCCGTCATTTGATAGTGGGTGGGCGGCTAGTGGTTGTAAACCCTCTCATATACCCAGTGAAGTGAATAGCTTCAGATGATACAATTATGAAACAAATCCTCTTACATACATTTTACTTGTTTATCTGCAGTCACAACTCACAGAGGAGAGAGTGGAAACCTGCAGTAACAGTGTGTGATAACTGGAGGAAAGGCACGCAACCCCCCTCCCCCCAGCAAACAGGAATTAAGGAAGGATACAGAGCTGTGTACTGAGTAGACAAGCTCTGGGCTAAGCTCTTCTTCCACATCACAAATTTATCTCATGCGTCGGAAAACTTCTCAGAAGTAACTCATGCTGATAACAGAGGAACAAAGCACCTAAGAAAAAACCACACTTAAAAGTTTGGAGAAAGATAAGTACACACTTCAGATGTGTGCTTTGTTCACATTTCATGACTGAGGTTTACAGGCACTTTATCGTATTCTCCATGGGAGTATACTGAAACGTAATTCAGACAGTAACAGGAAGTTCAACAAAGTTTTGCACTAGTTACTTGGGTATACACTATAGTAAAGACCTGACCGATGATCAAATTCTTCTCCACTCATTACCCTTCTCACAAATCCTGGACTAGATTATGAGGAAGGTAATGGGAGATAAAGGATATACACTCGTACACTAGGATAAAAGAAAAGTACATCAGCTACATTTTTTCCAGGAGACTATGCAAAGCTTTTACAGATGTCTAGGAAAAATTCCCCCAGTAATTTTAGAAAAAATATATAATCAACAAATCAGATGCAACAACATGTTGTATAGGTTTCCGTTATCCCCAAATGTCAAAAACAAAGATAATAAATATCAGATAAAGCAGAATTAGTGATGTCAATGACAAAAATATCTTACGGATGTCCAGGATCTGGCGTTCGCACCGACTGTGCTATACCCAGTGCCAACAATGCCTGAAAGGAAGAGACAATAGGTGATGATAAAAACACACAATATTCTCTTATACTGCAAGTATATAGGCAAGTTGTGAAATGAAATCATCACTTTGGTGCAGTTACACTTACTGTATATTAAGCTGCCCACAGCCCCTCCTGCAAGTTTTAAACTCCGCTATCTAATGCAGGGAAGCCAGCGAGCCGTTCGTCAGCATCTTATGGGGCAGGCCTGTGTAAGCACTTCAACTCTCCATACAGTTCTATGAAAAGGACTGACTGGGAAGGGTTAGGTTAGGGGATTGCGGTTTGGTAAACACTTTGCATTGCAAAGTCCTCTGGTATTTTTTTTTTTCTCTAGTACACTAATGACAGGAAAGGCAAAAGCTCAACAACATCCCAAACCCCAGTCACCGCTATGAGTTTTAGTGTAGGGCATTTTTTTTTCCCCCAAAATACCACGTGTTGCATTTTTGGCATGGTTTCCAGCAAAAACATTGTTACAGGGTTGAATGATACATTATATGAAACAGATCCAAAAGTCATTAAAAACATGAGAAAAGTGTGAATGCGTTTCAAGACGTACAAGGGTCGCTGCCTGTGGGATTTTGTTTGCTTCAAACTTATGGGAATGAAGAACCTACTTGAAGCAGGTCAAATGCAAGTCCTATGGAGGTCAACTGAAGGTTATACAGTATGCCGCTGTGAAACGATCTTAGATAAATCTCAATTCAACGTCTTCGAAAATAAGCTCTGAATATACTTTGAAAGCTTGTTAGTTTAATATGTCCAGGGACACCAATCAACTCCTAAAAGTAGAATTGCAAAATAAAATTGTAAATGCAAATCGTAAAACTGAACCACCTCCCTCAAACACCTATAGGAAGCACCATTTGGAAGAAAGATGCAAATACTTGCCTATTCTCAGGCTGCTCCGGCCTGGTCACATGATCTCCTCAACCAGCATGGGGAGGAGGAGCGTAAAGAGCTTTGACAACGGCTGGAATGCCAGAGCAGTGACGTCACCCATAGGCTTAATCTTGGGCCATCCATTTTTGGTGCTGCCTCCTCTCTCCTGAAGCCACCACTAGCTAACAGGGGGGAGCTGATCACATGACCAAACCATCCAGAAAATAGGCAAGTATATGCATCTTTCTTCTACATGGCAGTTAAGTATAGATGTTAGAAGGGTGTGGGAATAGTTTATACCCCTTTCACACCAGGGCGTTTTGCAGGCGCTATGGCGTCAGATAGCGCCTGCAATCCGCCCTAAAAAAGCTGCACCATCGTTTGTAGCAGCGGTGCGCTGGCAGGACGTCAGGAAAAGTCCTGCCAGCAGCTTCTTTGGAGTGGTGAAGGAGCGGTGCGTTTACCGCTCCTCCAGCGCTGCTCCCCATTGAAATCAATGGGGCAGCGCTGTAATACCTCCGTCAAAACGCCGCCATTGCGGCGTATTGCCGGTGGTTTTAATCCTTTCTCGGCCACTAGCGGGGGTAAAAGTGCCTCGCTAGCGGCCGAAATGGTCCGCAAAGCCGGCGGTAAAACTCCACTAAAAATAGCGGCGTTTTACCGCCCGCGCTATGGGTGGTGTGGTGTGAAAGGGGTCTTAATGATTCGTTTTATCCCAGCATTCCACTTTAAGAAATAACAGTTTACCTGACTTTTCTTCCTCCGTGTTGAGAGGCGTTGTCATAAGCCAAGCAAACACCATTTTATTTACATTCGTGCAGTCAGTATGCAATATGACTGCAGGCCAGGAAAGTCAACAAGGAGGGCATTTGCTCCATGCACCTATTTAATGGAATGTCTTCAGTGACAAGAGCCCTAAAAATTATTATTCCTACAGTACATACTGCACTACGCTGATGTAATCACTGGATAAACTGCTCAGCAAATGCTGGAAGAAGGCAGCCCCTATGGCAAGTATGTTTAGTTAACCAATTCACCCCCGGAAGGATTCATCTCTTCCTGACCAAGCCCTTTTTTGCGATATGGCACTGCGTTGCTTTAACTGACCATTGCGCAGTCGTGTGATGTTGTACCCAAACAAAATAAATGTCCCCCCACAAATAGAGGTTTCTTTTGGTGGTATATGATCACCTCTGCGTTTTTTATTTTTAGCGCTATAAACAAAAAAAAAAAAAAAAAAAGAGCGTAAATTTTGGGGGGAAAAAAATGCATTTCCTGACAGACTCCATGGCAGCAACGTGTGGGTTAAGTCCCGCCTCCACTACCCTATAGGACACTACTCCCATAAATTTTTGCTCCCTGCCCATGGCCGTGTTCTTTTTTTTTTCCTCCTCCGTAGGACCCATTACGGTCTTTCTACCTGAAGATTGTTCCCACATGATTCCGTTGTTGGTTTGGCCGAATAGCGACTGTGGATGGAATTGTCGCATGACTCCGTTAAGCCCTAGCTACTAGCGGGGTATGGAGTGGGCATTTGGATATAAGCGCTGGAGGAAAGCCAGGAGCCTAGCCACTGGCAGGCAGGCTGCGCATTCGGTCGGATAGCCCAGCTAAATAGCAGGTGACCTATTTTGCCCTGAGAAGTCCGGTATGTATTGTGCTTACCTTCGGCCTGGAGACGATCGTGTGGGAGCGGTAAGATTGTTCCTCTTTTTCATGGCAGCAGTTTGTGTTTGTTCCTTGCCTTTTCTCCTTCATTTTCCTTTCGTTTTTCTGTGTCTATGTATGTGGGTATAGGCATGGCGGCCGGATTAGCCTGCGTTCCAGCCGCCGCTCACTTCCTGGTTTTCGTTGATACGTTCGTTCTGCGCATGCGCGAGTACGGCACAGGATCGAGGCTTGGTTCGCGCATGCGCGATAGCGGCAAAATGACGCTATTCGCGCATGCGCAGTAGCGGTGCACAGGACGCGGTGATGACGTCATTAAGGCGCCCTATTTAAACATAGAAAATAGCCTGCAAGCTTTGGGAATGCTTGCAGGTTATTACGTGACTTCACCTTGTCTTTGCAGCATTTATGGAAACCCCTAGAGATATGGACTCACCTCCGCCTGTATGTGGCCAGCCCTCTCATAATAGGTACTGTCTGGGGGGGGGGGGGGGTCCGGTATTAGTCAGTGTGTCATCTTTCCTTATCTGCATGTCTCTTCTATCTCTGTCTTAGCCCATCTAGATCAGAACAGCAACGCAGCGCAACGCACAGAGGATTCTTCTAAGTCTAAACATCACGGCTCACCCTCAAGATCTGGGCACCGTAGCGAGGATCAATCTCGCTCCTCCAGGGCTCATTCCAGCCACTTAGTTATTAATACTTGCTGGGGATGCAGATCGCAAGTTCCTATTGGGAAATCCCTGTGTGACCTCTGCTTTTCCAAAGCCTCTAGTGAGAGAGGGGGTACGGACCAGCAACTAAGATCCCTTGTGGAAAAAGTGGTGAAAGAATCCCTCAAGGGGATCGGGGCCAGTCAGACCCCTGTGCCTCAGTCAGAATCACCTCAGTCACCAGTCAGGGAGTCGCATGCTCAAGAGCTCTGGGAGTCCTCTTTAACAAGCCACCATTCAGCTGCTGCTTCAGACAGTGAATCTGAGGAAGATAGTCCCTGTGTGGGGTTTGACTTTGCCTTACTTTCCCCCTTGGTGAAGGCCATCAGAGAGGCTTTGAACTGGGAAGATGAGGTGGCTAATCCTTCCAAACAAAGGAAGTATTTCAAGCAACTTAAAAGGGAGCGTCTTAACTTTCCATTCCTGTCTGAACTTGGTGAGGTCATCATGGATGAATGGAGTAAAGTTGAGAAAAAGAATAGTATGCTCTCAAAAGTCCTAAGGTTATATCCCTTTAAGGAGGATGAGGTCAAGTATCTGGAATCAGCTCCACTCGTGGATGCAGCGGTGATAAGACTAGTAAAACATGTGACCCTTCCATTGGAGGATACAGTTTCATTCAAGGATGCCTTAGATAGGCGGATTGATTCCGATTTAAAGAGAGTCTACCTCACTGCTGGTACGGCATGCAAGCCAGCATTGGCTTTAGCGGCAATGTCCAAGGCCATGGAAGTCTGGACGGACGGTGTGGATGATACCCTCAGAAACATTTCGGATGAAGTCGCTAAAAACTCTCCTATCCAGGAGTTACGGCTTGCTTCGGCTTTTCTGGGGGAGGCTTCGATTGACATCATCCGCCTAGTGTCCCGGGTTATGCTTTCAGCTGTAACCGCCAAACGGGCCCTTTGGCTCCGTCCCTGGCTGGCTGACCCAGCATCTAAACAGGTGTGGTGCCGTATCCCTTTCGAGGGTTCTTCCCTTTTTGGGAATAAATTGGATAATGCCATAACCCGGGCCACTGGTGGTAAGTCGGGGTTTCTTCCTCAGGATAGACGTTTAAAAAGCCAGAGGAGATTTTTTCCTAAAAAGCAGTATCAAGAGTAGGCCAGGGAGGCCCGTAGCTATAGACCGGGTCGGGAATATTCCAGATCATGGAAATCAAGGCAGTCATCCTTCAAGAAATCCGCCAAGAGCAGTGCGACAGGAGAGAGGGAACCAACCAAATCTTTTTCAGATTGGGCCCGCTCAGATAGGCCAGGTGGGGGCTCGTCTTCTACATTTTCGGCATGTCTGGGCGGCCTCAATCCAGGACTTCTGGACCGTCAGAACGGTCTCTTCAGGCCATTCTTGGACCTTCAGCAGGTCCCCAAGACTAAAGTATGTTCCCACTTCCTTTCCAGCCACAGAAGAAAAAAGGCAGATCTTGTTGGCCTACGTGAAATCTTTATTGGCTCAAGGCGCTGCCGTACCCGTGCCAGACGATCAACGAGGGAGAGGAATTCATTCTCCTCTTTTTATGGTCCAAAAGAAAAAAAAAACTGTTCTTGGAGACCAGTCATAGACCTTACACATCTGAATCATTTTATCAAGAAGGAAAGGTTCAAGATGGAAACCTTGTCAACAATACAACAGTCAGTCCAGTCAGGCGACTGGATGATTTCAATAGACCTAAAGGACGCTTACTTTCATGTCCCTGTGGCAGAAGATTTTCAGCAGTTTCTGCGATTTTCAGTAGGAAAACTACATCTCCAGTTCGTATGTCTCCCGTTCGGACTTTCAACGTCCCCCCGAGTGTTCTCAAAGGTGTTGTTGGCCGTAGTGGCTCTATTGAGAACCAAGGGAATTCGTCTTCACCACTATTTGGACGATCTTCTGCTGCTAGCCCAGGACAGAGACCGTCTGTTATTGCACAAGGGTCAGGTTATCTCCACTCTTCAAGAGTTCGGTTGGATCCTGAATCTAGAAAAGAGTCAGTTAATTCCTTCCCAGTCTCTTGTGTTCCTAGGCGCACTCTTCAACACAGTGAAGGGTACCATCTCATTACCCGAAGAGAAAGTAGTGGTAATTCGGGACAGAATTCGTCCGGCCCTCTCAGCCTCCCATCTTCCGGCTCTTCAGTGCCTGAGAATTATTGGCACTATGGTGGCCACGATTCCAATGGTGAAGTGGGCCCAATGGAAGATGAGACCGTTCCAAAAAGGGTTTCTTCACCAATGGCTAGGCGACAAGACTCAACCTATCCGGATCACATCTTCAATGAGAATCTCTCTGCTCTGGTGGCTTCGGAAGGAGAACCTATTCAATTGTCATTCCATTCTCCCCATCTCATGGGTAACAATAACTTTGGATGCCAGCAACAGGGGCTGGGGCGCCCACTGTTTGACGGAAGTAGCACAAGGCACCTGGGACTTTCCTTCCAGGAGGATGGTGTCGAATATTCTAGAATTGAGGGCAGCCTTCCAGGCGCTCCTAGCCTTTAGTCATCTGGTCTCAGGAACCTCGGTCCTACTCAGACTAGACAACACAACAGCAGTGGCATATATAAGGAGAGAAGGAGGTACTCGGAGTCTGTTCCTTCTTCAGGAGGTAGAGCCAATCATGTCTTGGGCTCAGAAGAACCTGGTCAACATTACAGCAACTTATGTTCCAGGAACGCAGAACGTCCAAGCAGATTTTCTGTCTCGGGTCAGTCTGGACAACAACGAATGGTCCCTTCACGAAGAAGTTTTCAGGTGGATTCTAATGTTGTGGTTCTCCCCAGAGGTCGACCTATTTGCCTCCCCTTGCAACAAGAAACTGGCAAGGTATTATTCCAGGTTTCGGGATCCTCAGGCCTACGGAGTGGATGCTCTGACGGATCGATGGTTGTTCAACAAAGCTTACGCCTTTCCTCCAACTCCTATTATTCTACAGTCCCTGCGGAGACTCAAATCAGAAGCAGTAGAGGTGATAGCTGTAATACCTTATTGGCCCAACAGGCCATGGTTTCCGCTTCTAATGCTCCTCAGTGTCAGAGAGCCGATTCCCTTACCTCTCAGACCCGACCTTCTATCCCAGGGCTCGAAGCTCCATCCCTGCCCGGCCCATCTATGTCTGAGGGTCTGGTTTTTGAGAGGGGAAGGTTAGAGGCTCTGGGTTGTCCAAAGGAGGCCACTCCTACTCTCAAGAGTGCAAGGAGGAAAAGTACCAACCAGGTGTATGAGAGGATTTGGTCTAGATTCACAAGTCACTTGTCTTCCAGGTCTTGCTCCAATGGTAATTTGACGGTTCAGGATGTTCTGGGTTTCTTACAGTCCGGACTAGACATTCCCCTATCTGTCAGCCCTCTTCGTGTGCAAGTCTTGGCAATTTCGGCCTTTTCTGGAGTATCCTGGGCTAAACATCCCTTGGTTCAGCAATTTTTTAAAGGAGCAATTAGACTTAGACCACAGAGGAAACCTAGATTCCCCAAGTGGGATTTACCGCTAGTTCTCGACTTCTTCTCTCATCTGGACAGAACACTTTCAGTCAAAGAATTGTCCCTAATGACATCTTTTTTGGTAGCCATATCCTCAGCAAAAAGAGTCTCTGAGATTCAGTCTTTAGGATCAAAGGAACCTTTCCTCACATTCTTCCCTGACAGAGTGGTCCTAGTGCCAATGCTGGGTTCGAACCCAAAGGTTACCTCAGTCTTTCATGAAAATCAGGACATTACCCTTCCTACCTTTAATTCTGCTGGGAGTCAGGATCTTCATCCTCTCGACATGGGAGTTATTCTGAAACGATACCTGGAGGTGACAGCTTCTTTCCGGCAATCAGATTATCTTTTTGTTCTTTTTCATGGTAAAAGCAAAGGCCTTAGGGCTTCGGTCAGATCCATCTCCACGTAGGTGGTTCAGGCGATCCAGTGGGCTTATAATGAGAAGGGCTTGGCTCCTCCTGAGGCGGTTACGGCACATTCCACGAGAAGTCTCTCTACTTCTTGGGCAGCTTCACGTCATGTGGCTCCTGAGGTTATCTGCAAGGCTGCCTCTTGGTCATCCATTCATACATTTATGGCTCACTATTGTGTTGAACCTGCCAGTTTATCTTCCGTTGATTTTGGTTTAAAGGTGCTGTCGGTGGACAGTGTTAAATAAATTTTTGTTCAGCATTTTTTGCCCACCCGAGTGTGTTTGGCGAGTTATTTCCCACACGTTGCTGCCATGGAGTCTGTCAGGAAAACGGAAAATTCCTGTCAAAATACTTACCGTAATTTTCCTTTCCTGATGGACTCCATGGCAGCAGGAGTTCCCTCCCAAAATGGCTGGAGTAGGCTAGTTATCGAACACGGCCATGGGCAGGGAGCAAAGATTTATGGGAGTAGTGTCCTATAGGGTAGTGGAGGCGAGTTTCAACCCACACGTTGCTGCCATGGAGTCCATCAGGAAAGGAAAATTACGGTAAGTATTTTGATAGGAATTTTCCGTTTTTTCTTACCTTTTGCTATAATAAATATCCCCCAAAAATAAAATTAAATAAAAAAAAATTCTTCCACAGTTTAAGCCAATATGTATTCTTTTACATATAAAAAAAAAAAAAAAGGGCAATGTATATGGATTGTAAACACGATAACCTTTGCGCAAAACAAATAGGGGAAAGATTTATGCCATTTTTATAAAAAAAAAATTATTAGTAATGGCGGCGATGTTTATCATGACTGCGACATTGCAGCGGATAGATCGGACACTTTTGACACCATTTTGGGACCATTAGCATTTATACAGTGATCGGTGCTATAAAAATGCACCGATTACTGTGTAACTGTCACTGGCAGGGAAGGGGTTAAAACACTAGGGGGACGATCAAGGGGTTAACAGTTTCCGCAACATGTTCTAACTGTTGGGGGGATGGGCTCACTAGAACATAACAGATTACTGCTCCCGACCACTGGGAGCAGTAGATCCCTGTCATGTTGCTAGGCAGAACAGGGAAATGCCTTGTTTACATAGGCATCTCCCCATTCTGCCTCTTCGTGCCACAAGTCCACGGGCACACACGCCCGCTAACTGCAGATGACGCATTGACATACAGGTACATTGTTTTGCGTATTCATGCCACTTTGCCAATGTATATATCTTTGTGAGCCGGTCGGCAAGGGTTTAAAGAGAAACGCTACTTTTAAGAAAACGTTTTTTTCTTAAAAAGTAGAAAACAATGCCCTCTATGGGCATTGTAGGGCTTTTAAACTTTTCTGCAGATTCCTAAATGTTTCAGCTCAGAAGAAAAAGTGGTTTGTTTTGTGAATCTGAGTGGAATACAGACGCTGGTGGAAGACCATTGGATGCAGAAACCTTTCCAGTGGACATAGCAGATCTGTTTGCTCTTTTAACCAGTTGCCGACCAGCGCACGATGATGTACGTCGACAGAATGGCACGGGCAGGCAAATGGGCGTACATGTACGTCCCTTTAAAATTTGCCGCCCTGCCATCGGGAGCGCGCCGCCGGCGGCGCGCTCCCGCGCTGGTCGGGACCCCTGTGAGTCCGGTCGCGGGACCCGCGGCGATCGCCGCGGGCATCCCCGCGATCGTCTCACGGAGCGGCCGAATGGAGAAGTGCCGTTGTAAACAACATTTCTCCATTCTGCCTAGCAACTAGTGACGCTGATCTCTGCTCCATGTGATTGGAGCAGAGATCAGTGTTCACTAAATGAAAGCCCAACCCCCCCACAGTTAGTAACACACCCCTAGGAACACTTAACCCCTACACTGCCACCCACTGGTTAACCCCTTCACTGCCAGTGTCATTTACACAGGAATCACTGCATTTATATAGCAGTGATTACTGTATAAAATGACAATGGTCCCAAAAATGTGTCAAAAATGTCCGATGGGTCCCCCACAATGTCGCAGTCACAATAAAAAAAAAAAAATCGCTGATCGCCACCATTACTAGTAAAAAAAAAAAAAAAAAAATTATTAATAAAAATGCTATAAAACTATCCCTATTTTGTAAACGCTATAACTTTTGTGCAAACCAATCAATAATCGCTAATTGCGATTTTTTTACCAAAAATATGTAGAAGAATACGTATCGGCCTAAAGTGAGGGAAAAAAAATGTTTTTATATATTTTTGGGGGATATTTATTATAACAAAAAGTAAAAAATAATGCGTTTTTTCAAAATTGTCGCTCTATTTTTGTTTATAGCGCAAAAAATGGTTATGCCTAACCAAGGGACTGGCCACTCCATTGCAATCGCATTTAAACTCCTAAGTAAGCAGATCTGCGTACTTGGGAACCATAGTATAACCATACAAAATGACGCCCCACAGCCATAATAGAGTATGGCTCACATCATTGGTAGCAGTGGGAATGTGCACACGATCTTGTTCAGAACCATGTGCTTGCCGCATGGTTTTGTACACGTCACTACTGGATCTCTATTTGAATATATACACACGTGTGTGATTTTGAATGAATACAAAGTGTCTGATTGGCCGATTCTGAAGCCACCACGCTCTTGTTATTCATGTGTTTAGTATAAAGGCAGCCTGGCTATACTGAGCTCGAGGGGATACCAGCATGTGTTTGAGATAAACTAGCGTGCTTTACAGCATTAAATAAGGAGGGATGTATTTGTGCTTTTAAGCACAAAGAATTGATATGCTTATAGGGACGAGCTTAGAATTTCCCTGACAAAAGACCCGTTTGCAGTCATAGAATTTAAAGGGATACACTTTTCTTGAGCTTTTCTTGCACTAAAAAAGGTGCCAATAATGACCAACGATAAATTCATCATTTGAATTGATATTAAATTAAAAAATTTGAATACAATTATGTATAAAAACATTTAAAAAAAAATAATAATTTTCGGCCATCCTGCATTTTCGGTTTTGGCACAGAAATTTACATTCAGTGCACCTCAACACTGTACTATGCAGACAGGTTAACTATAAGGTTAGCAATGTTACCACTAACCTAAGTAAGGACTGTTCACAAAACACAGGAAAATAAAAAGGCAGGAGGCTAAAGTTTATACTTGCAAATATTCGCAGTGTTCATTAATATGTTAAAACAATAAAAGTATGACATACAAAACTTTTGTAAAAAAAAAAAAAATATTCCATTTGCAATTTAAAGGCTTTAGAATGACCTTTCCATTTAATTTAGCTGGCTATGATTTTCCAAAACCGCTTCTTGTAGACCATAGCAATTTGTTGTGTTGTAGGTTGTATGTGATGTGTGCAGAACGTTCCCAGAAATGTCATTTCACTTAGACAGTTTGAGGAAAGTGCTGCAATGGCCAATCACTTTACCTGAATCCAAAAATCCAAATCCTTTCCAACTATTTTACTGACCTTTAAGTATATATAAACTCGTACCACCAAAAGGTTCCCTTTTGATGTGGTAAATTTACTGAAAATATGATTTTTCTTCATCATACTGCCCGTAAAATCCTTTTCTTTGAGTACATCATGTGACACAGAGTTAGGCCAATATTCATTACCTACTGGGTTATACTTCATCTCCAGGTGAATGGACACTGGTAGACCAAAAGGTATTTAGACAGGAAGTGATCCCCTATATAACCCCTCCCATACAGGAAGTACTTTTCAGTTTTGTAGCAAGCACTGAATCCTCAAAAAGAGGGGAGGGACTTCTGTGTCCCATGACGTACTCAAAAGGATTTTACAGGTAAGTATGACGAAAAAATACTATTTTCTTTTTCATACATCATGGGACACAGGCTAATATTTATTACCTACAGAGCAATAGACAAACAATAGCCATCAGACCTTATACGGCAGCCCGCAGTACACTGCGACCATAAGCCAAAATTCTTGGCTGCTCGAACATCCACTTGATAACATTTTGTGAATGTATGCACTGAAGACCAGGTAGCAGCCTTACAAATCTGAGCAACAGATACCTGATGGTGAAAAGCCCAGGGAGGTTCCTACACCCCTGGTAGAATAAGCTCTCACCCTAAAGGGAGGAGCTTTACGTTTCAGACCATAGGCCTGAATGACCAATTGATGAACCCAATTGGCAATGGAAGCCTTGGAAGCTGCATGCCCCTTCTTGGGTCCTTTTGGTAAAACAAAAAAAAGAGTGATTCTGGGATCTCCGCAGATCTAGACAAATAAACCTTGACTGCCCAGACAAGGGCCAACAAATGCAGCAGTCTCTTCCACCGAACGAGGCGGAGAGAAAAAAAAAAAAAAAAAAAAAGTACCAGTTACTTACCGGTAACTGTCTTTCTGGGAAATCTTCCAGGACGGCACACCTGAGAGATGAGAGGCTCCTCCCTACAGGAAACACAATCAATCGACAGCTGTTTTAAGTCCCCACCCTTCCCCTTGATCCTCAGTTTGTAGAGAAGTAACTCCTGAACCAGGTTCACAAGGGAAATCATTCCTCATAGGTACTCACCTTCTAGTGTTCTAGAATTTTCCCTCCTCCAACGGGCGGGAAGTAGGCCTGCCGTCCTGGAAGATTTCCCAGAAAGACAGTTACCGGTAAGTAACTGGTACTTTTCTCAAGTCATCTTCCAGGACGGCACACCTGAGAGGATAAACAAGTACCTCAGGCCTACCTTAGGGTGGGGCCACTGCAAAACCCTCTTGGCGAACCTTGGCTCTGCAGTGAGCTTTACCTCCACTCCATACGCTCATATGCTTGATGAAGGCATGTTAGCTGGATCATGCGGCTGATCTGCAGGTCTGCTCCACAGATGTTCCTGCCTTTTCCGCTTCAGATGCAGTATCTAGGTGAAATGGGCTCTTAAAAATGGAATCAGAAAACATGTTAAACTTGTAGGTTAGCAATGTTGCCTATCTCACACATCTAACAACCATGGCCTATTATGCCTGTAGGTGCTACTTAGAACCACTAAAAAGATAAATAAGAGACCTGTGTAAGACAAGGACACTACATTAATCAATAAGAGGGCCTGTCTTAACACTATCCTGTTGAGGGAAATAAAACTGCTTCCTTTTTATCTTTATGTCAGCAAAAGACTAAAGGGAAGCCTACTTAAGGGAAATAGATTAACAGAAGCTTGAACCTTGGGTTTAAGGCACGCCCAATCTATGTCCTTACTTACGCCTGAGAGCCTTCTTCAGGAGATTAAAGTCCCTAGCAGGAGTAGACTACCCATATTGCTATGTCTAGTTTTGCTAAAAGGGCAAAATGAAGGCCATGCACCGAGCCGAAACCTATTCGATCGGGTATACATCTTTATACTTCATCCTCAGGCCCTAATACTCCTCTGAACAGAACTCTCCAAGTTCTTACTAAACAGGGCGATTCATTATCCCCTTCCTCCAGTGTCCCATAACCCTACAGGGCTTCAACCCTAGGAAATGGTTCTGGCATCCCTGAATGCAAGTGGTCAAGGTTTTCTGACATGTGGCAGCTGCAGCCCGAACTCCTGGCCCCTCCATGGAAAAGAAGGCTGAAATACAAAAAGGTGATACATGCATTAATAATATCACAAATAAAATGATCATAGATTGTGGGCACGGCACAATAGATTTAGACAGAAAGGACACAAGCATAGACAACAATGTTGTGTGCCTGAGTGTGACTAGCTAAACCAATATATCAAATATGGGAAGAGACCCAAATCTGAACCTCAACGTAGACAAACAGTCCTCATAGTCTGGTTTTCTGATGTGCTGCCAAGACGTAAAAACATTAAGACTCAAGCAAACCCTAAATGCTGCGTATTTCTTTAGTGCAGCTAGCTAGGTCATAACTGATATATAAATACGGAAAGGACAGGAACCCCCTTTACTGTTGTGCTTTACCTATGTACAGCAAAACAAGGCTATAAAGACAGAAAGACCCAAACTTCTATGTTGTGTATTTCTGACAAACCACCACAGTTATAAGATTAATATGAACACCAACTCCCGTGTTGTGCATTTCTGCTATGCCACAGGGAAAAATATGGAACACAAGACAATCCTTTCTGTCATGCACTTCTGTAGTGTAGTTCAGATAGAACCAACACTGAGAAAGGACACGAGCAACCTGCAGCATTGTGTTTTTCTGAAACAGAAAGTACCAACAAGCTTCAATCTTGAGTATTTCTGCTGTGCAACAACATAAAAGCAGACACTGAGGAAAAAGACAGACAGCCTTTACAGCTGCAATCTTTCTGGTCTGCTGCAAAATAAAACAATAACGCCATGATGAGTATTCCTGCTGTGTAGCAAAACCTCAATCAGAAGGGACAGATAAGTTTAGGGTTCCCACACCCGTGCGACCCAACCTGCGACTTGGGACTGCAAGACGCATGAGAAGTCATATACTATGGCTTCCAATGGGTACCATTTGTGTCTGTGCGACACCAGCAGTCCCTGATTCCTGGATCCACAGACCTCAAGATTACACAGGTCGCAGGGAAAAAAACAAATAGCAATTTTCAGGTCGAACAAGTAAGGGGTCCCCAATGCTGTGACTCCCTGGAGGATTGCAGCCAACAAACCCCTGCTGTGTATCCCTAAGATGCAGAAAGGTAGATCCATGAGAAACACTGCTTAGCCTGATATACAAACGATAAGGCAGCAAATATAGGACATACAGGACACAAACATTCAATCTTTGTGTATGTCTGATGTGTAGTAATATACCAATACTGAGCAGAGAGGCCACCATCCTCAATGTGTCTCTCAGCTGAGCAGCAAAAACAAAAACAGAAAAAGACAAGCAACCTTCACTGCTGTGTCCTTTCTGATATGCAGCCAATAAGGCAGTATATGCAAGACATAAAAGGACAGACAACCTTCAATCTTGTATATGTCTGATGTGCAACAATATAACAATTCTGAATAGAGATAGCACATCCATATTGAAGCGATTTGGCCTTGCGACTCAACATGTCAAATCGCATGGCTAAAATCAGCACAACACCACTTTGTGGTGCTACATGGATTACCAAAGGCAGTATATGTACTACACCTGGCAGGGGTTCAATTTGTATTTCTACTATGTAGCCCAACAAATTCGAACCATCAATTTTCACTGCTGCCTTTCTGATAAGGCAGTAATACAGGACACAAAACCTCACAGACCTTAATGCTGTATAAATCTGATGTGCAACAATAAAACACTATGAATAGAGATAGCACATCCATATTGAAATGATTTGTCATGCGACTCAACATGTCAAATCGCATGTTTAAACTCGGCAGCCATTGCTGTTAATAGCACTGTCTGAATCAGCACAGCGCCACGCAAATCAGGACCATCAGACTTCACTGCTGCCTTTCTGATAAGTAACCAACAAGGCAGTAAAACAGGACACAAAGCCCCACAGACAGACCTCAATCTTGTGTATGTCTGATGTGCAGCAATATAACCATTATGAGCAGAGATGTCACCAGACTCAATGATGTGCATTTCTGCTGTGCAACACAAAACCAGAAAGTACAGACCACCTTCACTGTTGTATTTTTCTGATCTGTAGCCAAACAAAGCAGTACCTTTAGTATATAAAGGACAGCAAACAAGCTTCAGTGCAGTGCATTTCTGATGTACAGCAATATAGCCCTTATAAGCAGAGATGTCACAAATCTCAATGTGTATTTCTGCTGTGCCATAAAATCATCCCAGCAAGCACAAACCTTCACTACTGAGGTCTACTGGTGTGCAGCCAATGAGGAGTCATGGTCTATCCCTTTATGAAATAACCAACAGGCAATTTATTTCATCGGCATAGCCTGGGCTGTAGATACTAAACCTTCACCACCAGAGAAGGAACAGATCCTAAAATGGTTGGACACCCTACTATTAGTAGTAGTTGTTGTCCTACCTTACCTCCATAGACTGAGCAAACGCTAGCCAGCACATATCCAGGTGGTGCTGATTAGCAACTAAAGTCTCAATGAGCCCAGCCCTAGAGACCAATTTAAGACCTCTCTAGAAGAGGTGGTTACCAGTTTAGCCTGGGAGGTAAATAGCTATTTGCAGGCTTCAAACAATTAATTATGTAGCTCTTGCATAGGTTTGCACAGAAAATCCTCAATTAAACGGATGTAGGGAGCGATCTATGGTGAATCGCCTTTAGATCTGCCACTGCGTGGATTGTAGCCCAAACCAATAAAAAAAGTTTCTTCTTACCTCCTACACTATAATATAAACACAGTGTAAAGGTGGAGTGGGAGGTTGGAGCTTATGAAAGTTAACTATAGCAAGCAACCCCCAAAAGGAGGATCTGTGACAAGGGAACCCCTACTGTGCCACACAGTAGCTTGGTCTCTGCCCATCCTTGAATGTTAGGTCAGCTTTTAAACATTGTGAAGCAACTTCAGATTCCTAGCAGCTGGGCTAGTAGGGCCAGTAACCTAGTGCACCTGCTGACCAGGGGAGCTTCTGAATCCACCAACCACTGCCCAATTAATAACCTGTTCAGTGGTATACCTGGCCTGTAAGTAACTTTGTATCTACCAGGTCCCCTCTGTACGCTATATTCATCCCTACTAAATGTACCACAACTGGGCATGTAGGGAGAGGCTGGCAACCTACTGCTGCGATAACCACAGTGTCTCTGCTGTAAGAGGGAGCTGTGGCTGGTGGTTTTAGCAGTGGCGTCTGCGCTATTTGTATCCCGACCCCAGGTTCTGCACTGCACCAGTCAGTATATACACGGGGAAGGGGGAGCAATGGCCTACCTACCTCTTTCTCATCTGAGGTGGTTTAGGCACACTCGTTCCTCTGCACCACCTGTCCACCATACAGCTTCTCTGATGTAAGAGGGAGCTGCGGCTGGTGTTTTTAGCAGAAGCTTAAGGGCTATTTGAATCCAGACCCCAGGTGAGATCTCAAATGCCCAGGAACCCTCTGGCTGGAATTGGGGATTTTGC
The DNA here is from genome assembly GCF_037356315.1 of Lithobates pipiens. Classification (NCBI taxonomy): domain Eukaryota; kingdom Metazoa; phylum Chordata; class Amphibia; order Anura; family Ranidae; genus Lithobates; species Lithobates pipiens. The sequence continues at coordinate 418,729,802 of NW_027507718.1, forward strand.
AGCTAAATTCCCACGGCAAAAGGAAAGTAAAGTACTCACCGTTGTCGTCTTCCTCTTTTTGCCACAGCCAGCGGGCTTGCTTTTCCATCCTTATGGTCCACACGCAAGGAGGATAGCCGCCAAAGTGCTCCCCCCCCCCCAACTGCTGTCCCCATAGGGAAGTCAGTCTATATACATGGGGGGGGGGGGGGGGCAATGCCTTCCATTCCTCATTCCCATCTTCATATCTGAGGTGGTTAAGGCAGACATCCACCGTAGTAAACTGGTGCCTCCTTGCTCTAGAGAAAGGAGGATGTGGGCGCCTGCTCCTACTGACTCTCAGCCTTCCCTCCTGGGTAAGAACGCCGCTGCCATTTTCCCGAAGTTTGAAAATGACGCGGGTGCTTGTTGCCACGCCCTCTCCGGCAGCCCACGCGAGCTACCGGGGACCCAGGAGTCGGGGACAAGCCCCCTGGAAAGAACCGATGGCCAGCACCCCTGTCTGAACAGCCACCTGTACAGGTAAGGAGGGGGGAGACAGGATAATGGCCCCTGAAGTTCTGGGTACACCACTGTACCCAGGGTCCTTCAGCTCTCAGGGGGGCTCTTCCAATTTCTGCTGCCCGCCCTGAGGAAAAGATAGGGGAACCCCCCAGGAAGGACAAGAATATCCTACCAGACCCAGAGGCTTCCCAGGCTTGTGGTCCGGCTCCCAGGGGGAGACCACCAGCCCCAGGCTTCGGGTCATTTGGAAAAAAACAAACAGTTTCGCTGTGTAGGGAGAAACACAATCAAAAACTGAGGATCAAGGGGAAGGGTGGGGACTTAAAACAGCTGTCGATTGATTGTGTTTCCTGTAGGGAGGAGCCTCTCATCTCTCAGGTGTGCCGTCCTGGAAGATGACTTGAGAAAAAGCGCTAAATAATGTCCCGATTTAAATGAAAGGCCGACACCACCTTTGGCAAAAAGGGTGGCACAGGCTGTAAAACAACCCTGTTTTGGTGAAGGATCATGTATGGTTCCCTGTACGAAAGAGCCGCCAACTCCGACACCCTTTTAGCCAAGGTGATTGTCATCAGGAAGGCTTGCTTGCATGTAGAAAAGACAATTCTCCCAGGGCCTTTTGGGCCAAGCCGGTGCCACCAGAATGATTCCCTCTCTCCAAATCCTGCGCAACAAATGTGGGAGAAGAGGGGTTACATAGATACATAGTAAGGCTGAATAAAGACACCAGTACATCCAGTTCCACTGCAGTGGTATTGTAGGACTGAACTCCAATAGGACAGTCCTGAAGCTACACCGTCCAGCACCATGAGGCCCAGACGTACTGCCTGTAATTCCAGGACGTTGATGGGCAGAATCTGTTCTGTGTTCTGTCCTTGACCATTTCCCCTAAGCTGTGAGCCCCTCTAGGGTCACTCCCCAGCCTGGGAGACTGGCATCTGTAGTCAGTACTCGCCAAGTTACCAGGGGGAGGGATTTTATCTTTCGCAGGTTTGGATCCTGCAACCACCAGGTTAGGCTTAAGCGTGCCCTAGGAGATAAGAACAGTGGATAATCCAGAGCTTGTCCTCTTCTGTTCCAAGCCAACAATCTGTCTTGTTGTAAAGGCCTGGAATTAAACTGGGCATAGGGCACTGCCTCGAAGGAGGACACCATCCTCCCTAGAAGACTCCTACAGAGCCAAATGGAGGGTTGCCTGGTGCCCCTCATCTGATGCACCTTATCCTTCAGGGCACTGATCCTTACGGGTGGCAAGAATACCCTTGCTTGGACCGTATCTACAATCAGACCTAAAATACTGCAAAGTGCAGCAGTCTTCCCCCACCCAATAGAGTGGGGTCGCCCCCTCAAAAGGAGGGCTTGGTGCTAGGTTTAGAAGAGTTTTGGATCCAGAGTTTTTTTTCTAGCCCTGGCCTTGTGGCTTACCTCTGGCTCTAGCTCCCTGTTGGCAGTGGAACTGCCTTGGCACCGAGATACTTGAGGAAGAAGTCCCTCAGGTTTTAAACAAGGGACACCTGGTGCTTTTCTTCACAGGAAGTAGAGAACTCTTCCCTCAGAACTCTTTTGGCTATATTTGTCCAAACGATCAACAAATAAACGTTCCCTATGAAAGGGGAAACCTACCAATAACTTTTTTCAAGGAAGCTCGGTTGACCAGTTCTTAAGCCACAAAAGTCTGCGCATATGTACAGACAAGAGAGCAAAAACGAGAAATCTGCTGTATTGAATTCTTTAAAGGAGTCAACAACAGAACACAGCGCTCGAGGAATATCTGCCTTATTTTCAGGCAGAGCATCCTCCTGGTTAGGCCTGTCAGGCCATCTGATCTGATCCTTTACAGACTGGCAGATACAAATTGCTGCAACATCTGGCTGAATAACTGAACTGGCTAAAGAAAAGGAAGGCTTTAAATAATGACTCCAATTTCTTGTCAAGAGGGTATTTGAAGCCCTGTGCGTTATCTACCAGACCAGTTCTTATTTAAGGAAGAGACTGCTGCATTTACAGCTTGCATGCTCTACTTCTTAATGAACTTTTCATCCATGGGCTATAAAAGGGAAAACCTCTTAGGAGGAACAGGGCTGTAGATTATTTTTTTTCCCTGGGGGGGGTCAGGTCTTTCATATTTAACCACTTTAGCCCCGGACCATTTTTCAGCCTAAGGGCCAGAGGTCTTTTTACAATTTTGCACTGCACTGCTTTAACTGGTAATTGCACGGTCACGCAATGTTGTACCCAAATGAAATTTGCGTCCTTTTCTTCCCACAAATAGAGCTTTCTTTTGATTGTATTTGATTGCCTCTGTGATTTTTATTTTTTGCGATATAAATGGAAAAAGAGCGAAAATTTTGAGAAAAAAAAAAAAAAAAAAAAGATATATTTTCTACTTGTTATAAGAAAAATCGAATAAACTCGATTTTAGTCATACATTTAGGGCAAAATTTATTCAGCCACATTTTTTTTTTTTTTTTTTTTTTTTTTTTACTAAAAAGGTCAATAAGTGTATATTTATTGGTTTGCGCAAAAGTTATAGCGTCTACAAACTAGAGTACATTTTCTGGAATTTACATAGCTTTTAATTTATGACTGCCTATCTCATTTCTTGAGGTGCTAAAATGGCAGGGCAGTACAACCCCCCCCCCCCAAATGACCCCATTTTGGAAAGTAGACACCCCAAGGAAATTGCTGAGGGGCATGTTGAGCCCACTGAATATTTTTTTTTTTTGTCCCAAGTGATTGAATAATGACACAAAAAAAAAAAAAAAAAAAAAAAAAAGTTTACAAAAAGTTGTCACTAAATGATATATTGCTCACACATGCCATAGTTATATGTAGAATTGCACCCCAAAATATATTCTCCTGCTTCTCCTAAGTACAGGGATACCACATATGTGGGACTTTTTGGGAGTCTAGCTGCGTACGGCACCTCGAAAACCAATCACTGCCTTCAGGGTTTCTAAGGGTGCAAATTTTTGATTTCACTCCTCACTACCCATCACAGTTTCGAAAGCCATAAAATGCCAAAATAACACAAAACCCCCCCAAATGACCCCATTTTGGAAAGTAGACACCCCAAGCTATTTACTGAGAGGCATGTTGAGTCCATGAAATATTTTATATTTTGCCACAAGTTGCAGGAATATTAAAAAAATTCTTTTTTTGCACAAAGTTGTCACTAAATGATATATTGCTCACACATGCTATGGGCATAAGTCAAATTACACCCCAAAAAAAAAAAAAAATTCTGCTGCTTCTCCCGAGTACGGGGATACCACATGTGGGGGACTTTTTGGGAGCCTAGCCACGTACGGGACCCCAAAAACCAAGCACTGTCTTCCGAATTTAAATATAAAACGGTACCATAAAAAACTGTTAGCGATCGCAGGGATCAGGCCTGACTCTGCGATCGCTACAGTTATGTGTTTAGTGTTTTGTAAGTGACAGCGATCGATCGATACTGCACTTGGGTGGGCTGGGCGGAGGGGCAAAACGCAGGTGCTAGCAGGTATCGGGGCTGATCCCGCTAACAATGCGTTTTTTTGGAACCCTAAATTGCTGGGGACGCTAGTATAGATCTGATCAGATCAGATATTGATCTGTTCAGATTCTATACCACTACGGGAGGTGTATGCTTTGCGCATGGGTGTTAGCAGTACTGGCACTAGCCTAGCGCTGCCTGGGGCGACTCAGACCCTGACCCTAAAACCTAATTGATATCACCCGCCGGGTGATCAGGGGGTTAAACCTTTATTGGGTAATAAATGGTGGGTGCCCTGATGCTATAAAAAGCAACTAACTAACCAGAGTCACCCGTAACACTTATACAGTGATCACTGGTGAAAGGGTTAACTAGGGGCAATCAGGGGGTTCAAATTTTTATTAGGTAGTATATGGGAGTCCCTGGCGCTATATAAAAACCTGACGGGGAACCTAAATAACTAACTGGCTAACCAGCATCACCAGTGACACATATACGGTGATCGCTGGTGAAAGGGTTAACTAGGGGCAATCAGGGGGTTAAAACCATTATTGGGTAGTATATGGGGGTACCTAGCGCTATAAAAACCTGGCGTTGAACCTAAAAAAATAACTAGCTACCTAGTGACACTAATGCAGCGATCAGAAAAATGATCGCTTAGTGACACTAGCAAAAGGGGGTGAAAGGGTTTACTCTAAGGGCAATCAGGGGGTTAAACCTTTATTGGGGGGGGTGGTAGGGGGCTACCCTGGACCCAACACTAACTGTGCTGACAGTTTTTACTTTTACAACTGACACTGAATGCAGTGATCAGTAAATAAATGATCACTGCAATCAGTGACACTGTGACTGGGGGGAGAGGGGGTGATCTGTGTGCCTGTGTGTCAGTGTAGTGTTTGGTGCACTTACTTTTAGTCTTCTCCTCGTAGTCCGGTCAAAAGGACAGCCCCAAGGAGAATGACATCACTTCCTCCCTGCCTGTGTATACAATACACAGTGGGAGGAAGCTTCTCATTCGCCAGGAGCGATCGAGAGGGGGATGGCCAGAAACCAACGGCCATCCCCTCATCCCGGATCGCTCCTGAAGCGAAACGGACCGCCGCATTCCAGCGGGAGGGGGTCCGATCGGACCCCCCACCCGCTGGAAGGCAAGCACGTACATGTACGTGCTTGTGCCTGTACATGCCATTGTGATGACGTACAATGGCATGCGGCGGTTGTTAAGTGGTTAAAGGCATCATTTACACTTTTATGTTGGGGGAGGTACAGTTAAATCATGTGACAGCAAAGTGGGGCCATGAAACTTTGCAGCAAAAAGTATCCCCACTCAACTGAATAGAACGCAATGCGCGCAGTAGTGTACTCACTAGTACAGCAAGCTCCTCCTAAGCTCCCTAGTTTTTTTTTCCATTCAGCCCGCTGGGTTAAACTAAAAACAGAATTACCGTGTGAACCAGGCTTTAGATCTCATTCATATGTTCTAAATAGCCATGGAATGGCAAATATACCCTGAATACCTAGAGCCAGGATCTCAGATGTTCCAATTTTTGGCAGCTGCTCAGCCTGTTCACCTAAGTGATGGGTTGAAAAGAGCCACTGCTGTTAACATGTATCTGTACATCTAGTGGTCCCCATGTTTACGCCCCGGGGGACAAAGAAAAACACATTGGGGTGTGGCCTGGCGGGAACCCGGGCTGAGGTAGACTCTCCCATTACATTACCATGGGACTCTGGATTTGCGGTACCAGGAATTTTTCTTCTCTCTTCCCTTCAGTAACTACAGGAGCTGGGATGAGCTCCATCCCTTGCTGACACTCCTGCAGCACATTCGGTATCATCTACATTACTCCCCACATCGACTGAGTGACATGCTAACAAACCGTGGGTCACAGTGCTGCTGTTAGGGACAAATTTCTGACCCTGGATGCAGAGAGAAGGGCAAAAATGTATCCCTACCTGCAGGTAACCACTGCATGTGCAGATAGATGTGGATACATGTTTACAGCAGCAGATAGCCTTGGGCAATTTATTAGATAACTTTTAAAGTGCATCTCTGGTCTAGCCCACTTCTAATAATTTGAATGATCTTAAAGTTTTTAAACTTACTTTGTAAGATCCTTACACATTTACTTCACAATAACAAACATTTACTTCATGTATTCACAATCCCGTGGGCTAGTTCACTTCACCAAACCATACTCCAGATCCATTCCGGATACGTTACTGCATGTGTGTTTGATGCTTTTTGATGTGTTCCAGTGGGTTTTAATGCGTTTTCTGATACATTCCAGATGCTTTTTTTTCCTTATTTTTTTCAATTTTTTCCCCCCATTGTACTGGGGTCCAGTGCATTTTTGATGCAATTTACTACATTCCAGTCTTTTTTTTTTTTCTGGAACGGCAAGCACTGGCGTGAACAATGCCATTGAAAACCAATTAACCAACTTTATATGCATTCGAAATGCAAAAAATAAAAAAAAATTAAAAAAAAGGTACCGGAATGCATGTGGTGTGAACTAGCCCTGTGAGTAGACGTGCTGTGTCACACATTTCACAAAGCCCGTCTTCTGAACTACAGAGGTGCTGAGAGGAGTTTCAGGAGAAGTCAGTAGGGAAATCACAATTTGCGGGCAGCAAGGTACCATGGGATATGTAGTTCTTAGAAATTAAAAAGTAAACAGCAGAGAAGAAGCTGCAAAGCACGCAGGGATTTCAGGAAGTTGTGGAAACAGATGGCCAGCAGACAGGCAGAACTCACATAAAAAGAGATCTTTCAGGTAAGCTTATATATTTTTTTTCCCCCAACAACAACTTTTGTTTGTATTAGTATTACAATGCTGATGGTATAAATAGAAGGTGTATGCTGCGACTATAGGATATCCTTTAAAGGGTTAATAAACCTAGAACCTGCATTCCCTATATCTGGCCTCCAGCAGTACACAGTGGGAGACAATTATTTTAGTAAATATAAAACTGCAAAATACCTTTTCTCAGCAGTATATAGCAGTCTTGTGACATTTTTACACAATGCGGAGATTTAACCCCTTAGGTTCCACAGTGAGTACAACAAGCATGCTTAACTGCATATACAGACTGATTTTACTGTTGTGGGTTTAGTAACATTTTACGTTTAACCTTCAATGAGAAATACACACCTTTTATCTATTTTACCCACAATAATCCTGGCACAAGACTTAAAACATGTACAATAGTTTGTTAGCAACAAAACTTTTCTTAGCTGCCAAAAGAAAACTGTATGAAAAGGTTAAATACTTTACATATAGAACCAAGACAAGAATTATTCTTGAAAGCAATGCTTTGCAATGTGGCTGAACATTAATGAAGCACAGTGCCATCTAGTGGTAGAATTGGAATAGTTAATTTGGACAGACTATGGAATTATGTCACTTCTGCCATCCATTGGGAAGACATTTACAGACAAAGCAATGAAAAGGATAAAGCCTAAACATTACAGACTTATCAGGTATTACTCTTGATACTCTAGGGAAGGAACAATTGCTAATCTCTGAATGGAAAATACATTAATGAGGATGAGAAGAAATACAACAAAATGTATGCGCCAAGACCTAATCAAGAGGCCAATCATCTTACCTGGTTACATGTATCAGCTAAGGAGTGGATGGCTTCGGAAAACATGCTAGAAGAGCCGGTGTACACCCAGGCCAAAAGTTTAAAGAAAAAGTTTAGTCCATTTCTGTATTCAGGAAGAAAAAAAAAAAGTAATACATATATGAATCAGAATTATTCATATAACTTGGCAGACAAAAGGACTTAATTTACCATATGCTATGCATAAAAAATACAATATACCTAGTGATCTAAAAATAACAAAAACAAACCTGTTCAGTTTATAAATGGTTTTATTCTTTTTCTAACTTATTCTTCACCCTCAAACCATCTGTCATTATTACCAAAGCCCCCTGCTGGGGAAATGGGGCATTGCATAGGTTGTCACATAAAACAATTGTTTAGTCCATTTAATAAATACACACAGGGGAAAATTTACTAAAACTGGAGCGTGCAAATCTGGTGCAGCTGTGTATGGCAGCCAATCAGCTTCCAACGTCAGCTTGTTCAATTAAGCTTTGACAATAAAAACTTAAAATGGATCGGTTTCTATGCAGAGCAGCAACAGATTTTGCACTCTCCAGTTTTAGAAAATAACCCAACAGTGAGATGAAGATAAGTTGCTGCTTAAGTAGAGCTATTCAGTTAAAGAGTGGTCTGAGGGTGTCGAATATTAACCACTTAACGACCGACCCACCGCATATATACTGAACTGGGGCGGCTCTATTGTGCAAAATCATGTACCTGTATGTAATTTTGTGTAATAGATACTGTGGGAGTGCATGCAGCCATTGGACAGAGGGGCGGAACCAATAAGCGGGTCCTGCGGACCCGATGTCTGGCCACCCGTGATAATTCCCCAGAGAGGCAGAACATGGTCCGCCTATGTAAAAAAGGCAGATCGCCGTTCTGACAGAGGACACAGATCTTCTGTTCCTGCTAAGCAGGAACACGGATCCTTGTGCTCACCCAGTCAATCCCCCACACGGTTAGCAAGCACCTCCTAGGGACGCAATTAACCATTTGAACATCCCTGATGTTAACCCCTTTCTTGCCAGTGTCAGTACAGTAACAGTGCATATTTTTAGCCCTGATCACTGTAATAATGTCATTTTTCCCCCTTTTTTGTTCCCAAAAAAAGGTGTCAAAAAGTGTCCGATTTGTCTGCCGCAATCCCACAAAAAATTACCGATCGCCACCATTACTAGTAAACAACAACACACACACACACAAAAAAAATTCCATAAAAATATCCTATAGTTTGTAAATGCTATAACCTTTGTGCAAACCAATCAATATAGGCTTACTGGAATTTTTTTAACCAAAAATATGTAGCAGAATACATATTGGCCTAAAATGAAGAAGATATCTGATTTTTACATTTTTTAATTGGGTTTTATAGCAGAAAGTAAAAAAAAAATATTGTTTTTTTTTAAAATGCTTTTTTTGTTTATAGTGCAAAAAATAAAAACTGCAGAAGTGATCAAATACCACCAAAAGAAAGCTCTATTTGTGTGTGTGTGTGTGTGTGTGTATGTGTGTGTGTGTGTGTGTGTGTGGACATCAATTTTATTTGGGTACAGCATCACACTCCCATGCAATTCTCAGTTAAAATAATGCAGTGCCGTATTGCAAAAATTGGTCTGGTCATTAAGGGGGTAAGGATGAAGTGGCTAAAAAAAAAAAAAAAAAATTTAATGGTTGTTTATATACCTTTATAAAAAAAAATTTTAAAAAAAAATGGTTACTAGCCAAGCTCAAAGAGAAATAAAAAATAAATAAAAATTAAATAAAAAAAAAAAAAACACACACATTTTTTGTAGGTTAAATAAAAAATAAAATAATAAAATGAACAGGAGCATTGCACCCACAAGCAGCAGATGACAGACACTCAGTACAGCTGTCTGCCCTTACTGTCTGCACGAGCAGTTACTTGTAGTTGATTTATTCAGATCTATGTGAATGAATGACATGGCTGGGAAATCAGGAAGGTAAACAAGCATTGGAGCTCCGCTTTCAGCTTGTCAAGCTTCCACCTCCACTCTTCCTTACCCATGTTTCCCACTGCCTTTTGAAGACTGCCTTCTTACCAACTCCCCCTACATTGCTCTTTCTTTTCTAGCCTTCCATTCCCCTGAGTTACATATTCCATTTGTCTGAGCCACAGGGAGATTCCCATAATTAGGATTTCCTCCCTCCGCAGCTCAGAGTTTACTACATTACAAGAAAACAGATATTCTCGTACAACTATTCAATAACCTCAACTAAGGAGTTCCTACATGACCATTGAATACATTGAATATTGCACAATGATATGAACCTCCATGCTTCTGTATTCATTGTCCAATTAGAATAGATCTGCACTCGCTTCCTGTGCCAGTAACCACCTGTCACCAGCACATGACGCGAGTGGCGATTTTCCCACTCTATACAAAACAAATGTATCTGAAATTTCAAATTAACAGCAGAAGCAGTAAAAAAAATAAAAATAAAAAAATGCATACGTTTTATAGAAGAATTACACAACTTTCACCCAAGAGTCACACATTTTTCTAATAGAATTCAAGTGAGAAAATGTGTGCATGCTGGATGAAAGTTGTGTTAATCTTGTGTTAAAACACTTCTAAACAGCCCCCATAACTTACATGCATATTGCAACCATAACGACTTTCCCAGGGCCCTTGAGAAAAATGGAGGATGTGCTTAAACGAGGCTGTAAGAAAACAGATAGAAAGGGTCACAAACTCCTCTTCTCAACTATTGTCACACATTACTTACAGGAGGTTAATCTATGAAGTTTAAAGCAGCTATATCAAGGGTGTGTTAAAGAAGTAGTTTACCCCCCTTTTCTTAATGTTTTTTGATCCGATTTTTTTTTTTTATTTTTTTATTTTTTTTTTTTTTTAATTGGTTCCCCTTCAAACAGTATTTACAAGATGTATGGGCAAGCAGATACCCTGGAAGATCTGCATGGTTGATCGCTGGTGCAATGCTTAAGATCAGGGGTAGGCAAACTTGGCCCTCCAGCTGTTTTGAAACTGCAAGACCCTGACAATCACAGGCATGACTTCTAGAGGCAGAGGCATGGCGGGATTTGTAGTTTCACCATAGCTGGAATGCCGGGGTTGCCTAGCCTTGCTTTAAAAGGCACCAAAAATAAATGATAAAATGCACATTTTTTTTACCTGCAAAAATAAATGTGCATTATTTTTTTTCCAAAAAGTGAACTTCTCCTTTAAATCACCCCTGTCAGTGGTATGTGGTTTCTCTCATCCATGTAGCAAACAAACATTCTGCTGGAGAGCTTGAGCTTCTGAAAAAACAACAGACTTACTTGCTGAATCACCAGATACAAATAGAAGGAAGGAAGCCTAAAAAAGGAAACTAATGCAGCCATCACATCTAAAAATTGGTAAGCTGCAATATAATAAATGTTTGCTTTTGGGTTTAATACCACTTTAATAAACATACTCTTACACCAAGCGAATCAGCTGCCCAGGCTGCTCTGTTGATGACTCAGTCCCACGTCACCATCTATCCAGTCTGTCTCCTCCTGGTTCATGCAACCAGCCCCCTAATAACTCCAGCACTGCGACACGTCATCAGGTAGCCAGCCACATGGACCAGGAAAAGAAAGCAAAGCCTCTTGGGAGTAATTCAATTATCCAAAGGAGGCTGGATAACTGCATCACTCCCAGGAGGCTTCGAGGCAATCAGGTGGCCAGCTTTATTTTCCTGGTCCATGTGGCTGGACCCCTGAAGATGCTTCGCAGTGCATGAGCAGGGCAGCTGGGGGGGTGGGTGGGCTGGAAGCGCAGGAGGAGTTACTAAGAAAGCGTATTTAGGCCACTGTAAGGCCAGACCTACAGCACCTTAATCACAGGTCTGTCTCATCCAATCTTACCCTCCGAAGTCCAGAGTGTGCAGAGACTGAGGGGACCTACAGGAAGCGCAGGTACCAATAAGGGGGCACGAAAGAGAAAGTGGGTGAAAATCTGCTTTAAGTTCCATATTTCTCTAATATCATTTAACAAGGAAAACTGATGTTCTCCAAGGTAGAGGTCACAGTATTCCCTGGAATGCATTGAAACGGACAACTATTAGACCCACAAATGTGCAGTCTAAAGTATTATCTCTTATACAATAAAAGTTTAGGGCAACGACCTGTGATATTATACAATAATGAAGCAATAAATCAGATTTATGCATTTCCTTTTTCTTTTCAAATGCTCATTTACAAGTGTGCCGAGACACACTTGTACTAGAGACTGCTAGAGATGACAGACCTTTTACAGAACCATTGATCCTGCATTTGTGTTCACCGCTGGCCCTTGAAAAATACATGCGCCAAATTTTATATTCCTTGCAGAAAGATATACTATAAAAGATCAAAGGCGTATAGAAGACCAGAGAAAAAAAAAAGAATGGAAAGCAAAGAAAAAAAAAAGTAAGAAGGTTCAAAAGAAAAACCTAACAAGTAGTAGAAGCCAGTTTAATGAGGATCTTTCCTTCACCGGATATGAATAAAAACACATAAAGCAGAGGAACCCTGGAGCTTGAGGACCACTCACTAAGGCCCTCTTCCCATTGGCATTAGCCACCCACCGAATGCCCAGCAAAGCAGTCTAGAATGGATCATATGGACAGCGGACAGAGCTGTTTACGTTTGAAAAAACATGTAGCATTTGTGTCATTCAAAATCACTAAATGGCAAAAATGAAGCTGCATGTCAAGTCTGGTAGGAGTTAAAGCTTGTCAACTCCTCTGTCCAACATTAGACGAAACCCCCTCTCTATTCGGGGTACTGATTGTCACTCCACAGTAAAGTTTTTACAATGTTTGTATTACTTCTTCCATGTGGACTTGACACCCCCTGTCTTGGAACCACCTCCGTTACACATTGGTACATCCGTACCAACTCCTTATTGTTATTCATACTTGATGTGTTACTTAATGCTTTATATTCGAGAATTCAGTAGCGCTTTTTTTATGTACCTTGACATGCGAGTTGTTATGCTTCAATAAAAATAGTCTTTCATTTAATTCTATTGAAACCTGCCGTTAACGCACCTGTAGCGTTCACAGCAAGAATGAAGTGAAGTGTTTATAAAATATCATAACAATTTCCCCTTAAGAAAAAATAAATAAATAAAATAAAATATCCCTCGGAGGGCATCCATGATGCGTTACGTAGCGGGCGTTCACCGTGTCAGAAACTATTGTTCATGCTATAGGCACGTTGGTTCATGCTAGTGTAAGCGTTAGAATTTATTGCAATCGTGAACTTAGCCTTAATATCAAAAAGACATGTGCAGCCCACAGTCACAGACTACCACTAGCGCTTTACCAGAAATATTTAATGAAAGAGAAATGGGTATAAAAATAGTGTAATAAGTTCTAAAAATCCTAGCTGCCCGGCTGTTAAACTGAAGTAATGACCCCGAAAGGAGCGCAGACTCTCTCCCACCCCCCACCCCCCCCAAACTTTCCTGATTTGATCTGGGTCTGAAGTATTAAAGCATTTTCAAGACCTGATTTCAGTGTAAAGCGTAGACCACCTTTACAAAACGTGCAAATTCAATATAGGTCCCAGCCATCTGAGCACTAGATTGAAACTTTAAATGCTCAAGAACACCTCCCTTCCCTTTTAGGGGAGGTTAAATTGGTTGTAAACCTCAGACATGAAATATGAACAAAACATATCCCTCTATAGTGTCTACTTGTCTCAATTAAGAGCACTAGGTGTCGTTTGTCTGCTGCTTCATTCCTCTGCTATCAGCATGAATCACTTCGGATACGTTATCCTCACACCAAGATTACAAAAAGGTGACGAGGAGGGACCTCCAGCTGAGTGACTGCCTCAGCATTGTTCCTGTGTGCTGTGTGAAGGGGAGCGTGTCCCTTCCCTCCAATCAACAATCGTAGTTCTCAATGAGTCCTGCAGAGTATAATGCAGGCCATACATGGTCGAATTTCGTACAAATTTTCTTTTCAAAATCAGAAAGTTGTTTTTTTTTTTTTTGTGATCCGATAATGCCACTATTGATTTTCGAAATTCGGCCAACCAAGCCTTCGATTTCACCTCATGTTGCAGCAGAAAATAATTTGTGGCCGGGAAGCTTTTTTTTTTTTTTTCGAAAATTTTCTTGCACATGCACATTTTTTTCTCTTATTACATTTCTCCCACGATTCACAGCATTGATTAGAAAATCATTTGCTTTGTCAAAAAATTTCCAACATCTCCGATTCCTCAAAATTTGATTGCCGTAAGAAAAATCGGCTGGTGCTGCAGCCCACTAATGGGTCGAAATTCGTACAAAAATTCTTAGATACAATTTTTGAAAGAAAATTCTTTCGAACTTAGAACCGTGTATGGCCAGCATTACTTGACTCTCTGCCCCCTTTTTTCTGCACTCTAAGAGAAGCTTATAAATTAAGAAATCAACCAATGTAGGAGGATTTGTTTCAACTCTTTATGACCTGAGGCTAGTCCCTTCACTGGGTATATGTAAGGGTTTACAGACTTTAAGCAATGACTTATGAGGGTCATGGTACAAGAGAAGCTCACTTAAATACTTAATGACACCAATGCCATGTTTGAGAGTCTGTGACAACACTCATCTGCATCTAGACACTGCTTTACTCTCAGTCTGACTGGACCCCCAGTGCCTCTTACCTCACACCTTTCGCCTGGAACCTGTGGGGGTCCTCTTCCCTTACTCTTTGCTTCTCCCTTTTCCTTCCTCTCCTTTTTCCTTCTCTTTTTTTTTTTTACCTTGCCCCCAAGTCCACACCAATGGGGAGGATCAGTCCTAGCCTTCCTATCCCATAGTCAAACAGGAAGTGAGGAAATCCCTGCAAATTAAAGGGAATTCTTTGGGGACCTCCAGATCACCAAAACTAGCGTCCTCATTGGAATATTTACCATGACTTTTCTGGGGACAACCCAGAATTTGGGGATTCTCTTTTACCTTCAATGACAAGGATAATGGGGGACAGGACAAACAGAGACTGAACTTACCCAACAGGGACACAGACAGCAATAAACTGACAAGTGCTCTAATCCCCCTCCACGTGATTCAAAACCAAAAACAAATAGAAAAATAAGTTTTTCCTCTAGTTATACTTAAAGCTGGCTTCAAATTGGACACTTTCAGTAACACCACCACCAGAAACCTCCCCCTCCTATCTCATGAACCGTGGTGAGTATGTCTCTCTGTGAAGGGTACCTCCCTGTGGACATCAAGCTGCAACCATGCTAGGGCTTTAATAGGGAACTCCAGGGAAGGCAAAATTTAGTAATAATTATACAATGTTGTAATCAATTTAACTATGCCTGCCTTTTACAAATGCATTTTATATTTCTGGGCCTGCAAAAGGATATTAGAGACTTGTCTGTGGGTTCTGGACACTGACACACTGCTAAATAGAATGATGTCAGATGCTCCATTAGCTGTGGCATGTTAAGGGTCACCACAGCAAAAGATATATTAAAATTAACCACTCCCTCTCTGCTGTCCACGGCATGTGCCTTTCCCTTCTATTATATTGGAGGGGTTCAATTGTATGGCTCATTGGTGATCTTTCAGAATAATTTATAATACATCCCTCACATTTTTGTAAATATTTTAATATATCTTCATGTGACAACACTGAAGAAATGACACTATGCTACAATGTAAAGTAATGAGTGTAAAACTTGTATAACAGAGTACATTTGCTGTCCCCTCAAAATAACACACAGCCATTAATGATTATACCGCTTCCAACACGAGTACACCCCTAAGTGAAAATGTCCAAATTGGGCCGAAAGTGGCCCAATCAATATACGCTTATTGCGATTTTTTTATTTTTATTTTTTACCAAAAATACTTAGAAGAATACATATCAGCCAAAACCTTAAATCTGGGATATTTATTATAGCAAAAAGTAAGATGGTGTTTTTAAAAAAAAAAAAAAAATTGCCGCTCCTCTTGTTTATAGCATGAAAAATAAAAACCGCAGAGGTGATCAAATGCCACCAAATGAAAGCTCTATTTGTGGGGGAAAAGGACTTACATTTTGTTTGGGTACAGCGTCGCACGACCGTGCAATTGACAGTTAAAAGCGGCGCAGTGTCGCATCGCAAAAAATGCCCTGGTCAGGAAGGGGCGAATTCTTCCGGGGCTGAAGTGGTCAATGGTTGTGTGTTGAGTTATTTTGATTGGACAGCAAATTTACACTGTTATACAAGCTGTACACTCACTACTTTACATTGTAGCATAGTGTTATTTTTTCAGTGTTGTCACATGAAAAGATATAGTAAAATAGTTACAAAAATGTGAGGGGTGTACTCACTTTTGTGAGAATATAAAATGTGTAAATTTTATATATATATATATATATATATATATATATATATATATATATATATATATATATATATATATATATATATATATATATATATATATATATATATATATATAAATAAAATCACACACATATACACACACACGACTCTTTAAACTATATAGGAGTTAAATTTAACAGCTCAACCACACATACATACCTTTGTAGTTCCTAGAAAATCCTTGTATTCCTTTAATAATTTCTTATTTCTAAACGTATCTAAAAGAAGGAAAAAAGGACAAAGAACAAAAGTAAAACTTATTTTCCTAGTAAATAATGCAGTAGACTCAAAGAAAAGGACCCATAAAAGCTATTTATTAAAGAAAGACATCTCTCAGTGCATGAAAAAAAGAATGTACAATTAATCAATTTGCTGCATGACAGATGAAAAGTATATGAATGGATTTCTGCTCTTTAAAACAATAGCTGACATTTACAAAAATTGCTGCACAGAATTTTTTGTAACTGCCAGCAATTAGCTTTTACACTTTGAAAGAAGCTGATGCATAATAAATTTAATTAAAGACATGTAAAAACATGTACAAAAAAAAAAAAAAAAAAAAACACACAGGCACTGTTAATACAAAAAGTGACATCTTGTTAAAGAATACAGGCCTAAAAGATTTCCAGTCACCAAAAAGTTTGTAGGACAATCAAACATGTCATGCAGTACCCGTTTCAAATAAGTTAAATAGTAGGGTTGCACCAATACCGGTGCCTATACTAAGCATTTGCAAATGCACCGATACCTTCAGGCTCGGTTCTGTCATGTGTCAGTGGGATAACCCCGTTGACAGCTGAAATGTAAACAAAAGAATGCTGGCAATTATGGTCAACAATTAATGACTCATTCAGCTGTCAGCAGGGTTCCCCTGCTGACAGCTGAAATGTAAACAAAACCAGGGGTGGACTGACCAGTAGGGGGTGCCAAGATAAAACAGGTGAGCATCCATGGATGCAGAGGCTGAGGTGTAGTATGACAGATTTCCCCCCCCCCCCCCTCCCCTGGTCTATGTAGATCACGGGGCTCGCATTAACCTGCATTGGCAGCTTGGTGAGTGGGAAGATGTGATGGATCTCCTTCTCCCCGCTGCCAGCCAAAGGAAAGCATCACCGATCCCCGGGCATCACAGCCACCTACCTCCTCTGGACACCTGGGACATGAGCAGTCCCAACGGTGACAGCCATGCTCAGGGACTGTGGGACTTAAAGGTGAGGATAATCACGATTGGTGCTTAGCTCAGGGGCAGGAGGGGAGAGGCATTCATTATAATAGGACATTTGTAGTGCTGGAAGACGAAGAGAAGGATGGGATGGCAGATCAGTGGGCATAATAACAGGGTCCTCCTAGCTGTGGGGCCAGCAGTGCTGTGTTTCTCCATTACTTGGTCTCAGCCAGATGGTAATATTACACAGCACACTGATAGATGCGTTGCAAGGGTTTATTGCTCGTTATGTCTAGGGGAGAGTTTCAAAGGAAGTTTCGCTTTTAGGATTCCTCACTCCAGGCCTGCGTTGGCACTTTTCGCCTCCCGCAGAATCTGGGCAGAGCCTCACCATCACTGAACATCAAAGGACATTAGCCTGGTATGGTACATTGAGAATGCTGGTTGCAGCTTAGAGAGAACCTGCAGGGGCCCGGTCACAGTGCTGGAGGGAGCCTGGGGAGGTTTTTACACCTTAATCTGCTTTCCCTAGTTTAAATGAGCAATTAACTCAGGAGTGTGGGTGGGAACAGCAAGGTACAAACCTTTTCTGTAACCATGGGAGCATCATTTCATTAGGATTTTTCCTTAAAAGGGTAAGTTCATCTTAAGCCCCCCCCCCCCTCCCCTTGGCTTAATCTCCAAAACGTACCCTGTCAGGAGGTACATTTAGGTGCATGCCAATTGGTCGGCACCAAGCAATCAGAACCCACATCAGCATGATGAAGGAGCACGCATGCTCCGCGAAGCACTGCCTGCCTGACCCTGCTCCCAGAAGTGAAGCATCACCGAGCGTCCTCCCCCCCCCCCCCCACGTCCCTACCACCTGGAAATGCTGGTTTTTACTGTAGCTGGCCACACTCAGCTGTTAGATGCTTTAAGAAAGCCTTCACTTGCAAAACCGTCGGGGGCTTTTAGTTTTAATTCACCATGTGTCCTCTCCCCGATAAGTCCCTTAATGACAAGGTCGGAGATATGGAGGCATCTGCATCCTATACATCTTTTGACGAGGCTTTGGTTTTATTAAGACGCTATAGTAAATCAGCCCTCTTAGCCAAAGCAGACATAAAAATAGTCTTTCTTCATGTAGACCCTATGGGGTCCAAATTTCTGTTTTTTCAAATTGAATGACTCATTTTACTTCAATAGATGTATGCCTATTGGCTTTTCATTGTCATGTTTCTACTTCGAAGCCTTCTCCATCTATCTTTTTACAATGGGTATTTTCTGAAAATACATCGACGGGTGGATTCCTTCACTATTTAGATTACTTTTTTTGTTGGCCCCTCCCAGTTCGAGTATCTGTTATGAGGTTATCCTGCTTCTTTAATACCTGCAAATCATTTGGGGTCCCGCTGGCACAGGAAAAACAGGATTTTTAAAAAACAACATACCTGTAAAATCCTTTTCTTTGATGTACATCAGGGGACACAGAGCCATAGTAGTTACTATGTGGGTTATAGAGCCACTGATAGGTGATGGACACTGGCACGCCCTAAGGCAAGAAGTGTACTCCCTATATAACCCCTCCCACAACTGGGAGTCCTCAGTTTTGTAGCCAAGCAATACAAGTGTATACCAAGAAGGGAGGGACCTCTGTGTCCCCTGATGTACATCAAAGAAAAGGATTTTAAAAAGCAAGTTGTTTTAAAAATCCTGTTGTCTTTTCTTACATCAGAGGACAGAGAGCCATAGTAGTTACTATGTGGGATGTCCCATAGCAATGGCAACTGAAGTTAGGGAGACAAAAAAAAAAAAAAAAAAAAAAAACACACACACACAG
The DNA here is from genome assembly GCF_037356315.1 of Lithobates pipiens. Classification (NCBI taxonomy): domain Eukaryota; kingdom Metazoa; phylum Chordata; class Amphibia; order Anura; family Ranidae; genus Lithobates; species Lithobates pipiens. The sequence continues at coordinate 418,748,730 of NW_027507718.1, forward strand.
GAGGCCAGAGGACTTCTACTGCAGCCTGCAGTATACTGCACCCAAAAGGCAATATCCTCATGACCTTTATTATCAATTTGATAAAATCTGATAAACGTATGAGTCGCGGCCTTACAGATCTGAGACAGAGGCCTGATGATGCACCACCCAAGAGGCACTAATCGCCCTCGATGAGTGTGCTCTAGCATAAAGAGGAAGAATTTTCTTAAGTCGAAGCTTGAACAATCACTTGACGGATCCATTTAGAAAAAAATAAAAAAAATAGTAGATTTTGACACTGCCTGTCCACATTCTGGACCTTCTGGCAGTACAAACAAAACACGTGTTTTGCGAACCTGAGCGGTTGCCTTTAAATAGACTCTGATCACTCTTACTACATCAAGGGAATGTATTGCTTTCTCTTCCCCTGCTCTTCAACGGCAAGAGGCCATTGAAAAAACACTGACAAGGCCGGGATCTGGCCCTTGATAGAAGTCAAGGCCAGCTTTATTTCAGATCTCATTTGCAGGAATCAGGGAGCCAATCAAAGACCCAATCTTCACCCTACACGGTGGGCTCCGAGACTTTTTAGGAAACCTTCAGGAACCGGGTTACCCACAACCCTGGAATTGCGACAGCACCCTGCCAGTAAAAACATTATGGCTTTACTACTAAATAGTACTGGATCCCAGGGCCCAGCTCTCTAAAGAGAAGCGTTGGCAAGCAAAACCTAGTTTCTTCGGACACAATGCCGGGTAGCATTCATTTAGCCCATGAGAAGACATCAGAACGGATCCGGTCAGCATGGCTAGCCCCAGCAAGGATTGCCTCCAGTGGAGCACAGCACATCTTTACTCGTGACCAACACCTTTGTGAAAAAACTGAGGACTCTCAGTAGTGGGAGGGGTTATATAGGGGGTACACTTCTTGCCTTAGGGCATGCCAGTGTCCATCACCTATCAGTGGCCCTATAACCCACATAGTAACTATTATGGCTCTGTGTCCCCTGATGTAAGAAAAGAAAAAGAAAAAGAAAAAAGAAAAAAAAAGACAGCCAACCACCATTATTGAATTCCTTGGTATTATTGATTCCTATAATATAGAGTTCAGGCTACCTATGAATAAATTGGTGCGTATGAGGTTCATAAACACTTCCTTCCTGTCTAGGCATAAAGCTTTGCTAAAGGAAATCCAACCCCTTCTTGGTCTTTTCACCTTTTGAGGCTAGGGTGATACCAGTGGTTAGAATATTTTCTAGTCCATTGGCTTTTGCTACAAGGGGCATTTAAAATCCCTTTGCGCATATTACTATTTCTAAACAAATTAAGACTTAAAGATTTGGAATGTTTTCTTGAGCAGTTTTAATGGGTCTACTATATGGCAGGAAGAATTGACCGATGACTTCAGCCTAAAATTTTTCACCGATTCTACCGGCTCTGTAGGCTTTGGTGCATTTCTGCAAGGCCACTGGTGTGCTGCTGAATGGCACAAGAGTTGGAGGACTTCTACATAATTTAGTTTTACTAAAACTATGTCAAGTGGTAGCTTTGGTGGTTATCTGGTGTGATATGTTCAAGAATAAGTGCATTCTCTTGCATGCAGATAACAAGGGTGTATTATATTCAATTAATCAGTCATCCTCTAGATCAGAATTGGTTGTTAAATTACTCAGGTTTTCTTGTGTTACATTTCATGAAGTTTAATGCTGTATCTTTTTAAAAGGCAAGATTTATTTCAAGAGCCAAGATCATAGCGGATGCTTTAACCCATTTTCAGTTTTGCAGGTTCCAAGAGATGGCTGCAGAGGCAGATCTGATCGGTTTCCTTTGCCCAGATTTCCTCTGGGGCTTGATCTGGGATTGATCTCTGCCACCCTCAAGAACTGTTCACCGCTCCAAATAAATAGTCATCCAGCTGTTATCTTCCCACGTCTCTTGATGTTAATTCTATTAAAATATTCTTTATTGGATCTAAAAACAGACTCAGTGGGCAGATGTATTACTTTATTCTGTTTTCGGCGATTTTTTCTTCAGGTCTAAAATCTTTCCAGTTTCCACTTTACCTCCCATTCCTTTAGGATTGGTGCTGCCACAACTGCCAATCATTTAAGTTTCTCCCATGCTGATCTTAGATGGGTACAAAATGTATATCCGTCCTAACTTGTTAATTCATTCTGTTCCTTTTTCAGGTTCTTCCAAGCAAACAATTTGGATAGTTGGTCACTCATTTATTTATTGGGCCAAGAATCAAGCTCAGACCAGGACTTATTCTGACAATTTAGGTTTGAACTGTGATGTATTCTAGATTCTTTGGTGGGGCATTGGAGGCCTCTGACGAAGGAATGTTAGAGACCAACTGATCCATTTGTCAAGTATTTGGCCCCTGCCCGACGTTTTAATTATTCACACTGGGGCTAATGATTTTGAGAAAATAAAGACTTAGGATCTTCTCTGGGAGATGAAAAGGGACTTTTGCTCTTTAAAAACCACTATTCCCTCATGTTGTTCTGGCCTATTTTCAGATGATTCCTAGGCTTATGTGAACTTGACAGGGTAATTTTCACTACATTGATAAGATTTGGAGATGCCTGAAAAGGACAGTCCATTTTATAGCTTCCTCTGGTGGACTATCATATCGACATGTTGAACTTGAGGGGTTTTTGCCTGGTCTATTTAGGCACGACCCAATGCATCTATCAGACATTGGCCCCGACATCATCAACATGGGTCTGTAAAACCTGATTGATTTAGCCACGGTGTTGGAGGGGCCTCGGCCAGCCAGTTCCTAGCTGGTCTGCCAAAATAAAAAATTCCAATAAAGTGTGTGAAGTTAATTAACTTTGTGCTATCGCATGAGCAGTACACATTAGTTGCAGTCATGTGCACTGCTCTATGCACACTACAAATCCCATAGTCCACAGTCCCTAGTCCATCTTGGAAGTGAACAAGAGAGGGTGGCTACTTTCCTACAAGCAGTGGGGCAATGGAGAATGAAGGTAGCTACCCTTTGACAGGAAGAAGCATCAGCAAAACAGATTTGGAGGAAGCTATACACAACAGAAGATATTTTTGAGAGAACTGCTTAGCGAATATATAAGGATATGGTAAATGGTAGTGACAAAACACACATGGGTTGAAATTGATAGACTGGTTGTCTCAACCTTACCAAATGTGTTTGTAACTTGAATAGATTTTTTTTTTTTTTTTAACCAGAGTTTAGTATCACTTAAAGGGCTTGTTCACACATACTGCAGTGACCTGCATTTTTCCACACTGGATGAACATAAAAGTCACCACAAAGGCACATATAAAACAATTGCTTACACTAAAACGTTGGTGTGAGTGGTGCGGAAAAAGGCAGACATGCTTTGCTTTTCCAGGGCGAATGCAATGTCACTTTGCTGCATTTCAGAGACCTGAATGAAGCATACACTTCCAATAAAAGTAAAAAAAAAAAGCAAATAGTGCCTTGCTTTGTAAAATGCAAGACACCACTTGTCACTGCTACACAGAGGACACCAGCTGCACACTGAAACAGAGCATTGTATACTGCAGATAGTGTGTGCCCAAGTCTTTTTCTTTTGCTAAAATAGGTGCAGCCTATTTCAAAGGCTACAATATAAATACCAGTACATTTTATTATGGCAGGCCCAAAGTCCTGTGTTCTTTTCTGTTTCAATATGTTTATTGGAATTTTGAGTAAACAAGAAAATAGAATACGCTTATTAAATGCCCTCGCAGGGGCTACAAAACATGAATACAATTCCAAAGAGCAAACCTTCACAAATAACACATAGCATAATGAAAGCAGGGGATGGTATCAAAACTGGCTACTGTGTAAGGTATCCCATCCCCCATGTCGTCTCCGAAGGGGAAGCCCTTCTCCAGTTACCCCCTTCCATAGGGGGCAGCAGTAAGATTGGAAAGTGAAAGACTAGAAAAAAAAAAGCGTAAAGAGCTAAGAGGCAAGAGAAGGAAGATCAGGGGAAGGAGTGAGGGGGGAAAGGGACAGGGAAACTCAGACGCGGATGCCCCACTGAGGGGAGTCAGACCAGGCATGATGCTTGGAGTTTAGGGAACTCATAAGAGATCCACGGCTCCCAGATTGAGGAATTTGGCATGTGAATCATGCGCAATGCTGGACATGCGTTCCTGAAGTAGCATAGCAGTCATACGTGTCTTCACCCCTTGGAAATCTACTCTGAGTCTTCCAGGCTTGGGCTATGGTCCGTTTGACAGCTATAAAGAGGCAAGTGGCCAACTTTTGCTGAGGAACGTGCAAACCAGGTATTGGACAATGTAGTAGAGCTAGCCTAATGTCCCTTCGGACTGTTAGATGGAAGAGTGTCTGCAGTAAACCAAAAACCCTAGACCAGAACCCCACCAGTCTTGGGCAGGACCACTGTGTGTATAACATCCCCCCGCTGTCCACAGTTGCGAAACCATCTGTCAGTACTTCCTGGGAAGGCCTGAGCTTTGCAAGCCGGTACCCAGTACCATCGGAATAGTACCTTGTATGTTGCTTCTAGGTTATTTGTATTAAACGAGCATTTGGCTACCATTCTCCAGGCCTTACTCCAGTCTTCCAAGTCTATTGGGGCCTGGAGGTCCCTTTCTCATTGGGCCATATAAGAGGAGTGCTGATGGCGGGCGTCCATTCAGGGATGCATAGATAGCCGAGATGAGGCCGGGGGACCCAGGGGCGTGCTGACATGCGTGTCCAAAAAAGGTCTTTTGAAACGGGTAAGTGGACATGCGACGCAAGGCTGCAATCCAGTGTTTCAATTGAATGAAACGATAATGCTCACTAGCTGGTGCACCATGTGTTTCTCGAATATTCTCCCAGGATGGGAAGGAGCATGAGGAAAGAAAGTTTTGAACCCGTGGGTAGCCATGTGAGGGCCGCCAAGAGAACGCCTGGGGTTCCTCCAGGTCTGGGGGGGGGGGGTTATGAATGATGGGGAGCAAGGGTAAAAAGGGGGGGGGGGGTCCTGTGTTCTTTTTAATTGCATTTCATTCTTCTTTTTACATTATTTTAGTTGATAATGGATTTCAACATAGTTTGTTATGAAATGGTATACCATGGAATTTTATTCTGTTATATACATCATCCTATTTTATGGCATCATTTCACCTCAGCTTGCTGGAAAATGGTACACCTTTTATAACAGTTGGCTTTACATGTTCAGTGACATGAGTCACCATAAAAAGAAGTGGACCTTGAGAGGCCCTTAATGCGATGAAGTAACTTACAACTACAGGGAATGTTATATGTCTAGTCAGATTTTTTTTTTTTTTTTTTTCGCTAAGCCAAAATAAGAACAAAAACGCTGTACATCAGCACAGTAATCAATTGTCTGTCATACAGTTTATAATTATGTTCTGAATTAGGGGCTTCTAAAAATTGAATTTACAGCCATGCTCCTGAGTATTCACACCTGAATGAACTATTCTTTTTAGAAGCTGGTGCTCATCACATGATAATAAGTGGCATTGTATATGCTGTACTGGATATTTATCTTACCATTGGAGATAAGCAACTCACTTTCTTTGTATGCAATCTCTTCTTCTTTTCTTAATTTTCTTTCCCTAAAAATGGCTTCAGGACTCCCCCAAACTTCCACCGCCCTATGAAAAGAAGGTTTTAACATTGCTAATTAGCACAAAGTCACACCATACAGAATTATACTGCTAATGTGCTATTTTTGCTAAATAACAGGAACATAAAAAAAAAAGTCTCCAATGCAGAATAATTTTAATTAAAAAAACGCCAAGAGAACCTTACCTGAATGCAGCAACGCTGGTCTCTCTTCCTCTTCTCACAGGACAGATTGAAAGCAGCGGGAGCCACTGGCTCCTACTGCTGTCAGTCAAATCCTGTGAGAGAACTAGGAAATGGGCCCAAAGCATGCCACGCTGTGTGTCTAAGGACGTAAACAGCCTGACTCTGAAACACGCCCACATGTGTGCTCCCATAGCAGCCTGGTAGGAGTTCATACACAGAAGAGGAGGAGCAGAAAGTGTCGGCAAGAGGAGGGTCGGGGCTGTTCTTTGCAATACCATTGCACAGAGCCGATAAGTATAAACCTCTTATGTTAGAGGAAAAAAATAAAAGGGTTAGAACCACTTTAAAAATTACAATATGTGTAGTAATTGAATATATGAGATATCTATCTATCTCTAAAGCTATATATTTTTTGCATTTTCAAAGTGCAATTACCCTTTAAAGTCATTGTAAAGTTCCTTTTTTTTTTTCTAAAGCAAACATGTTATACTTATTTGCTCTGGATTGCAGAGATCAGCCCCAATCCGTCTTTTCTGGGATCCCTGCTGGCGCTCCAGGCTTCTTTTCTCCATATTGCACCATAGAAAGCCGCTGGATTTGCTCGACAGAAGCAGGAGCTGATGGCTCCCACTGCCCTGACCGAGTCCAGTGAGAAGGGGGAGAGAGAGAACAGCACTTCTCTATGGCACAGTGCTGGATAAGATTAGGTATAGGGAAAAAAAAAAAAAAAAAAAAGTTTGATCCCCTGCCAATTTTGTATGTCTGCCCACGGACAAAGAAATTATCTAATTTTAATACGTTTATTTTAACAGTGAGAGACAGAACAACAAAAAGATCAAGAAAAGCATTTCAAAAAAGTTATAAAAATTGATTTGCATTTAATGAGTGAAATAAGTATTTGATTCCCTATCAATTAGCAAGATTCCTGGGTGCCAGGTGTCTTTTATACAGGTAACAAGCTGAGATTAGGCGCACTCCCTTTAAGGGCGTGTGCCTAATCTCAGCTTGTTACCTGTATAAAAGACACCTGTTCACTGAAGCAATCAGATTCCAATCTCTCCACCATGGCCAAGACCAAAAAGAGCTGTCCAAAGATGCCAGGGACAAGATTGTAGACCTACATAAGGCTGGAATAGGCTACAAGACAACAGTCAAGCAGCTTGGTGAAAGTGACAACAGTTGGCGCGATTATTTGCAAATGGAAGAAAACACAAAATTAGGGCTGCAACTAACGAATATTTCCATAATCGATTAGCTGGCTGATTATTGTTTCGATTAATCGGTTAATAACCTCTGATTGACATTCATTTTCAATCACAGTGACGGGAAAATTTGGAAATAATAGAAAACTGCTTGGTCAAAGGAATTTTCACAGTGTATGTGGTTTTCATTCAGAAATTATATTAATTTTAAAAACAAGTGAAAATTTCAAACAAAATTCTCTCATTCAGCGAATGTACAAAAGATTTTTCGCCTGAATATTCTCATCTGACAATTGATCCATAAGGCTCGGTGCACACCTATGCAGTTTGCTTTTGATCTGTGTCTGCAGTGCTTTTTGCTGTGCGTTTTTTTATTTCTGTGCATGTGATTTTACTGCAGTTTGCATTTTTGTATTTTTTTTGGGCAGATTAAAAACACAAATTGCTTCAAAAACGCATTACATGCTTTTCTGCAGCTTTTCCATTGAAGTATATTGAACCAAAGAAGCACCGTTTTGCATTTAAAAGTGACACTTTACAAATACGCAGCGGATGAAAAAAAAGCACAGATATGAACGTGTCCTATAGGAAACCATGTAAATGAACTGTAGTGCAGTTCTGCAAAAAGCACCAATAAACACATAGATGTGAACCAGGTCTAAGGCAGACTAATATTAGCCCTTTATAGTAAAAAAAGCAGATAGTCCCTACTTTTCATTTTTTTTACTGTAGAACTGTGAAAGTAATATTTACAGTAGCTATTTGCTCTTTTTGTACTATAAAGGGCTCATTTTAGTTTTTTTTAACCCCATTATGTTACTGGGCAATTAATCGATTATGAAATTAGTAATCGATTAATTTCATAATCGATTAGTTGTTTCAGCCCTACACAAAATAACTGTCAATCTCCCTTGAACTGGGGCTCCATGCAAGATCTCACCTCATGGAGTTTCATCGATTATGAGAATGGTGAGGAATCAGCCCAGAAATACACGGAACAATCTGGTCAATGATCTCAAGGCAGCTGGGACCATAGTCACCAAGAAAACAACTGATAACACACTATACTGTGAAGGACTTAAATACTGCAGCACCCGCAAGGTCCCCCTGCTCAAGAAAAGCACATGTACAGGCCCGTCTGACGATTGCTAATGAACATCGGAATGATTCAGAGAAATGGGTTAGAGAGTTGTGGTCAGATGACACCAAAATCAAGCTCTTTGGCATCAACTCAAACATGAAGGTGGAAACATTCTGCTTCAGGTGTGTTTTCTGCTAAGAGGACAGGACCATCAAAAAGGGATGATGGACGGGGCCATATACTGTCAAATTCATCCTTCCCTCAGCCAGGGCATTGAAAATGGGTCATGAATGGGTATTCCAGCATGACAATGACCCAAAGCACAAGGCCAAGGCAACAAAGGAGTGGCTCAAGAAGAAGCACATTAAGGTCCTAGAGTGGTCTTGCCAGTCTCCAGACCTTAAGCCAATTGACAATAAGTGGAGGGCACTGAAGGTTCGAGTTACCAAATGTCAGCCTCGAAACCTTAATGACTTGGAGAGGATCTGCAAAGACGAGTGGGACAAAATCCCTCCTGAGATGTGTGCAAACCCAGTGGCCAACTACAAGAAACATCGTACCTCTGATTGCCATAACCTCTGGGGTTTTGCCACAAAGTACTAAATTATGTTTTGTGAAGGGGTCAAATAATTATTTCACTCATTAAAAAAGTGTAAATAAAATGTATAACTTTTTTGAAATGCATGTTTCAGAATTTTTTCTTGTTCCGTCTCTTACTGTTAAAATAAACCTACCATTAAAATTTTAGACTGATCATTTGTCAGTGGGCAAATGAACAAAATCAGCAGGGGGATGAAATACTTTTCCCACCTCAAGGTAGTCAGGGGGGGTCTGCACATGGCTATGGGAGGAGGTAGTCCCTGCGATCCTGAGCGGTCTAGGGAGCCGCACTCCATAGGCTTACACAACAGGACTTAGGCCCGCTCCCCCACTTCCTCTATATGACAGCAGCAAAAGCCAATGGCTTCTGCTGCTGCTGCTTGATTGCAGTGTAAAGAGCAAGGGGAGAAAAGATAGTGTCCTGCACAGTGCTGATCTATTCTCCCCTCTTCCCCTTCACACAGGGAGGGGGGCGCACAGGTAACTGAAAACCTTTTTTTACTGTAATGCAAATAATGCATTAAAAAAGGTAAAAATAGTTTTTAGGTTTAGTAACACATTAACCACTTCCCACCCGGCCAATGCATATATACGGCCGGGTGGGAGCCGTCTACTCCTGATAGGACGTTCAGGAACGTCATTCAGGAGTAGCGGGATCGCGCCCGCGCAGCGGCGCTATCCCGATGTGCTCGCGTCACCCGGACACGGCACATCTCAGATCGGCAGGAGGGCTCTGTGATTGGCCCTCCTGATCACATGACGGCCGTGTCCAATCACGGCCGTCATGTGATGTAAACAAACAGCCGGTTGCTAGGCAATCGGCTCTCCTCTCCTCACACGGAAGTCACCGCTGAGGAGAGGAGAGCAGAACGCTGCAGCCGGCTGATGATCAGTGAGTATGGGCTGCTTTTTACAGCTTTTTACTCACTGATCATCAGTGTAGTGTAAACACACAACACACCACACAGTACAAACACAGTCCCCACATATGTCCCCAAAACATACATGTCCCCAAATAATAAAAACACATGTCCCTAATAATAAAAACATGTCCCCCACATATGTCCCACTAAAATCACATGTCCCAATGATTATCTGCACACATATGTACGTGATCACCTGCACACATATGTACATGATCATTTGCGTACATATGTCCGTGATCACACAAACCCATTATTATACACTTAACGGAATTTTTTTTACCAAAAACATGTAGCAGAATACATTTTGGCTTAAATTTATGACAAAATTTGATTTTATTGGATTTCTTTTCAAATAGAAAAAAGAAAATATTGTTTTTTTTCCAAATTTCCGCTTTTTTGCGCTTATATCGCAAAAAAAAAAAAACGGAGTCGTGAATAAATAACACCAAAATAAAGCTCTATTTGTGCGAACAAAATGATAACAATTTCATTTGGGTACAGTGTAGCATGACCGCGCAATTGTCACTGAAAGCGCTAGAGCGCTGAAAGCTGAAAATTGGGCTGGGAAGGAAGGGGGTGAAAGTGCCCTGTATTGTAGTGGTTAAGGTAAAAAGCTTTACCACCACTTTGAGTTTCTCATTACAAATGCAAATTAGGTGTGCGCTGATAGACTGAATTTTAACAATAGTTTTAGCTTTCAATAATAGGGTAACCATTCATAAACAGTATGCGATCTGTGATTGGCTACAGCTAATCACATGGTAAAAGGGATAGAATATAAATATATACATTATATTTTTTTATTTTATTTTTGGTAGCAGTGCAGAGGTCAGTAAATGGGGTAGCGACTTCCATGTTTTTATAGTGCACTCAGAATGTAGGAGAGGACAAAAAGTGGCATACCAAGGATGTACTTAATAATAATTGTGTTCCATATGTAAAATGGTATTACCCTGAGAAATGTCTGCAAAATAAGAGTTCACTGTCCTCTGATGGACCACTATACCTCCCAGATCCACCACGATCCACTCCCATGACTGGGCTGACCTGTGTATGCTGCATACACATGGTGTAAGCCTCATTTCCTTTTATACAAAAAAAGGGAACAACCAGCACCTAGACAAATAGAGTGGAAAAGCTTTGCGTGCAAGTTCTTCAAGTGCTCAGGCTCCTACTTGCCTTTAATTGATGCCCTTTCAGCCTAATAATCACCCGACGGTCATTAGCTTTAGTTTATGTTTACAGCAGAGGTGTAACCGGAACCTTCAGGGCCCTGGTGCAAAACAACATGATGGGCCCCCCTGCCCCTCCCTTCCAATTGTGGGAGGGTGTAATGAACCTCCTCCCTGAGCCTTGCTTCCCACATGCCCCCTGGGACGCACATCCAACGCAATCACAGCAGCCCTTTACCATGTGCTCAGCTGACCACATGTAAACAGATTTGCCGGTTATCTGTGGCCCTTTCCTCCCATGCTGTGTCTGTGAGGAAAGGAGAGGCGCTAACAGGCAAGAATGTCAGTAAATTGTTTACACTGATAATCAGTGCCCCAATCATCAGTGCCATCCATCAGTGCCACCTATTAGTGCCCATCAATGCCGCCTATTTGGGTTACCCATCAAGGCTCATTAATGCCGCCTATTTGAGCCCAGCGATTCTGCCCATCAGCTCCACCTAATCAGTGCTCATTAATGCCGCCTAACAGCATCCATCAGTGCCACCTATCAGTACTCTTCAATGCTGCTTGAGTTCTGCCCATCAGTGGTCCTCAATGCCCATCAGTGCCTCCCATCAATACTGCCTACATTCTGCCTATTAGTGTTCCTCAAAGCCCATCAGTGCTCATCAATGAAGCCCATCAATGTCTGCCTTCTCAGGATAGCACGGCTCTGAGCAGAGAGTGTGACTCTCATGGAACAGCACCACAGACACACCGGTATTGACAGTTCCATCTCCCCCTCCGTCCATCCTCTCTCGCACAGGATGACAGAGGACACAACTGATCTGCTCCCCCTTCTCCCCGCTCCCTTCTCCTGTCCTGTGTGCTCCACGGACAGTCAAATACAAAGCGAACGAGCTCACACTTCCCAAAGAGCACACACAGGAGACGGGAGGGGGAAAAAGGAGGAATAGATCAGCTGTATCCTCTGTCATCCCGTGCGAGAGAGGGTGGAGGGGAGATAGAACGGACAATGCCAGTGTCACCCTGTCCCAAGAGCGACTGTTGCGACCCTGGTAATTCCACCACTGGTTTACAGTCAGCACAACAGACAGAAACCATCTAGGCATATCTGTATACAGGGATACTTCACTTAGCACCAGTATCAGCAAGGTCCCCCCCCCCCCCCCCCCCCATCTTCTTTTGGGTCACAATTCTTGTTGGTTAAACTAACCTGGATTATAATTTACTGCTATTACAGAGGAGAGAGGAAAAAAAAAAAAAAAAAAAAGCATTTTGCTCAATACTGGAACCTTAAAGTGGAACTTCACCCAAAATGAGAAGTTCGGCTTTAAGTCCACCACCGCTCCTCCCCAACCAAATTTGGCGTGTCTTTTTTTGGGTGAGAGCAGGTACCCGCTCCCACTACCACTTGGTTTGCCTAGGTGTTCTAAGAGGAAGTTCTCCTCTCTCCCCCGGTCTTCTGGGACACGTCACAGGTCCCAGAAGTCTGCAGGAAATTCACAAAGTTGAGTGCGCTCAATCATGCACAGTGGGCAGCCAGCTGTGAAGCCGAAAGCAGCATAGCCAGCTGCCCACAGTTAAGATGTCTGCGTCAGGAACCCAGAAGCTAGTGAAGAGGCACAGGCTACAGGATTTGTAGCTGATGACTTAACTTTTTCCCCAGAGGAGTGTACCTCCTCATTGAAGTGAAATTAAACTCTGGATTAAAAAATGATAAAAATCTAAGTATGTATTCTAAACTCAAAAAAAAAAAAAAAAAAAAAAAAAAGTCTTACTCTCAGCCTCCTCCAAATCTACCAATCCCTTTTGTTTTTTCGACTGTGTGTTGTTTTCCATGGCCCCAATGAATGTAGCCACCCTCTCTTGCTCACTCTGGAGATGGATTAGGGACTATGTTCTATGAGATATGTAATGTGCATAGAGCAGTGCATATGATCACAACTAACATGCTCTGCTTGTTCCAAACAGGAAGGGAGGGTGAGAAAGAAAGGTGCTCAGGGATCAAGTTGTAAAACATGTGTGGATTATTAAAAGCAAAGCTTACAGAAAATGATGTCCTAATATAGTTTCTTAGACAACTTATCAAATATGCCAAAAAAAAAAAATATCGAACAGTCTCAGATGGAACCTCACCGCCCCAGAATTTGTTGGGAGTCAGAAAATGACTGCTTCCATCAGAGACTTCCAACACAGGTACCCTGACAGATTCCCCAAAGTTGATAGAGATGACAGCAGCTGACACTCGATACAAAATACTACTTATTTAATGGTGCCCCTAGAGAGCTACAATACAACAAAAGCAGCTGCGTTCTGATAATTGAAATGTTCACTTTGCACCTTGGGTTAAATTGGGTTCCTATGGATTTAACACATCCAAGTCACACACAGGAAAAAGTTTTTATTTGCATCAATATCACTTACTTGGTCTCTACATCTGACCTTAGGAACACAGTAAAAGATTCAGTGTCATCATGGGGACTTCTCCGTCTAATCTTCCGCAGTGGTTCCAGGTCACTGATGCAAAAAAAGGAAAACAAATGAAAGAAGATTAGAAGCTCATCAAGCTCAAAGATCAGAACACAGACCTCACAGCACAGAATAGACCAATCCAAGGCAGCTATATTGAAGTCATCAACCCTAAGGCTGCTTTCACGTTGATCAGTTTTGCGTTTTTTTTTTTTTTTTTTTTTTAAAACACACACACACACACACTGCACCTCCCCATTGAAATGAATGGAAACTGCATAAAAATAAATATGGCAAAAACCTGTGGTTGCATTATTTTTTTTGTGCGGTTTATGAGTCACATGTTCTTTTTCCCACAGGTGCAGGATGCACCGGAAATGCATATGCATTTATGCAATGGATTAGTGTGAAAGTAGCCAAATGCTGCCTTCAAACTGATAGCATGAAAGGGCCATTGAACACGCAAACATCCACCAAAAATGTAGCAAGCAGGACTTCTAAAATGCAAACGACTGGTGTGAAGAATTCCACATGTTATTTTTTAAAGGGATGCATTTTTCTTCTGCTTTTCTTCCGCTTTAACTGAAAAAGGGATCAGTTATAAAAAGCCCTTAGTCAATGGGAAGGCATCAAAAACATCCATGTGAAAGGGCCCTAAACTGTTCAAATCTTATTTTCAAGAGTACCTGCAAAAGATCACTGCTGAATTAACCACTTAAGGATCGCCCACCGTTGTTTTACGTCAGCTGTTTGAAGAGGAATATCTTTGTTATGGCATAGCTAGCTGCCATAACCCCGGTATCCTCTTCAAGAGCACAGAGTCCTCTATCAGACAAAAGTGGTCTCAGCAACAGATCCACTACAAGGTGGCTACCGGAGTCATCAGTAGCGGTGGAGACGATCTGGTCCTCTCCCCTTCACAGGTTGGAGGCAGAGAAAGATGACCCCTGCTCCGCTCCATAACATTGGAGGGCAGAAGCAACGTCAAATGTCACTTCTTCCCTCCAGTCTTAAAAAAAAAAAAAAATTGAATTTTTGTGTAAATATGAGATCTGAGGTCTTTTTGACCCAGATCTCACATTTAAGAGGTCCTGTCATGCTTTTATTTTTTTATTTTTTTTTTTTTTTATATATATATTACAAGGGATGTTTACATTACTTGCAATAGCAATTAAAGTGACTCAAAATTTTTGTTTATTTTTTTAAACGGACAGTGTAAAAGGGAAAAAAAAAAAAAAAATTTAAAAATCGCCCGTCCCGCCATGCTTGTGCGCAGAAGCATAAGCAAGTATGCATATGAAAACTGAGTTCAAACCACACATGTGAGGTTTTGAGCTATGAATAAGTGCCATGATAGGGCGTGAAACGCGTTAGCCATTTGTCCTGTTTTCCCTATTTTTTATGAGGTGACTGTACTTGGATTTTAATAGTTTGCCAATAAAGATGCCTTTTTTGATGTGCTGCCATCCAGGAATTATTTTTCTAATCTTGAGCAGAGCCAGCACCTGTGAGTTCCATTAGGGTGAGCACTGGATCTCGAAGGTTGGAGCGGTAATTTGTGCCTATTGCCGTGATCATTGGAGAGCAATATTTCTAGCAACATACCTCCTCTAACTCAAAACTGGTAACCTGTAGAAATGTTTGTTGGCTATGGAGATTAAGGGTAAAAGTTTGTCGCCATTCCACGAGTGGGTGCAATTCTGAAGCATGACATGTTGGGTATCAAATTTACCCAATTTAACACCATCTTTCACAATATTAAAAAAATAAATAAAATTGGGCTAACTTTACTGTTGTCTTATTTTAAGTAAAAAATAAATAAAAAAATTGTGCTTGTAAGACCTCTTCGCAAATATGGTGTGGCAAAGTATTGCAATAACCATTTTATTCTCTAGGATGCCTGAAAAGGAAAAAAAAAAAATATGTATTTAATAATTAGTATGTACTTTATTTACCAAGTTAAAAGCTTTTTTTTTTGGGGGGGGATGGGTTCTAAGTAATTTTTTTTTTTAACTTGTAAACACCAAGTCTGAAAAATAGGTCCGATCTTTAATTGGTTAAATCAGGTGCTTAGTAAATAAAGAACATGCTAATGGAGAATCAGCAATAAGAATTATTGTATGGCTACTAAAAATAGAACTGGTGCAACAGAAATGCCTGCATACAAAAAAAAAAAAAAAAAAAAAAAAAAAAATGAAGCAGTGTTCTGTGTTGCACAAAGCAATGCCCTGCAACATAGTTGGAGTACCTTGAGTGTGATAAATATATTGCATTTTTCAGCTCCCTGTTCAATGTACCCCTGACAGATGACATTTTGTTATATTGGATGAATAAGTGTGGCCACTTTCACTATATATATATATATATATATATATATATATATATATATATAATGTTCTCCACAGAAACCCTTTTCATTGGTTTGTAGAGTGACAGCCATTAAAGCAGAACTTTACTGAGCGATTGGCTACAGGCAATTCAGACACATCTACTTAGCATCTTGCTGACATTGATAGCGGCATATTAACCATTGCCAAGACTGAGCTCAGCAATAGATGCATGGTAATAGTACCACTGATGTGTGCTTAGGACTATGTATTCCCAAAAGAGAGGGACAAAAACAGGGAGAAGTAGCACAAAAGTGCAGCGGTCAGGGTCTGAGCACCCCCTAGTCATTCCTCCATAGTATCATCCTCTCCTGAAAGTCCTGAAGCGGCCAACGAGCGATTGGAGCCATCAGGCATTGTAGCTACCTCCAACATTCCAGCCTCTGCCACTAAAGACAATTTGGCTACAGCTCTGGCTAGTTTGGAAGGAAATATGGCTAGTTTTCTCACATCCTCCTGCCAGGCTGGGAGGAAACGCAAAAGATCCCCTTCCCCTGCCCTGGACTCGGCATCTGCGGATCAGGAGTGGTTAAAGAAGAAGTCGGATGTGCACCTGGTGGTCCCACTAGAGGGGCAGGAGGATGGTTCCTCATTGGAGGACTCTATCCCAGAGGATTCGGGTTCAGCTTCACAGTCACAAAAGTTGTTTGTTCAATCGCTCACTGAAACAGTGTGTTTTTGTTATAAATTACCCTTAGCAGAAACGGCTGAAGCACCTTTCTCCTCTTTGGTTTCA
The DNA here is from genome assembly GCF_037356315.1 of Lithobates pipiens. Lineage (NCBI taxonomy): Eukaryota > Metazoa > Chordata > Amphibia > Anura > Ranidae > Lithobates > Lithobates pipiens. Next base: position 418,765,072 of record NW_027507718.1, read on the forward strand.
ACGCAACCTCCTCCGGGTTCACATGCTTTTCCTATACACCTGTTGCTGGAACAGTTTATGCTGACTGGGATCATCCAGATAGGCATTTTATTCCTCCTAAAAAGATTCTCTCAGATTTATCCTATGGAGGAGAAGTTCACTAAAAATGGAGTTTGCCAGCAGTAGATGTGTCAGTTTCCTCTCTGAATACGAGTCTTACCTGTTCAGTAGACAATGTTCAGGTGTTTAAGGATCCAGCAGATAAAAGACTGGAGACATTGCTTAAAGCCATTTTCCATGGCTAGTGCAGTTGCACAGCCTGCTGAAGCGGCAATTAGCATCTGCCAATCTCTCGATGACAAAGTAAAACAAGTCATCAAAAAGGGGAAGAGGTCCCAGATTTGGCAGAATTTCCCAGGGCTTTTTATTTTGCAGTTGACGCTATTAAAGATTCTATTCATCAGGCATCTCGCCTTGTTCTTCTGTTAGTTCACATGCACAGGATTTTGTGGCTTAAGCATTGGTCAGCAGAGTTGCCTTGTAAGAAGCTGCTGACTGGTTTTCCCTTTCATGGGGAACGATAATTTGTGGATGATTTGCATAAATATATCCAAAAGATATCTGGTAGAAAAAGTACTCTTCTTCTGGTAAAGAGGAAGAGTAAGCGTTTTTCTTTCAAACGTTCTGCCTCTCCACCGCCAGGGGTAACAGCCTCCAGTTATGAAGGCCTCCACCGTCAACTCCAAGAGGAAGGCCTCAGAACCAAAAACACAGGGTCAGAAGAAGCCCTGGGGGGGGGGGGGGGGCAAGAGTCTGCAAAGCAGAGTCCCGAGGCCTCCTTATGAAGAGGCACCCCCGCTCAATCAAGTGGGGGGAAAGGCTCTGACAGTTCTCAGGAGTGTGGCGGGAGGAAATCCAGGACAAATGGGTCATCTCCACAGTGCCTCTGGGGTACAAACTAGAGTTTCCACCATCTCACTTTCTAAGATTGAGCATTCCTAAGGACCCAATAAAAACAAAGTCCTCATATCAGGCACTAGACCTGCTGCTATCTCAGGGGTTGTCAGAGACTCCCTTAACCTCCCTGGCGGTATGATTATTTCGGATTTTAGGTGCTGAAAGCGGTACCATTATTTTGAATGGAAATTTGGCGTTTTATATTGTAAGCCTGCAATTCTTAGGAATAACTCACTGAAATCTGTTTAAACCAAAGTCTAGTAGACATGCCGGGTAGGATAAAGTTTGAAACACAAAATCATAAATTATAATATAATAAATAACTGTAAATAATACAAAATAATATAATAATCATACTTTTTATTCAATAAATTTTAGTAAATAATATAATCAAAAATATTGGTAGTCATATTGCTTCAGTAAACGTCTCTGGTATGGAAAATTTTAAAACATGGTACAGCACAAAGTCCAACATCACAGTCAGGACAGTAGAACCTTGTTTCTTTTCGAATTTTCCTTCCAGTGTCGTCACGCTTAGAGCAGCAAACGACACACATCCTTGTGGGTGCTGCTTTCTTTTCTGTTGGTGGAACGTGGTCCACAAAGTGCCGACCAGTCAAGCGTTCCGGGTTCACAACGCCAGCAGCACGACGGCCAGATCTGTTTACAGACGTTGGTGTTTGGTGCCTGAGGAAAATAAGTTTGGCAACTTTCCACACAAAGTCCGCATGAACAACAGGCTTGTCACTATTTTTTTTTAGAAGAATGAAAGCATTCCACAGGCACTGCTCCAGAAGGTGCCTGAAGATTTTTTTATAATATTTTTTCTGTTGCTTCCTCATGGCTGGGTAAAAAGTCATGGCCTGGTCAGCACGGTCAACACCTCCCATAGTATGGTTGTAGTCCATCACGACTTGGGGCTTCATGATGTCTTTTCCACCTTTTGTGTGTACCATGACAGTAGAGGTGTTGTGAATGGTACTCATTAGGCACACGTCTTTTTTGTCGCGCCATCTCAGTGCCATCATTTTTCCTTTTTGCCAGGCAACTATTTCTCCTGCCTTGAGCTTTTTATTGACAAAGGTTGGTGGCAAGTCACGCCGGTTAGCTCTAACGGTCCCGTATGCATCTGTTTTATGCTGCAAAAGGAACTCATAGAGTTCTGGAGAACTGTAAAAATTGTCTGTGGTTACACAGTAGCCCTGATTCAGCAGCGGTTCAATTAGAGTAAGCACGGAAGCGGTTGCCAGTCCATAGTTACTGAATGTCTCCTTGAACTTGGTTCCTTTCCCGGTGTAAAGTATAGAATTCCATATGTACCCAGTGCTGGATTCACAGAGCATGAATGATTTTATTCCAAAACGTGCCCTCTTGGACGCAATAAACTGTATCCAGCTGAGTCTTCCTTTATAGGCCATCAGACTTTCGTCGATACTGATGTCTGTCGGGTATATAGGTTTTCTGGAAATTTTTCTGAATCATCTGGTAAAGCCCCCAAATCTTTTTTAGTTTTGGTGCTGGATGAGAAGTCTCGTCGAATTCCTCATTATTTTCAAAGTGCAGATATTTCATTATAAGGGAAAATCTGTACTCCGACATGACGGTGCCAAAAAAAGGAGTTGCGAGCAATTTGTTAGTGGTCCAGTACCACTTCTGCAGGGGTTTACCAACCACTCCCTGTAGAATTATGAGGCCCAGAAACTTCCAGATGTCCTCCTTGGTTACAGGTTCCCACTTTCTGCTCCTTGCAAACCTCTGATGCGTAGCAGCTTGTTGTTCGTGGTACCGATTTGTCTCCATAACAATTTTTTCTATAACCTCATCGGTCAAAAATAGTTGGAGATATGCCAATGGGTTGTCATCCACATCCACTTTGATACCAGGTGTTCCAGTAAATGGAAATCTTGGGGGCGCTGCATGCTCCGTACCGCAATCAATTGAGCACCAAGTCCGCACATCACTTGGCAAAGTCGCAGGATCATCACTAAAATCGCTTTCCGTGCCTGACGACGAACTTCCCCACGAATCGCTATCACTGACTTCTGCAAGGGATTCTGCATCGCTGTCGCTGTTTCCAAACAGGTCGTATGCCACTTTTGAGGTAGAGGCGCGCTTTTTTGATGCCATGGTCGCTCTGCAGTTTCCAGACACAAAGTATAGTAAAACTGCAGGCAGGGGCACTGGATAAAGCAATGGGGGCAAGCTAAGGTCAGTTTTATTTTATTTAGTAATGTAATCCAATAGGATTACAATGTATCAGTGTGTTTGTGCTTTATACTTTTTGAATTTGGCGCTGGTTCCACCTCCCTGCGTCGCTACGCTCGCAGGGAACGGAAGCCAGGTCACACAGTGCATCGGGCGGAAGGTCCGGAAGATCCGACCGCCGTACACAGCGGGGATACATCGCGGGATCCCAGAGACAAGGTAAGTTATGTCTTTCTGGATCCAGCGATGCAATCCCGAGTGTGGCTCGGGGTTACCGCTAATGGTACAAAAATCTCACCCCGAGCCACACTCGGGAATACCGTCAGGGGGGTTAAGAGAACAGGGGTTGGAAGCATCAAACCCATTTTAGATCTCAAGGGTCTAAACCAATTCCTAAACAATTGTTCGTTTTGCATGGAAACAATTCGCTCAGTGGTATCTACCCTTCAGGGAGGAGAACTTCTAGCATCAATGGACATCAAAGATGCATATCTCCATGTTCCAATATTTACTAACGATTCCTGCGATTCGCAGTAGAACAGCAGCATTTTCAGTTTGTGGCCTTGCCCTTCGGGTTGGCCACTGCACCTTGGGTGTTTACAAAGGTCCTGGCTCTGCTCTTGGCAAGATTGAGAGCCCAGGGTGTGACAGTGGTGGCGTACCTGGACGACCTGCTGCTGATAGACAAGTCCATGGCAGGGCTAGATCAGCATGTGATAAGCACAGTCAGATACCTGGAAACATTTAGGTTGGGTTCTCAACCTAGAAAAATCGTCCTTATGACCAGAAAAAAAGATTGGAGTACTTGGGTTTAGTCATAGATACTACCCACAAGAAAGTGTTTTTACCCCAGGCAATCATTTGTGCCATAAGAGATCTGGTACTCTCAGTCAGGACAAAAAGGAGAGGTCTTCTGTCCGGTCTTTGCATGAGGTTGTTAGGGAAGATGGTAGTCTCATTAGAGGCAGTTCCCTATGCCCAGTTTCATTCAAGGTTTCTGAAAAACAGTATCCTGGCTGCCTGGAGCAGGAAAAGTCAGGATTTGGATTGTCCGATGAGTTTGACTCCAAGTGTTTGTCAAAGTCTCAATTGGTGGTTGCCAGCCAAAAATTTACAGAAAGCGAAGACTTTCATACCCGTCACTTGGAATATAATGACGACCGATGCCAGCCGCTTGGGCTGGGGAGCAGTCTTGGAAAAAAAAAACAAAGATTGTCCAGGGGAAATGGGCGGATTCCAAAAGTTTCCTTCCCATCAACATTTTAGAAATTCGGGCAGCACGCCTGGCCCTGAAGGCCTGGACAGACAGTCTATGAAACTGTCCTGTCTGGGTTCAGTCTGACAATGCCATGGCAGTAGCCTATATCAATCATCAGGGCGGCACCAGGAGTCGTGCTGCCCAAAGAGGTAAACCATATTCTTTCTTGGGCAGAAGAGCATGTGCCCTGCCTAGCTGCGGTGTTTATCCCCAGGAGTGCAAAATTGTCAGGCAGGCAGAAGTCACCAAAGGTTGCTCCCAGGAGAACAGTCTCTGCACCCCAATGTCTTTCAGGCCATATGCCAAAAGGTGGGGGCACCCCGGACGTAGACCTGTTGGCGTCCAGGTTCAACAAAAAGTTGGACAAAATTTGTGTCAAGGGCAAGGGATCCACTGGCTTGTGGAACAGATGCATTGGTAACTCTTTGGGATCAGTTTTCTCCAATCTATGCGTTTCGTCCAGTGCGCTTGCTCCCACATCTTTTACGCAGATTAAAAGGGAAATGGAATCTTGTAGTCCTAGTGGCTCTGGCTTGGCCCAGGAGATCCTGGTATGCGGAAATCGCGAGGATGGCAATAGGGGATCCTTGGACTCTCCAGTACTGACCCAGATTTGGGCCAGTGTTCCATCCTGCCTTACAAACGCTAAAATTTGACGGTTTGGCTGTGGAGACCCTGGTTCTAGAGCGTCGTGGGATTTCAAGTTCAGTAAGAACTACCTCGATTAATGATAGAAAACCAGCCTCTAGAGCTATATACTATAGGGCAGGGATATGCAATTAGTGGATATCCAGCTGCTGCAGAACTACAAGTCCCATGATGCATAGCAAGACTGACAGCCACAAGCATGACACCCAGAGGCAGAGGCATGAAGGGACTTGTAGTTTTGCAACAGCTGGAGGTTTCCGGCAATCAGGAGTAGAGATGAAATTAGCTACAAGAACTATCAAGGGTCAAGTCTCAGCTTTGTCAGTTTTCTTCCAAAAACCTCATTCTTTAGTTCGGGCCTTTATTCAAGGAGTATCACATATAAATCCTCCAGTCAGATCACCTCTGTGTCCATGAGATTTGAACCTAGTCTTTATCGGTCCTTCAGGAATCTCTTTTTGAACCAATATGTGATACTCCATTTGTCCTTGTGACAAAGAAATTGGTATTTATAGTGGCAATAACCTCCGCAAGGAGAGTTTGAGTTAGCAGCTCTCTCTTGTAAACAGCCATACTTAAGGTGGTCTTACATCCTTGCCCATCCTTTTTACCTAAGGTAGTATCCAGCTTTCATGTGAACCAGGATATTTATTTCTCTACCTTCGTTTTTTCCAGAACCACATTCTGCAGAGGAAAATTTACTAATCTCCCTTGACATAGTAAGGGCGGTTAAATTCTATCTGAAAGCACAAGCTCAGATACGGAACACCGACTCTTTGTGCTACCAGAAGGTCCCAGAAAGGGGCAAGCAGCGTCAAAATCAACTATTTTTAGGTGGATCCATCAGGTCATTATTCAGGCCTACGATTTAAAAAAGGAAAAGCTCCGTCTTTTCTTCCTAGGGCACACACTACCAGGGCAGTGAGTGCTTCTTGGGCAGTTCATCACCAAGCCTCCATGGCTCAGGTTTGCAAGGCCGCAACATGGTCATTAGTACATACATTCACAAAATTCTCTCAGGTGGGTGTAGGTCAACAAGAGGATGCCATCTTCAGGCGCACTGTTCTGCAGGCAGCAGTATAGGCACTCATGTCTGGCGGCAGTCTGCATTTTTTTTTGCATCTCCCTCCCCTCAGATGGCATTGCTTTGGGACATCCCATACAGTTATTACTGGTGCGCTGTCTCTCGTAATGTACGAAAAAAAATAGGATTTTTATAACCACTTACCTGTAAAATCCTTTTCTTGGAAGTACATCACAAGACACACAGCGGTCCCTCCCCTCTTTTTTGGGATATGTATATATGTATTGCTTTGCTACAAAAACGGAGGTACTTCCTGTGTAAGAGGGGTTATATAGGGAGGTGGACTTCCTGTCTAATTATGCCAGTGTCCATCACCTGAAGGTGGCGTATAACCCATACAGTTATTAATGGTGCTCTGTGTCCCATGATGTACTTCCAAGAAAAGGATTTTACAGGTAAGCCGTTATAAAAATCCTATTTGCAGGATGCAGAGCTTAGTAAATGAGCAGAAACTCTGCTGACTTCCGTCATCCAATCATGTGCAAGCAAAAATGCCTTTTTTTTTTTTTTTTTTTTTAAGTGATTGGGTACTCTATGCAAAGTGAAACTTCACCTAATTTACTAAGCTCTGGAGCAACTGCACTTTACAAAGTGTGGTCGATTTAACTTTAGTAACCTCAGCGTATTACTTGACTTTAAACAATATAGGCAGTTATTTATTTATTTTATGAAAGCAGTTCAAGTCCGTGGATCTGACTGTCTTTCACTTTAAATCCCGTACAGCAGTGCGCAGTTACTAACCGGTCACAATGTTGCAATGGAGGGGACGGAGAGAGGACCTGTAAGTGAAAGATCGCCTAGCCTTCTAGACAGGACTGTACCATAAAGGCAAAGCTGTGCAAATCTCAAAAAAATGGGACAGAAACAGTGGTTTGCCTATAGTTCAGCTTTAGGAAAGCATGCCTAGTATCCTATGAGATGTTAACACTCACAGCCCTAAAATTCCTACAAGTACGGCCAAGAAGTGATCGCACCTAAAAAGGGAAGCTCCAGCTCATGAAAACCATTTTTCCATCTCCCTCCTGCAAGGATTTCTATCTTACCTGCCAGCCACGACTAGATCTTAAGAAAGATTGTAGGACAAACAGGATTAGAATTAAATAAGGTGTGCAACCAGTTGTAATGTGTATTCCATACCTGGGTTTAAGGCAGAATTCATTCATTGCTCGTACTCCCGTGATGAAGTTATTCTTCATGTATTTTGTTCCATAATCTCTCTTTTTAAGAACTGCCTTAACTGAAATAAACAAATATGTATCAAAAAACAAAAAAAAATGTAAACCATTTCAAAATAAAAAATAAAGGGGGAGGAGTTTGAAATCTTCAATAAAATTTATTAGAGACCATTATCTTAAATAACCCAGATGACAGGGCATCGGTACTGGATGTTGTTCAAGGGCCTATCTTTTCCACTGCTCTCAACAAAAAGGACAAGTGTGGTTTATCAGAGCGGCCTGAATGGTTCCTCAATTCTACAACCATTTCTCCTCCACTAGTCAATCCAACACTACAAATTTTTCTAACAGAGAACACAGACTTGTAAAGCAAGTGCAATTAAAATTCATTAGTGAGGGAACAATGCGATTCCACCACCTTAAGGGATGCAGGCTTACCAGATTCCCAGCTGAAAAGGGCTCGTCATCCAATCCTGGGTAGTGAAAGTCTCCCGCTGCTGTAGACAGCTGCTACAAACGACTCACAGACCTGGCGTCTCCCGAAGTTCCAGTTAAGACAATCCGACAATCTCCATGTCAGTATCAGCTGAAACATTGAAAAATTGGTAGTGAAACACTGGGTCCAGCGGAAGGAGAAAAGGTAAGGCTGCCTCTTTCCCAACGCAACCCTTGCTCCCTTTCCCTCGTCCATTTGTCCCTCCGCTTGTGCCGTACTTGTCACGTGTCATGCCACTGGTATCTGGTGGTGTGACACGTACGGCGGAAGCGGAGGGACAAACGGATGAGAGAAAGGAAGTGAGGGTTCCGTTGAGAAAGAGGGAACCTTACCTTTTCTCCTTCCGCTGGACCCAGTGTTTCACCACCAATTATTTAGTGTGTCAGCTGATACTGATATAGCGGGATTGTCTGATTGCCTAAACTGGAAATTCGGGAGACGCCAGGTCTGGGAGTCGTTTGTAGCGGCCGTCTGCAGCAGTGGGAGACTTTCACTACCCAGGATTGGGTGACAAGCCCTTTTCAGCTGGGAATCTGGCAAGCCTGCATCCCTTAAGGCGGTGGAATCACATTGTTTCCTGACCCAGGAAGATTTGTCACAGGGTGTTACAACATCATCATCGCGTTGATTACTACTGTCACTGACTGTTTTGTGCATATTTGCCTCCATCACCAGAAACATTGACTTTTTGTAATGCATTTTTGATCCAGTCAATAGGGTTCACCAATATTATGACAACTCTGGTGTGACAGACACATATATATATATATATATATATATGCACAATTGCACTTTAATTGTGTTTTTATTTCACTTATTTTTTTTCATTTATTGTTCATCACTAGCGCAGCTCCTTATGTTCTACCATTTTGTTTGTGTTGTATATCACTTTAGAGTTGCAGCTTTCTAGTACTTACTTATATTGAATAGCGCAGTTCTTTTTCCATTAATTAAAATTCATATCTAGTCATTATAGCATACTGATCGCAAGACTAAAAAAGGAATGTACTCCTTGAACTTATGGATGCAATATAAATGTAAGGCCTCATGAACACTGGATGTTTTTAAATATGGCGGTTAGGGGCATCCGGCATGTTTTTTTTTTCCTGCCTCTAAACATGTATCCATACACACACACACACACACACACACACACACACACACACACACACACACACACACACACACACACACACACACAAATGAGTTTAGGGTCGGCATGTTTAAAGGCAGAGAAAAAAAATAAATAAAAAACCCCACTGCCAGCTCGTCCATGAATAGCAGCTTCTTAGCAGAAAAAACACTTGAAGCATGTAAACTCAGTTGGACGCACATTAAGAACTTGAGCATTAATTTCAGTGAATAGAAAAAATTATTTTGGCCAATGAAATTAATTAGCACCCAAGAGCTTAATGCGTCTAAATGCTTTACACATGTTTAGCAAACAGGGTGGGTGTGGGTGTTAGTGTGTGTGAGTGCAAGTGCATTAAAGGGTTAGTTCGCTTTTGCCAAAGCTAAAACTGCCAGTAGATAAAACCAAACTGCAGCTTTCACTAAAATTAGGCAACGCCCTTGCTAGGCTATCCATTTACCTCCCAAAGCCTGGCTGAAAAACTTCCAGAAATTGCATTCCCCATCCTGCCTGGTTTCTAAGACACTCCCACCATCACAGGAGTGAACTCTCAAACTACCAAACATAAGCGGTTCACCATTTACTTTGTTGAAGCATTGTTGAGCTTAGCGCTACTGCAAAAGCAGAAAGAAAGCGCATGCAAGGTGTTCTGACTCAGAGAATAAGCTCGCTCCTGTGATAGTGGGTAATGGCTGGGAGTATCTTAGCAGCATTCTAGTAAAGCAGTATAGGAGAGGCTATCTTTGGGAGATTTTTGGACAGGCTTCGGGAGGTACGTAAATGGCCTACACCTATAGCATTCAATAACACACAGTCCAACAAAATGATACTTCCAGTTGTCATTGCAGGCAAGATCAGATGCTTATTAATGTCCGTATGCAATGTAAATATTGGGAACATAACTACATCTAATAATTTAAACACAATTTAAAAAAAATATGAGCATCCCAGTGTTCTTTATTAGGAATTCTAAGTGGAAATGTGGTGCCAGCAGGGGGCTTCCGGTTTTTCACTGACGAATAAGGAAGATCTGAAATACTGTTAGTTTCTAATAAAGGCTGGTTTCACACAGAGGATCCATTTTTTGTTCAGTTACAGGGGAAAAAAAACAAAAAAAAAAAAAAAAAAACCACCACCTGACAGAGGCTCCTTATCACAATCGGAGATGCGGTGTGCCAGACTGACCTGCACCGGCATGTTATTCTGCTAGACATCATATGACGGCCAGTCAGGATAACAGAGCTACTTCCCGGCCGTCAATCTATAGGCCGGGCGGGAAGTGGTTAATAGCTCTGTCAGTGCCATCCTCTCCGCCGCTGTCTTCTCCTGCTGTCTCTCCTGGTGCCTTCTGTCCCATCGCCATCTTCTTCCTTGCTGCCGGTTACCCACTAAAAATAATTAAAATAAAAAAAGCCGCTGTTCTTCTGTTGCAGTCTTCCTCTGTTATGTTGTCGACCACCGTCTTGCATCTGCTATATAGCCATGGTCATTAGATGACGTCAAATGGAGAGCCTGCCCCCTGTGATGTCACAAGGGACGGCTCTCCAGGTGACATCAGCGGATAGCCATGCTCCATGGCTATATAACAGATGCCAGACAGCGGATGACGGCAATTGAAGAAAAGCAGCTTTTTTTATTGGGTAACCGTGGGCAAGGAAGAAGATGGTGGCAGGAAGAGACAGAGCTATTAATAAAGGAATTGTCAACGTTTGACAATGACTCCCAGATTCCGATAAGCCAACCCCCCCCCCCCCCGACCACAGACCCGACAACCACCGGCCAGGGTTGTCGGGAAGAGGCCCTTGTTCCCATCAACATGGCGGCAAGGTGCTTTGGGGTGGGAACCCCAAAGCACCCCCCCCCCCCCCATGTTGAGGGCATGCGGCCTGGTATGGTTCAGGAGGGGGGGGGGGGAGCACTCGCTCATCCCCTCCCTTTCCTGACCTGCATGCTCAGATAAGGATCTGGTATGGATTTTGAGGAGGTCCCTACAGCGGATGACTCATTGGTTAAGAACACGGCAGCCAGCTTCCCGACCCCCTCCTTAGCAACCAGCTATATACAGTGTGCTTAATGAGGGGAATAATAAAAAAAAAAAAAAAAAAAAAAAAAAGAAGGAAGGGGGGGGGGGGGGTGGGGGGGCGGCTTCAACATCCATTTTTCGACTGTCATAAAAAAAAAAAAAAAACGGAGCTTAGCAGAGACTCATGTCAGCGGAACAGCCGTGTGAAAGGGGCCTTACTCAAAATTACTGTTATTCAACAGAGTCCACCCACTATACTGATGAGCAGAAAGTTACTGAATCACAAACCTTTGACTTGAATAGGATCGGAAGGTAGCATGCCCTTCTGTTCTGGTTTGCTGGGATCCTGCCCTGTAAATACAAAAAAAACAAACATTCAAAAACACATGAGCTCCTACAAATTATTGCTTTCAGAATTATCTCTCAATCCCATTTTAGATTAATATTCTATTAAAACTGTCTCTTAGATGTCAATTTGTTACTACTACTGTAAAATTCATAATACAGTATTATAGGGTAGCAGCCTATAGGGAACAGTCTGATTTGCACTGCTAGGCAAATAAAGACCATGCCCTAGTTTAGGGTTTGCAAAAGAATAAGTAACAAATCATGATGTGATATATGCACCTTCTGGGTTTTCAGTTATTTGGTAATTGAGAAAGCAGCAAAGCTGTGAAACCCTGATGAGCAGAGGCGGCTCATTAATTAGGCAAATTAAGCGGTCGTCTACGGCTCACAGGGGTCTTGTGGCCACCTAATTTACCTAACACATTACCTTTTTACACTTTTGAAGGATGGGGATCACAACGCTGCTGTACTCATTTTGGCAGGAGAGTTTAGTGGCAGAAAAATCACGTCCCCCCAAACCCCCCCCCCCCCCCCCGCCACTGCAGAAAAAAAAAAAAAAAAAAAAAAAAAAAAAACCCATACACCTCTCCAGTCCCAACAAAAGGAGCCCGCCGTCTGACAGCTCTTAAAAAATGTAAGGACTGAGCCCCTTTCTGAGATTTGGTATTTATACGTTAAAATGTTTTTTTTTTGCTAGAAAATTACTTAGAAAAAAAAATATATGTTTGGGCGTTCTAACACCCTAGAGCAGTGATGGTGAACCTTGGCACCCCAGATGTTTTGGAACTACATTTCCCATGATGCTCTTGCACTCTACAGTGTAGTTGAGCATTTTGGGAAATGTAGTTCCAAAACATCTGGGGTGCCAAGGTTCGCCATCACTGCCCTAGAGAATAAAGCAGTCAATGCAATACTTTGTCACACCGTATTTGCACAGCGGTCTTGCAAGTATTTTTTTTTTCCCCCCAAAAAAATGTGCACTTTTTTTAATTAAAAAAAAATAAGACAACAGTAAAACTTAGCCCAATTTGTTTTTATATTGTGAAAAATAATGTTATGCTGAGTAAATAGTAACGTGCCACACTTTAAAATTGAGCCCGCTCATGGAATGGCGACAAACTTTTACCCTTAAAAATCTCCGTAGGCAAGGTTTAAAAAAAAAAATAAAAAAAAATAAAAAAAAATAAAAAAAATAATAATTCTACAGGTTGCATGTTTTGAGTTAGAGTTATGCGGGGCTACCCACGTATGCGGTCGTTTCTGCACGCGAGCTCGGCGGGACGGGGAGCATTTAAATTTTCTCTCATTTTACACTTTAATTTTTTTTAAAGTGTCACTTTTAATTCCTATTACAAGGAACGTAAACATCCCTTGTAATATAAAAAAAAGAAAAAACAAAAAAAAAAAGAAAAAAAAAAAAACACACGCATGACAAAAAATAAATAAATAAAAAATAAGTCCCTTTAAGAGCTATGGTATGCAATGATATGCAGACGGGTGGGGGCCCCATCTTCCCCTCACTTGTCTCCATGCCCAACAGGGAGAAGAACCTGATTGCCTCTGCCGATGGCTCAGGTAAGCGGCGGAAGGCACTGAAGCATGGAGGGAGGGGGGGGGGGGGCCTCTCCCACCCCCAATAAAAATAGAAGGAAAAAAAAAAAAAAAAAAAAGTGATCTCGTGGTGAATCAGCCACAGAGACCACCTTTATCTGAAAATCTGCCGCTGTAACAATATTCCTCTTCAAAGTAGCAACGTAAAAAAATGACGGCGGGCGGTCCTTAAGTGGTTAAACAACTAAGAGACGGGGCCACCCGGTGAACCCGTTCCCTTGTGACGTCATCAACCGAAGGCATGCTGGGTTGGCAATGTCACAAGTGGGTGGCGCCACCCAGTGACATTACCGGGTGGCCCTTGCCCCATAGTCATTTAAGAGCGATCTGACGGCTGGAGTCTTCGTCAGGACTGGGAGGTTTTTAATTCTTCCTCTTTCCAGTCAGCGGTGGCGGTTGGCAGCTCCACAAGGGACATTTAAAAAATAAATAAATAAATAAATAAATAAAATTTTCCATGTACCCCATACACATTCACAAGGGGGTGGGGGGGCGCAATATTATGGGTGTGAGTGGGGCTTTAAATCTAAGAATCGAAGTGTTGCCTAAGGCCGCACAAAGCCTAGAACCACCTCTGCTGCTCTGCTGGCGAGTGTAGCGCTTGTAAAACTGGCCTGAGCTGGGAAAAATGGTAAAAGAAATGTCACCGCTGGAGTCCTTAAGAGAGGAGAAGGTAATGATGTCATGATATGCCCAGTGAAGTAACTATCCTCACGCCATACAAAGAAATGAAATGGTCTAGATCGGTCTGTCTGCAGTCTTCTCTGGTCTACATTGGTTCAAAGTCCAAAATGTATAAAACCTGTCTAAGCGGTCAGAGCAGAGGAGGAGGAGGGGGGGGGGGGGGTGGAGAGCTCAGAGAGCTGATTGGAGAGAAAAAAACGCACCCTCAAGCCTTCTGTTCTCCATAGGTCATTCCACTATAGTAATGTTGTGTATTGAGGGCCAACACGCCCAGGATCGTGATCCCCATTCCTGCGATTTCCCCTGCAGGGAGATTCGGCAGCCCATTTATTATTTGAATGGGCTGCAAACTGCACCACCAGAATGTACAAAGGGTAGTGCATGCCCTACTTGACTTTTGATAAATGCACTGCACCATACCGCAGGGAATTCAGGGCCCCTGAAATCTGGTCTCTGCAAACTAAATGCCTTTGCAATGAGAGCACCAATTGTTTTTATTATACAGTAGATAATACTGGTTGGAGGAATAATTTCAGGTGGTCTATTTGAAATGTAGAAGAGAACCTGGGAATTGTGAAACATTGGTGGAAGTGGTGGCGTATGTTTGGTACATAGACAAATAGAATGGGCCCTAGAGAAGGAAATCCAGACAGACAAGGTACTACATTAAGGCTAACTTAGGTCCCTTCCACACTGAGGCGTTTTTCCAGGCGCTACAGCGCTAAAAATAGCACCTGAAAAAAGTGCCTCCTGTCACTTCGGGCGGCACAGTGGTGTAGTGGTTAGAACTCTCACCTAGCAATAAGAAGGGTTGCTGGTTCAAATCCCAACCACGACACTACCTGCCTGGAGTTTGCATGTTCTCCCTGGGCCTGCGTGGGTTTCCTCCGGGTACTCTGGTTTCCTCCCACACTCCAAAGACATGCAGGTAGGCTAATTGGCTTCTGTCCAATATTGGCCCCAGTATATGAATGGGGACCTTGCATTGTGGGCTCCTTGAGGGTAGGAAGCAGTGTGAATGTGCAATGTACGGGGATAGGGACAATTGTAGACACTCGCTCAGGTTGAACTGGATGGACTGGTGTCTTTATTCAACCTGAGTAACTATGTAACTCTAGTGTGAAAGCCGGAGGAGCGGTGCGCTAGGAGGACAGTTAAAAAATAAAAATAAAAAAATAAATAAAAAAAGTCCTGCTAGCAGCATCTTTAGCCTCAGCATCTTTAACCTCTCCTAAACCACTCCTACCCATTGAAATCAATGGCTATACCGCTGGCAAAGCGTGGTTTTAACCCTTTCTGGCCGCTAGCAGGGGTTAAAATGATAGTAAAGCGGCGCTAAGAATCTGTGTTTGGGCAGGGATGCTGCACAGAAGTTGATCTACCAATCGACTTCTGTACAAATGCCCTGTAGAATTTTCCTCACTCAATCAGTGCCGTCAGCTACAGCCTGCAATGCTGATCAGTGCATTCCAATGGCAGGGAAGTGGTCACAATCAAAATGCAATAGCTCAGAGGGGAGGATTCCACATCAAGCGTGTGTCAATTTTTTTCATTGAATCTGCTGGTTCAACGAAAAAGAACAAAAAAAAAAAAAAACAAACAAAAGAAAACTGACCCACCTATGGCCTGCTAAAATGAGGCACCAACATCATAGGTCTTCTATAAATAGCTAGACAGCAAGTTTTGTGGTTACATATCAAATTTGTCAGAATATCAACTGGTAAAGTGCATAAGATAAATTTTAAAGGCCTACATTTATCATTAGTGATCATACACAATAAAAAAGAAAACTTCTTGGAAAATACAAAACGACTAATGGATTGCAAGAAAATGAATATCCGTTTGTTTTGCTAATGATGGCAGATGTTTTTGTCTTATAAATCTTATCCGTGGGAGATGAGGCTTGAAGTAATGCTGTTCAGATATTCAGAATTTGCAATAAGTGACTATTTTGTTACCAGAAACTACTTTTTCACGTGGGTTGAATATAATAGCTGCAGTCATTTTAAAGCATATTATGAAACACTTGCATTACTTATGCTTAGAAACATGCCGTTAACAATAAAAAAAAAAAAAAGAAAGTTAATGAACAGACAAAAACAGGTACACGTGCCATAAGCGGTTCAGATAAAAAGAGCCTACATGTGTGCCTTACACCAGTGCAGCAAGGTCTGGGCTGCTTTATTATATAAAAAGGAAGAATCACACCACCATTACAGTGTAAATTGTCCAGCGGCACCACAAAAGTGAGATATAAATCACAATAAACATGTAGAAGAAAATTGTGTGCTAAACAAAAATCTCACATTGGGTTATTAACTGCTTCAGCCCCGGAAGGTTTTATTTACCCCCTTCCTGACCAGAGCACTTTTTTTCAATTCGGTACTGTGCCACTTTGACAATTGCGCGGTTGAGCAACAATGAACCCAAAAACAAAAACGGATGTCCTTTTTTCCCCCCACAAATAGAGATGTATTTTGGTGGGTGGTATTTGATCACCTCTGCGTTTTTTTTATTTTTTGCGCTATAAACAAAAAAAATAAAAATAAAAAAAAATAAAAAAATTCTCAGTTTAGGCCGATATGTATTCTACTTTTTTTTTTTTTTAACCAAAAATATCTCAATAAGCATATATTACTTAGTTTGTGCAAAAGTAAGTGTCTACAAAAGAGGATAGTGGATAGTTTTAGGGCATTTATTATCATTTTTTTCTTATTAGTAATGGCAGTGATCTTTAAATCAGGACTGACATTATGGCGGACACATTGGACAATTCTGACACCATTGCCATATATACAGCGATCAGTGCTATAAAAATGCATTGATTACTGTGTAAATGACACTGGCAGAGAAGGCGTTAACCACTAGGGGGCAATGAAGGGTGTGTGTGTGTGTGTGTGTGTGTGTGTGTGTGTGTGTGTGTGTGTGTGTGTGTGTGTGTGTGTGTGTGTGTGTGTGTGTGTCCTAGGTAGAAGCGCTTTCACTCACATGACAGTGATCACTTCTCTCTCAGCATAGATGACACCATTCATCCTGACCAAATCTCCAACTCAATTTGCAGAAATGCAGCGGCAAACTTGCAAAGAACCACCAACCATATGCTTCACTGTTGCCTGCAGACAGGTATTGTACCGCTCTCCAGCCCTTTGAGAAACAAACTGCCTCTTGCTATAGCCAAATATTTCAGATTAGATTTTGACACAATCGGTCCAGAGCAACCTGCTGTCATTTTTCTGCACCCCAGTTTCTATGTTTTTGTACATATTTGAGTCCCTAAGCCTTGTTTCCATGTCGGGGGTATGGCTTTTTGGCTGCAATTCTTCCATGAAGACCACTTCTGGCCAGACTTCTGGGGACAATAGACGGGTGTGTAGCACTGACTTCCGAAGGAGCGGCTGATTTTAATGGGCTTACCGTTACCTTCTTCACCTTGATTTGCATCTAGGGGTTTCCCATGGTAGATGGCCCAGAAACTTTAGAGACTGATAACAGATCCACTCAAAGGGATTTTTATTTACAAGAACGTAGTTAACAACAGTATCTTAGTATAGGATCAGAGGGTTAGGGGAAAAGTCCAAGTACTCCTAGTGTCAAAGTCAGTATAAAGAACTTTCTTACTTTGAATAAATCCAGAGAATAGCCATTCACAACTGGATGTTCACGCTAGTTGGATAGTTCTTCTCTTACAAGGCCTAGCAGCCAACAAGGTGCTTGAGTCAAGAACAAGTCTCTGCCACAGACTTTGTTGTAGAACATGAACAAGGAAACTGGAAAACGTATAGAACGCTCGTGTGGTGCCAGTATCTTGCAGCTGGTCCAGCAATACCGCAACAAGATTGGATTCACTTCAGCTTTACCAGGCTCTTGCTAAGAAGCCAACCCTCGTGTGGCCTTCTTCTGAAGAGTCCTCCCCTGGATAACTACGAAGTTGCTGGGCCTCTCCACAACTTGAGATGGCACAGGACCACTTCCGAATCCCTTCCTTAGTTTCCTCGCCTCAGGCTAGCCAGCCCCGAGACGTAGTCGGGTGGATCCGCACGCCAAGCCATAGGCGTCCTGGGGGCTGGTCAGGAGGACCGGAAACCCCAAACCATGTGACATCCGCATCTTAAGTACCCTCTCCCAGAAGGCACAGCAAGAGTGACACTCCCACTGGGCTGTCTCAGAGAGAAAGTAACCTTAAAGCACCCAACCAGACTGTTTCCATGCCTACCAGAGGAGATAGTGCCCCCTATGGCCAGGCCGAACACCCTATAGTCCAGTCAGACTGATGTGGAGGTCAAAATTTGGAATAATACTACCCAAACCAAACTATAGTTTAGGTGTAACTTTACATTTAAAAAAAAATAAAAAAATAAATAAATAAAAGAAACATAGCGCGTGCTCTTCAGGAGCCGGTGCTACAGATGTAATTGGGTCCCACTGGTTTCTACCAGTTGTGTGCTGATGGCACTGCTGGTCATATTCCAATGCCGAAGGGAAGCATGATGCATTTTTCATCTGCTGCATTAAGTTTCTTTTGCTGAGCACGGCGTCTACGGTCCTCAGTGTTGTCCGATTCTTTGTGCTGCTTCAAAAAGAGCTTGAACAGAACTTCTTGAAACCCCAGTCTGCTTTGAAATGTTCGCCTGGGGGAGACTTTTCTGATGCAGTATAACTACCTTGGGTCTTGTTGATGTTCTCAGTCTTGCCATGGTGTATGACCCGTGATATGAAACTGATCTCCATATCCTCATCTTAGCAGCAGCGTTTGGCTGTTCCTCCCTTAGTTTTAAGCCTCCCACACAAAACTGTTTCAGTTAATGACTGCGTTTCAACTAGAGGTCGGCCGATATAGCGGCTGAAATTTGGCGTTTAATTAATCGGCATCTGCCGATTGTGCTGATAAAAAAAGGCAATTATATCTTGAACACCACTTGCAAAAGACTTCTGTAATAGAAGTCAATGCAAGTTGCCTGAAGTCTGTGGAGCCACTTGTCTTCTCTCTGGGCAGTCTGCCAAGAAAAGACCAAAGAGATACAATGTTTCTTCTTCAACAGACTGAACTTGGTGTGTAGAGTTCTCAGTTTAACCATTTAAAGACTAAATCTTTTCTGACACGTTGCTTCCAAGTAGAAATTCTGTATTTTCTGCTAGAAAATTACTTAGAACCCCCAAAAATTATATATATTTTTTAGCAGAGACCCTAGGGAATAAAATAGTGGTTGTTGCAATATTTTATGTCACACGGCATTTGTGCAGCGATCTTTCAAACACAATTTTTTTGGAAAAAAATACACAAAAAATAAAAAAAAACAACACACCACACTAAAAAATAATAAAGACAGCCCATTTTTTTCATCCAAAAGTTTTGATTACCTGTTTTTGTGTATTTAATATATAGTTTTTAATCTAAATTATACATATAAGTGAACTGATTGGAGGTTTGTTTTGTTTAATAAATGTTTAAATGTAAGAAATTTTCTGTATCACTTATTACTTAAGGCTGCTTTCACACTGGAACGGGCAGTCGTTGACAGTAAAACGCTGCTAGTTTTAGCAGCGCTTTACCATCATTTTAGTGGCGCTATTCGGCTGCTAGCGGGGCACTTATAACCCAGCTAGTGGCTGAGGAAGGGGTTAAATGCGCCCGGGAATGCTGCTGCCAAATCGCATTGCAGGCGCTTCGGCAGCGGTGCCCATTCATTTCAATGGGCAGGAGTGGTGGAGGAGCGATGTACATCCTGCCAGCGCATCGCCGCAGTGTGAAATCCCTCGGGCTTTCACACAGACTGCAGGGGAGTAGTTTTGCAGGCACTTTACAGGTGCTATTTTTAGCCCAAAAGCGCCTGAAAAACGCCCCAGTGTGAAAGGTGTCTAACTGCTAGATTTTATGAGATGAAGGGGAAAAAAATAAAAATAAATAAATAAAAATAAAAGTCGGCATCATATACTCGGCCATCGGCCGCCGCGATTTCTAAATATCGGCATCGGCCAAAGAAAAACCCATATTGGTCGACCACTAGTTTCAACCTACATATGAAATTGATGATCATTAGCCCCCCCCCCCCCCCCCGATTGGTATAATTGGTTTATTGTACACCCGACGCTAATCCTACAAAATCCCCAACTTTGTGCAAGTTTACAAAGTGTGCAAGTGTAAGAATTTATGATGGTCTGAAGCCAAAGGGTAGTCGCATAAAATGAGGATTTGATTTTGATTCACCCCCCCCCCCCCCCCCCCCATTTTTTTTTTGCTCACTTTGCATTTTGTAAATTGATAAAAACAAAAAACAGGACAGATAGGAGATCTATTTTATTTTTATATTCACAATAGTTCTTGCCCTACAATCTGAGGTCCCTAACTGACATTCATACATACACAAACTAGGGGTGCGTTTTTTTTTTCCACACACACACACACACACACACACACACACACACACACACACACACCAAAAACCAATCCCATTGTGTTAAATCCTGAACATTTATGAGGCTTTGTGTGAAACATTTTCATCGTCTTTTCATAGAAAACGACATTTAGAACAGCTAAACTGCCAGCATAAGTACTTAGCAGTCTAAAGGAAAGCTTTGAAAACAAAGCCTTTATTCTAACAAAAGAGCAAAGTGCTTGATGTGGCATTTACAGTTCTAAGGAAAATAAATTCTCTGGTGAGAAAATCAAGGAAGAGAAACAGCCGACAGTAGCAGCCGCTCACACACCGACATTCAGGGTTACCTGCTACATCTATACAGTCACCATAAGTAGCCTCTTCCAGTGCATTTGATACATGGTTTATATTTATAAACTTGGGAAGCAGGTCAGCTGTTTTCTATACTTGATGCTTTTTAGTTAAACTTTCTTTTCATATGCAAAAGCCGACTTCCTTACTGCTGACCACAGTTTGTAAAAAGCCATATGAGCAAAAAAATAAATAAAATAAAAAAACACCCACACATGCATTCATTTCCAGGGAAAAGCATCCAATTTGAGGACTTGAAGCTAAACTTTGGGCATAAACTCCCTCCTCACCCTTTGGCCCTTAAAACGAATTTCTTAGTTTAAAAAAAAAAAAAAAAAAAACTAAGCTGAAACCTCCTTTGCCTACCTGTTGTGACGTGACGCACCGGGTCCCAAGTCTTCTAGCTTCTTCATGCAAATGCGGGTCCTTTTCAGGGTTTTGCATCTGCCGGGGAGACATTGACATTTCCTATTGGCGACCCAGCGGTGGGCACTCCCAGGATCCAGAAGACTGCAGTGCCATTACAATATCATGAAAAGGCATCCAGTTGGAACCCAGAAGACTGCAGTGGTGGATCCATTGGTTACCTTTGTGTTGAGATGGGTTTCAACCTCCTCAGCATTTTGAAAGTGTCTAGCACTACTGCAGCCATAAGCTTGTTTTAGTTTTAATAAGCAGGCTCTGACACATGTAGAAAGTAATCTGGGCAGCTAAAAATCCACCTGATCATGATTATGTGATCATGGGGTGCCATTCTCTCTGCTTTGGTGGTTCCTGGGTTCTCCTGTCGGGAAGAGGCCCTTGTCCTCATCGACACTGGGACAAGGTGCTTTGGGATGTGGCCCAGTACGGTACCGCTCCTCCCCACCCCCTTTCCTGACCGGCCGGGCTGCTTGCTCAGATAAGGGTCTAGTATGGATTTTTGGGGGGGGCCCCACTCAGTTTTTTTCGGGGAAGAGGGTTCCCCTTAAAATCCATACCAGACCAAAGGGCCTGGTATCGTCCAAGGGGGAACCCCACGCCAATTTTTTTTTCATCCTCAACACACAAGTCACACCGCAAGTCGGATCATGATGATCCGACTTCTATTCAAATCAATGGGCTCCCATAGGGAACCATTGATTTTGAATAGAGGCAGAGAAACGCTGAACGAGGCTTAATGCTCTTTTTACAGCGTTAACCCTCGTTTAACACCTTTTTCACGTGTCTGGCATTTCCAGTACTGCTCTTGAGCACGATTTTATGGCGTTCAGAAAACAGCCCATAAACTCCACTGCTGCTAAACATCCAACAATGTCCATGTGTGCATGGACACATAAGATAATAGAGTGGAGTTTATGGGCTATTTAAAAAAAAAAATAAAATGCCCAAAATCCCAAAAAAACTTCCATTTATGAGCTCCAGTGTGCATGGAGCCTAAAAGGATGATGAAGCAATCATAACAATAGTCTTGTAGTGAATTAGTACGTAGTATATAGGTTTTACTGCATTTTCCTTTGTCTGGCATTTATGCACCCTGTTTATTCACTGCTTTTCTTGCAAATACAGCAGATACTTTTTTCCATCAAGCTTTCATTCAAATCAATAAGCCATTCACAGTGTGCTGCCACAAATGCATTTAGGTCTATTATCTATCAAGAAGAGATAGATATACATACACACACACACACACACACACACACACACACACACACACACACACACACACACAATACTGCCAGCACAATGTTGCTCTCTTTCTCTACAGGTTTCTCCCTGTATTGAGACTCCCAGTGCTGGAGCTGTGAAAATGTGGAATAGACTCCCTCCAGAGGTGGTTCTGGCCAGCTCCGTATATATATTTTTTTATTTTATTTTTTTAAAGCAAAGGCCTGGATTATTTCCTAAATGTACATAATATAACTGGAAACATTTAGAGACCGGGCCAGATTAAGAGCATCATGTGCTTGGTGCTGAGGATTTTGGTGGACTTTTACTGGGCACCCTTCTGTTTTCCAAGAGCCTGTGCTGGCATGCACCCAAACTCAAAAGGGCACAGCCACACAGGCATAACACTAAGAAAGCTTGGCATTTGATTTGCCAAGTTTATGTAAGGGCTGTGCATCGGAATGCACTCTGGGCTGAAAGAGTGCAGCTGCGCAGACCTAATGCTATGGAAGCCCCAGACTTATGCAAGAGCCCTGCATTGACGTGCCCCAGGCTTCTGTTAGGACTGCTCATGCAGTGCCCATTATCAATTGCACCACCCTGCCCAGGCGTTGCATGTGGAATGCAGGGCCCGTCGGGGGAGATCTCTTCCCGTGGACCCATTGCTTTCGATGGGCAGTCTGTCCTTTTTTGGGTAGCTGGGCCTATATTAAGGTAGGGGCCTGGAGCTGCAGCTCCAATAGCCCCTACGTTAATCCAGCCCCGTTTACAGATAAAAGTTTATCCAGAGAATCTCCAATTGAATCTCATAGGATCAGGAAGGAATTTTTTTCCCCTGCTATAGCAAATTGGATCATGCTTTGCTGGGGGTTTTTGCCTTCCTCTGAATCAACTGTGGGTATAGGATTGTGTCAATGGGATTGTATGATTTTTTTTTTTTTTTTTTTTTTTTTTTTGTTTTTGGTTGGTAACCACTTCAACCCCTTCCTGACCAGAGCACTTCTTGCGATTCGGATCTGTGTCGCTTTAACTGAAAATTGCGTAGTCGTGCAACGTGGCTCCCAAACAAAATTGACATCCTTTTTTCCCCACAAATAGAGCTTTCTTTTGGTGGTATTTAATCACCCCTGCGATTTTATTTTTTTTCCGCTATAAACAGTTTAGGCCGATAAATATTCTTCTACATTTTTGTTAAAATTTTTGGTAAAATAAGCGTTTGATTGGTTTGCGCAAAAGTTATAGCGGCTTCAAAATAGGGGATAGTTTTATGGCATTTTTATTAATATTTTTTTTTTTTTTTTTACTAGTAATGGCAACGATCAGCGTTTTTATGGTGACTGCAACATTATGGCGGACACATCGGACAATTTTGACACATTTTTGGGACCATTGGCATTAATACATCGATCAATGCTATAAAATTGCATTGATTACTGTAAAAATGTTACTGGCAGTGAAGGGGTTAACCACTAGGTGACGAGGAGGGGTTAAGTATGTCCTAGGGGAGTGTTTCCAACGGTCTGGGGGATGGGTTGTGTGTGACATCACACTGATCACTGCTCCCGATGACAGGGAGCAGGCGATCAGTGTCCTGTCATTAGGCAGAACAGGGAGATACCGTTTACATCGGCATCTCCCCGTTCTTGAGCTCCATGACACGACCGCGGGTATCCCCGCAGAGATAGAGTCCGCGGGTACTGAGCTCGCGGCAGGCGAGCGCGTTACTTTGCCCAGCCTTACCATTCTG
This sequence comes from Lithobates pipiens, assembly GCF_037356315.1. NCBI lineage: Eukaryota > Metazoa > Chordata > Amphibia > Anura > Ranidae > Lithobates > Lithobates pipiens. The sequence continues at coordinate 418,788,791 of NW_027507718.1, forward strand.
CAGACGTATATATGCCAACAGCGGTCGGCAAGTGGTTAAACTAGATGGACTTGTGTCTTTTTTTAAACCAGACTACGTAACTATATACCAAAAACTTGTCAGTACCCTATAATCATTAGTTTAGTGTTACAAAGGAGGTCTGGTGCTAGAATTATTGCTCTCATTCTAGCATGTGCAGGGATATGTAATATGTTTATTGCAATCAACGTTTTCAGACCTCGGAGCACATTGCATGCGTTTAGGTTTGTATGTGTGTACATGTTGGGGTGGGGGAGCCTCACTTTTTTTGGCGGAGGAAATATTTTATTTACTTGGGTGCAACACATAGGCGTGTGATGATTTTTTTTCTGTAAGGTTCTCGTTAGACATTCAGGGTCTAAAAGGGATATACGGCCTCACGGCTGTTCTCCAGTTGTTGGAGGGCATCCCTGGATGTCCTCACTTGTACATACATCAGGAAGTGTCTGTGACCGATGCAGTCGTTTACCGCGTCAGTGAAGAAAAAAATAAAATAAAAAAAAACCCCACACTTACTTATTTGATAAAAACTTTATAAAACAGAAACTAAGAAAAACCTTTCCCCCCCCCCCCCCAGAAAAATTTGTCTTTGTTTATTTAGCAAAAAATATAAAAAACCCAGTGATGATTAAATACCACCAAGAGAAAGCGCTGTCTGAAAAACCATGATAAAAATGTCATATGGGTACAGTTTGCATGGCTAAGTAATTGTCAAAGTAACAGCACTGAAAGCTGAAAATTAGCCTGGGCAGGAAGGGGGTGAAAGTGTCCAGTACTGAAGTGGTTAAAAGTGTTACTAAACCCAGGACCCTGCATTCACTATTATATGGTCTCCCACAGAACATGGAAATGGAATTATTTTAGTAAACATAACCTGCTAAATACTAAGTATATAGAAAAAGTGTTACGCTAAACAAAAATAAATATTAGCGCAACACTTCTGCTAAAGATTTTTTATGTGATCATATCTCACGTCAGTGGTGCTGCTATACAAGTTTAATACGTTTACACAAGCGCAGTTTACTTTCTTTTTCAGTGCTAAATACTAGAGCTGCATAATTCTGGGAAAAACGAGAATCAAGATCACAATTCGCTCACAATTCTCGCGGTGTAACATCTTTCACATTATACAAAAAAATTTGGCTAACTTTACTATATATTTTTTTTTTTTTTAATTAAAAAGTTTATTCCCCCCCCCCAAAAAAAATTTGAAAGACCGCTGCGCAAATACAGTGTGAAATAAAATATTGCAGCAGCTGCCATTTTATTCCCCAGAGTCTCAGTCTCAGTTATATTATATATATTTGGGGGTTCCAAGTATATAAATTCCTAGCAAAAATAATGATTTTAACTTGAAACCAAGTGTCAGAAAAAGGTTTAGTCTTTAAGTGGTTAAAGGTGAACTAAAAAAGATTCAGTTTTAAAAAACAAAAGCAAAACATGTCATACTTCCTTCCACTGTGCAGTTCATTTTAAACAGAGTGGCCCCTGATCCTCCTCTTCTGGGGTCCCTCAGCAGCACTCCTGGTTCCTCCTCTTCTCGAGTGCCCCAGAGAATCGTTCTCCCTCGGGGAACTAGTGCCGGCGCACTCCCGTCTCCTGCTCCTGCATCCATTGACACAGACAGCAGGACTCAGCTCCGCCCCATCATTGGATTTGATTGACAGCAGCGGGTGCCAATGGCTGCGCTGCTATCAATCTATCCAATCAGGACCAGAGACACCGGCTAGAGCAGGTGTGCTCGTCCCCGGCGCATGAACGATCGGGCTCAGGTAAGTAAAGGGGGGCTCTAGTGGGCTGGTGGACTACAAGAGGGTTTTCACTTCAATGCATTGAGGTAAAAAAGGCGAGGGTTTAGAACCCCTTTAAATTTCCCTCATTTACAGACCGAAGTTCATTCCTTTAATCTTCTAAAGAACAAAGGTTACATGTTTAGTTATCACAGCGGCTGAGTAACGTTAAGAAACTTGTCAGACTGCCTGTTTTTTTTTTGTTTTGTTTGTTTTTTTGACAGCTGTCGGCTTGAGCAGAAAACTCTGCATAGAATTGGGAAAATGCTTTGTTAAGATTGCGATCTCGATTCTTAACCGCTATTCCTGCAGCTCTTCTAAATAACTTTTCTCCTCAGCAGTATATAGCAATCTTGTGACTTCGAGTGTCCGGTTAAAGTTTGTAGCAGGAGTTTTCATTCTACTCTGACTGTTCTATGAGGCTGCAGGACCCCTGACCCCGTCTGAACAGCGCTGATGGGTGAGTGCATGTGATCAGCACAGAGCAAAAAAAGAAAAACAAACAAACACAAACACACACCAAACTGAGCATGTGTAGAGTGCTGCCAAGGCTCTGTTCTATCTGGAGATGGATTGGAGACAGTAACAGAAAGGGGACGATCGGAGAAGACAGGATCAAACAGCCTTTTTAGGCAATGCGCAGGATTAACCCCTTAGGTTCCACAGTGAGTATAACAAGCATGCTTTACTGAAAGTACAGACTGATTTTACTGTTGTGGGTTTAGGATCACTTTAAAGAGACACTGTCACCTGCCCAAAGAAAAACTGAAAGTGCCTCCTGATAGCGCAACTCTCCAGAAAAGTATACTCGTCAATTCATGCTCACTCCCTACTGCAGCTGTCTACCCCGAGTGAATGGCATCACTACTGTGCTAACGTGACCATGCACAGTCCTGGAGACTGGCCACTCCGGCCAAAAGACTATCATATAAAGGCGGTCCTATACTCCCCTGTACCGAGAATCCCCATTCAATTTAAGCAACAGTGGCTTATATGGCGTAAGTGGCTAATAAAGGAGGCATTGCTCTGAATGAGCAAAGTGACACTGCTCATTAACCCATTTATATGTATGATGTTTTAAACTTTATACGGCATCCTCTGCTATTGTATTGCTAAGGCAGCATTCACACCTGAGCGTTTTCCGTTCGTAAAACACGCCCAACAAGCAAGATCCCATTAATTTAAAATGGCCCCTGTTGACATCTGAGCATTTTGCAGCCTAAAGCTCAAAAAAAGTACAGATTATTTTTTGGGCAGATTACAGGCGTTTTTTCTGCTTTTTACATTGGTGACCCTTTGACCTGTACAAAATCACGGCAAAAAACTAAAAATCGTGGCAAAAAGGCACAACTTTCTCCCTGAAAACGAAACGCTCAGGTGTGAATGCAGCCTAAAGAATGAACAATCTTCTTTTGTCAGGTGTCATGCAGCTGATGCAATGTGTGTCCATTTTTCATTTCATCCATGAAGCTAGAAAAAAAAAAAATTAAAAAAAAAAAAAGGAAGAAGAAGGAGGACGGGTATTACCTGGTGTACCTGCTGCGAATTTATCTGTGGAACTTGTGGCACTGGGTTCTGTTGGTCTGTTGGTTTCCTTCTGATCATCAGAAGTATAAAGTCTGATTTGTGCTTGTACTGGCAGTCGACCAGATGGCATTAAGCATAGGACTCCTCTGCTCTTCAGAGTGTTCTGCCACCCTGCAACAAGAAACAAAAGCATTGGTATCAAGACTAAGGCATTTTACAGTACAGTAGGTGAAAGAAGGAGAATAGATGTGGCGCTATACCTTATTAAACTCACTAAAAAATATAAAATATAATATAATATAATATAAAATAAAATTGTACAAATTTTCCAGCTTGCTGGCTAGTATTTTTTAAAACCAGCGAGAAACCTTAATGGACTGTATAGTAAAATCAATAAATAATAATAAAGTGCTGGGGGTTAATCCTTATTAAATAGTGAATGCAAAGTGAATATAAATTTTCCAGCGTGCTGGTCAGTAAATGCAATAAAACTGTACGGTCCACTCAAATTAGGTAAAGGTGAATAAATAAATAAATAGTAAAACTATCATGAATCAATCAATACTCAATAGTGAAAACTGCTAAAGTTGCTTGTGACTGTGATTGTAGCACAACCAAATAAATGGACACAAGGGGAACAATCAAAACTATATAAACGTGAATACTGGTGGGGTGGTGGGTGTAAACACACTGTGTCAAATCTCAAAACATGCCAAAAATACCACAATATAAAAAATAGAAAATTATATGCAGATAAGAAATAAAAAATAAAAGATTAAAAAATTTAGTCCAGAAAGTAAAAAGTAAAAAAATCTTGCGGTGACAAGTCTAATGTGAAAGTCCAATTGAATAGAGTTTAAGATTAATATTTAAACATGAAACGAATATTTGGTGATGAAAAAGGTAAGTGAAGAAAGTGACTTCGATATTCGTTCGCAGTGAACGTTTGCAGTGAACGTTTATGGATTTTGCTCTCACCAGAGATATGACCCCGTCCGGGGTGGATCAGCCTCCACAGTATAAGCCACTGTGTCGCTTCTTGGGCTGTCTCTGCTATGCTGCTGGGGAGATCCTTCGTTCTTCCGTGGGGATGTTGTACCTCGTTTACATGTGATAGAAAAGAGGACTGCCCATGGTGTAGTATGTTTGCAACTCAGTTTATTTGAAACAACCTTAAAAATACTCACATTTAGTGCGAAAAAAACACGTATTGTATTAAAAGCGTTCGGAACATCCACTCGGCTGACACGCCGTTTGTGTTGAAGGTGTACGTATCTGGCCACGCCCTACGCGTTTCGTCATTCAGACGTCATCTGGAGCGGCCATCTTCATACACCTTTCCACTTTTATAGGGTATAGTGACCAATCGCGCATGTGCGGGGGTCACAGCCGCCATGTTTGCTAAGGTAATTATCAATGTTAAGCCTATTGTTATGCCGGCCCGGCTGCCATATTGGCTGAGGGAATTGTCAATGCTAAGCCTATTGTTATGCCGGCCCAGCAGGCAGTAAAGGTGGAAAGGTGTATGAAGATGGCCGCTCCAGATGACGTCTGAATGACGAAACGCGTAGGGCGTGGCCAGATACGTACACCTTCAGCACAAACGGCGTGTCAGCCGAGTGGATGTTCCGAACGCTTTTAATACAATATGTGTTTTTTTCGCACTAAATGTGAGTATTTTTAAGGTTGTTTCAAATAAACTGAGTTTCAAACATACTACACCATGGGCAGTCCTCTTTTCTATCACATGTAAACGAGGTACAACATCCCCACGGAAGAACGAAGGATCTCCCCAGCAGCATAGCAGAGACAGCCCAAGAAGCGACACAGTGGCTTATACTGTGGAGGCTGATCCACCCCGGACGGGGTCATATCTCTGGTGAGAGCAAAATCCATAAACGTTCACTGCAAACGTTCACTGCAAACGTTCACTGCGAACGAATATCGAAGTCACTTTCTTCACTTACCTTTTTCATCACCAAATATTCGTTTCATGTTTAAATATTAATTTTAAACTCTATTCAATTGGACTTTCACATTAGACTTGTTACCGCAAGATTTTTTTACTTTTTACTTTCTGGACTAAATTTTTTAATCTTTTATTTTTTATTTCTTATCTGCATATAATTTTCTATTTTTTATATTGTGGTATTTTTGGCATGTTTTGAGATTTGACACAGTGTGTTTACACCCACCACCCCACCAGTATTCACGTTTATATAGTTTTGATTGTTCCCCTTGTGTCCATTTATTTGGTTGTGCTACAATCACAGTCACAAGCAACTTTAGCAGTTTTCACTATTGAGTATTGATTGATTCATGATAGTTTTACTATTTATTTATTTATTCACCTTTACCTAATTTGAGTGGACCGTACAGTTTTATTGCATTTACTGACCAGCACGCTGGAAAATTTATATTCACTTTGCATTCACTATTTAATAAGGATTAACCCCCAGCACTTTATTATTATTTATTGATTTTACTATACAGTCCATTAAGGTTTCTCGCTGGTTTTAAAAAATACTAGCCAGCAAGCTGGAAAATTTGTACAATTTTATTTTATATTATATTATATTTTATATTTTTTAGTGAGTTTAATAAGGTATAGCGCCACATCTATTCTCCTTCTTTCACCTACTTTACTGTTCCATCCATCTGGATGGAAACATAATAGAGGCTGCTCTTACCTATATTACACTATATACTCTCTGTATAACAGATTCCATAGCGCACCCTATCCCTCTGTTTTAATTTTACAGTACAGATTTGTAGTATTATATTTTAGAAGCATCATAACAGGGATATGCAATTAGCGGACCTCCAGCTGTTGCAAAACTACAAGTCCCATCATGCCTCTGCCTTTGGGTGTCATGCTTGTGGCTGTCAGTCTTGCTATGCCTCGTGGGACTTGTAGTTCTGCAACAGCTGGAGGTCCGCTAATTGCATATCCCTGTCATAAGAACAAGGCAGCCTTCTAAATGATGCTTCCAAAATATCACTGCAAAAAAATAAATTAAAAAAAAAAAAAAAAAAAAAAAAGAGAGAAGAGGGAAAGGAGAATTTAGCAAAGTAGAAATAAATTGATGGTCATGTGAAATCAATAATGGTACTTCCTGATTAAAGTTAATTTTCTGAGCAATGATATGTCACGCATGACCCATCCTGGTCACTTAGGAAAATCATTGTACAAGAGTCACGTTGAATTTTCAGTATCTACTTTCACATAACACAAGTCTGAACCAGCATTCCCCTGCTCAGAGCGGTAAGGCTGGTTCCCGGCTGCTGGGAGCTCTTCTTATTCCAATAAAAGTGACACACGGGGAAGTGCCTGGTATACTGGAGTTTGTCACCGGGGAAGGTATGTTACCCCCCCCAGGGAGGTACTTCACACAGGCCAACGGAGTACATCTGCTTTAAAAAAAAATACATTTTTGGTAACCACTTTAAATATGTAGCAAATAATACATTAAATGAAAAACTACATTTTAGTAAACAGAAAGGATTTAGAAAATGCTAAACACGCAATTACAAGGGTACAGGCAAGTTATATTACCAAAATCAAGAAATGTTTTACAGAAGGTGACCCACGCCAGGAAACCATGCTTAAAGCCCAGCTCCACCAGGAAGCCATGGGTAAAGCACAACTCCAGTTGTGAGTGGATCCTGTTATTTATCCACCTCTCCCCATTCACAGAACATGTTGCATTTTGTAAAAACAATACAAGGCCTTTTCTGAACACAGGAGAGGACAGAAAAGGGCAGGTGGCTGACTGGACTTCTTAAAGTGGTTGTAAACCCTTCCCCACAACTTTGTCCCATGTAAATCAGCATAAAAAACCCCAATGAACACTGCTTGTAGATATCTCCTTACTTGCTTAGTATTGTTGTAATCCTTTTTGTTCTTTAGAATGACGTCACTGAGCATGCCCAGATCTCCCCTGATTTACAGCACACTCTCTATGTGCTTATCTATCTTTTATAGGACTTCTGACGGCACACCACTGAACTCCCAGGAGGCTGCATAATCACTCAGAGCTTCCTCCTACACACCATGTGACATCACATGCAGTGTAAAGCAGGGCATTGGACAGCATTACTGCAGTCTTATCAGCTGAAGCTGATGGACTCGCACAGGCAAACACTAGATAATCAGCACAAGTAAATACTATGAAATAAAACAAGTCAGCTATGAACAGAGAAACAGGGTTGCCATAGAAACATTGGATTGAGAAGGAGGCTTGGTTAACAGTACAGGAAGTGCTCAATGTAAGGGCGGAAATGCACTCTACTGTGGACTCAAAACAATACTTAAGATGGCGCTGCCTAACCCCTGGAAACAAGTTTTTTTAAGTTTCTTTAAACAGTAAGTAATAATATGCAATTTGGGTTGGATTACAGTGGCTATAGTCTGATAATTACTTATTATAATGGACTAAATGACAAGAAGCATCAGAGTGGGAGAGTTCACTTCCTCTTTAAAGTATAACTATAGGCAAAACTTTTTCTTTAGTTTTGGATCAGATCACATAATAGGTTTTAGAAAAAAAAAAAAAAAAAAAAAAAAAAAAAAAAAGTTTGCGTGTAAATTAGAGTTGCCACCTCATCCCTTTAAACCTGAACACATATGAATTACACAGGTTCTGAGGCTAATTAAATGCAGATAAGGCACCAAATGAGTTTAATTACCACCTTAATCAGCCACAGAACCTGTGTAATTAATATGGGTTTGGGTTTAAAGGGATGAGGTGGCAACCCTAGTGTAAATGGACATGAAGAGCCATGACTCGGGATCAAGCCTGTCTGCATGCCTCCATAGCATAGCTGCTTGCTATGGGGGCACTCAACAGGAGCGTCAGCAGGGGACCCAAGAAGCGGAGGACTGGGCGTGCTCTGTGCAAAACAGGTATGACATGTTTGTTATTTTACTGTAAATAAATCCAAAGCTTTAATATCACTTTCATTTACAGGGATTTCCTCTCACTTCCTGTTTGGCTATGGGACAGGAAGTGAAGGGAAATCTCCCCAATTGGGCACAGGGGGGAAAAAATAAAATAATTGACAGGGGGATATAACCCTCCCTTACGCTATGGAAAACAAGAGAAAACGTTTTGCCTATAGATTTACTTTACAGCAGTCCTGTGCTTTGGTATTCTGCATCAAAAATGCACAGATTGTTCAACATGGATTCCAATGGCGCTAGCTCACAACAGTGCAGTCAACAAAAGTAGCATATGTTGCATATTTTTCTGTATGGAACGCATTTGGAATGTGGCAAAGGGCACATCTTCTTAGCTGTAACTCCTACAGTGCTAAGAAGAGGACCTGTCATCCCTGCGGGGAACATTTATACACTAACAAGCAATCAGCATTATGTGGGATATGTTTCAGAGGTACGTGGTGTTACTGATCCTAAATCCCAGGAAAAAAAATAAATAAATAAAAAACACACACACACACACACACACACACACACACACACACACACACACACACACACTTCTGCTTTGAAGAGGTTTAGGCACAGACAAGTTATTCCCAGTGTCTGGTTTTTAAAGGTCAGATAATCTGTGTACTGGCAGATCTCCTGCACTGGAAGCCAAGCCAAGCTTATAGGAGGTCTGTTAGTTTTCTACAGCTTTGACAGGTCCTCAGCATTATATTCAACTCCCTTGACGGATACATCAATTGATAAAATGACACCTGCGGTGCTGATTTTTTAAAGAAACAATTCATTAAAAGAAAAGCACTATATGATATAAAAAGCTGTACCACAGAATTAGGATAGAGGAGATATGCTTGCATGTGACACTAGAAAGTCTATAACTGAACACTCAATGTTAATTCTAGAAAAGCCAGCACTCTGCATGTCATGTGACTGTACTATAGGACGAGGGACCAGAAACCTCTATGCCACACAGACATTCAGAGAAAATGCCAACCTCAGAGGAATCATCTGTGCATACAGTGCAACGTCAGATCAGAAAAAGCTCCTGCCATTTAGAATAAAAAAAATATATAATAATAAAAAGAAGATTTTTTTCTATTATGGCCAGTTCACACCTACATAACATTTGGATTAGTGGATTTTTTTTTTTTTTTTTTTCAGCTGTGACAGTACAAGTTAGTTTTTTGCAGGTGAAGGCCAATATGTAAATCTAGCATTAAAAAAAAAAAAAAAAGAAAAGAAAAATAAATAATAATAATAAGTCTGTTGAAGTCCTTTTTACATCTACACTTGTAATATAACTAGAACGCAACTTCAGAGAAAGCTGAAAAATGGCCATGTGTCCCTCTAAAGCAGGGGTCTCCAAACAAGGGGCCGGTTTACTGTCCAGAGACTTTAGGAGGGCTAGACTGTGGCCAGCAGGAGAAAATGTCCCAGCATCAGTTGAAGTAACCAGTGCCCCCACATTGGTGTCATTGGACCCCATGGTTGGTTTTATTGGTAGGAATGGTGCCCCATCATTGGTAGGAACAGTGCCCCTTATTGGCGTCATTGGAAAGAATTGTACCCCATTGTTAGGAATTGTTCCCCATCATTGGTATCATTGGGTTCCATCGTTTGGTGTCATTGGGAGGAATTGTGCCCCTTCGCTGGCGTCAGTGAATGAAATATTGCCCCAAGGGCCAGATAAAAAGCAAGCAAAGGGCCACATCTGGCCCCTGGGCCGTAGTTTAGAGACCACTGCTCTAAAGAACGGACCTATGGAAGCGTGTCTCACACACACACACACACACACCAGGAGCTGGGTTGCCATCCTACTTCTCAGTATGAAAGGTTTCAGATGTCAGGCATAGAAATGTAACAACTGCACCCCTCCCAATGCTCCTAAAACAGGGCAATCCTAGACAACAAATTATTCTGGTTGTCTCAATTAGAAGATATTATCATCATTATAGTATATCATCACCATTATTATAACAGTTCGCACTGCACTTTACAGAATAATAATAATAAGAGCTTCAACAAAGCCTGTCTGAAGCCTTGTTGAAGCCAAAGCAAGTGTAAACGAGCCCTAAGACCTAAAGTTGTCTGTCTTAGCATCAGGAGGCGTGGCGCAGCTTAAGATCACGTGACCAGCGAGATTGACAGACAATGGCTTAGCAAATGGCTTGGTATGGGAGCCAGGAGCTCCGACGGGGGAACCCCTGCATAAGAGGATCCAGGGCGCTCTGTGCAAAACTATTTCAGGTAAGTATATGGTTTGTCATTTAAAAAAATAAAAACTGACTTTAGAATCACTTTAAAGGGGGTTGTAAACCCTCATGTTTTCTCACCTTAATGCATCATATGCATTAAGGTGAAAAAACTTCTGTCACTGACCAGCCCCCCAGCTTTACGCACCTGAGCCCCGTAATTCCCATGCCGGAGACACACTCTTCCCCTCTGCCCGTTGATTGGATAGATTGATAGAAGCACAGCCATTGGCTCCCACTGTCAATCAAATTCAATGACGCAGGCGCCAGGGGGCGGGACCGAGTCCGGCATTCTGCATCTATGGATGCAAATGCTGGACTCGGCAGCACACTCAGAAGGTGACCTCCCAGGAGAGTGCTTCTCCTAAGGGTTATACGAAGCTCCACCGGGGGGCCCCAGAAGTCGGGGCCACTCTGCGCAAAAAGAACTGCACAGTGCAGGCAAGTACGACATTTTTGTTTTTCTTAAATAACAAACAACACAAAGCTTTACAATCACTTTAAGCTGAACTCCAGGAATTCAGCCACCATTAAAATGTGCAGGTTTACTATGAGGTAAATCCAACAAAGCGCATGCCACCTCTTGGACTTTTGTTATTTACAGCTATTGCTGCACACCAGAGCTCTGACAGGAGAGGCAATCTCCACACACACACACACAGTTCTGCCCCCCCCCCCCCCCCTTCCCTCCACTGTTCATTCACAGGCAGCTTTGTATGTGGAGAATGTGGGTTCATATAATACAAAGCGCACTGTGATTGGGGATAAAGTGGAGGAGTGTGGCAAGCACAATGGCTGCATGCAAGTGACAAGAAAGTTCAGCAGAGCGCAAGTAGTATAGCGATAGCTGTACGCCCGATGTTCAATAAAAACGCCAATTGTAAAATAAAGAGAGAAGTCCATGGGGTGGCATGCACCTTGTCTCATTGGACTTAACCTTTAGCAATCCAACCCTTTTTACAAAGTATCTGAATTCCCAGAGTTCAGCTTAAAATGCAGTGCAGGAAAGGCGCATTCTGTTTTTAAAAACACAAAGTTGTCAATTTATAGGATATTTCTAACACACAGCATGTACATAGCAAAAACGTCACCCCAAAATACATTCTGCTACTCCTCCTATGGAGTATGGCGATACCACGTGTGAGACTTTTATACAGCCTGGTTAAACAGAGGCTCAACATCCAAGAAGCACCGTTAATCGCTCTAGGGGATTACCCATCACATTTTGGTGCAGCAGGTAGACTAGCTGATCGGGGCACTGAAGGCAGCTCCACTGGTGTGACTGGTATACTTGGTGCAATCAGGGCACTGACAGGTGGCTATGTGTGCGTCATTGTCTCAGTATGATTTCACAGTAAATTGCAGTAGAATTGCTAAACTCGCAGGTCCTGGTACAGACCTTCCTCTCACACAGTCTGTGTGTGAGGATTGAGAACTGGTAACAACAAGGTACTGGCTATTGTTTAAATTGTGGGATTCGCTGTGATTGGACAGAGCAACCACATATTAAAGGGCAGCTGCGATTGGCCCTTTACCCTGATCTGTAATGAGCCAAGGCACACATCGAACACAGACCGTGCTGCTGAGCGTCCCTGCGGGTGCACCCAAGTGGCGAGATGTCATAGGACATCCGCCCGGAATAAGAAAGCGCCGTCTGGCTGTATTATTACAATAGGCCGGGCAGAAAGTAGTTAAAGGGACACACAATTCAGTTTCTATTGGAGTATGTATTCTTAACTCAGCCTCCAAATTCCATTTGTTTTTTTCTTTTTTCTGTTGTGATCCAGCTTTCTGTTGGAGGGTGGATACTTTTGTTCTCCATGGTGCTACTGTATGGAGGAATCTGGCCATCCTATCTTGCTTTCTCCGGGAATGGTCGATGGACTATAGACCATGGGATATGTTATAGGCTCATTTGCGCTGCTTTATGCACACAAGAACCCTTTCACACTTGTACAACTTGTCTTACGACTTGAGACTGCAAAGTCATATGACAAGTCGTTCCCCATGATTTCCAATGACTACCATTCATAGTAATACAAGTACAAGTCGTGCCGATTTCAAAGTAGGCCCTGCACTACTTTGGTTCTACTTTGATCCTACTTCAGCCCATTGAATATCAGTGAAGTCGGATCAAAGTCAGATCACTGTCTTAATTGATCCGACTTTGGCATGCGACTTGTGCTCTGATGATTTTGAAGGGGGAACTCCACGCAAAATGTAAAAAAAATAAATAAATAAAAAACCCGGCATGGGTTACCCCTCCAAGAGCATACAGGCCCTTCGGACTTGTGTGGACTTTAAAAGGGAACCCCCCTGAAAAAAAAAAAAAAAAACTGCGTGGGGTTCCCCCCCCCCCAAAATCCATGCCAGACCCTTATCTGAGCACACAGCATGAAAGGTCAGGAAAGGGGGTGGGGACGAGCGAGCGCGCCCCCTCCCTCCTGAACCGTACTGGGCCACATGCCCTCAACATGGGGCGGTGGGGGCTTTGGGGCAGGGGGGGCCCCCTGGCCCAAAGCACCTATTCCCCATGTTGATGAGGACAAGGGCCTCTTCCCGACAACCCTAGCCATTGGTTGTCGGGGTCTTTGCAGGTGGGGAGCTTATCTTAATTCCAGTCCCCCCCCCTCCACCCCATGTGAATGGGTATGGGGTAAATGTGTCAAAAAACAAAACAAAAAAAAACACAGTACATGGGTTTTTAAAGTAATTGGGCAGCTCCAGGGTCTTCCGATTTCTTCTCCCTGCTCTGCTGATATCTTCTAGCCCTGTTTGGTTCTTGGGGTGCCAGGATCTGGGCCCCCCCTTGTTAAAGAGGGCTTCCAGATTCCGATAAGCTCCCTGGCCACAGACCCCGACAACCAATGGCCAGGGTTTTTCAGGAAGATGCCCTTGTCCTCAGCAACATGGGAACAATGTGCTTTGGGGTGGGGCACTCGTCCCCACCCCCTTTCCTGACCTGCGGGGCTGTGTGCTCAGATAAGGGTCTGGTATGGATTTTGGGGGGACCCACCATGCAGTTTTTTTAAGCGTGGCGGTTCCCCTTAAAATCCATACCAGAACAAACAGCCTGGTATGTGCTTGGAGGGGGTAGCCATGCCGGGTTTTTTTTTTTTTTTTAAAACATTACCCCTTAAGATTCATACCAGACAGTGTCTGGTACAGTGTTAATTTCGTTGACTAAAACATTTTAGTCGACTAAATTATTATTTTAGTCAACTGACATAAATATAAAACTGAAAAGACTAAAACTAAAATGCCATTTTAGTCAACGACTAAAACTAAATTGAAATTTTACTTCAAAATCAACACTGGTCTGTAGTGCGCATTCATACCTCAATGTAATAATAAATAACATATTCGATTTTTCACTCCAGCAGTATATAATGAGTTTGCAAATTGTAGAGAATTGTTAACTAATGCAGTACAATCGAATTACACCCATTCGATTTTAGACGACTAAAATTAGTTTAAGTCGACTAAAATATACTGGAGATTTAGTCAACTAAATCAATTGCAGAATCCTAAAATGGGACTAAAACGAAAATGCCATTTTAGTCCTAAGACTAAAACTAAATCAAAATATGCTGCCAAAATTAACACTGGCCTGGTATTGTCGGGGATCAAAGTCGGATCCCTGTTCATTGAAGTTGGATCCACAGTCATACAACTGTCGTGACGTACAAGTGTGAATAGGGCCTAAGGCTTACCTGTAGGTAAAATGAATATCTCCTAAAACATGCACCATTTAGGGGGATATTCAGCAGCGCATGCGCTCTGAAGGTCCGGCGTGTTGTGCCGGACCGTCAGAGCTTTGAAATGGAACCGAGGGCTCCCGCACACATAGGCAGGAGTGACATCATCGTGGCTCTGGCCACTCACATCGCCGGAGCCCCCAAAACCGGAAGAAAAACACCAGGAAACATGTCAGCCCCCTCAGCAGCGACCAAGCGCCGCTGCGGCAGCTTCGTTCTAAGGTATTTCATAATGTGCTAATATGCAATGCATACTAGCACATTATGCCAGTCTTTCGGGGGGGGGGGGGTTCCAGCGGTTTACTACCGCTTTAATGTTGCTGTAGGCCTCTTGGCAGCCTCCCTGACCAGTTTTCTTCTCATCAATTTTGGAGGGACGTCCAGTACTTGGTAACGTCACTGTCAACGTCATATGTGCCATATTTTCTCCACTTGATGATGACGGTCTTCATTGTGCTCCATGGTATATGTAATGTCTTGGAAATTCTTTTGTACCTTCTCCTGACTGATACCTTTTATCAAGGAGATCCCTATGATGCCTGGGTACTGGGAGAAGAGGATTGAAGCGGTTAAATAATACAGAACACTGAGTTATCTATGAAGCAGACTTGTAGATGCGTTGGCTGGAATGAAGTTGTGATGTCAGTAGCCAAGGGGTAACGATAGACGTTGTATGGCCTCTCCCTCCTCCACCAATCACCTACTCACCATGGCAGACTGTCCCGGGGCTCGCTCTGACCGCATGAAGCCGGAGGTAGAGCCTGCAGAGTGAGGACCAGCCTCGGCTCTGGGCAGACACCCCCGCCATCTGACCGCTGATCTCTCCGGGCTGATAAGTCCGCTCATACGGATGTCTGTGTACCTGTCAGCAGCTCCGCACACTAGAGGACACACACACTTTACAGCTTTGTCTCCAGTGCGGCAGACATCTTCCCAGAGAGTGGCCGCGGCTTTCAATTCCATTGGTCTTCAAAAAAATGACTCCGCCCTTTACAATGTAATGGCAGAGCCATTACACCGGTACGGACTTTACTCCAATACAGAGTGTTATCCTATCTCTTGTAGAAGGAGGCGTCAGTGTTTGTAGACTTGTGATATTCCGCTGCACTCGTCCACCAATCAGAGGGTCAGGAAGTTCTTCAGCAGTCAGAAATTGTTTTCCCAGCTTCATTTCACCCAACTTTATTAACAAAGCCACAAGAAGTACAGAGGACTGTCTGAATATAGCTGTATTGCGTGTCTGTACAATATAGATGTACTGTATTCATTCAGAATGCCATGTGATTAGTCAGCACATGTTATTAGTAGAGTGTTGTCTTGTACTGCAGAAAGTTTGGAATTTAAAGCCCAACTCTGGAAAACTGTAAAATCCTCTCTGGCAATGGATCTGCATGCACAATGCAAGGATTAGATTTTTTTGCCATCTGTGGCCCATTGCAGAGATTTCCCTTCACTTCCTGTCCCATAGCCAAAAAGGAAGTGAGAGGAAATCCAATGCAGATTAAGGAAATTCCTTGGGGACCCCCAGGTCACCGGAACCAGTGTCTCCTTTGGAAGATTTCACCTCTATTACTTTTCTGGGAACAACTCAAAATGTGGGATTTTCCTTTACTTTCGCTTTCAACGATAATGGTAAAAAGGACAAATAGAAAGGGCGAATCTCCTAAATGGAGGCACAGACAGTAACAAAAACATTACAGGCATTCTTATTCCTCTACACTCTATCCAAAACGAAAAAAAAAGTTTTGCCGTTATGTAGCGGCCACAACCTTTGCTGTGCGGCCTTAACTTGTTGGACTTACCAGTTACCTTCTCTCGGCCTGCTCTTCCACGTCTAGGGGTTCCCAGGGTTGATACCCAACGACTTGAAAACTGACACAGATGAAGTCCTCTTTAAAAGGTTTTATTTTGTGGTAATAACTTCCAGACAACACAGTCTTTTAGGGAACAGAGGGTAAGGGTGAAGAACTCAGGCACCTTGAACTGCAGGCCTAGCAAAGTCTCTATTTCCACCCAGAGAGTACCCACTCGCAGCTGGGTACTTCAGGGCTGAACAGATCTCCAGCCAGAGATCATGGCAGTCAGCACATTGATTCAAAAACTTGAAACAGTCCCGTGAACATGGACAAGTTGTAACTAAAGTTGAACAGGAACCTTTTCCTCAGTACCCGGAACATTTCCCATCTCCTTAATGGTACTAGAAAAGCGTCACTTCGACGAGCTGTGGTGCCTCTCCAAGCCAAGAGCACACCCGGACACCTTGAATCCTCCCTCAGTTACTGCGCCTCAAACCAGCCGGGTCCAAGACTCGGGAACAGATGGATCCCTACCCCAGACCAGACAGGTCTATCAGGGGCCTTCCACAGGAACATGTTGTGGGGTATTGAATACCCCGTGACCCCTCATGGGGCTACCCCGGTCCTGGAACCAGACCAGACCCCACGGGTCCCACGAACTCCTCTCCCTCAAACACATAACCCAGACCCCTTAAGTACCCCTTCCCAGACTCCTCAGCGGGCCCCGACACTCCAACTGATTGGTTCAGAGAAGGCTGATACTTAAACATCCAACCAAACCTGGTTTTGGCTTGTCATGTGCACCTCACCGTTCACATGATCAGGCAGAACTTCCAAACACAGCCTGGCCAGACTGGTGTTAAGGCCTACCTACTTAATTAACACTCAGAACCCCACTACTGTTCTGAGGCAAAAACTAAATTTACATCCGTATGACATTTTATCCAAAATGTCATTTGCTACAGTTAGTTATTCGTTAAGGTTTAGCGACCCCTGCCGGCTTCCATGCTCGCAGCGTGCATGGAGTGCACTCTCAGTGCAGTAGTTTACACATTTACAACTACATTTATGTGGCTGCTTGGCATTAAGGCATTACAACACTATACCCAAATGACATTTTGGTGGTATTTAATCACAGCTGTTTTTTTTTTTTTTTTGCTAATCAAACAAAGATGCAAAATTTAGAACAAAAAATCATGTTTCTCATATTTTGTTATAAAATTTTGCAAACAGGTAATTTTTCTCCTTTATTGATATGTGCTGATGAGGCGGCACTCATAGGCTGCATTGGTGGGCACTGATAGGCTGCACTGATGGGTACTGATAGGCACAGTTAAGGCAGCACTGATAGGCACAGATAAGGCGGCACTGATGGGGACAGATAAGGCGATACTTATGGGCATAGATAAGGCGGCACTAATGGCCACTGGTAAGATGGCATTGATGGGCACTGATAGATTGTAAGCTCTAACAAGCAGGGACCTCTGATTGTAATGTCTGCCCTAATGTTGTAAAGCACTGCATAAACTGTCAGCGCTATATAAATCCTGTATAATAATAATAGGTACCACTGATAGATGGCACTGATGGGCACTGATAGGTGGCACAGATGGGCACTGATAGGTGGCACTGATGTGCAGCACAGTTGATGAATCACTGATTGTGGGCACTAATAGTTGGCAGTGTGGGCACTGATGGGTGGCGCTGGTGGTCACTGATAGGTGGCACTGTTGTCTACTGCTAGGTGGTAGTGGCAGGTGGCACACATGGGCACTGAGGAGCTGGTGGCAGATCTCTGGGATCGGGACTGATGTACCTCTCACGGCCGCCGGTGATCGGCTTTTTTTTTTCTCCTCATGCTGTCAGCGCGAGGAGAAAAAATAGCCGATTACGTCTCTGTTTACATCACATGATCAGCTGTCATTGGCTGACAGCTGATCACGTGGTAAGGGGTTAGGATCGACCCCTTACTCTGATCTGTGATCACCCAAGTCTCATAGACTCGCTGATCACAGAGCGCGCTGGGTGCGCCCTGCATAGACATACTCCCGACAAAGCAGGTCCGCGCTGTAGCCATCATTCGGCTGTAGCGTGGATCTGAAGAAGTTAAAGGATAACTTTGACCCCTTCCTTGGGTTTTATACACTTCTGGAAAAGGGGACCTTGCTAATGTGTTACGCAAAGAGCTGCCTAGTTGGACTTCTACTGGGTTTTCTAAATTGTACACTAGTGGGTCTATTTATCATTGTTTTCACTCAGAATCCACATAAGATTCAATAGCTAAACGTGCGGATCTAGGCCCAGTTGTAAAAGAGTGGTGTGGCCTTGCTGCTGCCTAAATCTAATGTATGGCCATAAACTATCTCTGTACATTTTGCACAGTAAAAGAATGAAGGAAAACAGGTTTTGGATATGCCTTATATAGAATATGATGCTTTGTACCTGGTCCTATATTTAATAATCAATGCAAATGTTGATGGTTGACATCTATGCTTTCCAAATCTATATTGTACAAGCACTTAATTGTCTTTCTTGTCAATAAAAAAAAAGTTTTGATAAAAAAATGTGTAACACTTGTTAACATTTGTTTAAAACACTTGATGTATTGTTTGTCACTATATACAATTTTTTCATTAAAGCGGTTGTATACTCATTTTTTTTACTTTTACCTACAGGAAAGCCTATAATAAGGCTTACCTGTAGGTAAAAAAAATATCTCCTAAACCTGTACGGTTTAGGAGATATTCCCCTCGGTATGCGCCGCTGACTGCAGCGGCGCATGCGCACAAGGGGATTCTCGGCTGAAAGCCTGGCAGTGGCCGGACTCAGCCGGGATGAAATCTCCTGCGCGCATGCGTGGGAGTGATGATATTCGCGGCTCCGGCCACTCACAGCGCCGGAGCCGCGATACCCGGAAGAAACGCAGAGGGAGCATGTCAGCTCCCTCGGCGTGGATCGGGCCAGATGTCGGGGCCCCGTTCTAAGGTAAGTATTTCATAATGATCTAGTATGCGGTGCATACTAGCTCATTATGCCTTTTCCTTTGCAGGTGGCAAAAAAAAAACATCTGCGGGTTTACTCCCGCTTTAAAAATGAATGAAACAAAAAAAAGTAAATGTTGACATCTACAAATGGACATGGCAAAACACTACTTTGTTAGTGATTCATACTATATAGAATTCTCAGTAGTTTTTGTTCTTTTTATGTAAAGGTAAAGTAGAATTTCACATCTTCTGTATGCTGGTTGTAGTTTCCATTCCCTATGTACAATAGAACTTCTCTTTTTCTGTATGATGGGTGTACATAATATTTTTATGGTATAGTGGTCCTTTGAAGTGTAAGAGTGCACCACCAAGTGGTTTTCCTCATAATTACAATTTATTGGTAGTAGGACAAAAGCTATCACATATTGTACATCACAATATAAACATTTATAAATGAGATCATTGGGTTTATAAAAAAAAAAAATACATAAAACCTAAACTATTGTCCCAATGAAATACAAGCCAAAAGGTGTAGTCTATAGTGACAGGGGCGGCAATCCACTCTAAAGGTAAGGTGAGGTAAGTATATCATGAGTTTAGGGAGGGTAAATGTAAATCAAGAGACTTATAAGTGTCAGGGAAAGAGAGGCAGAGAAAAGCTTAGATAGACAGACTGGGAAGAGGAGGACGGGGATCAAGTAATAGAAGAAGAAATGGGAGGGGGGTGGGAAGGTCACATGGTGGTCTAGGTCACAATCCCGGGTCCTAGGAAGACCTATGAGTGGTCTAACACTGTGAGAGTGTCTGGGTCCACAGGGGTGAGATAACAATTAGCCCAAGGTGACGTTTAAGAAATTTGTCACTGGTGTCTGATAAAATGATTGATAGCTTCTCATTGATCATGAAACCATGTAAACAGGTTTTGACCTCATGGAAGGGAAGGATTGTGTTCCAAGCAGGAGCTATAGTTTTTTGGCTGCCAGGAATATAAATGTGGTCAATTTGTGCTGGTGTATAAATAAGCCTGTAAAGGGGATTTTAATTGGCCTAATGCTGATGCCAAATGACCCAAGCTCCCATCCTGCCTCTTCTTGGATAAGACAATGACACACTGCTGGTATTTAGTAGCCTTCACCATTTTGTGCCCATCTACTTGCCAGAGGCCTACCCAATACATCCCCCGTCCATTGGCCTTTATATTTTCAAGAATAGAATGTCCACACAAAAGTTATAGTTTCTGCACTGTTGCAGATAGTGGTGACATCACACTGACATACTGACAGAGCTCTTCAGCACACCTTGCCATTCATAAGAGCAAACCTTCTGTAGTAGTCACTCAGGCAGGGAACACCAGCACATAAGTGTAGCACTAACACCTGAAGGAGCTGCTGGTTAGATTGGGCTTACCGTTACCTTCTTTTTCCACACTTCACGTCTAGGCGTGTCCAGTGGTAGATGACTCAGTAACTTGAGAGACTGACGACAGATCCACTTAAATGGATTTTATTTGCAAAAACTTAGACAATGAACAGTCTCTTAAAATGGGATCAGAGGGTTGGAAAGGAAGTTCAGGTACTCTTAGCCCTTTTACACACGGTCGGACATTCTGACAACCAAATCCGTTGGATTTTGTCCGACGGATTTTGTCAGATGGATTTTGTCCGAAACTGTTGCATACACACGGTCGGACAAAGTTGTCAGAAAATCCGATTGTACATAACGTGATGACGTTATTTCGTTAAGATGGAACTACATTCAGGCTAGTAGCCAATAGCTTTGGTCTAGGAATTTGATCTAAGCATACGTGGCACTTTGTCCGTCGGAGTAGGCTACGCATGATCGGAGTATGTCCGATCGGAGCATTTTGTCGGAAAATATTACGGACAAGTTGGAAAACTTGGTCCGTCGGATACTCCGACGGAAACAGTCCGATGGAGACCACACACAGTCGGATTATCCTACAAAACGGTCCGATAGGACACATTCCGTCGGAATCTCCGACCGTGTGTACAAGGGATTTGCTTACTTTGACTGCATCCAGAGAATAGCCATTCACTAATGGATGTTCACTCAAGTTGGACAGTCCCTCTCTCACAAGGCCTAGCAGCCAACAAGGTGCTTACTCAGGAACAAGTCTCTGCCACAGACGTTGTTGTAGAACACGTAGGAAAACTAAACTTGTAGAACACTCGTGTGATACCTGGTTCTTTCAGCCAGCTTGGCGATATCCACCAGACCGGATTCTCTTAGGTACTTCAGCTCCTCCAGGCTCTTGCTAAGAAACCAACCCGTAGGTGGCCTTCTTCTGAAGAGTCCTCCCCTGGATAGTGTGAAGTCACTAGGTCTCTCCCAAACCGGAGACGGCACCCAAACACCTCAGAATCCTCCTTTAGTTTCCTTGCCTAGGGCTAGCCAGCCCTGAGACAACATGATCGGGTGGATCCGCACCCCAGGCCATAGCCTTACTGGGGGCTGGTCAGGAGGACCAGGAACATGAAGTCAATACATTCTTCTGGACCGGAACCCCGAACCACGTTGTCACGGTACTACTTACAGTGAACCCACAGACGAGCAGGTGACACGGGATGCCCCAGTTCGTGGAATCTAAGAGCCAGCCGGTGTTCCGCCAGGAACCCTCTCACGAAGGTTTGGACTTAGCTGCGTACTGACCCCAGGTCACGACCCCCCGGGTTCACCCTGCTCGCTAGGGTAGTACCAGAAGACACTGTAGACAAGGATGGATGGATGAAGCAAGGAGAGCCAGATAGTAAGCCAAGGTCAGGGCGGGCTGCAGACAATGTAATCAGAACAAGCCGGGTCGGTACACAAAAGATCAGTTCACGAGAGGTCAGGTAAAACAGGTTACACAAGGGAGCTTCAGAAACAAACATTGCTCAAGCAATGGTAGCTAGTTAGGAAGGGATTTAAATAGAGAAGCACATGAGGGGCTCGACAGGAAGTAGCAGGAAGGAAACATATATTAGGCAACAGGTGAAGGGCGGCGACACCCATAGCTGCAGAGTGCACAGAGCTGAACACCCGACAGTGGAACAACAGATGCCAGCCGACCCACTGCAGTAAAGGTGAGACACAGATCAGCTCCGCAGCTGATCTGTGACACACGTGACATCCGCATCTTAAATACCCTCTCCCAGAAAGCACAGCAAGAGCGCCACTCCCACTGGACGGGCTCTGAGAGAGAGTAACTTAAGCACCCAACCAGACCATAGTTCCATGCCTGCCAGAAGAGACAGTGCCCCCTGTGGTCAGGCCGAACATCTCATGGTCCAGTCAGACTGATGCTGAGGTCCAGATTTAGACAATTTTACCCAAACCAAACTGCAGTTCAGGTGTAACCTTAAATTTGAAAAATACATAGCGCATGCTCTTCAGGAGACAGTACTACAGAAGTAATATGCCTTCTGCCTTTTATAGAGCACCCCCTAAGGAGCCGCAAGCAGAAAGGGATTCCCCACCCTGCACAACCAGGCACACGGCATCTTCACAGCACACTTGAGTCAGAAGAACAGTCCAGCGCTTTGTTTTGTTACTTTATTTAAGGGATTAAACTGGAATAGGGATATTATGGGATGGTCGCTTGATCAAAGCAGTAGAACTCTTCAGCGACACAAGTATATGCAGTCCGTATACAATGTCTTGAAAAAGTATTCATACTCCTTGACATTTTCCACATTTTGTCATGTTATAACCTAAAAACGTATTTTATTGGGAATTTATGTGATACACCAACACAAAGTGGCACATAATTGTCAAGTGGAGGGAAAATGATAAATGGTTTTCAAATTGATTTACAAATAAATGTGTGAAAAGTGTGGCGTGCATTTGTATTCAGCCCCCTTTACTCTGATACCCCTAATTAAAATCTAGTAGAACCAATTGCCTTCAGAAGTCACCTAATTAGTAAATAGAGTCCACCTGTGTATAATTGAATCTCAGTATAAATACAGCTATTCTGTGAAGCCCTCAGAGGTTTGTTAGAGAACCTTAGTGAACAAACAGCCTCATGAAGGCCAAGAAACACACCAGACAGGTCAGGGATAAAGTTCTGGAGAAATTTAAAGCAGGGTGAGGTTATAAAGAAATATTCCAAGCTTTCAATATCTCACAAAGCACTGTTCAATAGATCATCTGAAAATGGCACAACTGCAAACCTACCAAGACATGGCTGTCCACCTAAACTGACAGGCCTGGAAAGGAGAGCGTTAATATTAGAAGTGGCCAAGAGGCCCATGGTAACTCTGGAGGAGCTGCAGAGATCCACAGCTCAGGTGAGAGAATCTGTCCACAGGACAACTATTATTTGTGCACTCCACAAATCTGGCCTTTATGGAAGAGTGGCAACCGTCATCGTCCAGTGCTGATTGGGAGTCCTTGCTGTATTCCTCCTCTGCATGCGGCGCCGCCATCTTCCCCCCCCCCCCCCGGCGTGCTGTGTTTGTTTGCCGATGGATTCCTGAAGAGATCCAAGATATTTCTCCCCCGGTACTCGGCTGCTAGTCTCCGGGATCTTGTGCAAGGTGTGCCATGGGGTTTCTTGCTCATGATACAGCGATCTGGTTGCAGAAAGGCGGGTTAAGGCTGCGGTGTTGTCGGAGCTGTTGTATTAGGCGTCCATCTCTGTTGCGCACCAAGCCACGCCCCCCAGATGTCACATTTCTGTCTACATTTTTGCAGTAGGGGGACTAAGTTGTCAGTAATATATTGGTTCGGGGCCTTTGACATCGCTATCCCAAGATATTTCATTTTGTCAACTATTTTTAACTGGGGTATTCGTATAGGAGTGGGATTAGTTGGTAAATCAACTGGAATAAGTGATGACTTCTCCCAGCTAATAACCAATCCTGAAAATCTACCGAACTCTTCCACTATACGCATTACCTCGACTAATGACCCTTCAGTGTCCCCCAGAAAGAACAGGACGTCGTCCGCGTACAGAGTTATCCTCTCCTCCCCACACTTCCTTTGAAATCCATGCAACGCCGTTGAGGACCTAACTGTACACGCCAAGGGTTCCATCGCTAATGCGAACAGTAAAGGCGACAACGGACACCCCTGTCTCCAGCGGGATCCTTTCCAAATACTCATTATTGATTTTTAACTTTGCGCTTGGGTATCTATATAAAATTTTTAGCAATTGAATAAATTTTTCGCCAAATCCGAACCTTTCCAGGACCCGCCAGAGGTAGCCCCATTCAAGGCTAACAAACGCTTTGGCTGTGTCCAAGGACAGGACAGCTCTCGAGCCAGCGACCTCTGTCGGGACCTGGAGGTTCATATAGACCCTTCTTATATTGACACTTGTGGATCTTCCTGGGATAAACCCTGATTGATCCTCGTGAATACGTTTTGATATGCATTTGTTTACCCTGAATGCCAGCACCTTTGCCACTATTTTAATGTCAGAGCACAATAAGGATATTGGTCTATATGCAGATGCTTCCAGAGGGTCTTTCCCCTCCTTTTGTAAAACTGTAATGGTGGCTTCTGACATTGATAGTGGTAACCTTCCCCCCTTGGCTACCCATCTTAGCGTCTTTAGGAGTTCTGGAAGTAAAACCCCCCCAAATTGCTTATAAATTTCCAGTGGCAGCCCATCTGGGCCAGAAGATTTTCCATTGGACATACTAGCTACTGCCCGTGTCAGTTCCTTCAACTCTATTGGAGAATCAAGCATATTCCTATTATTCTCCGAGAGAGTGGGTAGTTCTATTTTCCCCAGGAACCTCTCCATCCCTCCACTGTCTGGGCTCTGTCGCGATTTATACAATTCCCCATAGAACTCTGAAAAAGTATCCATGATCAGCCCGGGATCGGATGTAACTTCTCCTCGGAGGGTCCTAATCGAGGGTATACCCGACGGAGTGGAATTAGTCCTCACAAGAAGTGCCAATAGACGGCCCATTTTTTCCCCTTCTCCAAAGGAGTTCTGTCTCCAAAAGAGTCTCTTATTTTCAGTGTTTCTTATTATGGCCTCCCTGTATTCCTGCTGCTTAACTAGCCATGTTTTTTGCTTCTTTGAGGTTGGGTCTAATACATGTTGTCTCTCTAATTCCATTACTTCCTTTCTTAGATTTTCTTCCCACACCTTAGGTTTCTTCTTAATTCTTGCAACCTGTTCTATTAACAACCCCCTAAGGAAGGCTTTAGAAGTATTTCCAAATCACCCCCGCTGACGCTGTCCCTTCATTAGTTTCCACAAATTCCTTTAACCTCAGTGTTATTTCTTCTGGATTCTCTATTAATTTCAACCATAGTGGATTTATATTCCACCTTATTAGTGTGTTCCTGACGTTTAAATTTACAGTAATAACTAGAAGAGAATGGTCCGATACTCCCCTTGGCCAGTACTCTATGCTTTTTATTAACCACTTTCAGACCGGACCAATTTGCTGGTCGAAGACCAGACCACTTTTTGTGATTCAGCACTGCGTCGCTTTAACTGACAATTGCGCGGTCGTGCGACGTGGCTCCCAAACAAAATTGACGTCCTTTTTTTCCCACAAATAGAGCTTTCTTTTGGTGGTATTTGATCACCCCTGCGGTTTTTATTTTTTGCGCTATAAACAAAAATAGAGCGACAATTTTGAAAAAAACGCATTATTTTTTACTTTTTGTTATAATAAATATCCCCAAATATCCCCAAAAATATATAAAAAAACATTTTTTTCCCTCAGTTTAGGCCGATACGTATTCTTGGTAAAAAAAAATCGCAATTAGCGATTATTGATTGGTTTGCGCAAAAATTATAGCGTTTACAAAATAGGGATAGTTTTATAGCATTTTTATTAATAATTTATTTATTTTTTTTTTTTTTTACTAGTAATGACGGCGATCAGCGATTTTTATTGTGACTGCGACATTGTGGGGGACCCATCGGACATTTTTGACACATTTTTGGGACCATTGTCATTTATACAGTAATCACTGCTATATAAATGCAGTGATTCCTGTGTAAATGACACTGGCAGTGAAGGGGTTAACCAGTGGGTGGCAGTGTAGGGGTTAAGTGTTCCTAGGGGTGTGTTACTAACTGTGGGGGGGTTGGGCTTTCATTTAGTGAACACTGTTCTCTGCTCCAATCACATGGAGCAGAGATCAGCGTCACTAGTTGCTAGGCAGAATGGAGAAATGTTGTTTACAACGGCACTTCTCCATTCGGCCGCTCCGTGAGACGATCGCGGGGATGCCCGCGGCGATCGAGTCCGCGGGTCCCCCGACCGGACTCACGGGGGTCCCGAACAGTGCGGGAGCGCGCCGCCGGCGGCACGCTCCCGATGGCAGGGCGGCAAATTTAAAGGGACGTACATGTACGCCCATTTGCCTGCCCGTGCCATTCTGTCGACGTACATCGTTGTGCGCTGGTCGGCAACTGGTTAATTGAGATGCTTCACTATTACCCATTGCCAAATCTATGCGGGAGAGTGCATGGTATGTGCTAGAGAAACAGGAGTATTGCCGGGAGTTAAGATTTCTAACTCTCTATAAGTTCCACCAACCCAATTCCTCCAGAAATTGGCCCAAACGACCTTCCGCTGGCCTAACTGTCTTATTTCCTGGTGGGAATCTGTCCTGACTAATATCAAGGACTGCGTTGAAATCCCTCATAATTAATATCGGAATATTCACCTTATCCTCTACAAACTTTAATAACCGGTATAGAATCTCAAGTTTAAACGAGGGGGGGGGGGGGATATACACACTATTCGCCAATACATATGGTGTACTCTCTATCAAACAATCCAAAAAAATATAGCAACCATGTGGGTCAATACTGAAATCTCTACAGGAGAATTACACCTCCTTCTTAACCAGTATGCTCACCCCTCTAGAGTAAAAGGAGTACACTGAGTGATATTGATTTATAAACCGCTTTCTATTAAATTGTGTGTTGGTGTCTTTAGTTAAGTATGTCTCCTGAAGACATATCAGACCTGCCTTCTGGGCTTCCAGTGCAGATAGCACGATGACCTTTTTGGTAGGATTGCCCACCCCCCGAATATTCCAATAAACTATATTTAAAGATTTTGACATCATCACGTAAATATAAAAAACTGAAAATAGTGCTATTCCAGTTTTTTCCCCCTTAACTATACCAAGAAAAACCATAATAGAAAAAAACTTAAACCCACCGTAGGCCCAGACTTCTCTGTACAGGTGGTATGTCTATTATTTTGATGAACTCTCTGTCTTTGACTGACAAGGCTATTTTGTTGTCATCACTTGTAGTACAAAACACTGTGTTACCTAGGTTGTCATCACAAAGGTTAGGAGTGACATCAGGTACTTGGATAATGTCAAGAGGCTTCTCTTTTACTTCATAATGGCGAGGGCACTGTTTGAAGTGGGATGCACGTCCGTTTCCTAATATGTAAGTTTTGAAGGAGTGGATCTCGGATGACGTATGCATTCTATCCACGCATACGTCGCCCACGATTACCCAGCTTAGATCAAGTTTTTGTGCGTAAGGGGCATCATAAGGTCCACTGCACTGCTTGCTTAGTACTTTGTGTAGTCTGAGAATGTCTCTTCCTATCAAGATCAATATATCAGCATTCTGTCCATTGTTGGAATTTCATTAACAAGGTGCCTCAAGTGAGGATGCTGATATGCAGCATCTGGAGTAGGAATTTCTTCCCTTTCATCTGGTATCTGGCCACACTCAACTAATGTTGGTAGGGGTATGCCCTCTCCCTTATTGATATGAGAGACCATGAACTCATCGGCACTTCTACCGAAGGTCTCTTCACGACCAGAACAGGTTCTGAGAGTAAACGGTGATGTGTATCCCTCTATACCAAAGATCTCAAAGAATTTAGGCTTAACCAGGGATCTGTTGCTCTGTTCATCTATTATGGCATACATACTAATAACTTCCTCAGGTTTGGGTATATCTTGACTAGGCATATCTTAGCACAGCATTTGTGATCTAAGCCTTCTCCACAGACTTCTCTACATGAAGAAGAAACGTTAGCTGTGGCTGGAGCCATGACTTGAGACAGGGCTGGAGGTAGAAGGCTGCTGTGAATTGTCTGATGGTGGGTCCAGATGCATAGCTGTAACATTTCTGTCGCTACTGCATTCTGTGCACTTGATGACAACTTTAAAGTCTTTAGCAAAATGTCCATAACAAGCACAGCACCTGTAGCGTATTCCAAGTTTCTGAAGAATCTCCCTGCGCTCTTGTAGCATCTTTGCCCTAAGCCCACAACATTTCTTTAGGGATTGAGGCTTCTTGTGAATAGGGTACTGACGATTAGGGTCTTTATCTCTGTCACCCGAATCGCTCTTGTGAGCAGGAGAGGATATGGGTAATGAGATGTCTGTCCTTTTAACAGATATTGAAAAATTAAAGTCTCTACGCTTAGCTGCTATTTTATCATTCCTTGATGAAGATGAAGCAGGCAAGTTGGTTTCAATGAAGCTGAAGCTGGGATAATTTCTCATCCAGGCTTGATCACTGATGAACCTGCAAAAATATGGGAATGGAGGAAAAGATACGTTATAGTCTTTTTTGTACCTTGAGCTTTGTTGTGCCCATTTCTCTTACAGGCCATATGGCAGTTTAGACACCACTGGATTGACAACATGAGCAGTGTCCAGTAGGCTTGTGCAATTCGTTTCGTAACGAATCTAAATTCGGCCGAATTTTGCATCTTTTGGACATTCGGATGCATCCGAATGTCCGAATAAAAAAATAACGAATAACAACGAATACGAAAGAAATATAACGAATTAATTTGAATGAATTTGAATGAATTCAAATGAATTTGGTAATACTTTAAAGATCTAATGAAACAAAAGGGCAGCTCAAAGTAAATCGTATAGTCCAATCAGCTAATTAATTTTGTGTCAGAGGTTGGATTACTGGCAAAGTGCATTCCTGAGAACTGAGCTAGAAGGGTGTTGTATTGTATTTGAGCCGAGGAGAAGAGACGTTGTCATTGTGTGTGTTAAAAGATTCAATAAACAAACGAGTTTCCAAACTACGAATCGATGCATCCGAATGTCCGAATAAAAAAATAACGAATAACAACGAATAAGAAACAATTATAACGAATGAATTCAAATGAATTCAAATGAATTTGGTAATTATTTAAAGATCTAATGAAACAAAAGGTCAGCTCAAAGTAAATCTTATAGTCCAATCAGCTAATTAATTTTGTGCCGGAGGATGGATTACTGGCAAAGTGCATTCCTGAGAACTGAGTTAGAAGGGTGTTGTATTGTATTTGAGCCGAGGAGAAGAGACGTTGTCATTGTGTGTGTTAAAAGATTCAGTAAACAAACGACTTTCCAAACTACGAATCATTATCACGAATGTCTATACATACATAAAAAGGGAATTTCAACGAATAGGAACGAATGAATTCGACACTCTACGAATAATAACGAACTATCCGAAAACGTCTTAACGTAACATAATGAATATAACAGAACGAAATGATGTATTTTACGAATGACAACGAACCGAAACTAAACAAAATTTTCCATTGTGCACAAGTCTAGTGTCCAGGAAGCTTAGTCTAGACATGGGTCTGCCTTTGCCAACTCCAGCTCCATGAGAAGATCACTCTGATTGGAGCTTTCGATAGTCTTTGTTCCCTATTTTTGGGAAGTTTTGCAGTCACTTTCTATGGCTTCAGAACTACCATAGGCTTTCTCAAGTCTTACTGTGTATTTTTTGCAAACAGCCACTGGTAACATTCATACGCAACAGATAAGCGATCTATAGAGTCTTTTAGTTCAGCTCATCAATCATTAAAGTGTAACTGACATGCAGTGTGAAGTTCTGTCCCATAAGTCTGACATTTTGCTGGAGAACTCATCTCTAGCAGTGTCTTGGTTTTATTGTACGTTTGGTTCTTACGCTCTGTTCGGAAATATCTGCAGAATCTGCTCCTTTTACATCTGTGGGTTCATAGGCATCATGAATCTGCTTTGGTTCAGCTAGAAAAGGTTATTGTCTAGACTTTTTTCATATTTTTGCAATAAACGGTACTGTCTCTTTAAGAAGATGAACAGCAGCTTAGACAGGTGGGATAACACAGTTCAATGTAGAGAAACAGTTTTTAACAATCACATGAAGTGCAGTAAACTCATGCAACCATGTACTTCACAAGATGGCAGATGGCACTGAGCTTGATTGCAGATCAGGCGCACACATATACACAGCAGCCTGTGGGAATTCTATACATCTTTTGACTATTCTGACTCCGATTGTTGTGAAGCGGCTATCTCTTGTGATGCCTGGCCTGTATAAGATATAATCACTGAGGACAATCCTCATCGGATAGTTTGAACTCACCAAATACCGATTCCATCCACAAGATGCTTTTATTCTGAACATCAGGTTACAGCAGATGACAGGATACAAACAGATAAATAGGTTGTAGTATTTATGTGGTCAAAAGATGATATTGTCTGTAGCTTACAATGCAGAATACATGGGCCCTGCTACATGTGACTTGTAGCTGCAACCATGACATAGGAAGTACAAACACGGGAAGAATGGTGGAGCATTACATATAAAAGGAAGTGTGTTATAACATAAGGGAAAAAGAACATAAGAAACAAGTGCATTACCACAAAAGGTCACTAGACCATGGCAGCATGTGAACTAAATATAAAAGTCCATAGAAAATGGTTAAGGAACAATCTATTAGAAATTCTATGCCCCATTGGGGCAGCACAGTGGGGATGGTGTGTTCAGGGGGTTGTGCAGTGTTAGTTTTTCGCCACATATAGCGTTTTGCTTTTAGGCCTAAAAGTTCTATGTTGGTCTCATCTGACCAAAGAACCTTCTTCCACATGTTTGCTGTGTCCCCTACATGGCTTCTCGCAAACTGTAAACGGGAATTCTTATGGCTTTCTTTCAACAATGGCTTTATTTTTGCCACCCTTCCATAAAGGCCAGATTTGTGGAGTGCACAACTAATAGTTGTCCTGTGGACAGATTCTTCCGCCTGAGATGTGGATCTCTGCAGCTCTTCCAGAGTTACCATTGGCCTCTTGGCTGCTTCTCTGATTAATGCGCTCCTTGCCCAGGCTGTCAGTTTAGGTGGATGGCCATGTCTTGGTAGGTTTGCAGTTGTGCCATACTCTTTCCATTTTCGGATGATGGGTTGAATAGTGCTCCGTGAGATGTTCAAAGCTTGGGATTTTTTTTTTATAACCTAACCCAGCTTTAAACTTCTCAACAACTTTATCCCTGACCTGTGTGGTGTGTTCCTTGGCCTTCATGGTGCTGTTTGTTCACGAAGGTTCTCTAACAAACCTCGGAGGGCTCCACAGAACAGCTGCATTTTTTTACTGAGATTAAATTACACACAGGTGGACTCTATTTACTAAATGGGTAACTTCTGAAGGCAATTAGTTCCACAAATTTTAGTTAGGGGTATCAGTGTTAAAGGGGCTGAATCCAAATGCACCCCACACTTTTTTTTTTTTTTAAATTGTAGTTTTTATTGAGAGAATTTTTTTACAGAAAATGAAAATATACAGAACTGACAATAGACAGAGAAAGTCTGGAGCATACCGTATTGGAGAGACTGATATAACCTCATGGTGGCTACAGATATACAGTAGCAGTCAAAGGATAAAAATAAATAACTAAAAGAAAACAAAGCAAAACAAAACGCATAAAGGAAATAAACAACAGAAAAGTATTACGTAAAACAATATTAAAATAAAAAGAAAGACTGAGAGACATCATATATGTCGTAATGCAGGGGTTGGGGTCTTGAACTGGTGCTTCAATAACATGACTAATATCTGACAAAAGAGGGCTACATACCACTATAAATTTCCTCAAGACATAAGGTAAGCTTTGAGTGGCCATTGGGCCAGCAGAAAAAGACTTAAAGTACCGACAAGATACAAAACATTGGGGAGCGAGAAGGTCAGGGAACACTAGGAGATGGACACCGACCAGGTGGCTAGGGGTACCAAGTGCACCCGTGGGAGCCCAAAGGTCGAGGCATCCCATGGGGTCCAAATCACGCCAAACCGGTCAATCCCATCTTCCACCATAGCCGTCAAATGTTCCATCCTGCGTATGTCCTTGATGGTTTGTATCAGCTGAGTCTGGGTTGGGGGCTGAGTAGACAACCAATTAGAGGGGATAGCTCTTTTAGCAGCAAGCAGCACATAGGAGGCTAATTTATTAGCTGCCTTTCCCAACTCCGGGAAGGGAAGGCCTAGGAGAAAGTGGACAGGATCCAATGGAATGGGGGTGTCAAAAATCTGCTGGAGCATGTGAGATACCATGGACCAGAAAGGAGTCATTAGAGCACATTGCCAAAAGATATGATAATGCGTTCCCTTGGTCCTCCCACACCTCCAGCACATGGGAGAAAGAGAGGGGTCATACCGATGAATAACCTCGGGGGTCCTATACCAGAACAGTAGGACTTTATATGCTGTCTCTCTCTGTGCCACGCATCTGGAAATTTTAGAGGTGGAGGACCAAATTCTGGACCATTGCGGGAGAGTGATTTGTTGATTAAGGAGCTGCGTCCATTTGTCCATGTAGGAGTGGGATAGGGCAGTGAGAGAGGACCTCTGCTGCAGTATATGGTAAATACTAGAGATAAGCTTTGCTTGGTAGGGGCCCTGGGAGCAGAGCAGCTCAAAAGGCGTCGGTGTGGTGAGGGAGAGAGAGGGGGAAAGAGTTGAAAAGTAGTGAGTTATCTGGAGGTACGAATACCGCATGTGGTTTGGGAGTTGACTGTCAGTTTGGAGGGCCGAAAAGGGCTTAAGTTTACGCGTGACAGGGTGAACGAAGTGGCGGAGTTGGAACAATCCCTCTTTAGCCCAGGGAAACATACGAACATGCGATAGACTGTCAGGAACTAAAGGATTAAACAGCACATTAGAGAGGGGGGGACAGGGTGATGACAATGCAAATTTGGAAGAGCAGGAACGCCACAGTCTAAGCGTGAACAACATGGGACCCAGGCAGAGATCCAGAAGCCCGGGGTCCCCCATTGTGCCCCGGCGACCACGCCAAGGAGCAAGGATGGGTCGGATATAGGGAACCCATCTCAATCTCCGTCCAGCGATTCGGAGGTCTCAGGCACGACCAAGAGACTATCAAGTGCAAATGAGATGCCAGATAGTATTTGTAGACATCCGGGGCACCCATGCCCCCCTGATCCTTGGGGGCAAAAACCACCGAACCGGCCACTCTATGGGCCCTGCCATTCCAAATAAATTTCAAGAACTAGCGCTTAAGCAACTTAATCTGTGACATCGGGATGGGGACAGGCAAGGTTTCAAAATAATATAACAGTTTTGACATGATGGACATTTTTAGCACATTAATTCGGCCTATCCAGGACAGAGGAAGGGAGGTCCATCGAGATAACATACTGTTGATAGACTTAAACAAAGGGATGTAATTGGTCGGGTAAAGGGCGGAGTAGGAAGTCGTTAGCTGAACCCCAAGATATTTGAGGGACGATGTGCACCATCGGTAGGGGAATGTATTTTGCAGATGCAGAAGTTCCTCCGGGGGAACATGGAGGGGGAGGGCCTCCGTCTTTGCCGTGTTGACCTTATAGCCTGATAGGGAACTAAATTGAGTGAGTAGGGCATGCAGGGAAGGGAGGGAAATGTGGGGACTGGTCAGAGTAAGGAGGACGTCATCCGCAAATAAGGATAATTTATACTCCCTTTGCCGCATGGGTACCCCCTTGATATCAGGGTGAGATCTGATAGCCTCTGCCAGGGGCTCTAGGCAGAGTATAAAGAGGAGCGGGGAGAGAGGGCAACCCTGTCTCGTCCTGTTTGTCATAAGGAATGATTGGGAGGTGAAGGACAGTAATCGGACCTGGGAAGAGGGGTTGGAGTATAGGGATTGTAGTGCCGAGAGAAAGGGTCCCCGTAGTCCAAATCTAGTGAGGGTTGCGAACATGTAGGGCCAGCTTAACCTGTCAAACGCCTTTTGGGCATCCAGACTGAGAATCAGGGCAGGGCGGCGAACCCTGTTCAGCATGTCAATTATGTCTATAGTTCGCCAGGTGTTGTCACCCGCATGTCTGGTAGGAACGAAGCCCACCTGGTCTCTGTCTATGAGCTTCGTCAGGAATTGGGACAAACGGTTGGCAAGGATTTTTGTAAATAGTTTGTAGTCTGAATTTAAAAGGGCTATAGGTCTGTAGTTGTCTGGTAGGGTCGGGTCCTTGTCCTGTTTAGGTATGACCTTGATGAAGGAGTGAAGAAAATGTTGGTGAGGGGACTTACCTAGAAGCAGCGAGTTATACAGGGTCACTAGATGAGGCGACAGGATGGGGAGGAAAATTTGTAAAACATTTTGACAATCATTTATAATTTTCCTGCCACTTCACATTTATGCACCACTTTGTGTTGGTCTATCACATAAAATTCCAATAAAATACATTTATGTGTTTGGTTGTAACATGACAAAATGTGGAAAATTTCAAGGGGTATGAATACTTTTTCAAGGGACTGTATGTACTACTATTGAATCGATGTTATGTAGTTACAAAATCCATTGAAATGCTCAATTATGCTACTTATTAATGTGAACAGGCTACTTACATGATATTGTGAATAAGCATTTGAATGTACTTTTCTATATATGAGTCTACTGCTCTATGTTTATCACAGTGTATTGATAAAATTCCAATAAAGATTATTTTAGAAAAAATAAAAAGCCGCTATACATGTAGCAGAGCAGAGGAAGGGTGGGCAGGAGTTCACTTTTTGGCTGCAAATCTCCTTTAAAGTATATGTAAACCCTCACCTTGTAAAATAATTCATTCAGTTTAGTGATAACAAAAAAATGTATATATCGGACAGTGTAAGAAAATATATAAATAAATAATTATTTATTTTTTAAAGACCCCCCCATCCCTCCGTGCTCACGCGCAGAAGTGAACGCATAAATAAGTCACGCACGCATGCTCACACCACATATGTGAGGTATTGCTGCAAACATTAGAGCAAGAGCAATAATTCTATACCTAGACCTCCTCTGTAACTCTAAACAGGTAACCTGTAATTTTTCTTAAAGCATTGCCTTTGAGAATTTTTAGGTATTGTAGTTTGCTGCTATTCCAATTTTAAAGTGTGACATGTTAGGTATCTATTTACTCGGGTAACATCAGCTTTTATATTTTTCCCCAAAAAATTGGGTTATATATTTTGCTCTTTTGCATTAAAAGTGTATTATTTCCCCAAAAATTGCATTTGAAAAAACGCTGCGCAAATACCGTGTGACATAAAAAATTGCAATGCACATAGACCGGCACGCTCTCGGCCACTTCTGGTAGAGACGTGCCACACAAGCATTTTGCTTGTCCTTAGTTTCTACCCTCCCCTTATCCCCTATTGTTCCGTCCCTACCTTCCCATACCTCTCCTGGCAGCATTTTTGTTTTTGGGCTTAGGGGACACCCTGCTGTGAGGATAGTGGGGGCCCCCGTTGGCGGCTTAGTTTGACTCCGCCCCACTGCCTCCCCCCCCCTCCCTTTTCCCTGTCGTGTCTTAGTCCTTCCCTATCCCACTCTTACCCCCCCCTTCCCTTCCCTTTCCCCCCCCCCTTCCTTCCCCCCCCCTTCCTCTTTTTTTTTTTTCCTTCTCTTCCCCTTCTGGTTGAGGATGGACAGCCTGACACTGTACTCCTTAAACGCGAAAGGTCTTAACATCCCAGAGAAACGCCGTATGTTGATGCACGACTTAAGAAGAGCGAAAATTGACAGCGCCAGCAGTGGTCAGATTGACCGGGGAATGGGGCGGAGCGCCATGACGTAGAAGCAGCCGCTCGCCGGATCTCCTGAGGACCTCGCTCTGTCTCCCCCCCGGCGTGCTCTCGATGCTGCACTACGTGCCACTCTATTGGCCCACGGAGAGCTCCAGCAACGCCGCGCCGATTCGAACCGGCTGCGGCGGTTCTCGTGGCCCTGGCACACACGCTAGTCGGCTGGCCGGCGCGGCCTGAGCTCTAACACACAGTAAAACGCTCACATCCTGCTTCTGTTCGGGCCCGTGAATCGGTGGAAGGTCCGGCGGATGCCCACCCCTCAGCGAGGAAGACCCCTGTCCAGAAGACAGCTGAACCTGGCGCCTGGAGAGGAGCTGCTGTTCTAAGGAGCTGTGCTTGGCGGTCGATCCATGATGTCGGGACAGCGGTAAGGCAAGCGGTCAGACGGGGACGGGGGCAGCCTAAGGTTGGAGGAGGGCACGGACAGTATATCAGACAGGAAGATATCCCCCTGGTTATAGCTCGGGCTTATTGGGAGTGTACCCCTCCCCCCTGCTCCTTTATGGAACAAGTAGGCTGGTTTTGAATGCGGACCCCCGAAGGACAGTACTTCCCCTGCATGCCCCATACCTGTTGCAGCTATGCTTTAAGTGTTGTTGGAGAGGAGAGGGGGAAGAGATAAGAAGAGAAAAGTAATAAACTGTTTGCTGCTGGAACCTGCTCCATCTTTTGAACCCCCCTTTGAACACAAAAGAACAGTTTAATATATATGTATATAACCAAAGGGTGAAGTCTGTGCCGCTTTGAACAGAAGGCACTGGATGTATCTTGAAGTTTAATGTCTGACGTAAGAGTTTCTCTCACTGGAAAAATGGAAAAATGCATTTAAAACCTTCCCTTGCTGTGTGATTATTTTGCTCGCCTCCATCTGGTAGTTAAAGGACTGGATATATTTGATATCGCTTTCTGCTTTTTGATTTTAGGGCGAGATAATTTATTACCAGTGTAAGCCGAATTCATTATAACAGCTATAACAATATTAATATCAATAACTTTCTGTTACCTAGTTTACTACGCTATAAGTAAACCGTGGAGTTATACGGTATGGACTTGGACAGAGGATTTACTCATAACGTGGAAAGTAATTGAATTATGTCCCCTTCTTGTTTCTCTTTTTTTTTTTTCCTTGAAAAGCAAGCTAACGGCTGTCGTCGATACTTTTGATTTAATTGTACCTCATTGTGGGTGGTATTGGATCCCTGGGAGATTTTCAGCAGTTTGGAAGGGAGGTATATTAGATTAGGGTGGAGATAGGGGGGAAAGGAAGGAAGAGGAAAAAGGGAGGGGGAAAATAGTAAAGAGAATAACCTGGTGATAGTTAGATAGTGGGAGGGGAGCCTAGGTCCTACCAAAATGAGGGGAAAGACAGGTAAAGCAAATAAGACGATCACCCCGGCTGCAAACCCGGTCGGAATCCAAAAATACATGGCTGCAAATTCTAGTATAAGAGAGGATGAAGTGACCGGTAGCCCCAGGACAGAAAAGCCATCCCGCTTGGGCCCTAGTAGACAGAAGGGGAAGAGGGTAGGGGGGTAAAAAATCCTGCCATAAAGTCAAGTGAGCTTAAAAAAAAAAGTGGAGTAAACCCACAGAATGAAGAAGTAGGTCAGAATAATCCCCGGGGAGAGGTGGAGGTGGTTAACAGAGAGGCAGAAGAAATGGCTTCGGATAGTCATGGGGAAACCCCCCAGCCCCCACAAATTAGGGAGATGCTCTCTGAGATGTTCTCGAGAATGGAGGTCTCTCTAAGGGCGGATATCGCAACAATAAGAAGTGATATAGGTTTGGTCTTAGGGAGAGTGGAGGAGATAGAAAACAGAGTGGAGATTCAAGAGCATAAGATGGATGGAATTTTAGAGCAGATAACAGCCCTTCGGAGGGCAAATAGAACAATTAGATATAAGTTGGAGGACCAAGAAAATAGAAGTAGGAGGAAGAACATACGGATAAAAGGTCTCTCTGAGACATATAGCGGTTCCGCCCTTGGAGGGATAGCTCAACAGATTTTTAACCCCCTACTGGACAAGGAAGTTACAGTCCCGTTGAAAATTGATAGAATACACAGAACGACACGACCTCGGGGAATTAGATCAGAAGCACCTCGAGACGTCATAGTGAGATTTCATCACGTAGCAGAAAAAATGCAGGTAATGAGAAGAGTGAGAATACAGTCTGGGGTGGTCCATGAGGGCACGGAACTGCAGATTTACTCTGATT
The DNA here is from genome assembly GCF_037356315.1 of Lithobates pipiens. Lineage (NCBI taxonomy): Eukaryota > Metazoa > Chordata > Amphibia > Anura > Ranidae > Lithobates > Lithobates pipiens. The sequence continues at coordinate 418,826,887 of NW_027507718.1, forward strand.
TAGCGGGGGAGACACTGGGAAGAAGGAGATACTTAAAACCACTCACGGAATTATTGAGAGCGGCGGACATCTCATATCAATGGGGATTTCCAGCATGCCTCATAGGAAAGAAAGAGGGACGATCTGCAGTTCTACGCTTCCCAGAAGACCTCCCAGAATTTTGTGAGCAGTTAGGTATACATCCTGCCCCACAGATAGAATGGGCTTGTGAAGATGCATTAGGGGGTGAGGGGAATAGCACCCAGGGGAGGAAGAGGCAGGATGGACCGAGCATTTGGAGACGAAAGAATCCGATTACTTGAAGTGAGTTGAGTTATGGGCCACGTTGGGAGCTGAGGAGTGCGGGGGGAGGGGAGATGGGGGGAGGGTGGGAGGGAAGGCTGGGGGAGTCTCAGACGGATAAGGGTGCGAGCCCCAGGGACACTATGGGGGTGAGGCGAATACAAATATCGGTCCACCAGTGCCATAGGCCTAACGGGAAGGGGGGTGTCCTACCCAGTCTAACAAGACGTTCCGTTATAGGACAAGGGGGGAGGAGGGAGGGGAGAGGGGGGGAGAGAGGGAGAGGGAGGGGGGGTGTTTTTGGTTGCTTCTTGGGGCTCTCACTCGGTCCTCCCATAGGGCTAGTAGGGACAGGTACCACTGGATCCACTGGACGCCTCAAAAAAAAAAAAGAGGGGGAATTACCCCGGGTAGGGAGGTATGGTAGTTCTTAACGTTATTACTTATAATGTAAGGGGTTTAAATACAAAAAGGAAAAGATATAGGATAAACGATGAATTGCAATACATGGAAGCAAATATAGTATGTCTTCAAGAGACGCATATAACATGCACTTCTGGGGTTAGATTGAATTCGGCTAATTTTCCGGTTTGGTTTTATGGGGATTCCCCATCCCCCTACTCGAGAGGGGTTGCGATAGGCTTCAGTAGAACAACGAGGTTTAACCTAGAAGAGTGACTAGTGGATCCGGAGGGTCGATACCTGTGTCTAAAGGGCAGGCTGTTTAATTTTAAATGTACAATTGTCAACATATATGCCCCAAACAAGAATACGGGTAGATTCCTGAAGAAAGTATTGAATAAAATAGAAGACTTTAAAGAAGGGAAATTAATCCTGGCAGGGGATTTCAATTGGAGTATGAACCCTAAAATAGATACTACAGGGGCGGGCCCCAGGATATCTGAACATAAACAGAGAATGTTTTTAAGGGTGTTAACCGCATATCAATTACAGGATACCTGGAGAACACTGCATCCAAAAGATAGGGATTATACATGTTTTTCCTCGGTCCATGGTTCCTTCTCCCGAATAGATTATATCTTTTTGGAACACTCATTCCTAAGGGCACTTAAGAAGGCCGAAATAAAAATAAGAACAGTTTCAGATCACGCACCTGTGTTGATCCAGCTGGAGATCAGGAAGGATCATGGACCGAGGATGAATTGGAGACTGAATGAATCTCTACTACAGGATAAAGATACAGTAGGAAGGATCGAGCATGAGATTGCACAATTTTTTAGTCTGAACGACATACCGGAAATCTCTAGCCCTGTATTATGGGAAGCGCACAAAGCAGTCATAAGAGGGGTATTAATAGGGATCGGTGCAGGGAAAAAGAGAGAGAGAGAGAGGAGGAAAACTCTACTATATGAGGAAATCCAGAGATTGGAGCAGATGAGGAGACCAAGGGGGCTTCGGGACACCCAAGATTTAATAATAAAAAAACGAGAGCTAGATGATTGCTTGGAGCAGGATAGGAGAACTGCTTACCATATTTTGGGAAGAGAAAGGTACCAGTGGGGGAATAAACCAGGTAAATGGCTGGCTAGGAGGGTGAAGGAAAAGAAAAGTAGAACTTTTATCCCAAAAGTGAGAAATGCTGAGGGGGACATACAAAATATGCCAGATGATATTGTGAACACATTTTATACATATTATCGGGGCCTCTATAATATCGGTCAACAGGATAAGGTAGAGAATCGAGGATGGGAGGAAATAAAGGATTACTTAAATCGGATAGATATCCCCAGGGCCAAGCAAATAGAAATGGAAGCACTAGAAGCCCCAATATCAAGGGGGGAGGTTGAGAGGGCGATCAAAAATACAGCTAAGGGAGGTTGCCCGGGGCCTGATGGTTTCCCGATTTCATATTACAAGCAATTCCAAAAACAGCTAGTCCCAAAATTATGTGACTACTTTAATGCAGTGGGGAAGGGCGAAAAATTTCGAGAAGAAACACTCTTGACACATGTGGTCCTGATCTTGAAAGAGGGAAAGGACCCAACTGCAGTAGAAAGCTATAGGCCAATTTCCCTACTAAACTCAGACATTAAATTGTTTGCAAAAATTATCGCTGAAAGATTAGGACCCCATGTGTCAGAGTGGATACTGCAGGATCAGGTTGGATTTATTCAAGGGAGAGAAGGACGGGATAACACACTAAAGACCATTATGTTATGCCAAGAAGCCGTAAGACAGGGTGCCCCCACGGTACTCATGTCGATAGATGCGGAAAAGGCATTTGACAGAGTGGGGTGGGGGTTCCTGTTCGAAGTGCTGGAACGGTATGGATTAGGGGAGCGGATGAGGGGCTGGATTGAAGCCCTATACACCCACCCTAAAGCTAAAATAAGAATAAATGGGGCCCTGTCCTGTCCCCTTGAGTTGTTCAACGGGACAAGACAGGGTTGCCCGCTATCCCCATTATTATTTATATTGTCGCTTGAACCCCTGCTGATGGCCATTAGGATGAATCAAAACATTCATGGGATACAGGCTGTTGAGAGGGAGTTCAAGGTCGCGGCGTTTGCGGACGACCTTTTGCTCTATATTACCAACCCTGGGTCTTCCATACCAGCGATAATGGAAGAATTATCAAAATATGGGAAGGTTTCTAACTTTAAGGTTAATATAACTAAATCCGAAATTTTGAATCTAAACACGCCAATAACAGAGCAGAGCACCCTCCAATCTAAATTTCCCTTTAGATGGTGTGGGAGGGAATTGGCCTATTTAGGAATAAGGTTGACAGCAGAGATGAGTGATCTGTTTGAGGCCAACTATATACCCATACTAAATAAAATTAAACAACATTTGGAAAAGTGTCAATATAAAGCTCTATCATGGACAGGTAGAATAAACGTAGTTAAAATGTTTATTTTACCAATTTTCACTTATACATGCCAAATGATCCCAATAGCGTTACCACAGGTCTATCTAAATAAACTTAAAACTATGATTAATAGATTTATATGGAAAAAAAAGCGGCGAGGGTGGCACTGAATACCTTGATAAGAAGTAAAGATAGGGGAGGGTTGGCAATGCCTGATTTTAAAAAGTATTATGAGGCCATAGCAATCTCACGAATCCCGGATTGGATACACAATAAAAAGGGAAAGGACTGGGTGGAATTAGAAATTAAGTTAAGTAGAAGGGAATTAGGGGAAATAGTATGGATACCTGCAAAATATAGAGAATTAGGCCATAGCACAAATACACTGACAAAAAACCTACTTCAGATATGGGACACAATAAATAAGAGACATAACTGGGAGCACAACTCACCATTAATGCCACTATTGGACACTCAATTTTTTTATCCCAGGTCAAGAGGAATATTTATATTATAGTAGATGGGTTAAGAAAGACAACATTAAATTACAGGAGGTGATGGAAGGAAATAGGATTTGCACATATGAGGAAATTATAGGGAAATGGGGTCACAAACCATTAGATAAATGGAGATATTATCAATTATATTATTTCATTCAGTCTCTATCACAGCCACTACGGGGTAAGGAACAATTTAGACCATTGGAGAAGCTATTAGTGAACCGTCAGTGCCTAGAAAAAAGGATCTCAAAACTCTATAAAATCCTAATAGAAAGAATAGAGCAAAACTACCCCCCTACCTAGAAAAGTGGGAAAGTGAAATTGGGCCCTTAAGTAACGATCATCATAGAAATAGGATAATTAGACGAACCTATTCGGTTGCTATAGACTCACAAACACGAGAGATGTCATATAAACTTTTAACAAGATGGTACATAACCCCACAACAAGGAAATAAAATATGCAGTGCGACCCCCCGGTCATGCTGGAGAGGTTGCTTGGGGGAGGGGTCATTTGCTCATATATGGTGGCTGTGTATCAGGAAATAAATGCTGGCGTATTCTGGCGCGGGCGGTCCGAGACATTAAGACACAGACCTATGTCCCTCGAATTCGGTCAGAAGCGAACGTGGATGTCGGCCTCCCGCATCAGATAGCGGCTGCGTTCAAAATTTTTTACAATACCCTCTACAATCTGCCACCCCCTCCGGGAGGACGACCTCTGATGGAGGCGTATGTAAGTTCTAGTCAGATCCCTACATTATCACCTGACAGCGTAGCTGAATTGGAGGCCCCCGATAACTCCTGAAGAGTTGGAGTCGGCGCTTAATACGGCTAAACCTGGGAGGGCACCTGGACCGGATGGCTTCACTCTCCCGTATTATAAGACATTATTCCCCATCCTTAGCCCTCATATGGTGACCTTTTTTAATGACATAGGGAACACAGCCACCTTCGTCACTGATACCACTCGGGCCCATATCACGGTCATCCCCAAGGAAGGCAAAGACCCCTTGGCCTGTAGTAGCTACAGACCAATCTCGTTGTTGAACACGGATCTTAAATTATTCACCAAGATATTAGCAACCCCCTTGGCCAGACACGTACAGTCCCTAGTCCATCAGGATCAGGTGGGCTTCATTCCCACGAGGGAAGCCAGAGACAGCACAACCAAGGTATTGAATTTGATCCACATCGCGAACCAGGGCCCCACTCCTTCCGTTTTCCTAAATACAGATGCTGAAAAAAGCCTTTGACAGGGTTAACTGGGCGTATATGTTCCCTGTCCTCCACCATATAGGCTTAGGTGAGAAAATGATTAGGTGGATAGCCCAATTATACGGTGCCCCAACGGCACAAATTAAAGTGAATGGGATACTGTCGGAGCCCCTGCTGATTAAAAATGGAACCAGGCAGGGCTGCCCATTGTCACCCCTTCTTTTTGCCCTTTCCCTAGAACCCTTTCTATGTAAAGTAAGGAATAACCCCGATATCCAAGGCATTGTTGCGGGTGATGCTCAATTCAAGGTCTCTGCGTATGCGGACGACTTGCTGTTCTCCCTCTCCAATCCAGTGATATCCCTCCCAAATCTCCTCCGGGAATTCGAGGAATACGGGCAAGTCTCTAATCTAAAGATTAACTACACTAAATCGGAAGCCATGGGAGTAGCACTGTCGCAAGCGACCATGCGAGGGCTTCGGTCCAGCTTTCATTTTAAATGGACGTCCACGGCTCTGTCGTACCTGGGGACTTTTGTCCCTGCAAATCTAAATCACGTCTTTAAACTTAATTTCCCTCCCCTGCTGGCCAGAACCAGGACTCTTTTGGAATCCTGGAATAAAGGCCTCCATTCATGGTTTGGCAGGTGTAATCTGCTTAAGATGTGCATCCTGCCCAAATTTTTATATCTGCTGCAAGCACTCCTTATTTCGGTCCCTACGATATATTTTAGACAGATACACGGTTTGTTTACTGGCTTTATCTGGGCATATAGGAAACCGAGATTGGCCCGGAATTTGCTCTCCATGCCCAAACTCTTCGGCGGCCTCGCCGTTCCAGATGTGAAGAAATACTATCAGGCGGTACACCTCGGTAGAATTGTAGACTGGTGCCGACACCGGGATCTGAAGCTGTGGATCCAGTTGGAGCAGGCCCAGGTCCGGGTGCCGTTACCAGGGGCTGCCTGGTGTTATAAGCACCTCCCGGCCCACATGAAGAGGCATCCCCTGATAGGGACGACGCTACGGGTGGGGTCACAGATTTGCTCAAAGGAGTCGCTATCCACGCCTAGCTCTCCGCTATTTCCTATTATGGAGAACCCGCAATTCTCCCCTGGAATGGACCCCCGTCTTCTGCAGGCCATGTCCAGTAACAAGTGCACACAAGCACGATGTTTCCGGACAAATGGGGACTGGCCGTCCATAGAGGCGCTCTGTAATACATCGGGACCCTATAAACTAGCCTTTTGGACTGCTGTCCAACTTAGACACTTTTTTCTAGCCCTCCCATCCCCCCTTCGATTTGACGAACCATTGACCGCCTTTGAGGAATGTTGCTCTGGCAACGGGGTGCTTCCAAGAACGCTGTCCACAATGTACAATCTTCTTATCACACCCGGGGATGACGCTCATTTGACCTTCCTGACAAAATGGGAGAGGGAATTGAACTGTACGTTTACTCCGAGCCAGACTCAAAACATTGTAACATTGGCCCTGAAATCTACATTGTCTGTACGAACATACAGGAAACAAACTATAAACTTCTGACGAGATGGTACTTAACTCCTCAGGCTTTGCATTCTTTCTACCCAACCACCTCTGCGCTTTGTTGGAGATGCGGACTGGAACAGGGCACGATGTTGCATGTGTGTCAGGTCACCTAGAGCCCAGGTGACAGGTGCACACCGTAGGGTTGGGGATGCACCGCAAGGCTGTGGACCCTACGGCTGACGGCTGCAGACGGGGGACAGATCCCACTGGGGTAAGAGCGTAAGATTCCCCGGGGCGCGGAGTCTAAGAGCCAGCTGGTGTTCACCAGAGCTTCGAGTGGTGAAGATGGTCTTGGCTGCAACTGGCTCCAGGTCGCGACCCCCTGGGTCCCCCAGCTCACACCCACAGTAGGTAACAGGAGGATAGGGGTGGTGAGGGACAAAGCCAAGGTCGGGGCCACAAGCAGAACAGAATAGTCGGGTACACGCCAATAGGTCAGGGTCACAGGCAAGCAGGGATGGTCAGAACACGCCAAGGTCGGTAACGGAAATCAGAAGCAGAGCACACGACAGGAAACAGGAAGCTAATACACAAAGGTTGATCAGCAGGATAGGCTAGCAGTGCAAAGGTTAATATAGTGTAGTCTGATAGGGGCTAGGGTGGAGCCATTCCAGAGGAAGGAAATAAAAGCAGTCAGGTGAAGCTCGGCTGGTCTCTAGAAATGAACACATGCAGACAGGTAAGGAGAACAACTCTAATGCATAACCATGACAGTACCCCCCCTCTTACGAGGCCTCCCCCTCCCCCGCCTGGGACCAGGTTTAGAGGGGAACTTCAAATGAAACTTCCTCAACAGACGAGGTGCAAAGACCTCGGAAGCCGAAATCCACGACCTCTCCTCAGGACCAAAACCTTTCCAGTGCACGAGGTACTGGAGAATGCCTCTACAGAGTCGGGAATCCAAAATTTGGCTAACCTCGTACTCCTGATCATCCTCAGAGACCGGTGCTATGGTAGGGGAAGGACGAGAGAACTTATTGAGGACTAACGGCTTTAGAAGGGCAACATGGAAGGAGTTAGAGATTTTGAGGCTTTTGGGAATCTGGAGCTTGAAACAAACCGGATTCAGTTTAGAAATTATGGTGTATGGACCAATGAATCTTGGGGCAAATTTGAGGGAAGGAACCCGGAGTTTGATGTTCCTGGTGGAGAGCCAGACTTTGTCTCCTGGCTGAAAAGAGGGTGGCTTACTCCTGCGACGGTCAGCAAAACTCTTGAATTTGTTGGCAGCTTTCTGGAGGGAATCATGAACGTCAGCCCACATGGAATTGAATGATTCCTGAACAGTAGCCAAAGCTGGAATGTCAGAAGAACAAATCATAGGAAGGGGAAGCTGAGGATGTCTTCCATAAACAGTGAGGAAGGGTGTTTTCTGAGAACTGACGTTAACATGATTATTGTGGGAGAACTCAGCCCACGGTAATAGTGATGCCCAATCATTATGATGGGCAGAGACCAAGGTACGGAGAAAGACCTCTAACTCCTGATTAACTCTCTCAGTCTGGCCATTGGATTGGGGATGATAAGAAGAGGTAAAATCCAAGGTAATGTCGAGGGATTTGCAAAAGGCTCCCCAAAAACGAGAAGTAAATTGCACACCCCTGTCCGAGACGACATGCGAAGGAACACCATGAAGGCGGAAAATCTCTCGTACAAAAATGGGAACCAAGGCAGGGGCAGAAGGGAGACCAGGAAGAGGAACAAAATGAGCCATCTTGGAGAACCGATCGATTACTACCCAAATGGCCGTATTATTCTCCGATAGTGGAAGATCAGTGATAAAATCCATGGCGATATGAGACCAGGGCTCCTTAGGAATGGGCAAGGGCATGAGAAGACCAGCAGGGGCTTGAGTGGAAGATTTAGACTGAGCACAGACGTGACAAGCCTTAACATAGTCTTTAACATCCGAGCGGAGATTAGGCCACCAGTAGTGACGACTGATAAGCAGGAAGGATCGGAGGAACCCAGCATGACCTGCCATCTTGGAATCATGTCCCCAACGAAGGATCTTGGTTCTTAGCTCCGTGGGAACAAAGGTCTTACCAGGAGGAATCTTTGATTCCAGGGTGGTAGAATGGGCAACAATGCAAGAGGTAGGAATGATCGGCTCAGGATCAGGGTTGGACTCCTCGTCCAAGGTGTCAAATGACCTAGAGAGCGCATCAGCTCGACCGTTGCAGGAACCAGGTTTGTACGTAATCGTGAATTTAAAACGAGAAAAGAAGAGACTCCACCTGGCCTGTCTGGGGTTCAGACGTTTAGCATTCTGTAGGTACTGTAGATTCTTATGATCAGTAAAGATCGTTATGGAGTGAGGGGAACCTTCCAAGAGATGACGCCACTCCTCCAACGCCAATTTAATTGCGAGAAGTTCCCGATCACCAATGGCATAAATTCTCTCTGCCTGAGAATTTTTTTTGGAGAAGAACGCACATGGTTGACGTTTCTTCTCAAAGTCCTGAAGAAGCACAGCTCCCACCCCCATCGAAGAAGCGTCTACTTCAATAAAAAATGGGTCTTCAGGATTTGGTCTCCTCAAGAGGGGTCCAGAGACAAAGGCCTGGTTCAGATCGTGAAACGCAGAGACAGCCTCGGAAGACCAGTCTTTGGCATTAGCACCCTTCTTGGTCAAAGCGATAATAGGCGCAGCAATGGAAGAGTAATTCCTTATGAACTGCCTATAATAATTTGTGAAGCCAAGGAAGCGCTGTGTGGCCTTGAGGCTAGCAGGAAGGGGCCAGTTGGTAATGGCAGAGACCTTTCCGGGATCCATGCGAAGACCCTCACTAGAAACAAAACATCCCAGAAACAGGACCTCGGAACATTCAAAGGAACATTTCTCCATCTTGGCATAGAGATTGTTCTCTCTAAGGCGCTGAAGTACGGTGCGTACATGGTTTCTGTGAGCAGGCAGATTTTGGGAAAAGATGAGAATGTCATCCAGATAGATGACAACAAACTGGTACAGTAGATCCCTGAATATTTCGTTGACAAAGTTCTGGAACACAGCTGGAGCATTACACAAACCAAAAGGCATAACCAAGTACTCGTAATGCCCGTCCCTAGTGTTAAATGCGGTCTTCCATTCGTCACCTTCTCGTATTCGAATGAGATTGTATGCACCTCTGAGATCCAATTTAGTGAAAATGGAAGCCCCCTTCAACCTGTCAAATAGCTCAGATATTAGAGGTAAGGGGTAACGGTTTTTAATAGTCACAGCGTTTAAACCTCTATAGTCAATGCAGGGCCTGAGGGTGCCATCCTTTTTGGCAACGAAAAAGAACCCTGCTCCTGCAGGCGATGAGGATTTCCGGATGAAACCTCTCTCCAAATTCTCAGCGACATACTCAGACATGGCTTGGGTCTCTGGAATGGATAAAGGGTAGGTACGACCCCTGGGCAGGGTTGCTCCAGGGACAAGGTCAATAGCACAGTCAAAAGATCTGTGAGGAGGAAGTACCTCAGCAGACTTCTTACAGAACACATCCCGGAAATCGCTATAAGCCGCAGGAAGATCGGACGAGACAGATGTGGTAGCAATGGGAAGTTTCCTCTTGGGGGTCACCTTGGAAAGACAAGACGAGAAACACGAAGGACCCCAGGCCAGGATCTGCCCAGATACCCAGTCCACATGTGGCGAGTGGAGCTGCAGCCAAGGAAGACCCAATACAATGGGGGTAGAGGCCTTGGGTAGGATGAGGAAGGAGATCCACTCCTGGTGGAGTATCCCTACCGACATCCTAATAGGTAGCGTCTGGAAATGGATAGGACCCCCTGGGAGCACAGTGCCATCAATTGCCGAGACTACTAGTGGAGTAGCGAGGGGAGAAAGGGTAAGCTTCATAGAAGAGGCAGTTCTCCAGTCCATAAAATTGCCGGCAGCCCCGGAGTCCAGATATGCTAGGACTGATTGGGGAGAAGTGCCTACATGGAGGAACACCGGAAGAAGGAGACGAGAAGGTGATGTTTCTGGGTCCAATACTCCACCTTCCAAATGTATTAGACCCGAGCGTTTCCCGGACGGAGCGAGCAGGAGTCACGAAAATGACCCTTTCCCCCACAATAAAGACACAAGCCCAGAGTTCTGCGTCTAGCACGTTCTTCGGGGGTTAGTCTGGTCCGGCCCAGCTGCATGGGCTCCTCAGCAGATGGAGGATGCTCCACAGGGCGACGGGGAAAAAGCTCAGGCTGACTAGAACCTGGGGGGTGCTGGCGTCTTTTTTCTAAGGACCTCTCCTGGAAGCGAATGTCAATTTGATTACATAAGGAAATAACTTCGTCTAGACCGGCGGGGATAGCTCTTCCTGCTAATTCGTCCTTCACTCGGTCTGAGAGGCCATGTAAAAAGGTTGCGACCAGGGCCTCATTGTTCCAGCTCAATTCCGCTGTAAGGATACGGAACTGAAGTGCATATTGGCCCACTGAACCAGATTCTTGGCGAAGGCGTAAAAGGGCACTAGCCGCAGAAGAAACCCGAGCTGGCTCCTCAAAGATGTTACGAAAGAGCTTCAAGAAGTCGGACAGGCTGGAAACCACTGGATCATTTTTCTCCCACAGGGGGGCAGCCCAGGCTAAAGCTTCACCGGAGAGGAGGGAAATGATATAGGCTACCTTTGCCCGATCGGATAGAAAGTTTTGAGGCTGGAGCTCAAAATGAATGGTGCATTGGCTGAGGAAGCCCCTGCAGGCCTTGGAGTCCCCAGAGAAACGGGACGGAGCAGGCAGTACTAATGAATGTGTGGATGCGACTGGTGCGATAGGTGCAGTCGCAGACTGTACTTGAGGCTGCGGGTTCGGGGTTCCCAAGGAAGCCTGTAGCTGCTCGAAGCGAGAAGCCAGATCCTGGAGGAATCGCATCACCTGAGTCTGATTAGATTCCTGGGTCTCGAGTCTCCGCACTATGCCCTGCAATGGATCGACTGCAGGGAGCGGCACGTCAGCCGGGTCCATGGCTGATCAAACTGTCAGGTCACCTAGAGCCCAGGTGACAGGTGCACACCGTAGGGTTGGGGATGCACCGCAAGGCTGTGGACCCTACGGCTGATGGCTGCAGACGGGGGACAGATCCCACTGGGGTAAGAGCATAAGATTCCCCGGGGCGCGGAGTCTAAGAGCCAGCTGGTGTTCACCAGAGCTTCGAGTGGTGAAGATGGTCTTGGCTGCAACTGGCTCCAGGTCGCGACCCCCAGGGTCCCCCAGCTCACACCCACAGTAGGTAACAGGAGGATAGGGATGGTGAGGGACAAAGCCAAGGTCGGGGCCACAAGCAGAACAGAATAGTCGGGTACACGCCAATAGGTCAGGGTCACAGGCAAGCAGGGATGGTCAGAACACGCCAAGGTCGGTAACGGAAATCAGAAGCAGAGCACACGACAGGAAACAGGAAGCTAATACACAAAGGTTGATCAGCAGGATAGGCTAGCAGTGCAAAGGTTAATATAGTGTAGTCTGATAGGGGCTAGGGTGGAGCCATTCCAGAGGAAGGAAATAAAAGCAGTCAGGTGAAGCTCAGCTGGTCTCTAGAAATGAACACATGCAGACAGGTAAGGAGAACAACTCTAATGCATAACCATGACAATGTGTTTTGGTCATGTTCGAAGTTGTCTCACTTTTGGTCCACAGTTAGGACCGTTATTCAAAAATTTACGGAGTATAATGTCCCCAACGACCCGGCCTTCTTCCTCCTGCACGTAAATACCATGTCCACTAAAAAGTACAAAAAATCCATTCTATGTCATCTAGTAAATGCCGCAAGAGCATGTATACCGCTCCACTGGAAAAGCCAGGCCCCTCCATCGGTGGCGCCCTGGATTCGTAGGGTGGAGGACATTAGTAAACTGGAGGACCTGGTGCTTACGGGGAGGCAACAGCAGGAAAGATTTAGGAAAACATGGGCACTCTGGCACCAATTTATCTTCTCGCCCGAAGGGGTATCTCTGAGGATCTTGTAATATGGTCAGCGATATATACTGCATGTGGGTTAGGGCAGTCCTGAATCAACCAGAATCCCCCCCCCCTCCCCTCCCTCTCCTCCTCTCCCTCTCCTCCCCCTCCCTCTCCTTCCCCCCTCAGTCTCCCCTGTCGGTGTCCCTTCCCCCACCCTTAATGGTCTCTGCCCTTGGTACTGGGTTTTTGCCGGGGTGTCGAGGTTCTGACGAGAGCCGGAGATAGGGGGAACTGAAAGGATCTAGGCTCCCGAGTACACTTCTGACTTCTTAATGCAGATTTTATGCGTAGACACGCGGTTCTCCCCAGATGACAGATTGACTTAGGTCTTTCATGGAGGTGTTATGGGTATGCCATGTACAGTGTTTTCTATGATCCTACCTCTCCCTTGCTCTCAGCACATTTGTTCAATATGTGCTCCCCTTTTCCTCCCTCCCCTTTATGTATCCCACTTCTATGTTGTATGATATGTCCATGCCCATGTTGGGCATTGTTTGAAAATTAATAAAATTTATATTTGAAAAAAAAAAAAAAATTGCAATGATCCCCATTTTATTCTCTACGGTCTCTGCTAAATAAATAAATAAATAAATATATATATATATATATATATATATATATATATATATATATATATATATATATATATATATATAAACTGTTTGGGGGTTTTAAGTAATTTTCCAGCAAAAAATGCAGATTTTTAGTGAAACAAAAAGTGCCAGAAAAGGCTCCAGTGGAACTTTAGGCAGAAAAGTTAGATCATTTCAGACTAGCCCCTTTTGCAGGTATAGTTATGTAAAACATTAAAAATCTAAAAATCTGTGTCTATACTGTTCATAATCCAGTAATACACGGCCTCACCTTGCTCTGCACATGCTCAGTTGTCCTCTGTGTTTAGGCATTTTTAGGCACTTCTGAATTTGTAGAGGCCGATCTGCTGAAAGCCTTAAAGTGGAATTAAACCCTCCTATTCTTTACAGCCAGGGAAGCTGCTTCAGTTTGATCTGCAACTGCCATGGTGCTGCATGTGATCAGTTATGACACCAGCTATTTGATGGTTTGACAGTTTGCTTGAGGACACAAGCAAATTTCACAGTTACCAATCCCGGCATTCCAGGAATGTAAGGCCCCTTTCACACTGACGTCCCGTTCAGGCCCGCCTGTCAGTTTTTCAGGCGGACCTGAACGGGTGCTCCATAGAGGTCTATGGAGCGTCGGATGTCAGCGGTGACATGTCCGCTGACATCCGACCCGCTCCGATCCGAAAAAGTGTAACGGAGGAAAAAGCTATTTTTCCATCCGTCATCGGATCGGATCGGGTGACGACGGGCACTGCGGTCCGTCGTCATCCGATCTCCCATAGGGGAGAGCGGCGCTGTGACAGGTCCGTCCCTGCGCAGTGTGCAGAGACGGAGCTGTCATCTCCCTGCTCAGCGGGGATCGGCGGAGTGATCCCCGCTGAGCAAACGGACATCCACGGGGCGGATCAGAACTGATCCGCCCCGTGTGAAAGGACCCTAACTGTTATTTTTAATCCATTAAATCAATAGGTTTATTTCCACTTTATGAATTACTGCTGCTCGGCTATGGGCTTCAGCAAAATGGTAGCCTCCAGGAAGAATAAACAGGAACAATGCTGGAGGCAATTTACAGCACACTCTAATTTTGGTAACATAATTATTAGCGTGGAATGCATGCAAAATTACACAAAGCAAATGCAGTACATTGCTGACATCATAATAAACTCATAGTGCATGGAGTTCTTCTTTAAGGGACAAGGTCTATTTAAAGCAGAACTTCATCCACCCCATCATGGTTGCACCGAACCATAATGGGGGCTGGCTGTCTATTTATTGTTTTTGCACCTGCCCCCTCATGACGCTGCGCATGCGTGTCACCTTGGTGCTGCACCACAACCTGGAAGAAATATCACACGCCCCCCTGGTGATGTCAGAAGAAGATGACGGAGCAGGATCGGGTGTGCTGCAGTGAAGCAGCAGATCTCTAGGGAACATCATTAGATCACCAGGCCCGAGTAGGCCTTTTGTGCACAACCCAGCTATACAGGTAGGAGGGAAGGGAGGAAAAAGAGGGAGAGGGGGAATCAAGTAAATTGGTAATTTGGTTGTGTTTGATGCCTCAAATTGCAATTTAATCATTGTTATAAATGGATTAATTCTGCCTAGAATTCCATGTTTCCATTGCCATACAATGTAACATAAAGTGTAGTCTAATCCCAGATTTACATCCCGCTGTTTGAGTTTTTACAGTAAACTTCAGCCCCAGTTACTTCCTTTCCCTTGCCTTTTTATACATCTCAGCAATTTAAATACATTTTTATGACCCCTCGGAAAAAAGTAAGTAAGGGGTTCTACTCCGAATAATCATCAGCATTAATTTTTTACTACAATAAATAACTACATCAGCAAACAAACCTTAATATAGTTGTCCGAAATCTACTCAGAAATCACATTAAGCAGTTTCATTTTCTCGACATCAATAAAGCTTGCATGCGACTGCCCAGCAGAGAACACAGCAATTCAATTTGTCTTGAAATATTATTTACCATACCAAACAAATGCTGAGAAAAAGGGCAACACCAAATTGCAAGTAAGCTGTTGTTTACCTCAGTCACGCTGTAAAGCCCCTGATAGTTCCAATTTTACACTGTGAAATGTATCATTTCTGCTGATTTAAGCACATTGCTTCACAAATATGGATCCCTGAACTTTCATTGCCTGCTAGAGGTATGGATAATTTACGGCTCTGATCCAATTTTCCAATCATTGGGGAGCAGTAAATCGCTGCATAGAAGAAAAGTCGAATGAGGTCCTTTTTCTTTAGTGTCAGCAGCCTGTGATTATTATGTTTATTAGATTTCACTGAATGGGCCTCACATTTTCTCAAATATGCAGGAGCGTTATATTTCCCCTGGAGTCCGGCATTAGCATTTCTGTTCTTCAGTTACTGAATAGAGAAAAAAAAATCAGTTTCAGTTCATAAGAGTGCAGGCACTTGAGCGTTTATGGGCAACCTGAGGCTGGTCAGATATTCAGCGCAGCATTAGTCCCAGCATGCTGTGCAAGTTAGTGACTACCAAGACATGCTGGGACTTTTTTATTGATGCAGGACACTGACGCTTACCAGGAGCTGCCATTTCCTCGTTCATTACCAGTCATCTAGCTAAGAGGATGTGCTAGAGGCAACCAATAATATTCTAGATATATTATAATCAATTTGTCTGTAGGAAATCGACTATAAACAACAAGAATAATTATTTATTTAGGTATGTTATTGCATGACCTATTGCTTCTTACATTCGAGTTGGAACTTCTAGGACAGTTTTGGTTGCATTCTGAGGTCTTATGCCACGTATACGCGATCGGACTTTCTGCCAACAAAACTGTGAATTTTTTTTGTTCAAAGGTTGTTGGCTCAAACTTGTCTTGCATACACATGGTTACACTCATGTTGGCCAACAATTCCGAATGTGGGAACACGGTGATGTACAAGATGCACGACGAGCCAAGAAGAAGGAAGTTCACTAGCCAGTGTGGCTCCTTCTGCTTGATTCAGAGCATGTGTGAACTTTTGTGCGATGGACTTATGTACACAAGATCAGACTTTCTGACAACAAAGTTTTGTTGTCGGAAAATTTGAGAACCTGCTAGCAAACATTTGTTGTCGGAAAGTCCGGCAGCAAATGTTCGATGGAGCATACAAACGGTCGGACTTTCCGACAACAAGCTTACATCCAACACTTCCCATCGTAAAATCTGACCGCGTGTACGCAACATTATACTTGCAGCCATCAAAGGGGTCATTTAGTGGACTTTCCAGATGCACACTCATGAATACCAGTCCCAGTAGGGTGTATCAGATTTAACAGTGCATGCACAAGCATTCCCTGAAGCATTATTTTCACAATCAAGACAACAACTGACACTCATGCCGCGTACACACGATCGGACTATCTGGCGGACAAACCTCTGGACTTTGCAGCGGAGGTCTGCCGGACAGGCCACACACTGCAGCTACCATCATTATCCAGCATCCCTCCTCTTCCACTCTCCCCGGCTTCAGGTGCTGCATGGGGCTTGGGGGGATCCAAATGTGTTCCCTTATCACTCAGATCACCCCCTTAATACCCTCGCACCCCCGTGCCTGCTCCAAGCAACATCCCTTCTTCCCTCCCACAGCCTGCAGCTTCTACCTGCACTGAGCTCTGGCGAGTTGTCAGGCTGGGGAGTGCGGAGGGGGGAGGGTGGGGGAGCGGTGCGGGTGAAGTTGAGCCCCCCATAGTAGAGTGGGCACAGGTAGCGATCACTACAGATTGCTCCTAGATGTCCCACAGTTGACAGCTGATCATAGTAAACTGCGAGTTTTACTATGTATCAGACTGTCATTTTATGAATGAATTAGGAATCTCTATACAGATCCTTATTCATTCATGTAAAGTGCTGCAGAGAAAGGGACTTAATCTGTCTAAAAAAAAAGAGATATGGGGGTTTGTTTAGACCTCTGATATCTCACCAAAGACCCCCCCTCCCAAAATAAAAAAAATGCAAAAAAATAACAAAACATAGTAAGACCCAGTGACTTTTTTGGGGGATGGCAACCCCCCCAGGTCCGCTGGCACAGTAACACCCCCCCCCCCCCCGAACTCACTCCTCCATGGTGACGGTCTCCCCCCGCACTCACCCTTCCACGGCTTCCTCGAGAGAAGCTGGAAGACAATAGAGAATATTAATATATTAATTCACTATTGTTAAAAATGTTTTTTCAAGCCAATTAGAGCCTCAGGCTCTACTCATGTGGCTTGAAAAAAATAAAATTAAAATCATACAAACGTATGGGTCCGGTGCCCTGCAGAGGGGCGACACCCCTGCGCCCCTGATGGACCAGCTGCTCCTGGTAAAACCCCTGTCACATGGAGTGGACTCTGTCAAGCAGATCCGCCTGCTCGGTCTGTGTCCACTCCACTGATACAGAGCGGACACAGAAACAGCCTGCTGTTCTCTATGGGGTGGTCGGATGGAAATGGACCGCCTGTCCATTTCCATCAGATACCATCCGATCCGATCTGCTGGATGTGTGGGGAATGGAATGCTCATCCGTTTGTTTTTAGTGGTCTGGACTGGATCGGATACAGGTGGGTGTAAACGACACATGTCCATTTACTTCAGCCTCTCTATAGAGAATAATGGGTGGTCCGCTTGTGTGAAAGGGGCCTAAGGCCTTGTTCACACAGGGCATACACAGCGCACCTTTACAGGGATGCACAGTTGTTCCATGTGTCTCTGTGCAGGCAGTCCCATTGATGCAATCTGGGATGTAGCCACTGCACGAACAGAGCTTTTTCTCCCAATTTTACATTAGTATTAGTATGCCACATGTGAACGATGCTTTCGTAGCAATTTAGCAGGAATTTTGTTACATTGTGTTTATGTGCATATTAATGATTTTAGTGTATTTTTTGTGAAAATAGTGATATGATGAACATTTGTGCAATTATTGCGGGCCCAAAAAATCTGTGGCACTTTTTTTATTGTACAGGTCATGTGTTTTCAGAAAATGTCTAGTTTGAGGGGTCTTTTCAAATTCTGAAAGCTGTACGTGAAAAATGGTAACCTCCGGATTTTTAGAGTAAATTATATTTATTTACAGTTCTGCATACCTTCAGTTTTCACCATTTCACAAAAAGGTGCAATTTAACCACCTTCAGACCGGACCATTTTGCTGGTAAATGACCAGAGGTCTTTTTACAATTTGGCACTGCGCTGCTTTAACTGGTAATTGCGCGGTCATGCAATGTTGTACCCAAACAAAATTTGCGTCCTTTTCTTCCCACAAATAGAGCTTTCTTTTGATGGTATTTGATTGCCTCTGCGATTTTAATTTTTTGCGATATAAACGTAAAAAGACCGCAAATTTTGAAAAAAAATGATATTTTCTACTTTTTGCTATTAGAAAAATCCAATAAACTCAATTTTAGTCATACATTTAGGCCAAAATGTATTCAGCCACATGTCTTTGGTAAAAAAAAAGTCAATAATTGTATATTTATTGGTTTGCGCAAAAGTTGTCACATCTACAAACTAAGGTACGTTTTCTGGAATTTACGCAGCTTTTAGTTTACGACTGCCTATCTCATTTCTTGAGGTGCTAAAATGGCAGGGCAGTACAAAACCCCCCCAAATGACCCCATTTTGGAAAGTAGACACCCTAAGGAAATTGATAAGTGGCATGTTGAGCCCATTGAATATTTTATTTTTTTGCCTCAAGCGATTGAATAATGACAAAAAAATTTTTTTTTTTTTTTTTTTTTACACAAAGTTGTCACTAAATGATATATTGCTCACACATGCTATGGGCATATGTGAAATGACACCCCGAAATAAATTCTGCTGCTTCTCCTGAGTACGGGGATACCACATATGTGGGACTTTTTGGAAGCCTAGCCGCGTACGGGGCCCCGAAAACCAAGAACCGCCTTCAGGTTTTCTAAGGGCGTAAATATTTGACTTCACTCCTCACTACCTATTACAGTTTTGAAGGCCATAAAATGCCAAGATGGCACAAAACCCCCACAAATGACCCCATTTTAGAAAGTAGACACCCCAAGCTATTTGCTGAGAGGCATGTTGAGTCCATGGAATATTTTATATTTTGCCACAAGTTGCGGGAAAATTACAAACTTTTTTTTTTTTTTTTTCACAAAGTTGTCACTAAATGATATATTGCTCACGCATGCCATGGGCATATGTGAAATGAAACCCCAAAATAAATTCTGCTGCTTCTCCTGAGTACGGGGATACCACATGTGTGGGACTTTTTGGGAGCCTAGCCGCGTACGGGGCCCCGAAAACCAAGCACCGCCTTCACGCTTTCTAAGGGCGTTACAGTTTTGAAGGCCATAAAATGCCAAGATGGCACAAACCCCCCCCAAATGACCCCATTTTGGAAAGTAGACACCCCTAAATTTAGGGGTACACTAGTGAGACTAGGTAATAAATGGCGGGTGCCCTGAAACTATAAAAAAAATAACTAACCAACCAGCGTCACCTGTAACAGTTATATGATGATCACTGGTGAAAGGGTTAACTAGGGGGCAATCAGGGGGCTTTATGCGGTAGTATATGGGGGTCCCTGGCGCTATAAAAAGCTGGGGCGAACCTAAATACCTACCTGCCTAACTAGCGTCACCTGTGACACTAATACAGTGATCAGAAAAACGATCGCTTATTAGGCTGGGTTCACACTGGAGCGATGCGGGAACGCCACGAATCCGCGGCGCGTTCCCGCATCACATGCCTCCCGGCGGCAGTTCACACTGCCCTATGCGAACTGCTGGGAGTGTCAGTGAAATGTTAATGACACCCCCAGATCAGTTCGCATATCGCAGTGCGATCTGCAAACTCGGATCGCATGGTGTGAACACCCATGCGATCCGATTCTGCTGCGGACCAAAAAAAGGGTCCCGTGCGAGTTTGCGGCGGGTGCGGCGGGTGCGACACGAATTCAGCCATACTATCTGTATGGCTGAACTCGAATCGCACAGAGATCGGATGTGATTTGCACTGCAGTGCGGTGCGAATCACATCCGTTCTCATAAACCGCTGCAATGTGAACCCAGCCTTAGTGACACTGGCGACGGGGGGTGATCACGGGGTTAAACCTTTATTAGGGGGGTACCTTAGAACTAAAGGGGGCTAACCCTAACTGCCCTAACAGTTATTACAGTCACAAATGACACCCGCCGGGTGATCAGGGGGTTAAACCTTTATTAGGTAATAAATGGCGGGTGCCCTGAAACTATAAAAAAATAACTAACCAACCAGCGTCACCTGTAACAGTTATATGGTGATCACTGGTGAAAGGGTTAACTAGGGGGCAATCAGGGGGCTTTATGCGGTAGTATATGGGGGTCCCTGGCGCTATAAAAAGCTGCGGCGAACCTAAATACCTACCTGCCTAACTAGCGTCACCTGTGACACTAATACAGCGATCAGAAAAACTATCGCTTATTAGGCTGGGTTCACACTGGAGCGATGCGGGAACGCCATGAATCCGCGGCGGGTTCCCGCATCGCATGCCTCCCGGCGGCAGTTCACACTGCCCTATGCGAACTGCTGGGAGTGTCAGTGAAATGTTAATGACACCCCCAGATCAGTTCGCATATCGCAGTGCGATCTGCAAACTCGGATCGCATGGTGTGAACACCCATGCGATCCGATTCTGCTGCGGGCCAAAAAAAGGGTCCCGTGCGAATTTGCGGCGGGTGCGACACGAATTCAGCCATACTATCTGTATGGCTGAACTCGAATCGCACAGAGATCGGATGTGATTTGCACTGCAGTGCGGTGCGAATCACATTCGTTCTCATAAACCGCTGCAATGTGAACCCAGCCTTAGTGACACTGGCGACGGGGGGTGATCACGGGGTTAAACCTTTATTGGGGGGGTTAGGGGGCACATTAGAACTAAAGGGGGCTAACCCTAACTGCCCTAACAGTTATTACAGTCACAAATGACACCAATGCAAAAAAAAAAAAAGCAATTGGTGTCACTGTGACTGGGGGGGCAGGGGTAATTGGGGGGTGATCGGGGGGTAAAGGGGGGGTGTGAGTGTGCCTGGCATGTTCTACTGTATGTGTGGTGTGTTGGTGCAACTCACCGAACCTCTCTCCTCTGTGCCGGAACGAAAAATACCGACACGGAGGAGAGAATACATCACTTCCTCTCCTGTGTTTACATTACAGGAGAGGAAATGATGTCACGGGACATTTTCATTCGTCGGGAGCGATCGCGAGGGGGTGGCCATGAATGAATGGCCGTCCCCTCGTCCGGGATCGCTCCCGAACGAATACCGACCGCCGCAGGCACCAGGAGGGGGCCCGATCGGGCCCCCGACCGGCGGGCAGGCAAGGACGTACATGTAAGCCCTTATGCCTGCCCGTGTCATTCTGTCGACGTACATCGTCGTGCGGCGGTCGGGAAGTGGTTAAAATGTACAAATATTTGCTATTTATTAACTCAATACAGTTTTAACTTTTATATTTACTAGGAATTTAGCAGGCATTTTGTACATTTTGCCATGCATGAATCCACGATTACTTTTTTAGATTTTAGGGTATTTTTAGTGAAAATATTGTTTTGATAAACATTTCTGCAAATATCATGGTCCCTTAAAAATCAGTAGCACCTTCTTTTTATTCTACTGGCCATGTGCTTTCAGAAAATGTATGGTTTGGGGAGTCTTTTACAAATTCTGAAAGCTGTAATTGAAAAAGGAAAACCTCCAGATTTTTTAAGATTTTCACTGTTTCTTAATTTAAAATTTACAAATATTTGTTATTTATTAACTCAATACAGATTAAGCTTTTATATTTAGTAGGAATTTAGCAGGAATTTTGTAAAATGTGCTGTGTTTGTATCTTCTAATGCCGTGTACACACGTAGCAGACTATCCGGCGGAATTAGTCTGGCGGACTTTCCGCCGGACTTTCCGAACGAGCTACTTGCCCACACACGGTACTTTTGCAGCAGACTAATCCGGCGTACTAAGTCCGCCGGACTATCCGCTGTACGTTTGAAATGAACGGACTCGTCCACACACGCGGAGGAAAGTCCGCTCATTTTGAGTGCATCTCCAGGTAGCCGGGGCCAGCGAAGGAGGCGTCCCTGGGCCCGTCACCTGGTATGGAGTTAAAGGGGAATCCCTACGCTGAAAAATCGGCGTGGGGGTCCCCCCCTAGGTCCATATCAGACCCTTTTCCGAGCACGCTACCCGGCCGGCCAGAAAAGGGCCCCAAAACACCTTGTCCCCATGTTGATGAGGACAAGGGCCTCTTCCCGACAACCCTGGCCGTTGGTTGTCGGGGTCTGCGGGTGGTGGGGGCTTATCGGAATCCGTGAGCCCCCTTTAATAAGGGGGCCCCCGGGTCCTGGCCCCCCACCCTATGTGAATGAGTATGGGATACAATGTACCCCTACCCATTCATCTGTGAAAAAAAGTTTAAAAAAAACACAACACACAAGGGATAAAATAGTTTATTGCACAGCTCCGGGGGTCTTCTTCCGTCTTCGGGGGACTTCTCGCCGGACTCCTCCGCTATCTTCTGCTAGCTCTTTTACTAGCGGAGGAGCCTGGCTTTCTTCTTTGTCGCCGCCCTCTTCTTCCGACTTCGGGGGTCTTGTCCCCCTCTTCGGTTCTTCTTGCTGGGCCACTGCGCCTTCTTCTAGCTCTTTTACAGGTGGTGGCCCGGTCTTCTGTTGCCACTGCCGCCGTCTTCTGTTCTTGTCGGGTTGTCGGGAAGAGGCCCTTGTCCTCATCAACATGGGGACAAGGTGCTTTGGGGTGGGGGGCCCCCCTTTCCCCAAGGCACCCCCCCATGTATAGGGCACACAGCCTGGTACGGCTCAGGAGGGGGGCCGCTCGCTCGTCCCCACCCCCTTTCCTGGCCGGCCGGGTAGCGTGCTCGGATAAGGGTCTGATATGGACCTGGGGGGACCCCCACGCCGATTTTTCAGTGTAGGGATTCCCCTTTAACTCCATACCAGGTGACGGGCCCAGCGACGCCTCCTTCGCTGGCCCCAGCTACCTGGAGATGATCTCAAAATGAGCGGACTTTTCTCCGGGCGGGAAAAGTCTGTTCATTTCAAAAGTACGGCGGACTGGCACACACACAGCCGGATTGTCCGCCGAAATGAGAGTCCGGCGTACAGATTGGAGTACAAAAATACTTTCTTAGTCCGCCGGACTTTTGGGTAAAAAAAGTCCACCGGAGCCCACACACGGGGGGATTGTCTGGCGGACTTGAGTCCGCCGGACTTTTCCACCAGATTGTTTGATCGTGTGTATGAGGCATTATAATGATTTTAGCGTATGTTTAGTGAAAATATTGCTTTGGTAAACATTTGTGCAAATATCGTGGGGCATTAAAAATGGGTAGCACCATCTTTTTTTTCTACTGGTCCTATGCTTTCAGAAAATGTATGGTTTGGGGGGTCATTAAACTCTGAAAGCTGTAAGGGAACAATGAAAATCTTCCGATTTTTTGAGAAATGTGGTTATTTACATTTTTGCGTACGTTCAGTTTTCAACATTTTGCAAAAAGGCGTAATTTAAATGATCATTAGCTGTAAAGGAACAATCAAAACCTTCAGATTTTTTATTTTAAAATTACAAATATTTGTTATTTATTAACTCAATACAGGTTAAGTTTTTACCTTTAGGCCCCTTTCACACATGCGGACCGTATGTCCGTATTTCATCCATCCATTAGCGGGTGAAATACAGACATACATGCATCCCTATGGGATAGCGGGTGTCTGTGGATGAACATCCGCAGACACCCGATATCGTTTGCCTCCACTATTGTCCGATTCTGCAGACGGAGGAAAATCCTATTTTTCTATCCGTCTGCAGAGCGGATCGGATGAACACGGACAGATGGTCCGTGTTCATCCGATCCCCCATAGAGGAGAGCGGAGAGCTGACAGGGCGGTCCCGGTACAGTGTGCCGGGACCGTCCTGTTATCCGCCGGCTCAGCGGGGACAACGGAGCGATCCCCGCTGAGCAAGCGGATGTTCACGGGGTGGATTATTACTGATCCCTTCTGTGTGAAAGGGGCCTTAGTAGGAATTTTGTAAAATGTACTGTGTGTTTTTCTCTGCTAATACTGATTTTAGGGTGTTTTTAGCGAGCATATTGTTTTGATAAACATTTGCACAAATATTATTGTAAAAAAAAAATCAGTAGCACGTTATTTGTATTCTACTGGTCATGTGCTTTAAGAAAAGATATGGCTTGGGGGGTCTTTAACAAACTCTGAAAGCTGTAAGGGAAAAATAAAAAACAATGGAAAAATTGCAAAAATGGCCTGGCCACTGAGTGTAAAAATGGAGCACAGGGACTGGCAGCGAAAGAGTTAAACGAACCTTTTGGTATGAAAATAAAAACCTATTCAAAGATCTACCTGAAACCACAGTCATGGGATGATCCTTCTCTCTTCTTCTTTTTACTTCCAGGGGTCCAACTTTGATCTATACTGCCTGCTTTATGTGGACACCTCTTATTTGTGTTGGCAACACTTTCAACGGTGGAGTCCTTTCTGATAGGCTTTAAAGGCAGGAAAACTCACAGGGGCAGTGAGGGGACCGATGCCAAAGAAGATAACGAGCAGGGAAAAATGCTGGCCCTCAGGGCAGAATATTAGCTTTACTTATAGAGGGAACTGCAACAATAATCCATTATACTGTCGATTGGCTTAGGAAGAGGTGTTGAAATCAACACTAAGGAGTAAGGTAATTGATTTACAATGAGCTATTTAAATTCCCTATTTTTCCTGGAGCTGGGCTTTAAGTATTTTTTATTTTTATTTTGTGGGGCCAGTTTTTGGAACAGCTTTAACACACAGGATATTGCATTAATAAATTCAGCCTTTACTATGCTCCATATTAGAGTTACATCATATAAACTTTAAAACTGTAATATGTGCTTATTTTTTCTTCAATATATTTTTCTGATTTCTTCAATAGCAAAGAAAACAGAAGAGGAAACAAGATATTACAAATAGATGTGGGAAAAAAAGGGAATATTTCATATGGCTTTTGTTCATTACATACTGTATAATGAAGGCAATATATGAAGTCAAATGAAAAGATCTGATTGTATATCTTGTTTGGCTTTTCCTCCTGATACATTAGGGTGAGAATACAAGAAAAAATAATTAAAGCTGTAAAGGGTATACAGTATTTATAATATCATTTGAAAACTGATCGCGGGTAATCATGGGTGCAATGCCAGGCTCCTGCAGACAAGCCTTTCAGCTCTGTATGTGCTGCCAATTTGAAAGCTGCAGGGCTTATGAATGAACTGCGAGCAATCTCATCAGCGCCCTACCAGTTCATTGAGAACTACAAGCTGTCTGTCGCAGTGGCAGATGGGACTTGCCACAGTGGCAGACAGGACTTGTATTTTTCTTATTTACAGATTCCTGTGAGTGAATGACATAGCTGTGCAGGCAGAGCCCTGCACAGCTGTGATGTTTTCAAAATGTGACAGTGGTTGAAGGGGGAAGGATTGGAAGGGTGAGGTGGACACGTGCTGGAGCATTTTAAATGTCACACCCTAAATATGGGTGTAATGTGTAACATGCTTCAAAATCTGCACTTATCCTTTTTACTTTTCTTTATACGCATGGTAGGTGGACTGCAAAACAGTGTCCATTATAAATATAATGCTTTTGAGGAAAGACCCATGGTTTTACATGTTATGTGATATAGCTGTAGACTATTTTTTTTTAGTCTTGTTTATTGTACTTGTCCTACAAAACCCTTTCACTTTACCAAACATGAGTGGGTGTTATTAGTGAACTGTGAAAGTGTGCAGGAAAACTATCAGCTTACACAGTTTGTAGCCATTAGTCACATTCAACTGTATTTGTTCTGTAATGCTGAAGATTTAGCCACTGTACACACCACTTCAGTTCTAAAGGGTGTCAGGAAAATACCCCAGAATTTATATCCATACAAGTAGCACAAACACCTTAACCCATTCATCATGGAATGTGTCATGGCCAGTATTGGTCATCAGCAATGTAACTGTGACTTTTTTTAAATATTCTATAATGCAATTGCGTTCTATAACATCTATAATATCAAAGATGTTTATATTAACTGATTGAAGAATAAAAATACTATATACAGTATTTTAGAACATATGGTATTTATTTGAACCCAAATGTTGAGGGGTGGCAGCGGTGTTACTTGAGGGGTGGCAGCAGTGGTACTTGAGGGGGTGGCAGCGGTGGTACTTGAGGCGGTGGCACCGGTGGTACTTGGGGGGTGACAGTGGTGGTGGTGTACTTGGGGGGTGGCAGCGGTGGTACTTGGGGGGTGGTGGTGGTGTATTTGGGGGGGTGGCAGTGGTGGTACTTTGGGGGATGGCAACGGGGGTGAACTTGGGGGGGTGGCAGCCAGCGTGGTACTTGGGGGGGTGGCAGCAGTGGTGGTGCCATCCTCTCCCACCACCACCACCTCTGCCACTTACTGATCTCATCCCCCACCACCACTGATCTCTTCCCTACCCTATCCCCCCATCACCTCTGTTGTAGAAGTGATGGTGGGTGGGTAGGGATGGGATCAGTAAGAAGCAGAGGTGGTGGAGGACTTGGGATGGATCGATTGCACTGCAATTCGAATCATCAGTCACTTAATTGAATGCCTCTAGGGATGCCTTTCCTCATAGGGAGAGAGAGAGACCCTCCCCTTCACTCGATTGGTGTCAGCTTGTCAGCTGACTTCATTTTTCTGTGTCTGCCCCGCCTCCCTACATGCTCTCTCTGGATAGGCTGGGCAGGATGGGGCGGTCCAGACAGTCTCTCTGAGTCTCAGCCTCTTCTCAGCTCAGCGGGCAAAAGCTCCCCTCCCCGCGGCAGAACGAACGGCCAGGCAGCGCAGCCACAGTGGGCCTCCTAGGCGGTAGATGTATTTAAGGTAATGCCGCCCATGTAATGGGAACTGAGTTACCATGAGGGGAAGAGTAATCAGTTAGATTACTCGTTACCCTCTAAAGTAACTGCGTTACGTAACGTAAGTTTATTTTAACTCAGTTACTTACATCACTGGTCATGGCAGATGTTGATTGTCCACAAACAGGATGGTAAGTATGAAAGTCATGGAACCTTCAGAAAATCTCAGAAATTTAGCTTACTAATGCCTTTCCATTCATGATTCACTCTAGCCTTAGCTATTCATAGCTCAGCTCTCTATCTTGGACCAAACCACAAGAAACCCCCAGTTAATTCTCTTTATTTCTTAGCAATCACCTGGTTTCCCCCTCTCTCACCTTTTCACTTGGGCCGGCCATAGTTGGTTCAAATCTCGGGCAGTTCATAAGGAACTGCCGAGATTCAAACCATGTATGGGCAGGCTGAATGTACCGAGTTGATTGATCGATCAACTTTTTGTGTCGTGAGTGTGTGGTATAAAATCGAATTATGATAAATATGGGGAATATGTAATTAAATAAAAAGTAGGGGCTTGGCGAATTCTAAATTATTAATAAAGGGGCGGTGCCTAAATTATAAATAAAGTTGATAGACAGTGCCTCCAGCCGATTATGGCGAATAACAATATGAATTTTGTTCAGACACTCAATAGTATACCACAACAATTTTCTGAGTTCTTTAAGCCAATGGTGATTTCTGACCAATATATAAATATCCTCCGATTAAATTAATAAATAAAGATCATTTATTAAAATACAAGTATAATTATATATTTACTTACAAAATTAGAATTACTGGTGATTATTATTCAAATACACGATCAATAAAATCAACACAACTGAAATGGAATTACTTTTTAAATTTGAGAAAACGAAGAAGCAGATACAACCAACAAGAAAAATTTGATAAACCCTGATTCAAAATATCAAAATAAAATACCTAAACACTCTTAAGGCAGTTTCTTGTTTTCCACAGCTGTAGGAAGGAAAGAAATGTTCCTCAAAGAGCAAAACCCTACTATAATCAAAAGAAGTTCTAAAGTCAATAGATCTGTTAAATTTGCATGAACAATAAACAATTAACCTAGTATACCAACAATAGCAACCTAGTTGCAACACAGACCTGTATCCAATTTAACCATACACGATACAATTTCAACATACGAAATACGTGGGAAAAAACTGATAAATTTGCCCCACACAATGTAGATTATTATATATAAAAACTCTAGCAGTTAAATACAATTTCTACGATCTTAGAAGCAAAGAGGTTAGTAAACATACGGTACTTAGGTTATCTCATCGCTGCTTCAAAAGAAAAAATGTTCAAAGAGATATGGGATGGGATGGTGGTTCGTCTCAGCAGCAAGAGGTCAGTGATATTGGCAGTGGTCAACGGGCAGCAGGCTTCTCAGTGTCATCCAGGAAGTGTCAGAAAGTGTGCGTGTCCCCTCCCCCCCTTTTTTTTTCTTTTTAAGGCAGTGAAATCTCTTATATATGATCTGGATCTATTGTTTCTAATGACGACTACCAGATCAATATTTACTTTCTTCTAATTGGTTTCAAAATTGGGCGGTAACTGTTAATTTTCCTTCTGCCCACTAGTCGTCAGTTCAGTTACATAATTGGAATTCAGATTGTCCTATCATATAATCTGGCATTATTATGAACCATATTGTTAATATGCATCATATTGACAGTGATTGCCCGCCTTCATAACTCTTTGGCGCACTGTCCCAATATCGTGGACTTTGCTGGTCATAAGAAAATAAGACCTTTATTAAATATAATGTGAATGTCAATTATTCAAGGGAGAAAACAACTCTTTCTTCCCTTCTCCCAAAAATTTTTGTGCAAAGTTCTCTTACAGTACATTGAGAAGAAGATATCATGTCCTTTGTAGTTTGGTGTTTTAGGTAACGATACATGTGATTTGATATGTGGGAAATCTCTGTTTATGATTTATTCCTTTTTAAAGATAATGGGAATCTCCCCTTGAAGACTTATGTCAGTTTATCATACTTGTTATTTTCAGTGAATGACTTATGGTATGCATGGATCCTTGCATAGAGCATTGCCCTGTAATTTAATATACATAATTATATAAAGAATTTGAATTAATGATTTTGCTACTATACAGATAAGCCTATAATAAGGCTTACTTGTAGGTACTGTGAATATCTCCTAAACTTTTGCAGTTTAGGAGATATTCAGAGTACATACAGCCAATGACATCATCGGCGCATGTGCTCTGAAGGTCTGGTTTACAGTGCCGGACCTTCAGAGCCCGTGCCAGAAACAGTAGTTCCTGCACACTCTGATGGGGGGGGGGGGTGGTCTATGCTGATTGATTATTGATTATTACCCCCCCAAGGATGCCCACACTGGACCACCAGGGATGCCCACCACTAGTCATCACTAGGTATGCCAACCATGGCCGCCAGGGATAACAATCAGTGCCCAAAATGGATGCCTGCCAATCAGTGATGCCCATCAGTACCATCCAGTGTACATCAGTGCCACCTATGTGTACATATCAGTGCTACCTATCAGTACCCATCATCAGTGCTCGTCAGTGCATCCCCATCAGTGAAGGAAAAAACTTACTTATTTACAATGTTTTGTAACAGAAACAAAAACTTTTTTTCTTCAAAATTTTCATTTTTTTTTGTATATGTTTAGCAGAAAATAAAAATCCCAGAGGTGATCAAATACCACCAAAAGAAAGCTCTATTTGTGTGAAAAAAATGATAAAAATGTAGTTTGGGTACAGTGTAGCATGATCACGCAATTGTCATTCAAAGTGCGACTGCACTGAAAGCTAAAAATTTGTCTGGGCAGGAGGTTGTATTAGTGCCCTGTATTGAAGTGGTTAACCACGGTACGACCGACGCACGACAATGTACGTCAAAATGTCACTTCCGCCCATAACTCTTGAAGGCACATTTTTTCAATGTCATTTTTTCAAATTACATTTTTTTGGGTTTTTGTTTATTGCATTTAAGTCCAAATATGAGATCTGAGGACTTTTTGACCCCAGATCTCATATTTAAGAGGACCTATCATGCTTTTTTAAATTACAAGGGGTTTCCTTGTAATAGGAATAAAAGTGATCCAATTTTTTTTTTTTTTCAAAACAGTGTAAAAATAAATAAAATCAAGTAAAATAAATAAGAATTATATATTTTTTTTTTAAAACACCCCATCCCGACGAGCTCACGCACAGAAGCGAACGCATATGTGAGTAGCGCTCACATATGAAAACGGTAGTGAAACCACACATGTGAGGTATCGCCGCGATTGGTAGAGCGAGAGCAATAATTATTACTCTCGCTCTAACGATCGTGGCGATAACTCATATGTGGTTTGAACTCCCTTTTCATATGCAGGCGCTGCTCGAGTATGCGTTCGCTTCTGCATGCGAGCTTGGCTGGACGGGGGGCGTGTTTAAAATGTTAAAAATTTTTTCCTTATTTATTTTACCTTTTATACTGTTCTTTCAATACAGGGCATTTATACACCCTTCCTTCCCAGCCCAATTTTTAGCTTTCAGCGCTCTCACCTATTGAATGCCAATTACTCGGTCATGCAACACTGTACCCAAACAACATTTTTATCATTTTTTTCATACAAATAGAGCTTTCTTTTGGTGGTATTTAATCACCACTGGGTTTTTTATTTTTTTGCGACATAAGTAAAAAAAAGAGTGAAAATTTTGAAAAAAAAAACAAACTTTTTTTTAGTTTCTATGATAAAATTTAGCAAATAAGTCATTTTTGTTCATAAATTTGGGCCAAATTTTAAACTGCTAAATCTTTTTGGTAAAAATAGCCCAAATTAGTGTATATTACTTAGGTTCTTTGAAAGTTATAGAGTCCAAAAGCTATGGTGCAAATCATTGAAAATTGCTCACATCTGATCACACCTGATGCACTGACGGCCTATCTCATTTCTTGAGCCTCTGAAATGTCAGGACTGTACAAATACCCCCCAAATGACCCCTTTTTGAAACGTAGACAGTCCAAGATATTTAGTAAGAGGCATGGTGAGTTTTTTGAAGTTGTAATTTTTTTCCCACAATTCTTGGGAAAATTAAGAATTTTCTGCTACTCCTCCCGAGTATGGCGATACCATGTGTGGTACTTTTACACAGCCTGGCCACATAGAGAGGTCCAACATGCAGGGAGCACCATCAGGGGTTCTAGGAGCATAAATTACACCTCTAAATTCCTAATGACCTATTACATTTGTGAACATTTTTTTACACAAAGTGGTCAGTTTATAAGATATTTCTAACTTAAAGCAGGTACATAGCAAAAATTACACCCTAAAATACATTCTGCTACTTTTTTTTTTTTAATTCTTTATTTAATTTTACAATTTTCCAACATACAAAAATATATATCACAAAAAACTCTGAATATCTAATCCCGGATTTTAGGACTTTCTGTTTCCTGCCATTTTTTTGGGAATTAGGCTCTTTGCTAAGTTAAGCAGGATTGGAATTATCAAAGCTTTATATTGCCTCACTGATCTATTAGTCCCATGGAATAAACACGTCCATGGATCCGCTGGAATTATTTCATTAGTGATTAGCTTTATAAGGTCTAGTATCTCCCACCAATATTTTTTAATGATGGTACAGTCCCACCAAATGTGGAACATTGTACCTTTATTTTTACACCTTCTCCAACACTCGGAGGACCTTTCTTGCTGGAAGTGACTAACTCTATCAGGCGTGAGATACCATCTTACCAAACATTTATAATTTGTTTCTGCCATCTTGGCATCTATCGCATATCCGTGAGTCAATTTCCAAATTTTCCCTAATCTCTGTGTAGTGCATTTAGTTCCTATTTCCCTTTCCCATTTCTTGACATATGGAGGGACATCCAATCCATATCCCTCAGAGAGAATTTTGTACAAACATGTTATATTATTTTTAGAGTTCCCCTTCATGATCCACCTCTTTAACGGGGTGTACTCTTCTCCAAATCTAATTGGAGTTGGTAATGTCTCTAGAAAACATTTCAATTGGATGAACCTCCATATGTCAATTTTCATCACCTCCGTGTCTAATTGAAGTTCTTGTAAAGTACGTATTTGACAATTTTTTTTACTATATCTTTCACTTGCACATTATCTTTTTTAATCCAATTTTCCCCTACTTCCCTCCTCCCGGGCTCAAAATATTAATTTTCCTTTAAATAGATCAACGGTGAATTATACTTCCATTTTTTGTGAATATGTAACCTGTCCCATACCTTAAATATTGTGCGTGTAATATCATGTGTATTTTGGTCCAGTATTCTAAATTGAGGTGGATTCTATATTATGTGACCTAAATGTGAATTACTCAATGTATATTCTATATTTATCCATCTTTTATCACTGCTCTCTTTTGCCCATTCAATTAATCGTGAGAGTATCACCGCATTATAGTATTTCTTATAATCCGGCATCGCTAGGCCTCCCTGATTTTTTCATAGGTTTAAAATCGTGGCTGAAAGTCTGGGTTTTTTATTGCGCCATATAAAGCTAGATACTATACCTTTAAAAATTCTAAAGGATTGCGGATTTTTTAAGGGGAGCATCTGGAATTTGTAGAGGATTTTGGAGGATATCGTGATTTTTACAGCGTTTATTCGCCCAAACCATGACAGAGAGCAACTTGACATTTTTTTAATTTCTCTTATCTCGTCCAGTAAAGGTATGTAGTTTATCATATAAGTTTTCCTTAAGGTGTGGGTTAATTTTACTCCTAGATATTTGATATCATTTCTCCATGAAAAATTAAATTCCTTTGAAAGATTTCCTTCCTCTGATTTCTTTATATTGATGTTTAATATTTCTGACTTGTTCGGATTTATTAAAAAATTTGAGATTTCTCCAAATTTTTTAAATACTTTTAACAGGTTGGGGATCGTTGTCCTAGGCTTTGTTATGAAGAAGAGCACATCATCAGCAAATGCTGCTAGCTTGTGCTCCTCCTCTCCCACCCTAATCCCCCCAATGTCCACACTGTCCCTGATGTATGCCAATAAAGGCTCCAGGGACAGTATGAACAATAAGGGGGACAGTGGGCACCCCTGTCTAGTACCGTTTTTCATTGAAAACTTTTCACTTTTACCATCGTTTGGGGGTCCCTGTATAACACTTTTATCCAGCTGACCATCCTGGGGCCAATTCCCATGGCCTCCAGCGATTTAAGCATATAACTCCAGTCTACCCTGTCGAAAGCCTTTTCGGCATCTATCGACAGGAGTAGGCTGGGGTCACCCCCGATCTTAGCAGCCTGTAGGAGCAGTAGTGCCACCATTATCCCTTCCTTCTCTACCAGCTATAAAACCGACCTGGTCTGGATGGACCAACTTGGGCATCTTCTCCTTCAATCTGTTAGCCCATACACTTGCATATAATTTAATATCGGTATTCAGTAAGGCAATAGGTCTGTAACTCAAACAGAGACTACAGTCCCTACCTTCTTTTAATATAGCTGTTATTGATGCCAACAGAGCATCTCTTCCCATTACGCATTCTGTTCCTAATTTGTTCCAATAGTGGCAGAGTTTTGGGACCAATATTTCTTTGTACTTTTTATAATAAAACATTGTAAAAACCACCTGGCCCCGGGCTTTTGCCCGAGGGCAACTTTTTTAAGGCTTCATAAATTTCTTCCTCTGTTATTGGTCCCTCCATACTGATCCTGTCACTTTCTGATAATGACGTTAATGCACCATTATCTAGAAATTCTCTCATTATTCCTTCCTCATCCTGCACAGACTGATCCTTCTTCTTAACTGCATAAAGTTCTTTGTAATAGTTCCCAAAAGCTTTATTTTTTATTTTTTTCACTGAAGGTCCTTAGCTTTATCGAGACCAGAGCATGATCTGATATAGACATTGTTTCTATCTTAACATCCCATCACTCGTTCTATCATTCTATGATCTACAAATGTGTAGTCTAGTCTAGAGTAAGTCCCGTGCACAGGGGAGAAGAAGGTATAAAGTTTGATCTCAGCATGTTTCACCCACCAGATGTCTATAATTTGGGACTGATGCAATTTAGATTTTATCGCATTTAATTGTACCTTACTCGTCCCCTGAGCACGGGACGTACTATCCATCAAGGGGTCCAGGCTGATGTTTAAATCCCCCGCTAGGATAAGCTACCCTGCCTTAAGCCCCTCCAAGTGGTTCAACGTCTGCTTCAGGAAACAAATCAGATTTTTATTTGGGCAGTAAAGGTTAGCCAGAGTGTATATTCGCTCACCCAATTTGCCTTTTATAAATAGAAAACAACCTTCTGGGACAGTCACTCTTTCAGTTACCGTAAATTTTATTTTCTTCGAAAACCCAACTGCGACCCCCTTTGCCCCCTTTATCCGCCCCGCTTTTCTTAGCTCTTTCCATTAATTTGGAATAGTAGGGACAGGGATATCCAAGCTTTTGCAAAACTCTTGAAGATCCTCGAGGAATCTCAGTCGGGCTGTCCTCCCTTCATTATGAACCATTAACATTGATGGGAATCCCCAACTATACTTTAAATTTGCCGCACTCAATAAACCTAAGAGAGGCTTCAATTTTTGTCTCCAGGCTAGTGTCCCGTCTGACAAATCAGAGAAAACTTGGATCTAAGTTCCATCAAATTTTAGTGGGGGTATTCCTCTCAATTTATTCCAAATTTTATTTTTATCCTCGTACGCATGAAACTTGACTATAACGTCTCGAGGGATCCCTTCTCTTAGCCCTGGGGATTTCCTAATCCTGTGAACCCGGTCTATTTTTAAAACCTGTTCTCCTCCTCTGCCTAGGATTGGGTTGAATAGCTTTTCCATTTTTTCTGACAGGTCTTCCCCTTGTTGTTCTTGTAGGGATCGGATATGGAGGTTTTGACGTCTACTTTGATTCTCCTGCTCTGTTGTTAATTTGCAAGGCCTTCACTTGAGATTTAAGTCCCCTTATTTCTTGTGCTTGCTTACCAGATATTTCCTCCGCTTCCTCCACCCTCCTTAACAGGTGAGCCATATCTATTCTTAGATTATTGCTCTCTGATTTAATAGAGATTTCTAGTTTGTTAAACATTTCCATAATTTCAGTTTTTCATAGAAAGTTGTACCATATCCCCTAATTCAACTGGCTCATTTGGTGCCCGGGCTCCCTCTAAACCTATTTCATTCCGTATCTTCTCCTGTTCTGCTCTTTGTTTCTCCAACTCTTTTCTTTTAATTTAGTCGCACTTTGCTTCTTTTTCATACCAGGGCTCTTTAAATTGCCGTCCTTAAGATATTTCTGACTCAAGCTAGTGTTTAAGCTATCCCGTGTGTTCTTAGGTTCCGTCCCTCTCTGGGAACGACCTTTCATGATTGGTCAGCTTTGTCAGTTCTAAGTAACACTATGCTTTTTAAACCTCGTCTCACCCCTTGTAAGAGAAAGGAAAAAAGACCATTTATGCCACTGTGCCGTATTCTAATAGTAAGGGCACATGTAGCTACCTCCCCCCCCCAAAAAAGGAGAGTAGTTTAAAGGTTCAATGTTCTGGGCCAACCAAACACTCAGTCACTACTGGTTCTTACGTGCCACCAAGTTAATCATGTCAAATGTGAATGTTCACAAAAAAGAAAACGTACTATTATAGGCTCAGGAACCTTGAACTTAGGGGCTTATGGTATTCAGCGTTTTTTTTTTCCTTCCTGTGGGGGGGGGGGGGGGGGGGACGGCAACGTCACTTACTGTATGCTGAAGGAAAACTGAAAGCTTTATCTTATTAGTTCTCTGAATCAAATGCCCTTTACCATAGCCTGCCTGCCTGCGTGACGTGCGGTCTCTGGCTGCTCAGATGTCACCCAAAATCTCCAGGGAATTGCTGGGTGTAGTACAGCCTGTCTTGCTGACAAACTGTAGGGCTACTGCATTCCCGCTCCTGAGCCATCAGTCTTCAGCTGCCAGGCGTTTCAGCACTGCATGGGCTTGTATGGGGTTTGCGAGGGCTCGCGGGGAACCGGAGGATCACCTTCAGGGCTTGTGCAGGCTCTCACTCCGCACGGGCCCCCTCCCACGCATCCTCTCCACACGCTCACGCG
This sequence comes from Lithobates pipiens, assembly GCF_037356315.1. Classification (NCBI taxonomy): domain Eukaryota; kingdom Metazoa; phylum Chordata; class Amphibia; order Anura; family Ranidae; genus Lithobates; species Lithobates pipiens. The sequence goes on from NW_027507718.1 coordinate 418,862,821, forward strand.
GCCGACATCCCTGGCTCCTCCCCTCCAGTCTGCATCACGTTAGCTCTGGCATGCGTATACATTCTGCTACTCATCCAGAGTATGGCGATACCACATGCGTGTGACTTTTACACAGCCTGGCCACATACAAAGGCCCAACTTGCAGGGAGCAACGTCAGGCGTTCTAGGAGCATAAATTACACCTCTAATTTCCCAACGACCTATCACACTTACGGGAAGGCCCTGGAGCACCAGGACATTGGAATTACCCACAAAATTAAGCCATTTTGGAAAACAAACACCCCAAAGTATATTCTATGATGCATTATGAGTCTTTTGAATGGTTCATTTTTATACACAAGAAAATTAAATTTTTTTTTTTTTTTTTTTAACACAATGTTGTCAATTTATAAGATATTTCTAACACATAGCATAAATTACACCACAAAACACATTCTGCTACTCTTCCCGAGTATGACGATGCCACGTGTGCGAGACTTTTACACAGCCTGTCCATATACAGAGGCCCAACATTGAAGTAGTACCTTCAGGCGGTCTAGGAGCATAAATTACACATCTCCTTTCATTCCTACCCATCACACTTTTGAAGGTCCTGGAGCACCAGGACAATGGAAGTACCCACAAAATGACCCCATTTCGGAAAGCAAACACCCCAACGTGTATTCTATAAGGCATGGGCTGCAAATAGGTACTCAGGTACTCTGATGGGCTGGAGACAGGTACTCGGATGAATTGTGACAGGTACTCGGGTATTAGGGGACTCAGGTGGGAGGCGACAGGTACTCAGATATTCAGGTACTCGGATGGACTGACAGGTGCTCGGGTACTCAGATGGGCTGTGACGGGTGATGACAGGTACTATGATGGCTGGTGACAGGTACTATGATGATTGGGGACAGGTCCTATTAAGGGGGGGGGGGGGGGGTAATCAGTGTATTGGTGTACACTAAGTGGTAACTAGATGTTACCGCAATCTCCTTCTCACACAAGATCGGTGTGTGAGGAAGAGAACCCGGTAACATCTCATTACCGCAGTTTGTTGACATTCTGTGACCGGCTGTGATTGGACACAGCCGGTCACATGGTAACGAGCCACCCAGGATGGGGGATGTCGTATGACTATGGCCCGGTATTGAAGTGGTTAAAAAAAATAAATAAAAATTGTGTCACTTATTTTTATAACAAGGAATTTAAACATCCCTGTATAGAAAAAATAAAATAAAAATATATATATATATATATATATATATATATATATATATATATATATATATATATATAATGACAGGACGTCTTACATATGAGATCTGGGGTCAAAAAGACCTCAGATCTCATATTTGCACGAAAATGCAATAAAAATAAATAAAATTGAATGTCACTTAAAAAAAATTAAAAAATAAATCTCTTTAAGAGCTATGGGCGGAAGTGACGTTTTGACATCGCTTCCGCCCTGCAATGGTATGGAGACAGGTGGGGGCCAACTTCCCCTCACTCATCTACACACCACACACGGTAGAGGACCAGATTGCCTCCGTCACTATCGACGGCTCCAGAGCGTGTCGGAGGGCACTGGAGTGCGGCGAGAGGGGCCCCTCCCATCGCTGATAAAAGTGATCTTGCGGCGAATCTGCCACAGAGACCACTTTTATCTGAAAACAGATTGCCCGCTGAAGAGGATACCGGGGTTATGGCAACTAGCTGCTGCCATAACAACGATAGTCCACTTCAAAGTATCGACGTATAATGATGGCGGGCGGTCCATAAGTAGTTAAAAACTTCTCCACAACTTTATCCCAGACCTTCATGATGCTGTTTGTTCACTAAGGTTCTCAAACAAACCTCTGAGGGATTCACAGAACAGCTGCATTTATATTGAGATTAAATTACATACAGGTGGACTCTATTTACTAAATTAGGTGACTTCTGAAGGCAATTGGTTCCAATAGATTTTAGTTAGGAAGATCAGAGTAAAGGCGGCTGAATACAAAACGCACGCCACGCTTTTCCGATATTTGTAAAAAAAAGTTGAAAATTATTTATTTCGTTCCACTTCACAATTAGGTGCCACTTTGTGTTGATCACATAAAATCCCAATACATTTAACATTTTTGGTTGTAACATGACAAAATATGGAAAATTTCAAAGGGTATGAATACTTTAAGGCACTGTAGACATGGACCATTGATGATGCAAAACAAATACAATTTCAACCTCCTGGGTATAAAAGTGGATAGAGGCATTGTCAAGTGGTTGTATAGGCTGAAGATTTTTTTTACCTTCATGAATACTATACATGAAGGTTAAAAGTCTCCTGTTTGCTGCTCCCCTCAAACCCTCACCTGAGCCCCCTCTTGATCCAGTGATGTGCATGAGAGCCTTAGCTGTTCCTGGTCCCTCTCTGCTCATTGGCTGATAAAGCAGTGGGAGCCATTTGTTCTCACTGCTATCACAGCCAATGAGGAGAAAGTGTGTGTGTGTGTGCGTGCGTGTGTACACGTACGGGTGGGTACCGGGGGCTGCCTAACCACAGCTCTGTGTGTGTTATGGAAGCATAGAATGGGGTCTGGGAGTGAGTACGCACCAGTGCCACCATAGCAAGTGGATTGTATTGGAGGCACTGGCCAAGGGGGAGGAGCAAGGAGCGCCAGAGGGGGAAGAGGAGGATTGGTCTGCTCTGTGCAAAACCACTGCACAGAGCAGGTATGACATGCTTGTTATTTTGTTTAAAAAAAAAAAATTAAATGAACTTTTAGAAGCATTTTAAGCACACCTCCTTTAGAGAAGATACTGCTACTCACAAACCAGAACAGACTGCAGTTTTTATTGAGTAAGGCTGAATCACATACACAAAGAATGTCACAAGTCTGAGGTAGTTTTAAAACAAGGTGTATCACCAAATAAAAACATGTATAAACATAGGACGTATCAATGACTTTTTATTATTATTCATTTAGAATGAATATTGAATTTCACTGTAATGACGACTGTCGATATAAACCAAGAGCTAACCTGTGCATTAAATACAAAAACAACCAAAATCATGCAGTGATCAATCACTGAAAATAAACTAAAACATTAGTTATTATGAATGGCGAATGTATGAATTTTATTGCATTTTCTTCCTTTTATTTGTACACTCTTATAAACTAAAAAAAAAAAGAAAAAAAGAAAATACAATGAATTTGACATCTCAGAAAGCTAGATACCCCAAATGCTCTAAAATAAATTTGTTTCCTCTACTCTAATTTACATTTCAATAGCAATCTTCATACAAAGAATATAAGTGGGGCAAAAAAAGTAAAATCTTTTTAATATACACAATGTTCAATCTAGTGTATTCCAGTGAATATATAGAGCTAAAACATTTAGACTTCACTACCTTTCATTCACAAACAGTCTGTTTCTGATAAATTGGTCTGTGCATTTCTGCAGCTTGGGGCAGGGAAACCTGAGGCTGCAACTCTATAAGGCGATCATTGGAAATCAGATCCCGGATAGTGCTCAAGCAAGGTTTGGTACCACAATTTGTATTATTTACAAAAAAGAATGAAGTCTACATTCACTGACTGGGGACACTGTCACAGAAAAACTCTAAGATACTGTAGCAAGATGTTTATAAAAAGGCATTAGGAGCATCATTTCGCATGGACCGGTCTGGATGCCGTTAGGTTGCAGTAAAACGACCGTATTACCATACAGAGAGCAGAAATACCAGCTGCTAATGCTCATTTACATACACATTGTATAAGTTAAGAATAAGTTATGCAACAGTCGGTGCCAGTCTGCTGATAAAAGCAATGCTGCTGAGACACAGTCTTCTGACAAAGTCCGGACACGCTGGCTTCATAACTAGGTGCTCCATGATAATCCTCAGCTCCGTGAACAGAGTCCTGTAAATGTGGAATTAAACACAATTGTTTGTTAAGTGTCTGTTTTAAAAAAGTACTTTGCTGTAGGAGATAATGAATTTGTTTTAACATAAATCTATCAGTCAAGTCCCCCAAAACCGATATTTAAATTTTTGGTAGATGCTGGAGTATTAACCACTTCCCATCCAGGCCAATTCTGACATTTCTCTTCTACATGTAAAATTCATAATTTTTTTTGCTAGAAAATTACATAGAACCCCCAAACATTATATAGTTTTTTTTTTTTTTTAGCATAGACCCTTATAGAATACAATGGCGGCCGTTGCAACCCTTCATCTTTCACGGTATTTGCGCAGCAATTTTTCGAACACTTTTTTTTGTTTCATGCTTTGAAAAAAAAACAAAAAACATTAAAGTTAGCCCAATTTTGTTATGCCAAGTAAATAGATATCCAACACGTCACACTTCAAAATTGCACAAACTTCGGGACTTAAAAATCCCCATAAGTGATGCTTTACATTTTTTTACTGGTTACATGTTTTGAGTTACAGAGGGAGGACTAGGGCGAGAATTATTGCTTTTGCTCCAACGTTTGTGGCGATACCTCACATGTGTGGTTTGAACACCGCTTTCATATGTGGGTGGGACTTACGTATGCATTCGCTTCTGCGTGTGAGCACACGAGGACAGGGGCGATTTCAATTTTAGTTGTTTTTTTCATTGTTAATTTTACTTTTATTTTTTTAGTTTGAAACTCTAAAAAAAAAAAAAAAAAAAAATTTGATCACTTTTATTCCTATTACAAGGAATGTAAACGTCCCTTGTAATAGGAATATGGCATGATTGGTCTTCTTTACAGTGAGATATGGGGGTCAATAAGACCTCACATCTCACCTCTAGGCCGGGAAGCCGTAAATCTCTATGGTAAAACATCCAGGGCCGGCGGATCCGTTCTGACTCATCGATGGAAGCAGCAAGTGGGTAGAAGCACCGGAAAGCGACGGGGGACGGACGTCCCCTCTCACCGCTCATAAGAACGTTCAAGCGGCGGAACAGCTGCTATGATCACTCTTATGGCGTAGGGAATCGCTGGATGATAAAGACGATATCTGAATGATGCCTGTAGCTGCAGGCATCATTCAGATATACCTGCTCAAAGTCAAGGATGTCATATGACGTACCTTGGGAGGGAAGAGGTTAAACAATCATTTGTTTCTTTTAGTCTCTTAAACCAGCCACAGGTGGACCAAATCTCAGCCAGTTCGGCAGGGACCGGACAAAATCTGATCTATGGGCAGGCTCGTTGTACCCAAGTTGATCCATCAATCGACATGGGTACAACCAACCTGTCGGATTTTTTACATACGATAACTGCTAGTGGCTATAGCTGCTGGCAGTAATGATTGTGCTCTGCTGCCTGACAAGGCTCCCTGTGCCCCCACAGCGGCAGAACACAAAAGTACTGTGGGAGACATTGCAAGAAATTTTCTTTACTGCAACCCATGGTGGAAGGAAAAAACAAACAAATCATCTATGGCCTGCTTTAGGGAATTAGGTGGTGGGATCACCTGAGCCCCCGGGGACATTACAGGTATTATGAGGAGGGATAACACTGGAACATTTCAACTGTTCCAAGGACAAAGAAGAAACCATGTAGTGACCCACCCAACTGGATGAAATGACTTGGCCTGAACTTTTTTTTTTTACAACAACAAAACTTATTTGTGAAAACGAAGGCAGTTTACAACTTACAATTCTTAGTGACAGCATTTAGTATACATTTGATAAGGTGGGGAGAACCCAAGGGCATCTGCGTTGGTCGTGCACAACATACATTGATATAGCAAGTGGGTCCAATAGGTACAGACATAAGCACAATATATCAACTGGCATACATATTAAGGTGGGAAGGAGGGGCAAGAGGCTCAGACAAACCCACAAGTCTTATGTAGAAATGGTATTGCAGGTAGCAGCGTTACCCAACCAGGCGTCCCATATCTTGCCATATTTGGACAGGCAGCCTCTATGAGCGTATATTTCTTTTTTTTAGGGGAGAACCCTATTAACAGCAGACCTCCACTCCTGGAGAGTCAGGGACATAGGTTGCAGCCACCTTCTAGCTATAAGGAGCCTAGCAGTGAAGAGTGATTCCTGGAGGAATATTTTGTGAAACTTGTCAGAGTCAGGGTCTGGAAGTATCCCCAGTAGGCCCCGTTTTGGGGAAACTGTTAAGTTGGATAAATTTTACAATCTGGAGTCCAATAATCCTGTATATCCGGGCATGATCAGAGGATATGGAAAAATGTGCTATCAGGGCTATTACATCTGGGACATAGTGGGTTATGGTTAGGCTTGTATTTAGCCAGGCGAAGCGGAGTCAGATAGGTCCTATGTAGGATATATAATTGTGTGAGGCGGTCAGATAACTTGGTAGACCTGAACTAACCTTTTAAAATAGTATTAAACCCTCCATGGAAAAATAAGCTCTCAATGTAAGTCAATTTACTGTGTACAAAAAAAATTGCCCTATTTAATCGGCTCTACTTTACTATTTTTAGTAAACCTTATTTAAAAAGCACCCCCCTGCTTATAGCTGGTGCTGCAGTTCCACCAACTTCCAGTTGGGAAGCACATACACAATTACTTCCAAAGACACTGGGCATCAAGACTACATGTCCTTTAAAGTGATTTTAAGAATTTTTTTTTTTCTTTTAACAACAACCATGTCCTACTTGCCTGCTCTGTGCAGTGGTTTTGCACAGAGCAGCCCAGATCTTCCTCGTATCAAGTCCCCCGCAGGCGCTCCTGGCCACTCCCACCTGCCAAATGCTCCTCCTCCTACTTACTCAGTGTAACATAACCACATTATTTTGCCCAAAAAATTGTTTGTTTTTTGCATTAAAATAATAATTAAAAAAAATAAAAGTATTTCCTAAAAAAAAAATTTGTTTGTAAAAACTGCTGTGCAAATACCTTGTGACATAAAAAAAAGTTGAAACACCCACCAATTTGTGCTCTAGGGCATCTGCTTTAAAAAAAAAGGTTTGTGGGTTTTAACAAATTTTCAAGCAGAAAATACTGATTTTTACAGTGTCAGAAAAAGGTCTGGAGTGAAGTGGTTAAAGTTACGTTTTTGTTACAGGTATATTGTCTACACTTTGGTTTTTCATTATAAGATTGTTATATTTATTCTTGATCACTTAGGCACTGCACTGTTCTTACTTAACTTTTATTTTGTTGCCTGAGAGAAAGCAATACCTTTTGCCATGCCATGGTTATGGTCTTCCTATTAAGACCAACGGAATTCTTCCCAGGAGGCCAATTCTTTCACTTTCTATCCTATCTAACCCTTTGCAACAGCAGCTGTATATACAGTATGAAGCACATAAAATTACCGGCAGTATGGATTTCTTCTGGAAGTATAACGCAGGGTCAGGAATCTGTAGTAAATAAATGGCTGTAATAGGCTCCCTTGACCACTAGAAAAGAAAAATACAGATATCGTTAAAAGGGGTGAAGAATTGTTTTGTATACATTTTCTTTAAATTCACAGCTAGAAATAACGTACTTTTTTTAAAAGGATATTTGGCGATCTGGATCTATGAAGTGTTTAAAAGACCTGAGACTACTTTTATTTAAAGCAGAGTTCCACCCATTTTATGAACTTTCTCCCTATTGTATCCCCCCTTAGCTCATCCTGTTTCATAAACATTTTTTTTTTTTTAAATATTACTTAGAAGTAACTTTTTCAGTTGTATTCCTCTTCTAATTCCATCCGTCCCTGCCTAGGCGATTACATCACTAGGCGATTCGCAAGGGTTCCTGGGATAGCGGCGTCATGTATCCCAGGAGTCCTTGGGAATCGATTGCTGCCAAATCCATGCGTTGTTTGCAGAGATCAAATGACGCGAATGGGAGATCCGACTTATTACCTTCCCCCCTGGACTGACAGGTTGCTATAGCAATGGGGTGGGAACTTCCACTGACATTGCAACATGTTAGAAACAAGAACTGCCGCGCTGAGGCATTACTGCGCATGTGCGAGTTTGGGAGGAAATCCCGGAAATTAAGACAAGAGGGCTTCAGATGCCCACAGCAAAAAGGAACCTCCCTACTACCAAGATCTGTAAGTAATAAACTATTTTAAAAGAAAGTAAAAGGGCAACAGGTATGACATGTTGTAAATGTTTATAGACATGTTTGGAGAAAATACAGAGCAGGCTTTAAAAAAATTAAAATAAAAAGTGTTTGGGGACTAGAACTCCGTTTTAATGCTAATGCTGGATTTGAACAGCACTCTTGGATACCAAAAGAGATGTGTTTTTTTTCCCAGAATCATACTTACCTAGGTGGATGCAGCATTAATTCGATGCTGAATCTGCCCCCCCCCCCGCCAGCTCAAACACCACCACAAACACCATGTCACGATCATGCCCAAGCCTGAACCGGCTCTGTGACGTCAGCAAACAGCAGGATACAGCCCGCTCTCTACTGAAAACGGGTCACAGGAGTGCACAACAAACTGCACTTGTGATCCACAGGAAAAGTACAGCCAAACAAGCTGTGGTTGTATTTCTCCTTTAATGTCTGGAAAAAACTAGTGGATACTCCCTCTACAGAATAACATGAGCCTGGAGGTTTTTTCTTTAAAAAAAAAAAAATAACATGTTATACTTACCTGCTCTGTGCAAGGGTTTTGCACAGAGCAGCCCCGATCCTCCTATTCTGGGGTGCCCTGCCAGTGCTCCTGGCTCCTCCCCTTCATCGGGTGCCCCCAAGGGAAGACGCTTTCCATGGGGGCACTCGTGTGGGCTCGTTTGAGTCCCTTTACTGCGTCCATTGACACAGCCAATGGCTCCTGTTGCTATCAATCTGTCCAATGAGGACAGAGACAGCGGCTGGAGCCACTGACTTGTGCTCATCCCTGAATCAGATGGTCTCAGGTAAGAAAAAGGGGGGCCCTGGGGGGCAGCTGCAGCTAAGAAGGTTTTTCACCAAATGCATTAAGGTGAAAAATCTAGAGACTTTACAATCACTAACAAAATTTGGGGGAAATGGAAATAGAGTTTCGACTCATGAGCAACCTTGCACATCCTCTACAACCTAGTGGTATTGACTACACCAGCGGTGGCCAACCAGTAGCCCGCGGAACTCTTTGATGTGGCCCGCGACCTCCTGCGATGGAATGGCAGGTTAGCAAGCACAGATCGCAGGTTGCCGACCCGTCATACCACAGCATCGGTGTTGTGAATGAAGCTGGTGGTAGAGGAAGAAAACGGCTGCAGAGCAGAGCCCATAAGCCGATGCTTCCTGTACAGCGCCGGCTTTTGCCACCGGCAGAGTCTATGGCAAAGTTCAGTTAACCCACAGGATAGACACAGGTGCACTACGCTGCACCTGCGGTGTGGGTAATCAGTGTGAAAGCAGTTTAAGCCCTTTTCACACGATCGGTCCTACCCAATCGGACCCTCAATTCCCCTCTACAGAGCGGCAGATGTAAACAGACTTTTTTTCCTGTTTACTCCCACCTGCCTCCAATCTGGTCCTAAAAAACGATAACAAAAAAAAAAAAAAAAATATAGAAGGGAATTCGCCCCCTTCCATCTGCGTGGATCGGAGGGCCTATAAAGTAGCCGTGACCTGTCATCCGCCTGCTCCACTCATTGTGGCCCACGACTGGTTACCAAGTTGCTTAAGTGGCCCTCGCTCTTAAAAAGGTTGGGCCCCCCTGGACTACACCATTCTTACCATCGATTTTCCCATTATACGGGTTCTGTAAGACCATAAAGGCATTCATGTGGAAGTGAAAAAGGCTGTTTTTACCTTTGTCAATGTTTACTGTATACAAAGAAAATCTCCACAATCACACAACGTTCTGAGGCTCTTTTTGAATGATTTTATTTTAGGCTTACGATTCCTAATCTCTTTACCTAAACTTGTGAATCCTGCTCTCATATTTTGCTGTTATAGTATTCCTGTGGCTATTGATCTGTATGATGTGGATATTGTAAGTAAATTGAAAGTATAAAATACATATTTAGCCATTTCATATTCACCAATTGCAGACAGTAGGCGGTACATGCTTAGTAACAGCATTCTTAGATCAGCTGTGTGGATAACAGTCACTAAACTGAACATTATTCCTACTTTCACACTGGGGTGGCGAGAGCTTCGTCTTTAAAGCGCCGCTAGTTTTAGCATCGCTTTACTGTTTTAGCGGCACTTTTCGATCCCTAGCAGGGAGGTTTTTAACCCCTCGCTAGCAGCTGAAGGGGTTAATAATACCCGTGTAGCACCACGGCCCATTCATTTCAATAGGCAGGGACGCTTTATACACCGCTCCTTCACCGCCCCAAAGATGCTGCTTGAAGGACTTTTTCTAGTGTTCTGCAAGAGCACCGCTCCAGCGTGAAAGTGCTTTACAGGCGCTATTTTTAGTGATAAAACCTGTAAATCGCCTCAGTGTGAAAGTAGCCTATAGGTTTATAAGCTGAAATAATATTATTGCAGTTTTTATTGGTATAAAATCCCTATAAAAGTTTAATTCAGGGCTCTTTACTTGGTGGCTGCTCCTGCAGGTTTAAAGTATTAGAACACACCAGCTTCAAAGCCAGTAGCAAAACAGCAAACCCTAATTGTAGGCTGAAATTGCCTGTATGTTTACCAAAAGTAACTGCTGTGTACCTTTTATTAGTCCATGGTCAAGTAACAGTTCCTCCTCCTCCTCCATCTCCTTCCCCATAGAGGTGGTGCCTGTACAGCCAGTGTGACATAGCACAGAGGAGGGACATACGTCCCCAGTCTGTGCGCTGTTTCAGCAGGCTGATCCAACCCTCTACAGGCTGCACCTGAAACAGCGCTGGGCAGGGGCAGGCGTGGCTTCAAAACTGACCACAGGAGATGCAGGCTTGCCATGCATGTGCATGGCATCCTACATCTCACAACATTGATCCCAGGGATGCAAACTGACCATGCCAGCAAGGATCTACTTCTGTTCTTGGCATGGTCAATTTAAAAAAGGGAACTGCATCATCAGGTACTTAGTGAGAACAGATAAAATAAAAAATATGCAAGGGGCAGTTTTTAGGAACTTAATTAATCCAGCACATAAGCAATCATCATTGTTAAAGTAACATATACTTAGACATACATGTAGACAGCCCTCTCTGCTTAAAGTGGAAGAGTGGATTCCTTCCCACTAATCATTCAGCTGAATGTGCAACCTAGGATTGTGTTATTGGATCTATATTTCTAGTACAGCAGTAAGCCAGCTTTCTGAAACCCTGAAGAAACAGGTTACACACCCTCTGCTGGCTGGTTGGGGTAACATCAAATATTTATACACAATTTCATATTTATCTGGCTTAAAGTGAAAAAGTTCAGAATCCTACGTTTTTACTCCTGAATTTACTTCATAAAAAAAAGAAAATGCATGCAGGTCACGATACAGCAAAGCAAAGCCACAAGCCAACATGAACACATAAAATTAAATGTTTTTTTGAGTGCACATTTTCCACTGCTAGGAGCCCAAGACGATGTACATTACTTTTTAAAACTATTACTCTGCATCATTGATATCTCAGGCCCCAACATGAGTAACAAGAACTGTACTGGTGGAAATACAATAAAATGGCATCAGTTCTGCCACTTCTGCTCCCACAACATCTCAATACATGAACTAGAAGTGGAAACTTCTTTCCCTGCTCTCAGAGGCCAATCAATAACAGAGAATCGCTCTGTATTATCCCTTTTGAGTGCAATTTCATCTTCCATTGTCATGTAACTGGATGTTATCGCCTAGAACAGTGATCACTAAATAGCGGACCGTGGTCCAGACTGAGCAACAGTCCTGTCCGGAATGTGGCCGTGCCACCTAAAAAGTTGTGCGTTTTTTTCCCGGGTCTCCCACCAGGCTGCCGCTATCATTCACACAGCAGGTGGGAGTGGGAGGTGCTGCAGATCGGCAAAGTACGGGAGTCTTTTCAAGTTAACAATTGGGTGATCACCCGCTTGTTGACATTTTGAAGTTTGGCAGCTCCCGCCCTTCATCCAGATCTACAGCACCTCCTGCTCCCATCCGCTGTAAGGATGATACCAGCACTGGGCCTGGGAAGAGGACAGTCAGGCCGATAAGTGCCTCTGCACTGGTAGGATGGTGCAGGGGAGGCTGGAAATTAAAGGGGTACCATGACGTGAAGGGGATTTCAGTGTAATGGGGTGATATTGATGTGTAAAGAGGGACTGTGATAAGGGGAACTGCGGTGTGCAAAGGTGTATTGTAATAAAGGGACACTGTTATGTGTAATGGGGCACTATGACGTGAAGGGGACTGCAGTGTAATTGGGTGCAGTGATGTTAAGGGGAGTTGCAATGTGTAGGGGGAGGGAGTGAGAGCACTGCTGTGATGTGTTACAGGGCAAACATGAGATTTGGACCTCTGCTGCAGGAAAATTTTACCAACTGGACCTCCATACATTTTAATTTAAGACCCCTGGCCTAAAATCTCTGCAGCAACACCCCTCCCAGGCTGAATGTTTTATAACAGCAAACAAGACAGTAAGATCATGTGACCTGATTTTAGAAGATTATAAAATTACATTGTGGAAGTACCATAATATAAGTGAAGGCTTTAACATGTTGCTCTACTATATAAACGGTTTTATTCGGGCGCCTTGTCTTCCACTTACAATTCAGAAATGATTAAAGAGGAGTTACCTGAGCAGCATAAAAACAGTTGCAGGCATTAAAAAGATTTCATTACAAGCGATGAACTTCAGTATATTTTGCTGATTTGCATTAATTCTGTCCAGAAGAGACCTGACAAGTGCCATGCTGTTTGCATCTTTGGCCTAAACCAAGGGAATAAAATACAAGGATTAATTATGAAAGTTTAATCAGTAAACAAAACCATTCAGCTTTACATCTCTGCATGTTACCTAAACAATTTCAAAAGCATATGCAAACACAGGGTATGCCATTTTCCATTTTAAGGGCCATATCAGATTTGTCCCGTCATTAAGTGACACTTTGAACTAGTCTTTGTTGTTCCATCACTAGACAATTTGTTTCTTAAGTATTTCAGGAAGCAGCAGACAACAATCAAGCCTTCACTGGTAACTGTAAACAATTAAAATAATTGCCCATCCGACATGGTCCCAAAAGTGAACTCCTCCTTCAAAACACTCAGTCCCCATCACACAAAAGTCCCAAAGTGCCACTACAGATAACCTTATTGTCGGGGCTTGTCCAGCACACAAACCCTAGGAGGTACAATTGGAAGATTATCTGAGACCTTATTGCACCCAAGCTCTGGATATTGTCTTCAAAAACTCTATAACTATACCTGGATGAAACGCGTTAGTGAGCTACGTAGGTATTCCCATGTGCATATGGGACAGTGCCTTGAAAAAGTATTCATAACTCTTTGAAATTTTCCACATTTTGTCATGTTACAACCAAAAACTTAAATTGGGATTTCATGTGATAGACCAACACAAAATGGCACATAATTGTGAAGTGGAATGAAAATGATAAATGGTTTTCAAAATTTGTTACAAATAAATATGTGAAAAGTGTGGTGTGCATTTGTATTCAGCCCCCTTTACTCGGATACCCATTACTAAAATCTAGTGGAACCAATTGCCTTTAGAAGTCACCTAATTAGTAAATAGAGTCCACCCGTGTGCAATTTAATCTCAATATAAATACTGCTGTTTTGTGAATCCCTTGGAGGTTTGTTAGAGAACGTTAGTGAAGAAACAGCACCATGAAGGCCAAGGAACACACCAAACGGGTCACGGATAAAGTTGTAGAGAAGTTTAAAGCAGAATTAGGTTATAAAACAATATCCCAAGATTTGAACATCTCATGGAGCACTGTTCAATTCATTTTCCGAAAATGGAAACAGTATGGCACAACTGCACACCTAAACTGACAGGCCGGGCAAGGAGAGCATAATTCAGAGAAGCAGTCAAGAGGCCCATGGTAACTCTGGAGGAGCTGCAGAGATCCACAGCTCAGGTGGGAGAATCTGTCCACAGGACAACTATTAGTCATGCACTCCACAAATCTGGCCTTTATTGAAGAGTAGCAAGAAGAAAGCCATTGTTGAAAGAAAACCATAAGAAGTCCAGTTTGCGAAAAGCCATGTGGGGGACACCGCAAACATGTGAAAGAACGTGCTCTGGTCAGATGAGACCGAAATGTAACTTTTTGGCCTAAAAGCAAAATGATTTGTGTGGTGGAAAACTAACTGTACATCACCTTGAACACACCATCCCCACCGTGAAACATGGTGGTGGCAGCATCATTCTGTGGGATGCTTTTCTTCAGCAGGGACAGGGAAACTGGTCAGAGTTGATGGGAAGAAGAAAACCTGTTAGAGTCTGCAAAAGACCTGAGACTGGGGCAGAGGTTCACCTTCAAGCAGGACAACGACCCTAAACATACAGTCAAAGCTACAATTGAATGTTTTAGATCGAGCATATTAATGGGTTAGAATGGCAAAGCTGCTAGAGACATACCCAAAAGACTTGTAGCTGTAATTGCAGTGAAAGGTGGTTCTACAAAGTATTGACTCGGGGCGGAATACAAATGCATGCCATACTTTTCAGATATTTGTAAAAATGTTTAAAAATCATTCATCATTTTCCTTCCACTTGACAATTATGTTTGTGTTGGTCTAGCACATAAAAACTCAATAAAATACATTTACGTTTTTGGTTGTAACATGACAAAATGTAAAAAATGTAAAGGGGTGTGAAAACCTTTTCAAGGCACTGTGAGTCATTGGCCTACAACTCCTTACATGATGTCTATATGTACAAATGCTATCAATTTGAACTTTGCTCACTAAACTTTTCTTTCTTTATTTTTGCATAACAATTCAAAGCCTCAGTTCCTCAAAAATCTATATTTTATTTCCATTTGTTGCTCTCCCCAAAGGGCACCTCATTAGAACCACCCAACTATTACCAATCAGAATGTGGATACATTTTACCGGGTACCTGGTTTCAGTGGCCCCTTCAAGTCCAAGTCTCGGTGCAACTTGGAACAGCCAGCATCCAGCACTAAGCCCAAATGCAGAATTAATTATGTCCTGGGCCTCCAATGCTTTTACAGATTGCTCCAAATGAGCATGCCGTAGAATCAAAAGTTTCCAGAATGCTTCCACATTCTGTTTACATCGGGAGTATAGGGACATCAATGTTCTCCGATTCAGTATGGGGACCTGGACAGTTGTTCTAGCCCGGGCAAGTCTAGATCAGGTCCCCTCTGGCCAGATCCACATCCCTAGACAATAACAATGTAATATTAGGCCACGGGTTCAAACAATTATGTGGGATGATCTGCATGACATCTGTGTTCAGTGCGCAAGCATCAATGCTCACAGCAAACACAATGTCATTCAAATTTTAGCAAAAGCAAACCTATGAAAAACTTGCTAGTGTGCTCGTTTGTCACTAACAATTTATGAGATCCATTTTTCCCCCCTCTCCTAAAAGTATAATATGTACCGTATATACTTTTGCGTTCTGGAAAATATGTCCATATGCATGCACCTGTAAATGCAAGTACAAGCGTATCCCCATGTACAACATATTTTCTAAATTCATTTTTATGGGCAAAATTACTCAGCAGCTGGAGTACCTGGGTGCTGAAATACAGGAATATTTTACGTCTGCAAATACATCCATGTGCATGGCCCCAAAGGAGGAAATCATCTCTGCATGTAGCATAAGTTCTGCTACATTAGGAAATGTTCAGTAAGTATTTTTGTGCTGTGAAGTCCATCAATTTGAGCAATTACTGCAATACAAATTGTAAGTGCATTTTTTCCAATGGATCCAGACTTTTGGAACATCCTGTAAAATGATGAACAACACTATAAAACTAATATATATATTATATTATCCAATTTGGACATTTTCACTTAGGGGTGTACTCACTTTTGTTGCCACTGGTTTAGACATTAATGGCTGGGTGCTGATGGGGACAGCACTGAGGAAAACATGTGATTTCCTGTGTCGACACGCGTTGGGGAAGGGACAGGACAGTGTGGGTAGGAGCAGCTGCTCTGATGCTGTCAGCGGAGACTGCAAAATGGAATATCTCCACGGAT
The DNA here is from genome assembly GCF_037356315.1 of Lithobates pipiens. NCBI lineage: Eukaryota > Metazoa > Chordata > Amphibia > Anura > Ranidae > Lithobates > Lithobates pipiens. The sequence goes on from NW_027507718.1 coordinate 418,878,811, forward strand.
TTACACAGATTGGTCTGTTAAAGTTTGTTGCACTGTTAGCACCTTCAATATGTGATTACCCCTTTTTATGTTTTTTTTTTTTTTAAAGGATAAAGGATTTTAAATGGTATTACACTATGCAGTTCATTTCTTTTACTATAAGGATACCATTCCAGGACACCTGAGCAGCCTTACCTATAGAGCCCAGGGGTGGTTCATCAACATGTATAGACCAAACTGTACACACTTGGAGGGAAGGGCAATCACGAAGGCGGAAGCACTTTTGCACAAGGATCTTCACTTTATACTCATGTTATATGTATTTTGTCTACACATTGTTCATTATGGACTGTATGTTTTTACACAGAATGATATTGAATATTTAAGCACATTAGCAATTTATTTTTATATGATATCTGAATTTATATCTATGTATGTATGTATTAATTGCATGATACTTAGGATTGATTCACTGATATAACATGACACTTTACTGTTATATAGCAAATTGTAATTTCTTCAGTGTTGTCACATGAAAAGATATAATAAAATATTTACAAAAACGTGAGGGGTGTACTCACTTTTGTGAGATACTGTGTGTGTGTGTGTGTGTGTGTGTGTGTGTGTGTGTGTGTGTGTGTGTGTGTGTGTGTGTGTGTGTGTGTGTGTGTGTGTGTGTGTGTGTGTGTGTGTGTGTATATATATATATATATATATATATATATATATATATATATATATATATATATATATATATATATATATATATATATATATATATGTGGTCGCCAACTTTTCAGCCCTCACGGACCACTAAATTTTCACAATTGTGAATCCCGTGGATCACCCCCCCCCCCCCCCACTCTGCATCACACTGCAGCCTCGCACAGACTCATCATTGGATCTCACCTTGTTATTCAGCCATTTGCTCGAGCTCAGTGCTCCCTCCCAGTCCGTGATCAGTACTGCCATTGAAAGTCCCCTCCTGTTCTCTGCACTACTCCTGTGGCCTCCCTTTGAGTTCAAAGGAGCCAGAACTACAGAGGAGACATTGCGCATCAATGCGCGCTGGCAGTATTGACTGTCAGAGTGCATTGAGAACAACACGGGAAACATTGGGGCGGTATACATCCACCACATTGTTGAGTTGCTGCAGAACCCCTGGGGACCACCAAAATTTCCCCATGGACCACTGGCTGGTGACCGCTGTTATTAGGGCTGAAACAACTAATCGATTATGACATAGATTACCATTTTCATAATCGATTAATCGGCCAGTAATATAATGGGGTTAAAAAACAAAACAAAAAAAAAACTAAAATGAGCCCTTTATAGTACGAAAATATAATCACTACTGTAAATACCACTTTCACAGTTCTACAGTTAAAAAAAAAATAAAATGAACCCCTTCCAGTAGTGATTATCCCCTTTTTTGTACTATAAAGGGCTAATTAGTCTTTTTAACTACATTATGTTACTAAACGTCTTAGGCCTGGTTCACATCTATGTTTATTGGTGCTTTTTGCAGAAACGCACTACAGTTCATTTACATGGTTTCCTATTGGACATGTTCATATCTGTGCTCTTTTCAGCCGCTGCATATTTGGAAAGGGTCAGGGACTTTTAAGGCAAAACGGTGCTTTTTTTTGGTTCAAGGTACTTCAATGGAGAAGCTGCAGAAAAGAATGTAATGTGTTTTTGCAGCAATTTGTGTTTTTTAATATGCCAAAAAAAAAAAAAATATGCAAAAAAACGCAAATTACAGTAAAATCACGTGCGCAAAAATCAAAACGGACAGCAAAAAAGCAACGCAGAAACAGATCATGGGGCAAACACTGTAAAGGTGTGTACCGAGCCTTATGCTGGCCTCACAGATCAATTTTCAGGTGAGAATATTCAGATGAAAAATCTTTGTACATTCGTTGTATGAAAGAATTTTGTTTGAAATTTTCACTTAATTTCTGAACAAAAACCACATACACTGTCTAAAAATTCCCTTGACCAAGAAGTTTTCTATTATTTCCAAACTTTCCCGTCACCGTGGTTGAAAATGAACGTCAATTTGAGCCACTTTTTTTTTAAGGTTATTAACCGATTAATAGAAACAATAATCGCCCAACTAATCGATTATGAAAATAATCGTTAGTTGCAGCCCTAGCTGTTATATATTGTCCTTGTCGTATTTAAATTAATAATCAACACTGACTAAATAAAATGACACAGAATACATACAAGTTCATGTTAGTAATAACATATTGTAAATTCCCAGGTTATTACTGCTGTGCAGTGCAAGCTGCCTAAAGCTTCAGACAGAATACTTACATCCAAGATTTTTTTTGTCCATGAAGATGCATGAAGCATTGAAAAGAGCAGAACAGGAAAGATGCTCACTGAAGAAAGGTATTAAGAAAAACACAACATGATTCATTTCTCTTCAATTTATACTTGACGAGTTTTTACTAGCCAACCTAGGCAAAAGACAGTCCCTCTTGTCATTGTTCTGTTATTTTTTTCCATACAATCTACAGCCGTGGACAAAAGTTTTGAGAATGACATATTACATTTTCACAAAGTCTGCTGCCTCAGTTTTTATGATGGCAATTTGCATATACTCCAGAATGTTATGAAGAGTGATCAGACAGATGATTTGTCAAGCCCCTCTTTTCCATAAAAATGAACTTCATCCCCCAAAAAATATTTCCACTGCATTTGTGAGGGCTTCAGGGCACCCAAGAAAGTCCAGCAAGCGCCAGGACAATCTCCTACATTTGATTTAGCTAGCAGGATCAGAGGACCATCAGTGATCAGATTTCGCACGATCAGAGGACCACCAGTGCAGCTCTTGCTCAGGAATGGCAGCAGACAGGTGTGATTAAATCTGCACGCACAGTGAGGCAAAGACTTCTGGAGGATGGCCTGGTGTCAAAAAGGGCAGCAAAGAAGCCACTGAGATAAAGTCATTTTCTCTGATCAATCCCCTTTCCGATTGTTTGGGGCATCCGTAAAAAACCTTGTCCGGAGGTGAAAAGGTGAGTGCTACCATCAGTCCTGATGACCATCCTGAGACCATTCATGTGTGGGGTTGCTTCTCAGCCAAGGGAGTGGGCTCACTCACAATTTTTCCTAAGAACACAGCCATGAATGTATGGTACAAAAAAATCCTCCGAGAGGAAAATACCAACCATCCAAGAACAGTTAGGTGATGAACAATGCCTTTTTCAGCATGATGGAGCACCTTGCCATAAGGCAAAGGTGATAGCCAAGTGGCTTGGGGAACAAAACATCAAAATTTTGGGTCCATGGCCAGGAAACTCCTCAAAAGCTTAATCCTATTGAAAACTTGTGGTCAATCCTCAAGAGGTGGGTGAACAAATTCTAAAAAACTTTAAGCATTGATTATGCAAGAATGGGCTGTCATCAGTCAGGATGTGGCCCAGAAGTTGATTGACTGCATACCAGAGGTTGCAGAGGTCTTGAAAAAGAAGGGCCAACACTGCAAATACTGACTCTTTTCATAAACTTAATGTAATTGGCAAAAAAAAAAAAAAAAATACCTTAGACACTTATGAAATACTTGGAAATTATACTTCAGTATACCATAGTAACAAATGACAAAAAGATTTAAAACCACTGAACCAGCAGACTTTGTGAAAATAAATATTTGTGTCACTCAATAGTTTTGGCCATGGTTGTAATTGTATGTACTGTTTTTTAATCATCTCATTGGGGGGGAAAAAAAAATAAAAAAATCAGATATAGATTCTTATTCTGGCGATTATGCTTTTAAATAAAACTAACAATAATGAGTAAATGAGTGCAGCAATACCAGAGGCAAACCTGTAAATGACAAATATGGAGAATACCAATTTCCTAAAAAGCCATTTGACTAGTTGGTACGATTTTGCCCTGGCTTTAATACTTTGACACTCTGACCTGGAACAGGTCTGCAGATCAGAAAAATAGAAAGTCCTGATCAGCAAACTTGCTTTCAGATTAGTAACTGAAAGTTTTGAAGCAAAAGGGTCAGCATGACAGGCACACCACCCTTGTTTAAAGACGTTGTAAAGGCAGAAGGTTTTTATATCTTAATATATTCTATGCATTAAGATAAAAAACCTTCTGTGTATAGCAGCCTCCCCAGCACCCCCTAATTACTTACATAAGCCCCATCTTTTTCCAGTGATGTCCACGACTCTCCTCCTGATTGGCTGAGGCACAACGGCGACGCCATTGTCTCCCACGGCTGTCAAATTCAGTCAGCCAATGGGGGGGGGGGGGGGGGGGGGGGGGGGGGTTCAGGGCTCCATGTCTGAATGGACACACAGAGCTGTGACACTGCTCGGGTGCCCCCATAGGAAGCTGCTGGCTGTGGGAGCACTTGCCAGGAGGGAGAGGCCAGGATCAGGGAAGAGGGACCCGAGAAGAGGAAGATCCAGGCTGATCTATGGCAACTGCACAGAGAAGGCAAGTATAGCATTTTTTTTTTTTTTTAAAACACACAAGCTTTTACAATCACTTTAAGGAGAAAAAAAATCTGTCATACTTACCTACTCAGTTGAACGGTTTTGCACAGAACAGCCTTGATCATCTTCTCAGGTCCCCCACTAGCACTCCTCCCCTTGACCGATGACCCCAATAGCCAGCCACTTGCTATGGAGGCACTGGTGTGTACTCACTCCTAAGCTCAGCTCATTGCATCCATAGATCTCAGAGCCGCAGCTCACTAGCTGTGGCTCCCGCTGCTGTGTCAGCCATTGAAGAGAGAGAGACCCAGGACAATTGGGGCTCCTGTGCACATCGCTGGATCTGAGGGGGGGGGGGGGGCTCAGGTAGGAGCAAAACACAAAGGGTTTTTTACCTTCATGCATACAGGTAAATAAAAAAAAAAAAAAAAAGCCCTTCAGCCTTTAGAATGACTTTAGATTATCCAATTGTGGTCAAATAGGTAAAAAAAGAACTGCTTTTTCCATGATTGGATAACTGAATGAATATGCACAGAATTTGTGTAAAGATTGTCAACTCAATTCAGTCCAACTCAGAGAGTAACCAATTCGGGAGACTAAGGTGCTGTCTAAAGGGGACACTTGGCAAAGGATACTAGTGACAGGGTATGAGTTGACAAAGATGAGTGAATACAACAGGTAATGACAGCTGTCTTCTAACAAAGCCTGGCTCAGAAATGCCCGACTCAGCTGGAAGTGAGGTAACCGCTGGTGCAGCCGAAGAGCACTGGTGAGAGCATTGGCCAACAAGGCACGTTGATAGAAACTGGCAGCTTCATTTAATCTGCAAATGAAGAAAAAACAATTACAGGTGACCACACTAAATAAAACAAAAGGATAGTTTTAAAAGTGTTTAAAAAAAATACTGCATGGCATTTCTTGCCATCATTTACATTTATTAAATCTGGCATATGGTACATTTAAAGATAAACTACCCTTTAGAATGCATATAAGTGACAGCTAGTTTTCAATATGGGTCATTTAGGCACATCCTTAAAAGAGATCGGTCAAACATTTTGTGCCCAAGATAAGCAACAATACTTTGCCCTAAATGATGGGTCATAATTCCAGTCATTATTCTGCCTTACCCAAAGCTTCAATCCGATGGATTTTGATCAAATGTAACAAGCCCACAGCAATCAAAACTATAGTGTTCAAAAAGACCAGTGCATTGGAGTAACATAGGATCTTGGCATTCATTGCACCTTTAACCACTTCAGCCAAAGTATTTACCCCCTTAATAACTAGGCAATTTTTTGAGATACGGCACTGCGTCGATTTAACTGACAATTGCGCAGTTGTGCAATGTTGTACCCAAACAAAATTGATGTCCTTTTTCCCCACAAATAGAGCTTTCTTTTGGTGGCATTTGATCACCTCTGTGGTTTTTATTTTTTGCACCATAAAAAAGAGTTTTTTTCTATAATACATATCCCCAAAAAAAAAGAAGTTTTCTGCTATAATACATATCCCAAAAAAAACCACAACAAAATGTATTCATTAGGTTTAGGTCAATATGTATTCTGCTACATATTTTTGGTAAAAATAAATAAAATAAAAATCACAATAAAGCTTAAAAGGTTTGCGAAAAAGGTTTAGCGTCTACAAAACGGGGTAGATTTATGAACTTTTATTTTTCTTTAATGTTTTTACTGGTAATGGCTGCAATCTGCAGTTTTTAGCGGGACTGCAACATTGCGGCGGACAAATCTGACCCCAAGTGACACTTTTTGGGGACCAGTGACATTATTGCAATGCTCAATGTATAAACGAGACTGGCAGGGAAGGGGTTAACACTAGTGGGCAAAGGGGTTAACTGTGTTCCCTGGGTGTGTTGACCCCTGTCAGAATGGGGATGCGCCCTGTTCTGCCTCTCTGTACTGTGATAATTTCTAAAATTATAATTTCAGCATTCGTTTTAGCTTTGTGAAGATTTTTTAAGAACTGCCCTAAACCCTATTTTAACTGTTTAACTGTCACTTCTCACTGTCCAAATACTAAACTTGGATAAGAAAAGCTGCAAAATATCTAATCCACAATTTTAGACTTCCTTTGGCTGCCGATACTCACACAAAGCAGTAGCAGTATGTCAAATGCTCTCCATCAAAAGGGTTAAAGTAGAGCTTCCCTCTCCCAATCAACATTTTTAATCCCCATGCTGCTAACATTAGTAAATAGATAGGAAAGTATGTCATTTGTTTTAAATGTTTTTTTTTTTTTTTTTACATTTCTTCAGCTACTTCCTGGTTTCTTGCCTAGGAATACGATGTCATACATCCCAGGAGTTTTCAAGAGGGGAAAGAGGAGGCGGCGTTTTCTCATCTAAGCACATTCTTCTGCATGCCTGCTTGAGCTAAGGGCAGATGGATCCCAGGAAATAAATGCTACATAAATCATTTGCCCTTACACAAGATGGCCACAGGCAGAAATGCTAGGGGGGTATTTTTCAAAGTGCTTTCTCATCAAAATAAAGCATAGAGACATGGATGGATGGAGGCGTTAGCTTTGAATAAATGAATTACATAGCGTTTTTGGTTTGTAGTGCTCAAATGCAGTAAACATTGGCTTTAATTTCAGACACAGATAATCATTTGACCATGTGCAATGCTGGTGGCCTCTATCCTCAGGTACCAGCAGGTGGAGGTAGCACAAAACGACTAAAAGGTAAGTATTACAGAGCTTTTTGTCAGCTAAGATTAAGGCCGGGTTCACACTTGTACGACAAACGCTCCGACATTGGGCACTCATGTCGTGTTGCGTGATTTTCATGTCGTGTGAAAATCAATGTTTCCCTATGGGAGCCGTCGTAACTGGTCCAACACAAGGCGGTCCGACTTCTGCGCCCCACCACCCCAAAGCACCTTGTCCCCATGTTGATGGGGACAAGGGCCTCTTTCTCAACAACCCTGGCTGTTGGTTGTCAGGGTCTGCGCGGGGGGGGGGGGGGGCTTATCGGAATCTGGAAGCCCTCTTTAACAAGAGGGCCCCCCAGATCCCGCCCCCCCCTATGTGAATGAGTATGGGGTACACCTACCCATTCATCTAAAAAATAAAATAAAAAAAGTGTCAAAAATAAAAACGCAGTACACAGGTTTTTAAAATAATTTATTAAGGCAGATCCGGCATTTCATCCGACTTCTCCCCTCTCTGGCTCTTCTGCCTCCTCCACTGAATTTTTCTGTCTCTGCTGGTTCTTCTCCGCTCTCTCTCTCCGGTTCTTCTCCCTCTGCCTGCTGTCTTCTGCCCAGTCTTTTCAGCTGTCTTCTCCTGATGTTGCCTTAATGCCGCCCCCCCGCTCTAATGCCGGGTGCGCCTTCTGCCACTACTTATATTGGCAGGGTCACCTACATGACATAATCCGGAGACCCCGCCCCATCATGTTGAGGGCATTCGGCCTGGCACGGTTCAGGGGGGGGGGGCTCGCTCATCCCTACCCCCTTTCCTGGCCTGCCGGGCTGTGTGCTCAGATAAGGGCCTGGTATGGATTTTGGGGGGACCCCCACACTATTTTTTGGCGTAGGGGTTCCCCTTAAAATCTATACCAGACCGAAGGGCCTAGTACTCCTGGAGGGGGGGGGGGCCCATGCCGGTTTTTTTCTTTAACATTTTGTGTGGATTTCCCCCTAAAGATTCAACCCAGAAACAGTGCCTAGTATTGCTGGGGATCAAAGTCGGATCCCTGTTCATTGAAGTCGGACATCAAGTCGCAGGGCAAAGTCGGATTCAAAGTGGTGCGACTGTCGTGTCGTACCAGTGTGAACCCGGCTTCCAGGTTTTATTGTCAAAGCCTAATTGAACAAGCTGAAGTGCTCCAGTTCTAGTAAATCTCCCCCATTGTGTCATGTATGATCATGTGTTGTGTTAAAGCAGTTCAGCTGCGAACACACAAGAACAGACCAAAAACGGATATGCAATGCACCAGAACGCACATGCTTACCATGCACTGTGAGGTGCTACAACACATATGCACCGGAGCGCCATTACTGTAGTGTGTTGGGGTGCCATTGAAAATGAATTGCACATAACAATTAAAAAAATAATAATACACACTTCCGCCCTCGCACACTGCGCTTACACTAAAAAACAAACTTGCTGCCACTCTAAATAAATAATAATGTGCAAAAATCCTATCAAGCAGTGTAGAATAAGCGGCGCTCATTCTACACTGCTTGGCAGGATTTTTGCACATAACAATGTTTGTTGTGGTAATGCGCATGTTCCACAGCACATTGTATTGTAACTGTGTTTCAGCCTTAAATTCAACAAAGCTGGCTAAATAAGAGTGTCAGCTATGCCCCACAGTGAACCAATCATTTAATGTGTTTGGGTACCTTCAGACCAACATTTCTGGGTGGAGTTATTAAATATGAAATGCGCTCCTAATGAACAGGTCATCATTAGATCAAAAGTCTAATATTTTATATTACAATCCGTTTATTCAGAATTTTCTCAACAAAACTAAATTTAGAATATATAATAAAATTGATCTGATGTTGAACGGGAGTGTGAGATTATGGCAGCATCCCTATTCTCTAAATAGCATAGACAAAAACCCTCTGGTGGGACTTTTTAGGGCACAAACTTCAACGTGATTTAAAAAGTTTAACCATATACCTTGACATGGAAGCTTAAAGAAGGACAATATAAGACAAAAAACAAAAACAAAAAAAAAAAACCCACAAAATCGGTTCCAATAGAAATGAGTGGGACATCGTGGTGAGGACAGTAATGAACCCACAGACGCGGACAGAGGAGGCGGGAAGTGGAAGGCTGACAGGGAGAGGCGGTGGGTAAGTAAAGTGCAGACCAGAGGGAGAGTGTGAGGCTGATCCGTGAAGGGGGACTGAAGGTGACGGACTGAAGGTGACTGACTGCTAGGGTCAGATTACAAGGGGAGGCTGTGCAGAGTGACACAAACTACAAAACCTGACTGACAGTGTATGCGAGTACCCGAGTATTGCGAGTGTTGAGAGTACCCGAGTAGTGTTAAGTATCTGAGTACTGTGTGTGGATCGTTAGTACTTGGGCATTGTGAGCGCACAAGGGCTACGAGCACCTGTGTATTGTATTGTTGAGTACCTGCGTGTTGAGCATTAGTGTCAAAATGCCCCAGTTGAATTCTGTTTTAGATGAAACGCGTTGCATGGCTACGCATGCTTTTCATATTGCTTGTTTCCCCATTTGTAATTACCTGTGATCACTTTTTTTGTGCTCATTACATTTTGATGTACCGCTTTTTTAAATAAACCTAATTGGTTTGACCTGCACCGTATGGAGCCTTTTCCCTTTTTTTCTCCTGTTGATCCCTATTGGCTTAGCCTCCTTTACACATTTCGACACTCTAAGGGTCAGTACTCTAAGCGGAGATTCAGCATTATTACCGGTGAACTACAAGGATCCAGGTACCGTGTCAGGATTGCCATTACTGAAGTATACCATACTGGGTATAGCCTGCTGAGGAGATTCCTTCTTCCTGTCTGATCCACACTGAGGCATGCAGCCCACACAAGCTTGATTGACCCATTACTGCTGGCAAGTGGGTCCACCACATCTGGTAAGAGTATCCACCCATTGTCTTACCACAGAGGATTTTGTATTTCGTTCACATTATTTTATTGTCCACCACTTGTTGCACATCGTCACTTTTGAGTGAAGAATCACTACTATATATTTATGGACATTCAGCTGTTCTCCTTTTGTATTTTTCTACACTTATTTACCAGTGAATACCATCACACAGACTTTTTAATTTGTTATCGCTTCAGTATACTATAATTCTAATGTTTTTAGCACTACACTATTTTTATATTAGTGTCAGGAAGCTAGTCGTTAGTTAATTTGGACAGGGTATAAACCCCAATCCTCATTAAATTAGTAGGTACAATGCCCGGCGGGCGTGGAGATGCAACTCTGTGTACATCTTGCAGCATGTTGCGTTCCTTAATAATCTGATATAGGGCAAATACGGCTGTGCAAAATGTAAGCACATCGTTTGCCTGGAAGCCCAGGTTATGAATCTAGGGAAGCAACTGTCAGCACGAAGAAGAACCTCCATACTAAAAGGAGAGCCCAGAGGGCAGAGATAGTCAACGTGGAACATATTCCAGAGGGAGGTATTGGGGGAATTAGAGGTAGGTTGACTAAAGCATACAAAAAAACAAGGTAAGTATAGTAACAAGTCCTAGTTGCAATCTTGGAACATCCAATAAGTGGACAGTATGCGACTGGTCTTATTTACGTGGCATGTTCACCAATGCCAGGAGCCTGGCGGACAAGATGGGAGAACTAGAGATACTGATAGACTGCATTCGATGAAAAAACATGAGGGTTTAAAACCGCTTTAACATTAATAAGTCACAAGAACCAGATGGTTTACACCCGAGGGTCCTTAGGGAACTCAGTCAAGTAATTGCCAGACCATTGTTCCCTATTTTTACTGAGTCTACTCACTGGAATGGTACCAGCTGATTGGAGAAAAGCCAATGTAGCACCAATATTTAAAAAGGGCCAAAAATACATCCCTGGGAATTACAGACTAGTTAGGCTTAATGTACACGGGACGTTTTTACAACCTCTCCTGAACGATTTAACTTGACATATAGTAACCCACGGTTAAAACGTCAGTTTTGCAGCGTTTGAAAAAAAAAAAAAAAAAACGCAGTTAAAACACGAGTTACCGCATTTAGAAGCATTTGGCACTTGAAATGTCTCTAAACTCAGCGTCTGAACTATTTTTTTTTGCTTTCCAAAAAAGGCCTCTAAACTCAACTGCCTAAAAACGGCATTAAACGAACCTGTGTACATATTCTCATAAGATAACATTGGAGGAGTTCATGGGCAGCTGAAAAAAGCAGCCAACTGCCTCTGAACTTCCTTTTACCAGCAGCAGTGTACATGAGGCCTTCGCCTAACATCAATAGTATACAAGCTCTTGGAGGGGATAAGGAACTATATACAAGATTTTTGTAATGAAAACTGTATCATTAGCAGTAATCAGCATGGATTCATGAAGAATCGTTCTTACCAAATCAATTAACCTTCTATGTGGAGGTGAGCTGCCATCTAGATAAAAGGAAGGCCCATAGACGTGTATTTGGATTTTGCAAAAGCATTTGACACAGTTCCCCATAAACTTTTACTGTACAAAGTAAGCTCCATTGGCATGGACCATAGGGCGAGTAGATGGATTGAAAACTGGTTACAAGGGCAAGTTCAGAGGGTGGTGATAAATTAGGAGTACACGGAATGGTTAAAAAGGTGGAAATTTGGGTCCCCCAGGGTTCTGTGCTGGGCCAATCCTATTTAATTTGTTCATAAACAACCTGGAGGATAGGGTAAACAGTTCAATTTCTGTATTTGCAGACAATACTAAGCTAAGCAGGGTAATAAACCTCCCCATAGGATGTGGAAACCCTACAAGAATATCTGAACAAATTAATGGCGTGGTTAACTACATGGCAAATGAGGTTTAATGTGGAAAAATGTAAAACAATGCATTTGGGTAGCAAAAATATGAATGTAATCCACTCACTAGGTGGAGAACCTCTGGGGAAATCAAGGATTGAAAAGGACCTGGGGGTCCTAGTAATCTCAGCAATGGCATGCAATGCCAAGCTGCTGCTAACAAAGCAAAAAGAATATTGGAATGCATTAAAAAGGGTATTAACTCAAGAGATAAAGCGATAATTCTCCCTCTAAAAGACTCTGGTCCGGCCTCACCTGGGAGTATACTGTCCCGTTCTGGGCACCAGAACTCAGGAAGGATGTACTGGAAAGGGAATAAGTACAGAGAAGGGCAATAAAGCTAATAAAGGGACTGGAGGATATTAGTAATGAAGAAAGGTTGCAGGCACTGAACTTATTCACTCTGGAGAAGAGACGCTTGAGAGGGGATATACGATTTAAATTTACAAATACTATACTGGTAACCCCACAAACTTTTCCGCAGAAGGGAATTTAATAAGACACGTGGCCACTTATTAAAATTAGAAGAAAAGAGGTTCAACCTTAAACTGCAAAGAGGGTTCTTTACTGTAAGGATGTGGAATTCCCTTCCACATGCAGTGGTTTCAGCGGGGAGCATCAATAGTTTCAAAAAACTATTAGAAAAGCACCTGAATGACCACAACATACAGGGATATACAATGTAATACTGACATATAATCACACATAGTTTGGACTTGAGTCTTTTTTTCAACCTCACCTACTTTGTAACCATGTAAACTGTCACATGACAGAAAGAGCCCGACACATTTCGAAAATTTAAAATTTCTTCAGGGGTATGTGGCTACAGTAAAAAACTCTTCATGCAGACACATGCATAACAGATGTAGCCACCTCAATTAAAAGTACAAAGGTTTATTTGCCACTGCCTGTTGCCAGGAGTCCAGTTATCAGGACACTGGGGCTTGCGCCACTCTCCCCACAAGGAGTTAGATGGAAACCCACCTAATCCCCTCTGAACCTACGTAGAAGCCATCTGAGCTTCATAGTAATACAGCCAGCCACAGATACAGAACAAGGGTGTGAACAAAGGGCATAACGCCAGGAAGTAGTCCTGAAAGCAGGTGGTACTGATGAGACATTCGAGTATTGAAATAGTTACTAGGAAAAGTTTTGTACTGTAACCACCCAACCCTGAAGAAACTTTAAGTGTGCGAAACTCGTTGGTCTCTGTCATGTGAGGTCTGAAATTGGTTATTCCTACATATTCACAGACAACTTCTTTTGGAACCGCAGTTGTACTTTTTGTCTCATATTGTCCTTTGTTATGCTTCCATATCAATAAAGTATACTGTTAAACTTTTTAAATCATGTTGAAGTTCATGCCCTAAAAAGTCCGACCAGAGGGTTTTTTGTCTAAACTAAACTAAATTAGAACAGAATGTAAATCCCTCTAATGCTTGAATAACACCATATGACTAGCAGGAACATATGCCATGTATCAACAGAAATATTCTGCTGCTAATCCCAGATCGTTTTAATATGCATACACAGGCCTCCTACACACAAAGTGACAATGATAAGCCAAGTCCCTACTTGTGACACAAAGGGAAAAAGAAAGGAAAAATTATAAAGAAAAAAAAAAGTTACCTGAGCAAATAAGAACAGAACAGAGGAAGAGAAAATCATGTTGCCAGATCGTGTATCCATCTTGTCAAATTTAGTTTAGGTATTAAGAGTGCATGAAAATGTAGTATTAATTATGATCCAATTCAGTTTCCGTTTGGCATAACTGAAGATTGCTACTGACCGGTTCCAGTTCCATGCAATCAATTCTACCTGCGAGAATTATGTAGAAGACCGATCACCTCAAATGTTTAAGATGGTCCCCGCAATATCTCATTTTTGAAAGAGGGCTATTTCAAGGGTTCCAAGTATGTTCACCCACATAACCAAGCGGAGGCGTTTGAAAAGTTTAATCTGAAATCTGTTCAGGTTTGGTCACTGCCAATAAACGTGCAACATAGGGCTCAACTGGCCACATTATTGGGAAAGGGTCGAAGACGCTTGTGGGCACATCTTGGTTACCCTGATGGGGACCATGTAACATCCAAGTTTAAAAAGGATAATGTCGCCTTTCATAACATGTTACATACACCCATAATCAGAGTGTAACATGTAATGAATGCACCGGACCTCAAACTTGCGGTTTACGAGCTTATGGTGTCATTCTGTTGATTCTTTTTTTTTATGTCCCCATGTGAAGCAAAGGATTTTAAGCCTAATATTTTAAACTTTAGCTCTAGATTCTAACCCTGTTTTAATTAAAAGCATTATGCCAAGACCAAAAGGTGATTGCTTACCCTAAAAGAGGAAGAATAAATAATGCTGAACAATATACCGTGAACCACCGAGAAAGCCACATTGCAGTGTCAAGTTTATTTGCCATCATAAATTGCTACAGAAAAAAAAAAGGAAGACAGAAAACACAATTAATACACTTTTGTGTATAAAACAGTTTACACATAATACAGGTACTAGTGACAGCACTCATGATAGCACTAAATATCCCATGATGCGGTTGATTCCTTCCTTCCATGGATGTACCAATCCATAACAAAGATGAACATGAAATATGGAGCCCTTCCTAGGAAATGGTTCAGGTTATAAACCACTATTTGTAATTTATCAATAGGCTTCAATAGCTACATGTATCTGCTTTCTGGAAAACATCCAATATTCAGAACCATGAATAAAGTTATGCTTGAAGAAAAAACATGAGCAAGATTCATAACTTGTACAATTTGCTTCAAATTGGAAACACTGACTTACACAGTGTATGTAAACCGTAACAATGACATTTTCTCTGCTCACTTTTCTTGTTTTTAAATACATCTTTGAAAGTGTTTTCATAGATCTGTTAATCAAACGCAAAAAAAAAAAATATATAAAAATATTAACAGCTTGCCTGTAAAATCCTTTTCTTTGAAGTACATCACGGGACACAGAGCCATAGCAATTACTATGTGGGTTACAGACCACCTTCAGGTGATGGACACTGGCACACCCTAAGACAGGAAGTCCACTCCCTATAAAACCCCTCCCACTACTGGGAGTACCTCAGTTTTTGTAGCAAAGCAACTCACATGTATACCAGAAAGGGGGGGTGGGGGGAACCTCTGTGTCCTGTGATGTACTTAAGAAAATAGGATTTTTGTACTCACCATAAAATCCTTTTCTCTGGAGTTCACTGACTGAACACAGCTCCTTTATTCTTGACCATCGGGTTGTTATGCCACCTTCAGGAGAGGACTAGGCAGAACATGTTATCGTGTACAAAAAACAGAACTTTCTAGTTCCGCCCAAGGGGCGGTCCCTTCAGTAACAACCCCTGCTTTCTGCAGCCTCAGTACATCAATAAGCAGTATAACGTAATCAATAGGAGGGGAGGGTGCGGTGTCAATGAACTCCAGAGAAAAGGGATTTTACGGTGAGTACAAAAATCCTATTTTCTCTTACGTTCACTGACCTACACAGCTCCTTTATTCTTGACCATCGGGAAGGCCCCCAAGCAGTGTCATAACGAGGGGTGGGAAACAGCATAAAAGAACTTCACCCACAATCAGAAGTGCTCCCTAACAAGGAAGTCACCACCTTATCTAACTGCATCAGAACTTGCGGTAACAATGCAACAGTGCCTTATACTCAAAAGGTAACTATTTTCTTATCAAAAAAACAGAAAAAAAAAAAAAAAAGAAGAAGAAGTGCAACATTACACGGCCCCCGGCAAAACTTTGTGGCCAAAACAGGCATCAGCCAATGCGCTTACATCCACCTTGTAGAATTTTGTAAAAGTGTGAACGGACGACCAAGTCGCCGCCTTACACACTTGAGCGACTGACGCTTGATGTCGGAAAGCACAAGAGGTTCCAATTGCCTTGGTGGAATGGGCTGTGATAGGAAAGGGGGGCACCTGCCCCTTCAAGGCCTAGGCTTGTACCACGATCTGTCTGATCCACCTGGAAATGGTGCCGTCGAGACCCCCACACCTTTTTTCGGACCAGCTACCGAAACAAACAGGGAGTCTGACTTCCAAAAGGGAGCGGTGGCAGACAAATACACTCTTAAAGTCCGGACCAAATCCAAGGAATGAAGGGCCACCTCCTTAGGATGTGTTGGTTTAGGACACAAAGATGGTAACACAATGTCTTCATTAATGTGGAACACCAAAACCACCTTCGGCAGAAAGGAAGGTTGCGGACGCAACACCACCTTATTCTTATGGATAACCGGATAGGGCGAATTGCAAGACAAGGCCGCCAGTTCCGAAACCCTCCTGGCCGATGTAATGGCCACTAGAAAGACCACTTTCTGGGAAAGAGTCAACAAGGTAATTTCTCTGATATTCTCAAATGGCGGTTTCTGAAATGCTGATAACACCAGGTTCAGATCCCACGGGGTAACGGTGGACGCACCAGAGGAACTACATGTCGGACCCCCTGAACAAAAGGTGCTCACTAGAGAGTGAGATGCCAAGGCTGATATTTGTCCTTTAATGGTGCTCAAAGCCAACTTCTGGTCTACTCCACGCTGTAGAAACAGCAGGATCCTAGAAATGGAATATGTATGCAGACGCCAATACCTTGGTAAAGACTCGGGGGGCTGATGCCAAGCCAAAAGGGAGAGCCACAAACTGGTAGTGGGCGTCCCCAACTGCGAATCGCAGAAACCTCTGATGCCGGAGGCATATGGGTGTGTGCAGGTGAGCATCGTGGATGTCCAAAGATGCCAGGAAGTCCCCTTGATGGAGTGAAGCGAATACTGAGTGAACTGATTCCATTCTGAACCTCTGTACTTTCACAAAGCAATTAAGGTCTTTTAGGTCCAAGATTGGACGTACACCTTCCATTTTGAGAACTACAGACAGATTGGAGTAGAACTCCTGGAACCTTTCCGACTCCGGGAACAGGTACCATCACCCTGCCCCTTAGCAGATCCCTTGCCGCCCCCAATAGGGCCTCCCGGTGAGCCGGGAGTAAGGGTATGCTGGAAGGGAAGAATCTGTTTGGTGGCCAAGAGAGGAACTCTATCTTGCAGCCAGAGGAAATCAGTTTGCAGACCCATTGGTCGGACAGCCGAGAGGCCCACTGGGCTGCAAACTCCCGAAGGCGAACCCCCACCCGTGAGACGGACGGGGGCAAACCTGAAGGACAATAATTTTTGGTGCACTGAATGAATGAATGAATGAAATACTTATATAGCGCACAATGCGAACTGAATCGCCTCTAGGCGATAAAGAAAACTAAAGAAAACTTGGTGCATAGATATGTTTAAAAAAAATAATAGTACGGAGGGGATTAAGAAAATGTCCACGAATGGGATACTGTTAAAAGGCAGCAATTGGTCAACGTTCAATTATTATGACTCTTGATGTATTTGAAATTGCTAACGCAAGGCAGGAGGCAGCATGCTGAAGGCAGAAGGCAGAAGAGACCTTGAGAAGAGATACAAAAAGGAAAAACAAGCAGCGCCAACCTAAGTGCAGTAGCACAATACACGTTTTATTTGGTTGTAGTCAAAATGCACTCACTCTGTATTGGTTAAAAACAGGCACTTCTTAATGATGAAGTTCGGGTGGGCAAGTATAATGGGCAATCTGGCTCCAGAGAAGGTGATCCTATTGTGCTGTGCAGTCCCGTCTGGCGGCGCTGGTGGTTTCCAGTGTCCCAGGCTGAGGTCGGCAATGATCAGCGGAGGATAGTCAGTCTGTAGGGGTCCAGATCGTGATAACGCTTAATAGTGCTCCTTCGTCAGGCATCCCTGACCTTCATGTGGTAGCACTTTTGCTCGCAGGCTTGTGATTCCAGGGACGCTTTCGTCCTTCAGAGGTCGTCCTGTCAGGCTAGGGACCTTTAGCTGAAGTACCCGGGAAGACGAAAAAGCCGTTTATGAGCGGAAAATGAGGGCCCTTGCCTACGGCGTGGCTCCTTAGTCTTCCTGGTCTGTAAGATTAAGGTACTCTTCCTACCTGTGGCATTCTTGATGATTTCTTCCAACGAGGCTCCAAAGAGCCGCTCACCAAGGAAGGGTAGACTGCAGGACGCATTCCCCCACAGACCCATCACCTGAGCAGTACGGGGTGGCTGTCAGCCACAGCACACTGACACGGACAGCAGTAGCCCGGTCATGTGTGTGCCCCGGAGCATATAGCTCAACAGCCGCCCCTGGACCAGAAAGGGGCATGTCGTGGCCAACCTAGAACGTAGCTAGGGTCTGCTCACGCTCGATGGCCAGGCTGGGGAGACTACAAGAATCTATATTATCCAGCCTGTCACCCAGCCCGGCTGTTGATTGTAGATCACAGGATCAAAATTGAAAAAAAAAAAAATAAAAAAAAAAAAAAAAAAATAAAAAAAAAAAAAGAAGGAGCTAGGTCCTTCTACATTAGGCAGAAAAAAAACTGAGCTGCAGGAAGCAGAGTGAGGAGTCATAGCCAGTGGGACTGCCCCCTGGGCGGTGCTGTGCAGTTTTGCCATGTTTTACATGTTCCTCTCCTGAAGGTGGTGATATAACCCTAAGGTCAAGATTTAAATGAGCGGTGTCCGTCAATGAACAAAATAGAAAAGAGCGTTTTCCCGCATGAGTGCAGGCCTCCGATCCGGCTGGATCGAGAGTGTGTGTGTGTGTGTGTGTGTGTGTGTGTGTGTGTGTGTGTGTGTGTGTGTGTGTGTGTGTGTGTGTGTGTGTGTGTGTGTGTGTGTGGTGAGGAGGAGAGCGGACACAAACCACAGAGGTGGTGGAGAACGGAGTGGCATCCGCTGATCGTTCTGGCTTCTCCCTCTTAGGGAGAGGGGGAGAGCTTTTAGGAAAAAAATCCCCCAACATCTTACCGGAGTCCTGTGAATGCTAGCCAGAGAGAAGTCAGTGTCTGCTGACACAGCATGATCTGAGAAAGCATGGCAAGGTAAGTGCTCTATACAGCCCCCAGTGGTGACTTTTAGGCATGACATTTACTTTTTAAAGGAGACAATTCATAAGAAACTTAAAAATTCCTTAGAAACCCCCACTTGCCTTTCCCACCGCAGGGATTTCTGTGGTGGGCTCCGTTTAAAAAACTTCAGGAACCAGGGCCCCTTTTTAATCGGGGGATCCACACTCCTGAACCCGTTAAAGACCCCGCCAGAAAAACCTTATGGCTGGAAAAAACAAAAGTACTGGATCCGGGGTCTAGCTCTCTAAAAAGAGAAGCGTTATGGGCTAAACCTCGATTCTGCCACGGGCCCGGGTACCATTCAATTCGGCCTAAAAAGATACTTTGAATGGACCCGGCTGCATAGCCTGCTCCAGCAAGGAATATTCCAGTGGAGCTCAGCACAGCAAATCTTTACTCGTACCAACAACTAAGACACTGGCAAAAAAACTGAGGTACTCCCAGTAGTCGGAGGAGTTATATAGGGAATGGACTTCCTGTCTTAGGGTGTGCCAGTGTCCATCACCTGAAGTTGACCTATAACTCACATAGTAATTACTATGGCACTGTGTCCCGTGATGTACGATTAAGAAATACCTGTTGATCCTACCAGAAATCCAGTGGACTCATCTATTCCTCTACTCCCTGTAGTGTTATCAACCCTGCACTTCTGAACTACAGAACACTTCCTGTGTTATGGGGGGGGGGGGGGTTCTGTATTATCACCCTAGGGTGATAATGCTGCTATTCCACAGATACAGTATAGCAAGAGTTGTCACCCTAGTACAAGAAGTGTGTTACTGGCAGGATCACCAAAAGAAGACGAAGGGGGGGGAAAAAAAAAAAAAGTCTAAAAAATACAAATTCAACCACCACATCCAAGGATTGGTAAACTGCAATATACATTACTTACCACTGCCCCTACTGGGGGAGGAGTGTTAGGAACCGAGTCCGCCATGGCTGCAATATCTGGGAAAACAAAGCGTAAAATGTAAACATACCAAAGATCCTCAACTTCAAAGCAGACATTATCGGGGAGATTTACTAAAACCCATGCACAGAATCTGATGCAGCTGTACATAGTAACTAATCAGTTATAACTTCAGCTTGTTTAACCACTTTCAGACCGGACCATTTTGCTGGTAAATGACCAGAGGTCTTTTTACAATTTGGCACTGCGCTGCTTTAACTGGTAATTGCGCGGTCATGCAATGTTGTACCCAAACAAAATTTGCGTCCTTTTCTTCCCACAAATAGAGCTTTCTTTTGATGGTATTTGATTGCCTCTGCGATTTTTATTTTTTGCGATATAAACGTAAAAAGACCGCAAATTTTGAAAAAAAATGATATTTTCTACTTTTTGTTATTAGAAAAATCCAATAAACTCAATTTTAGTCATACATTTAGGCCAAAATGTATTCAGCCACATGTCTTTGGTAAAAAAAAAAGTCAATAATTGTATATTTATTGGTTTGCGCAAAAGTTGTCACATCTACAAACTAAGGTACGTTTTCTGTAATTTACGCAGCTTTTAGTTTACGACTGCCTATCTCATTTCTTGAGGTGCTAAAATGGCAGGGCAGTACAAAACCCCCCCCCAAATGACCCCATTTTGAAAAGTAGACCCCCTAAGGAAATTGATAAGAGGCATGTTGAGCCCATTGAATATTTTATTTTTTTGCCTCAAGCGATTGAATAATGACAAAAAAAAATTTTTTTTTTTTTTTTTTACACAAAGTTGTCACTAAATGATATATTGCTCACACATGCTATGGGCATATGTGAAATGACACCCCAAAATAAATTCTGCTGCTTCTCCTGAGTACGGGGATACCACATGTGTGGGATTTTTTGGGAGCCTAGCCGCGTACGGGGCCCCGAAAACCAAGAACCGCCTTCAGGTTTTCTAAGGGCGTAAATATTTGACTTCACTCCTCACTACCTATTACAGTTTTGAAGGCCATAAAATGCCAAGATGGCACAAAACCCCCACAAATGACCCCATTTTAGAAAGTAGACACCCCAAGCTATTTGCTGAGAGGCATGTTGAGTCCATGGAATATTTTATATTTTGCCACAAGTTGCGGGAAAATTACAAACTTTTTTTTTTTTTTCACAAAGTTGTCACTAAATGATATATTGCTCACGCATGCCATGGGCATATGTGAAATGACACCCCAAAATAAATTCTGCTGCTTCTCCTGAGTACGGGGATACCACATATGTGGGACTTTTTGGGAGCCTAGCCGCGTACGGGGCCCCGAAAACCAAGCACCGCCTTCAGGCTTTCTAAGGGCGTTACAGTTTTGAAGGCCATAAAATGCCAAGATGGCACAAACCCCCCCCAAATGACCCCATTTTGGAAAGTAGACACCCCTAAATTTAGGGGTACACTAGTGAGACTAGGTAATAAATGGCGGGTGCCCTGAAACTATAAAAAAATAACTAACCAACCAGCGTCACCTGTAACAGTTATATGGTGATCACTGGTGAAAGGGTTAACTAGGGGGCAATCAGGGGGCTTTATGCGGTAGTATATGGGGGTCCCTGGCGCTATAAAAAGCTGCGGCGAACCTAAATACCTGCCTGCCTAACTAGCGTCACCTGTGACACTAATACAGCGATCAGAAAAATGATCGCTTATTAGGCTGGGTTCACACTGGAGCGATGTGGGAACGCCACGAATGCGCGGCGGGTTCCCGCATCACATGCCTCCCGGCGGCAGTTCACACTGCCCTATGCGAACTGCTGGGAGGGTCAGTGAAATGTTAATGACACCCCCAGATCAGTTCGCATATAGCAGTGCGATCTGCAAACACGGATCGCATGGTGTGAACACCCATGCGATCCGATTCTGCTGCGGACCAAAAAAAGGGTCCCGTGCGAGTTTGCGGCGGGTGCGACACGAATTCAGCCATACTATCTGTATGGCTGAACTCGAATCGCACAGAGATCGGATGTGATTTGCACTGCAGTGCGAATCACATTCGTTCTCATAAACCGCTGCAATGTGAACCCAGCCTTAGTGACACTGGCGACGGGGGTGATCACGGGGTTAAACCTTTATTGGGGGGGTTAGGGGGGTACATTAGAACTAATGCCCCATACACACGATGAGATTATCGGACGAATGAACGTCCGTTTTTTATTGCATGCTAATCTCAGATCGAATCTGATGAGTTTACTAAAGTCACGAAAATTCCCGCACGACATAAAAAAAATTCGTACGTGATGTCATGTGTTGTAATGCATTTGTATTGCATTTTCGAACGATAGCTGTACTGATTACACGAAAATCGTACGATCTAGCATCGTACGAAAAAAAATTCCGTGCACGTCCGATAGAATAATATCGGATGTACTGTTCGAATCGGCTCTCGAAAGCTCTGTACTAACGATCCGATTATCGTACGATCGCATCGAAAGCGGTATTTTCCGTACGATTTTCGTATCGTGTGTACGGGGCATAAAGGGGACTAACCCTAACTGCCCTAACAGTTATTACAGTCACAAATGACACCAATGCAAAAAAAAAAAAAAAAAAAAAAAATGACATTGGTGTCACTGTGACTGGGGGGCAGGGGTAATTGGGGGGGTGATCGGGGGGGTGTGAGTGTGCCTGGCATGTTCTACTGTGTAGTGTCGTGTTGGTGCAACTCACCGATCCTCTCTCCTCGGTGTCGGAACGAAAAATACCGACACGGAGGAGAGATTACATCACTTCCTCTCCTGTGTTTACATTACAGGAGAGGAAGTGATGTCATGGAGCATTTTCATTCGTCGGGAGCGATCGCGAGGGGGTGGCCATGAATGAATGGCCGTCCCCTCGTCCGGGATCGCTCCCGAACAAATACCGACCGCCGCGGGCACCGGGCGGGGGCCCGATCGGGCCCCCGACCCGCGGGAAGGCAGGGACGTACATGTACGCCCATATGCCTGCCCGTGCCATTCTGTCGACGTACATCGTCGTGCGGCGGTCGGGAAGTGGTTAATACGCTTTGACAATAAGCCACCATTCACA
Source organism: Lithobates pipiens (assembly GCF_037356315.1). NCBI lineage: Eukaryota > Metazoa > Chordata > Amphibia > Anura > Ranidae > Lithobates > Lithobates pipiens. Next base: position 418,901,726 of record NW_027507718.1, read on the forward strand.
TCAGGCCGATTTGACATGTCTACTGCTGGCTACCCTCCGAATCGCAACGCCGCACCAATTGCCAAAATAGGATTTTTTTGTCATACTTACCTGTAAAATACTTTTCTTTGAGTACATCATGGGACACAGTTAGGCTAATATTCATTACCTGCTGGGTTATACTTCATCTCCAGGTGAATGGACACTAGTAGACCAAAAGGTCTTTAGACAGGAAGTGATCCCCTATATAACCCCTCCCATACAGGAAGTACTTCAGTTTTTTACCAGTGTCTACAAGGTGGATGGCACGGTTGGTTTGAGCTCTCTGAGCTCCAAGTCTCTAGTCCCACAAACTGTTCTTAAATGAATCAAGGGTTTGAACAAATCGGATACATTTGACACAGGCTTTATATGCCAAGATAAAAGTACTGGAGTTTTGTAGCAAGCACTGAATCCTCAAAAAGAGGTGAAGGACATCTGTGCCACATGATGTACTCAAAGAAAAGGATTTTACAGGTAAATATGATGAAAAAATCCTTTTTAATACATCATGGAGCACAGAGTTGAGCCAATATTCATTACCTGCTGGGATGTCTCAGAGCAATAGCCTTGAAGGGAGGGAGACACCCTGCCACACAATAGCCATCAGACCTTATACGGCTGCCCAGCCCGCAGAATCCTCGGCTGCTCGAACATCCACTTGATAAAATTTTGTGAACGTATGCACTGAAGACCAGGTAGCAGCCTTACAAATCTGAGCCAGATACCTGATGGCAAAAAGTCCAAGAGGTTCATACAACCTGGTAGAGTGAGCTCTCATCAGACCATAGGCCTGAATGACCAATTGACACAATCCAATTAGCAATGGAAGCTGCTTGCCCCTTCTTGGGTCCTCTCCATAAAATAAAAAAGGAGTCTGATCCTCGGATCTCTGCAGATCCAGACAAATAAACCTTGACTGCCTGGACAACGTCCAAACAATGCAGTCATCTCTCTTTTGCTGAACAAGGCTGAGAGAAAAAGGAACGCAAAATAATGTCCCGATTTAAATGAAAGGCCGACACCAGTTTTGGCAAAAAGGATGGAGCAGGCCATAACACGACCCTGTTGTGGTGAAGGATCAAGTATGGTTCCCTGCACAAAATGGCCGCCAAATGACACCCTTCAAGCCGAGGTGATGGCCATCAGGATGGCTAGCTTGCGTGACAGCAAGTCTAATGGAGTTTCCTTGATAGGCTCAAATGGTTGTTTCTGTAACAGAGACAGCTCCAAGTTCAAGTCCCAAGGAAATATAGGTGACCTAATTGGGGGGGGGGGGGGGGGCAAGAGAGTTGCCCCAGCATAAAGGTTCGGACCAGTGAATGGGAGGCTAAAGGCCTTAGGAAGAATACTGATAGGACCGAAACTTGACCTCCTATTGTACTCAAAGCCAAATGTGATTTCCACAGCTGATGGTAGAAGAGAGAATTCTCCCAATCACGGATTTCCGATGATGCAATTTTTTTTGGCTTCACACCAAGCAATACAAGTCTTCCAGACCTTATGACAGATCTTCCTAACGACAGCTTTTCTAGCATTCACTAGGGTAGACACCACTGGTCCCGAGATGCCACGGTCCTTTAACATCCTGGCTTCAATAGCCATTCCATCAAATTTAGAGACATGCAAATTGGGGTGGAATATAGGACCTTGAGACAGTAGATTGGGTCGACGTGGAAGTGTCCACGGCCCGTCTGATGTCAGTCTCACAATATCCGGGAACCAGGGCGGTTTGGGCAAGGCTGGTGCCACCAGAATGACTGGAACTCCCTCTCTTCGAATCCTGCGCAACAAATGTGGAAGGAGAGGGATAGCATAAACCAGGGAGTACTGGCTCCATGGAACTACCAGAGGATCTTTTGTTCGGGACACAAAATGCTGTAGCTTGTTGCTGAACCTGGATGCCAGTAGGTCAACCTCTGGCCATCCCCAACAATGGCAAATTTCCTGGAACACTCCTGGGTGTAGGGACCATTCCCCCTGGCAGATCTGCTGGCGGCGGAGATAATCTGCCTTCCAGTTCTCTACTCCCAGGATATGGACTGCTGATAGAACCAGCACATGTCCCTCTGCCCAGGCTAGCAATTGGTCCACCTGGTTCAAAGCTGAACAACTCCTGGTACCACCTTGGTGGTTTATATAGGCCACTGCAGTGGCATTGTTGGACTGAACCCCGATAGGATAGTCCTGAACTCCACTGTCCAGGATCTGTTCTGTCCTTGACCATTTCCTCGGAGCCCTTCTGGGGTCGCTCCCCAACCTGAGAGACTGGCATCTGTAGTCAGTACTCTCAAAGTTACCGGGAGGAAGGGTCTTCCCTTTCACAGGTTCTGATCCTGCATCCATCAGTTTAGGCTTAAGCGTGCCTAAGGAGATAAGAACATTGGATAATCCAGGGCTTGTCCTCTCCTGTTCCAAGCCAACAAGAGGCCAGGAATGGAACTGGGCATAGGGCGCTGCCTTTAAGGAGGATACCATCCTCCCTAGAAGACTCATACAGAGCCGGAAGTAGGCTTGTCTGGTGCCCTTTATCTGATGCAGCTGATCCTTCGGGGCACAGATCCTTGCGGGTGGCAAGAATACTTTTGCTTGGACCGTATCCAGGATCAGACCTAAATACTTTAGACTTTGAGCTGGTGTCAAGGTTGACTTTTCGGTATTTATGATCCAGCCTAAGCTTTCCAAATATCGCACTGTGCATGTTATGCTCTGTTCTAGAGCCTGTAGCAAGTGATCGCTGAGCAGGAGGTCATCCAGATATCCGAGCACCAGGATCCCTTGGGCCCTTATTGGTGCTAGGACCTTTGTGAACAACCGGGGAGCTGTAGCAAGCTTGAAGGGTAGAGCCACAAACTGAAAATGACGTTCCTCTACTGCAAATCATAGGAACCTCTAATGAGGCTGAAAGATAGGTACATAAAATACTTTATATTGATGGAGGCATCTGGAGTTAGACTACTACTGAGCGGACAGACTCCATCCGAAAGGACTGGATCTGTGCATACCGGTTCAGGCATCTTAGGTCCAAAATGGGCCTTGTGTCCCCGTTTCATCTACAGGAATCTCTACAATCACTCCTTGATGCACTAAATGATGTAGTGCCTGAAGCAATAAGTCTCTTTTTGGAGGATCTGAGGGAACGCTGGATCTTAAAAACCTCTGAGAGGGAACCCCCGCAACTCTAGCTTGTAACTGTGGGATATAGTTGAAGTGACCCACTCGTCCTGAACCATTGTCCTCCAAATGTCCGCAAAGTGCAGCAGCCTTCCCCCCACCCAATGGAGTGGGGGCGTTCCCTCAAAAGGAGGGCTTGGTGCTGGGTTTTAAAGAATTTTGGACCCAGGGCTTTTTCTGGCCCTGGCCTTGCGGCTTGCCACTGGCCTTGCGCCCTGTTGGCAGCAGAACTGCCTTGGCGCTGAGACATTTGAGGACTCAGTCCCTGAAGTTTTAAAAGAGGGATGCCTAGTGCTTTTCCTCACAGGAAGTAGAGAACTGGAAATCTTTTGGATAGATTTGTCCAAATGATCACCAGATGAATGTTCCCCATGAAAGGGGAAACCTGCCAATAACTTCTTACAAGGAAGCTTGGCTGACCAGTTCTTAAGCCACAAAAGCCTTAAGAAACAAGAAACCTGCTGTATTGAATCCATTAATGCGTCAACAGCGAAACAACGCTGGAGGAATATCTGCTTTCTTGTCAGGCAGATTATCCTCCTGGTTAGGCCTGTCAGGTTGTCTGATCTGATCTTTTACAGACTGGTAGATACTAATTGCTGCAACAGCTGGCTGAATAGCTGAATTGCCCAAAGAAAAGGAAGCCTTTAATACTGACTCAAAGTTCTTGTCAACAGGGTCTTTCAAGCCCTGTGCAATATCTACCGGACAAATCAAGTTCTCGTTTAAAGCGGAGGTTTACACAAAAAGTGAACCTCCACTTTTCGGAACCCTCAGGTATCTGGACCCACTTCCGGGAATAGACTCCCACGGGAGTCACACCCCTTCGCGTCACCCCCTGCTGTGTTCTGGGAAACATACAGGTCCCAGAACACAGCACGGACTAGTGCGGGCACAGACCGTGACTTGCTTGTGAGCAGTAGGGAACCGGGAAATGAGGCCGCAACTTTGCACTTCCCAATTCCCTCACCGAGGATGGCGGCGGGGGCAGCCAAGAGACGATCGATTGCTTGGCTTCTACTGCCGACATCTCGGGCACCCTGGAGAGGCAAGTGTCCATTTATTAAAAGTCAGCAGCTGCAGTATTTGTAGCTGCTGGCTTTTAATTTTTAATTTTTTTTGGTGGACCTCCTCTTTAAGAGACTGCTGCGTCTACGGCTGGCATGCTCCACTTCTTAAACTTTTCATTCATGGGATCTAAAAACGGAAAACCTCTTAGGAGGATGTTCCCAATCAGCATACACCACCTGTTCCAACAGAGGGTGCAAGGGGAAAGCCTGTGTGGCCTAAAGAGGCCTCAGGGATCCCAAAGGGAGGAGAAGGGAGGCTCAGTAACCTCTGCAAGAGGCAACTTAAAGGCAGAACATCAACTAGATATCTTCTTGTGCAGATTGCTTGGAAGCAGACTCATCCACCAGGACATCCACAGAATCCTGAGCTTTAAGCTTTTCCCCATCCTCAACCCATTCCTTTTCCAGACTAGGAGGCTCCAGGGAGGGGGATCCATCATGCTTCTTACCACCCTGTGGGATGGAGGCAATTGTGCCAGCAATCCTGTGCTCTAACCCGACTAGGGCTGAGGACAGGTCACCCTTAGTGGTAAAGGGTGAAGCAGCAGCAGTGACTGTAGGCACAATCCCAGATAGGCGCAGCGGCTCAGATTGATCGGAAGCCACTGGTCCTTCGGGAGATAAAATGTGAGGGATACAAGTAGGTTCATCAGGAACTACTGATGACATAGGTGTTCCCTTTCCTGTAGTGTTAGTCCTGCTCTTCTTTTTTGAAGACAGTTACTAGCCTACAAAAAGGGAGTACCTGAGTGTAGCATTAACACACCTCAGAAGGGAGACCCTTTATTAGGGCTCACCAAGCCCCTATGCAACAATCCTGCTAAGCACCTTTAGCCTGACAAGCAACACCTGGTGACTCACGTGACCCGGATAAGGAGAAATTAACCGCTGCAAGTGCCTGATTTAGAGCCTGCTCTGTGTCCCACAACTGCCTTCTGAAAGCACTGCATGCTTGGCATACACAGCTTAAATAAGGTACATTTTGCAAACAAACGCAGCTAGCCCAACAACTCCCCATATGGTCACTGCACACAGGTGTCCAGCCTCTAGCTAGCTTGACTGATTGTTACAATAATACCAACAATAATAATAATAGAGGGATTTTCACTTACCCGACCAGGCGCAGGGCAGCTTAGAAACTAAGAGCCCGATCTTCACCTTTCACGGCAGGTTTCTGTCACTGGAGGACCTTCAAGGACTGGGTACACTTTTCAGGTTTAGGGTTCACTCCCTTGGACCTATACAGCCCCCTGCAGGAATGCCTTAGCGCTTTAGTGTCCAGGATTCCATTTCACAGGGTCCAGTGCCCAGATGCCACATTACAGGCAAAACCTTGCAGGATCTTGGGTCTTCTTTGCAAGGCTCAGGTACCATTTATATCTTAGCAGATAAAGCCTGTGTCAAATGGATCCGATCGGTCAATCCCTTGATTCATTTAAGAACCGTTTGTGGGACTAGAGGGCTCAAACAATCGTGCCATCCACCTTGTAGACACTGGTAAAAATCTGAACTACTTCCTATATGGGAAGGGTTATATAGGGGGGATCACTTCCTGTCTAAAGACCTTTGGTCTACCAGTGCCCATTCACCTGGAGATGAAGTATAACCCAGCAGGTAATGAATATTAGCCCAATTCTGTGTCCCATGATGCATGAAAAAGAAAAGTAGTTTTGGTGACTTTGGGGGCGATTTCAATAGACATCTGTGCACGAACCCACACAGATGTCTTTCAAATCCCCCAACTTGCACTGAAATGCAGGTTTGAAATCGCCGCTGGAGTCTGTTGGGGTTTTCCCCCCATAACTGGCACTGGCCCAGGAAGGGAGTGCACCCCCGAAACACGTTAGCTGTACCCGTGTTCTGCGCATGTCCATGTACTGTGTTTATGGCCTTTTGTTAGTTGTATTTTGTGAGTACCCACTTTTATACAAACATTTCTTATTAAATTATCTCTGGTAATGCACTAGGTGTGCACACCTTTCATTTATGTTTTTCTTGTAGTTCCTTTCGGATTACCCCATCTGAGGAAGGCAGCATCCACCTAGTTCTGGGATACCATATATACCTTTCACACCAACATTTTATCTGACATCTGTTACTCCTCACCTGGGAAGATCTATTAGCACTGGAGGTGAATGTGTTTTTTTTAAAAATTACAGTGCAATCTTAGAAGAAACCCTGTTAGATTATGCAAAAGACTTTAGACTGGGGCGGAGGTTCACTTTCCAGCAGGACAACGACCCTAAACACACAGCCAGAGCTACAATGGAATGCCACAGTTTTCTTTTAGCATACTCTGCCTGTATTTCTAACATGAAATGTCTCCTTGGAAAGCAAGCAATATTTACATGACCTGCTGTCTGTACTGCTGAACTCCACTGTGTTATAGAGAATTTTATGCTGGCAATACACATAGATTTTTGTTTGAAATCTCTCGTTTTAAGAACTTTTAATTTTCTAATTGTTAGTGGGGTCAAATCAACATTCATTTTCAACCACTGTGAGGAGAAAATTGAAAAAGGAGCAGGATGAATTTTTTTTCTTGAATGAATTATGAATAGTGTATACAGTTTTCTTTGGGAATTAGATTTATTCTAAAATTGCATGTTAAAAGCAAGTGCAATTTTCAAACATTTGTCCAGTCATCAAATTAGAGCGGCACAATTCTGGTAAAAATTTGAATCGAATCGCGATTTTCTTTTTAGAATAAAGCTGTTTGGGGGTCCTAAGTAATTTTCTAGAAAAAAACTGTCAGAAAAGGGTTAAGTCTTTAATTGGTTAAACTTCCCTCATTTACAGACCAAAGTTTATTCCTTTGATCTAAAGAACAAAAAACGTTGCAATGTTTATAGCAGCTGAGGAATGTTGTGAAACTTGGCAAACTGCTTGTTTTTTTGTTCGTTTTTGTCAGCTGTCAGCTTGAGCAGAGAACTCTGCATCGAATTGGGAAAATGCTTTGTTAAGATCGAAGGGGGGAAAAAAATAATAATCACAATCTCGATTCTTATCAATTGTGCAGCTCTACATCAAAAAGGTACTAAAATTCTTTGTACCTTTGATGACTGGACAATATTCTTGTTTGAAAATCTATCCCTGTATGGCCAGCATTACTCAAATACCTTCTGAATTTTAAACTTCTGGGAGTGAACTTGGCAAAAATGTCCTTGTCCAGACACTTACTGTTAGAGTGGGACAATGCTTTGTCCCCATTTCCCAATTGTTCTCCTATGTAGTCAACCTGCAGTACCATACATGCATGCAACGGAAACTACAAGACTTCATTGATGAGGCATGTTGCACTGTTGTCACCATTGCTAAACCTACTTTGAGAAATGCCAGGCAGCCATCGCTGTAATGCATGCCTACAGACAGGAAGGGCTGCAAAGAGGCTAAAGAAGATCAGCAGTGCCGAGATGCAATCCACTTTATAACAGAGTTTATAATGCAAAAGGGAGCCACAGCATTAGGGGCCAATCAGTTGTGCTGCAGTTCTTATATGCGAAGGCTTCAATCACTCCTGGGCGATTTGAATTTCAGGTGGGATCAGCACGGTTCTGCCCGCGATTCAGAATTGTGGAAAAACATAGGTCGCGCATTTGTAATGCCATCATTTCCCAATGGTGGTGCGAGTTTGCTGTGTTTGTTGCATAACAAATCGCAGCACGCGTACTTGTGGGATGCGTGTCGTACAAAAGAAGTTCTGGAAGGTGTGAATGGAGCCCAACAAGAACAAGCTGATAAGAGGAAAGATCAGACTGACAGAGTATATGTACTCATCAGTCCTCTCTTTTTTTTCTTTGTTGCCCTGTCAAGGGCTGGAGACAGGGACAAGCCCAATTGTTCTAATTTACTAGTAGAGAAGCCGGGGGGTACAAACCTTGCTTTTTGGTAGGGCTGTGTAAATCTTAGGGAAAGGTAGACAAAGAACACAAATCCTTTGACAGACTCATAGGGGTTGATATACTAAAACTGGAGAGTACAAAATATGGTGCAGTTCTGCATAGAAACCAATCAGCTTCCAGGTTTTTTTTGGCAAAGCTTCATTGAACAAGCTGAAGGTAAATGCTGATTAGCTATTATGCAGAGCTGCACCAGATTTAGCATTTTCCCATTTTTAGTAAATCAACCCATAGAGTCGAACGCAACTGAATGGATATCACAAACACATGGCGAGCCTGTCTTCTAGGGATCCACACTCAAATGTATGTTTTTTTTTACCAACATTCTGACACAGGCGATAATACCCTGATCAGATTACAAATATGCTTCATCTTATGTCATTCAATTAAGGTTCACTGACCCTTGAACTATGTATCTTTTGGTCTTTTACTTGGTGACATCTTATAGACACACACTGTATATCTAGATCAGTCTTCGGGCTCGTTCACACCAGCCTCAGCTGAGCTGCAAAAAACCACATGCTCCAATGCAAAGACAAGACAAAACGTCTCGCTTTGTATAGGGCAGGGGTCTCCAAACTGTGAACCGAGGGCCAGATGTGGCCCTTTGCTTGCATTTATCCATCCCTTAGGGAACTATTTATCCCACTGACACCAACAAAGGGGTGCTATTTTTCCCACTGACCCCAACAATCAGGCATAGTTTACTTCCACTGATGCCAAAAAAAAAAAAAACTATTCTCCCTGGCCACAGTCTGGCCCCCCTGAAGTCCGATGGACAGTAAACTGGCCTTTTGTTTAAAAAAATTGGAGACTCCAGGTATATGGCCTGTTCACACCAGCATGATATGCATCAAGGCCGAGGCCGCTCTTTATCGTTTATCCACCTGGATGGTAGGGAGTAGAGACGATCCTTTGCTCTTTATGCTTTGTGATAATGTTAAAATCAGGCATTATTTTATAGAAGCACATTACAGTGGATTGCGATGTGCTGCAGCACACAGAATTAGAATTCGCACTTTGTAGAAAGTGAAAGAGGATACAATGTTTACACGTTTTCTTTGCTACCAAACACTAGCAGTAGCATGCTAATCATTTTAACAGTTTAAAGCTGAATTCCAGACGACGCAAAAACTGCGAAACGTGTAGAAGCTGTGGGAGATACACTTTCTTCAAGGAGGAGCCAGGAACAGGTTGGCTGAGTAGAGGGAGGGAAGAACCACCTGCGGAACATCATTGGCTTGCCCGATTCCATGTTGTTTACTTATGGCTGGATAAGCTTGGTGTCGGCTTGTAGACACACTGAGAGGTGAGTGCGATATGTTTTAAAAGATTTTCATAATTAAGGCTGGGTTCACACTGCTGCGGGGGGAGATCCGGATGTGATTCGCACCGCAAATCACATCCAATCTCCGTAGCGCTGCGAGTTCAGCCATACAGATAGTATGGCTGAACTCGCAGCGGTCCCGCAGCAAACTCGCACGGGACCCTTTTTTTCGTCCGCAACAGAATCGGATCGCATGGGCGTTCACACCATGCGATCCGATTCTTGTGCGAGTCGGCAGATCGCACTGCGATATGCGATCGGATCTGGGGGTGTCATTAACATATCATTGACACTCCCAGCCGTTCGCATAGGGCAGTGTGAACTGCCGGCGGGAGTCGTGCGATGCGGGAAAACGCCGCGGATTCGCGGCGTTCCCGCATCGCAGCGGTGTGAACCCGGCCTAAAGGTGAAACGGTTTTACACTATGTTGGTTTCATTTACCTTTATATGAATACATGGATATTGAGGAATTGCTAACGGGAGAGTGGATTGAGGAGTGGTTATCCATTGAATGAACCGAAGGCTTATTGTATGGTGAAGTCTGGTGAGTGGCCATTCTATAAAGGTGGTGGTGGCACAATTTGGCTTTTTTCGGTGACACGTGTGGAATATTTATCAAAGGGTGAATCAGACCTGAGTCCAAGCAGCTTGATCCGGATTAAAGAACCATTGCATAAGGACTTTGATCTAATGAGATATACACTTACACTAATTTTGTGTTTTCTATTATCAATAGGAGCAGTGATTTTGATGTATACTTGGGGGGGGTTCCCTTCGGTGATCACTATTTATATGTTGTAATAATAGAGTGAGTGACTATAAGTGGCTTTGGTATACACATAGTATAAGCACTTTTTAGGGTCTTGGGGATAATAGTGAGAGGAGGCGCAAACCCTAAGCTTATTTTGTACATATTTTTAGCTCACATAGGTGGGGAAAACATTTTGGGTTTGCAGCGCACCTACAAGGAAAGAAGGAGTAGTTTTGAGCGCCGGTACAATTATAGTTTTTTTGAATTCCAGGACAGATTCCAAGCAGCAGCTTGGGAGTGAGCCTGCTTGTGTGCTCCCAGAGCTAGCTGCTTGCTCTGGGGGCACTCGGAAGGAGGGAGGGGCCAGGAGCGCCAGTGGGGATCCAAGAAGAGGAGGACCAGGGCTGCTCTGTGCAAAACCACTGCACAGAGCAGGTATTCTTCTGATCTCTACACCTTCAACAGTAGAGTCCATGCAGCTGCTATTCTTGCCCCTCACCTCCTCCTGCCCAGTCACAGAAGCCTTTGTATTGTGTGAACACATTCTGGCTTCTGTAAATGGGCAGCAGAGGGAAGGGGTGTGAATAGCCGCTTTGTGTGCTTCTCTGCTTTTAGATCCCCGATAGTCTCTCTGGCAGAGCAAAAAACCTGTTAAACACTTGCTTACTGGGCACTTAAACCCCCCTCCTGTCCAGACCAATTTTCAGCGCTGACGCACTTTGAATGACAATTGCACGGTCATACAACACTGTACCCCACAGATAGAGCTTTATTTTGGTGGTATTTGATCCCCTCTGCGGTTTTTATTTTTTGTTAAAAATATTGAAAAAGACTGAATAAAAAATTAAATAAAATTGCAAACAAGTAATTTTTCTCCTGCTGATGCGGCGGCAGTGATGGGCACTGATGGGTGGCACTGTGGGCACTGGCAGGTGGCAATGTAAGGGGGTACCGATTGGCACAGATGAGGTGCCTGTGTTCCTTAACCACTTGCTTACTGGGCACTTAAACCCCCCTCAGTCCCAGACCAATTTTCAGCTTTCAGCGCTGATGCACTTTGAATGACAATTGCGCGGTCATACAACACTGTACCCAAATGAAATTTTTATCATTTTTTTCACACAAATAGAGCTTTCTTTTGGTGGTATTTAGTTACAGCTCGGAGTTTTATTTTTTGCTAAACAAACAAAAAAAGATGCAAAATAAAAAAATAAAAAAAATCATGTTTAGTTTGTTATAACATTTTGCAAACAGGTCATTTTTCTCCTTCATTGAAATGCGCTGATGAGGCGGCACTGGTGGGCACTGATGGGCGGCACTGGTGGGCACAGTTAAGGCGACACTAATAGGCACAGATAAGGCAGTACTGATGGGCACAGATAGGTGGCACGGATGGGGTGCACGGATGGGCGGCACTGATAGGTACCACTGATAGATGGGACTGATGGGCACTGATAGGTGGCTCTGATAGATGACACTGATCGGCACGGATATGTGGCACTGAGGTGCAGCAATGTTGTTGAGGCAGATTGTGGGCACTGATAGGTGGCACTGTGGGTACTGATGTATGGCACTGCGGGCACTGATTATGGCACTGTGGGCACTGATTATGGCACTGCTGGGTGGCATTATGGTCACTGATGGGGAGCACTGCTGGGTGGCACTTTATTAAGGCTCTGGGGGTTACTGGCAGGGGGCAGGTGGGTCCTGATACACTGGCCGCCGGTGATCGGCTTTTTTTTTCTACCGGCTCTGTTTTGGCACATGATCAGCTGTCATTGGCTGACAGCTGATCATGTGGTAAGGGGTCGGGATCGACCCCTTGCTCGGATCGGTGATCAGGCGAGTCTCATTGACTCGCCGATCACAGAGCGCGCCCCTCAGGGGGCGCGCAGGCCGCTCGTGCACGGGACGACGTCAATAGACGTAGTCCCGGCAAAGGAGGTCCGCGCTGTAGCCGTCATTCGGCTATAGCGCGGATCTCAAGAGGTTAATCTTTGGGACTGATGTCCCTTTAACATTAGCCAGCGATCAGCTTTTTTTTCACCTCTGGATTGCGGTGTGTGTGTGCGCCACAGTCTATCTACTGATTCCAAACAAAAGCACGCTTGCTCCCCAAGGCCTCGTGCACAAAGACATTTATGTCCTGAAACGTAAAATCCCTGCCATTCTACCATAACTGTTGAGCAAAAGTAATTGACATGTCTGAAGCCATGCTTGAGTAAATGTTTGTTATGTATGAGAACATAAATGTCCATGATGTCTGCACTGTTTATGGGAGCAAGCATGTAGTGGGGGCAAGTTTGTGGCTACATGCTTAAAGCGGGAGTAAACCCGCTGACTTTTTTTTTCTACACCTGTAAGGGAAACGGCATAATGGTCATTATGAAATACTTACCTTAGAAGGAGGTGCCAGCATCTCACTCGGTCCACGCCGAGGGAGCTCACATGTTCCCTCAGCGTGTCTTCCGGGTATCACGGCTCCGGCGCTGTGAGTGTCCGGAGTCGCGATGTTGCACATGCGTGGGCGTTTTCTTCCCGGCTGCCGGACTTTCAGCCGAGAATCCCCGGAGCGCATGTGCTGCTGAAGTCAAGAGGGTCTCAAGAGGGTGTGTTTAGCTAAGAAAAAAAAACCTCCTCTCCTGAGACTGCTGGGATGTAGGACATCATTTGCTTAGGCATGGAAACCAGGAAATAACTGAAGAAATGTTAAAGGATTTAAAACAAGTAAATATGGAGCATGAGGCTTAAAAATAGTCAATGCTGATTGAGAGATCGAAGTTCCACTTTAACTAATTGGTAACATTCCAAGCAAACTCCACCATCCACCCATGTTTCCATCTCCCCCCCCCCCCCCAGTATTTCTAGCAGCAGACATCTTTTCAGCAAGGGCAGGCAATTCATTTAGCATTTACTTTCTGGAATCCATCTTCCCTTAGCTCAGACATGCAGACAGGAGGGTATGCATTAGCTCAGAAAGCCCTTCCTCCCCAACTCCAGAAGAAAAAAAAAGCCCATGAAAACTTCTGGCCAAAAGCCAATTCTAAACTAAATGTAGAAAAAAAAAAAAAAAAAAAAAAAAAAAAAAAAAAAAAAAGTCAATACAATATACCTTCCTATTTATTTACTAATGCTAGCAGTATGGGGATTTAACAATGTTGATCGAAAGATTTTAGTTCCACTTTAACGCTGCAATCTCGCAGTCAAAATTGTATTCTTCCCACACCCCAAATATGCCAAGCCCACCACACAGCCAGTTTAGCCACAATCTATATTGACGAGCTGCACGATTCTGGCTGAAATAAGAATCACAATTTTTTTGCTTAGAAGATCACGATTCTCTTAAGATTCTGGTGGCATAACATCTTAAAAATAAAAAATTGGGCCAACTTTACTGTTTAGTTTCTTTTTAATTTATTGAAGTGTATTTTTTCCCCAAAAATTGCATTTGAAAGACCGCTGCACAAGTACAGTGTGACATAAAATATTGCAACAACCTCCATTTTATTCTCTAGGGTCTCTAGGGGGTGGAATCGTGAGCAGGGTTGAATCGAGATCGCATTTTGTTAAAGATTAATCGTCCCGCTCTACTATATAGGTCTGGGTGGGGGGAGGCTGTGGAACATGACCATTTGTCATGTTACACCCTAAATTTGCTTTTAAAGCAAAACACAGTTGAAATTTTATAAATATATACACACACACGAATGGGCAGACAGATGAAATGTGAAATATGTTGTTTCTGATTTTGCAATTCAACTTTCTATTATCAACCTCTCCAAACTTCTCACTGGCAGCGATTCAGCATCTTCACCATTGTGCAATGAACTGACCCTGGAGGCAGCAGGGTGTGTGTATGTCACAAGAATAGCTGAAGTTACAAAAACCATTGGCAGATAAGACAGTAAGAGCCCATTCACACCTATGCACTACAGCAGTGATGGCGAACCTTGGCACCCCAGATGTTTTGGAACTACATTTCCCATGATGCTCATGCACTCTGCAGTGTAGATGAGTATCCTGGGAATTGTAGTTCCAAAACATCTGGAGTGCCAAGGTTCGCCATCACTGCACTACAGCAATGTTTTCATGTGCATCATCGCCACGCAAGACATACTGCAGTGCCATGGGTTGAAACTTTTGGAAGATCATGGAAAGCAAAATCTGCAAAGCGTTTCTGCTATATCTAAGGCCACATTAAGGCCTCATGTACACTGCTGCTGGTTAAACAGATGTTTAGGAACAGTTGGGCGTTTTATCAGCTGCTCCTGAACGCTCCTCTATGTTATCTTATCAGGACATGTACACAGGGTCGTTTATAGTAGTTTCTAGGCAGTTGAGTTTAGAAGCATTTTTTGTAAAGCCAAAAAATGCATTCAGGAAGAATGTTCAATGGATTGATTGATGGATGGATTGCAACTCCCAGAAGGCAGCGCGGCCGGTAACAGCCAATCGGCGGCCGCTGAGGCCAACTTCCTCCACAAAAAACAAACAGTCAGCAGATAGCGGCCATTTTGAATAGAAGGTAGGCGGCCTGGGGGGAAATTTCCACCCTGCCCCCGGCCCAGCCCACCCTGCCTCCGATCCCCGCACTCACCTTCTGGCTCTGGTACACCGTGCATAGGCCTAATTTGCATAATAAATCAGTCGATGCGGATTTCTTAAAAAAGGTCAGATATCTGCAGATACACTATACATGTACATAGGAGGGAGCGGACAGAGACATACACGTCTCTTTACATGTTTTTTGGGGGGCCAATTCACTTGAAAGGACTATCCTGCGTATGAACATAGCAGGGGCTAAGGTAAGGCCTTGTTCTAAAAATCAAAGAAAGCTTTTATTTTTCTGCAACAGAAGTACATTAAAGCGGGACTCCGCTTTTTTTTTTTTTTTTTTAAAGCCAGCAGCTACAAATACTGCAGCTGCTGACTTTTAAAATAGTGACACTTACCTGTCCAGCGCGCCCGCGATGTGGGCACCCGAAGCCGATCTGTAGATCGTTTCTCGGGTGCTGCCGCCGCCATCTTGGGTATGGGAATCAGGAAATGGAGCCTTTCGGCTTCATTTCCCGGTTCCCTACTGCGCATGCGCGAGCCGCGCTGCGCAATAAGGACGGTCCCCGCTGCCTCTGGGATCTGTGTGTTTTCCCAGCAGGCAGCGGGGCACTTGCAGAAAGGGGCGGGCACTTGCAGAAAGGGGCGTAATCTACGCCCGTTTCCGCAGAGAGCTATCCCGGAAGTGGGTGCAGTTACCTGGATTATCCAGGTAACTGCACCCCCCTCCCCCCTGAAAGGTGCCAATTGTGGCGCCGGAGGGGGGGGGGGGGGGAGGATTCCGATGAGCGGAAGGACCATTTTAGGGTGGACCTCCGCTTTAATGGTATATTGGTAGGTACATAGGGGAGCTGAGAGAGAGATAAAACAAAAAAGGGTAAACCTAGCCTTGAAGCAGGTCAACTGCATTAGCAATTAATCATGAATGATTGCAGACGCATCTCAAACTTGTACACTGCCTTTGCCCACTAATACAGACTCTTAAGGCCCTTACACACGATACGAAAATCAGATGTTAAAATTTCGTCCGAACGATCTGCTGATTTTTGGATCATTAGTATGGTGCTTTTCGACAGCCGATTGCGATTTTTCATTTGACAAAAGCTGGATGTGCAGACTATAAAATTTTTGCCGTACGTGAACTCAACGTCTAATTTTAGTTTTAATTAGTACGGTTTAAGTCACTTCTGAAGTTGTAGTCTGTCATACGAGAATTTTCGTATGGTGAATAACCTCTTCACTTTCGATATGAGACTAGCATGCACCAAAAACAGACAAATGGTTGTCCGAAAACCTGATCGTGTGTACAAGGCTTTAGGGCCTGTTCAGTAGGGGTGCAACGGATCGTCACCGATCCGTGATCCGAACGGGTCATCCCGCTCGGATCGGCACACGCCACAATGCGTGGAGCGCTCCGCGGTCACGGCCTTAGGAAAGGCCACGACTTCAACCTAGCTCCGAAGCGGCGGGCATCTTTCTACACCCAGGCCATTTACAATGTGATCGCTCCATCAAATGATAGAGGGATCACTTGTAAACAAACCGGTGTCATGTCATGACGCCGATTCCTCTCCCCCCTCTGTGTACTGATCTGTACAGTGGAGGGGGAGAGATCGGATGGATGCAGTGCTGTGGGCTGCATCTGTAGTGCCCACTGAGCCGCTCTTTGACAGCCTGCTCTGCCATACCCTGCCAATGCTCTACCATACCCTGCCAATATTACAGTGGGGAATATATGGCGGTGGAATTTTCACAGGTTTTTGCAAATTCAATTATTATTTGCTGATCCAAAAAATGATCCGATCCGTGAGTTTTTTGATCCATTGCACCACTACTGTTCAGGTGTTAGTGTGATCGTAATACACTGTACAATGCCAAAAATGCTGCATGAACCTTTTTTAATTCATTTTAGTTCATTAAGCAGACCACTGTGACACTGAACAGAGCCTTAATGATGCTGCAGACTCTTCTGTTAAACTGAGAAATTATAGTTACAGCCAATTCAAATGATGAAAGCGTTAATATAATACTAAGGAAGCGAACACAAACATCTATACATGGAGATTTCCCCTCTACACGAAAATACAAAAAGTTAACGGGTGAATACATACAGAACTCCAATAAACAATCCTAGAGCTGGAAATTTTAAACAAAACTTCTCATGTGAATAATGTAGGCTCTCATTTCTGGAGCCTTTATTTGGGACTGTGTCCCCTGGCTGTCATCCTGATACTGCAGCTTCAAAATCTCAAGTTGATGACCCAGATCAGCTATAAAGACAAGGAATTTGGGTATTTTTCTCATGCTCATGTACAACATGCAAGTTCCAGGTCTCTGACTCATAAGCAGGTCACCGATAAGGGTACTAGGAGGTCCTCCCAGGTCAGTAGGGGGGCTTGGTGGAGTCGGCCTCCATGGACAGAATTCACACCTAGGGTTGCTTTATGAAATATATATGCTATTGAGAAATGCGGCTGAGCGTGTACAACAGGATATGTTGTAGGGCTGCAACTAATGATTATTTTCATAAATCGATTAGTTGGCCGATTATTGTTTCGATTAATCGGTTAATAACCTTAAAAAAAGTGTGGTGTATAATTTAGGCTGCTTTCACACTGGGGCGGGAGCGGCGTCGGCGGTAAAGCGCCGCTATTTTTAGCGGCGCTTTACCGTCGTTTTAGCGGCGGTCTGCGGGCGCTAGCGGGGTGGTTTTAACCCCCGCTAGCGGCCGAAAAAGGGTTAAACCCGCCCGCAAAGCGCCGCTGCAGCAGCGATTTGCCGGCGGTATTGCCGCGGTGTCCCATTGATTTCAATGGGTAGGAGCGGTATAGGAGCGGTGAATACACCGCTTCTTCACCGCTCCAAAGATGCGGCTAGCAGGACTTTTTTCACCGTCCTGCCAGCGCATCGCTCCAGTGTGAAAGCCCTCCGGCTTTCACACTGGAGGGAAAGGGGCCGGTTTTTTTCAGGTGCTACACAGGCGCTATTTTTAGCGCTGTAACGCCTGAATACCGCCCCAGTGTGAAAGCAGCCTTAGTTAATATGTAAAGTTTTAAAAAAAGGCAATTTATTCTTAAATATCTCTATGCAGTGGTAAATATAAATACCCAACTATATGGTTAGGGAGCAAAATATATAATCCACTCTGAGAATAACAGACAGAAGAGATATACTGTATATATTAGAGGGTATATATACTATTGAAGATATACTGTATATACCATTAGAGGAGAGATATCGTGTGAATTGTATTGTGAATTTAACCCAGGGCTTGACAAATTTGCTTAGAATCTAGGAGCCAGCACTCTCACCTAGCAGTAAGAAGGTTGCTGGTTCAAATCTCAACCACGACACTACCTGCCTGGAGTTTGTATGTTCTCCCTGTGCCTGCGTGGGTTTCCTCCAGGTACTCCGGTTTCCTCCCACAATCCAAAGACATGCAGGTAGGTTAATTGGCGTTCTGTCCAAAATTGGCCCTAGTATATGAATGGGGACCTTGGATTGTGGGCTCCTTGAAGATAGGGACTGATGTGGGTATAGCAATGTATAGGGAAAAGGGACAATTGTAGACACTCACTCAGGTTGAACTGGATGGACTGGTGTCTTTATTCAACCTTACTAACTATGAAACTATATACCATTAGAGGGGGCATATCGTGTATATACCATTAGAGGGGGCATATCGTGTATATACCATTAGAGGGGGGATATCGTGTATATACCATTAGAGGGGGGATATCGTGTGAATTGTATTGTGAATTTAACCCAGGGCTTGACAAATTTGCTTAGAATCTAGGAGCCAGCTAAAAAAATTAGGAGCCAGTTTTTTTTTTAAATCAGCTACCCAGTGCCTAGAGCTGCATGTTTGGGGCGTCGGGCAATAAGAATTGCTCACGCTTGGTGGCAAGTTAAAAAAAAAAAAAAATGCCAATATTTCGAAATCGGGGAGGCCGATATATGTTGCGGCCGATTTTTATTTTTTATTTTTCCTTCTTCTAAGAAAATCTAGGGTGGAGAGCTGGGGAGGAGGTTATTGTTTAGGGTGGAAAGGTGGGGTGCAGCATATCAGTGTCCATCAGTGCCACCTCATTAGTGCCCACCAGTTCAGCCTGTCAGTGTCCATCAGTGCAGCCTTTCAGTGCCACATCAGTGCCCAACGGTGCAACCCATCAGTGCCCACCAGTGCAGCCTATCAGTATCCATTATTGCCCACCAGTGCAGCCTGTCAGTGCAACCTCATCAGTGCCCACCAGTGGAGCCTATCAATGTCCATTAGTGCCCACCAGTGCAGCACATCAGTGCCCATCAGTGTTACCTCATTAGTACCCACCAGTGCAGCCTGTCAGTGCAACCTCATCAGTACCCATCAGTGGCATCTTATCAGTGTCCATCAGTACCACCTCATTAGTGCCCACCAGTGCAGACCACCAGTGCCACCTAACTAGTGCCCACCAGTGCAGCCTATCAGTGTCCATCAGAGCCACCTCATCAGTACCCACCAGTGCATCACATAAGAGCTAACCAGTGCACCACATCAGTGCCTCCTCATCAGTGCCCACCAGTACAGCCTAATAATGATATTTACTGCCACCTCATCAGTGCCCACCAGTACAGTTCAGTGTTCACCAGTACAGCCTAATAATGACATTCACTGCCACCTCATCAGTGCCCACCAGCGGAGCGCTCCCGTCTCCGTTCCGTCCCCCTCGCCTGGCCAAAGACAGCTCTATCTGTCCTTTGACGTGCTGCGCTCTGGACTACAAACCCCAGAATGCAGCGCGGCCGGTAACAGCCAATCGGCGGCCACCGCTGCTGACTTCCTCCACTGGAGTGAGTGCAAGCCGTGCTCATCGCAGCACCACCCACCAGAGGGCGCTGGTTCGCACAAGAGGAGCGTGTATTTGCTCCAGCAGGCCACAAAGCCGTGGCCTCAAATATCGGGCAGCTCGACTGTAGTCACCCACGGCGAGGGGGGCCACATGGGAGGAATGCCAACCACTGCTGCAGTGTAACCCAGGCGCCAGGACACAATTTTCAGTCGCCATTGCGACCTGGCGCCTGGGTTTTGTCGAGCCCTGATTTAACCCCATTTTGTTACTGGCCGATTAATCAATTATGAAAATAGTAATCGATTCATTTAATAATCGATTCGTTGTTTCAGCCCTAATATGTTGCATTGAGGCAGCTGCCTTGGGGGCACACATGAAGGCCTAAGCCTAGATTAAGGCTTACCTGTAGGTGCAAGAAATATCTCCCAAACCTAAAAGGTTTAGGAGATATTTGCAGAAATAGCCGCATCGATGTCTACGACACATGCGCCGTAGACATCAGGCGCTGTGACTGGCCGGAGCCGCGATGACGTCACTCCCGTGCATGCGCCGTAGACATCGCTGTGGCTATTTCTGCAAATATCTCCTAAACCTTTTAGGTTTGGGAGATATTTCTTGCACCTACAGGTAAGTAGGGTTGCAACAGATCAAAAAAACTCACGGATCGGATCGTTCCTCGGATCAGAGTCACGGATCGGATCATTTTTCGGATCAGCAAATAATAATTGAATTTGCAAAAAACCTGTGAAAATTCCACCACCATATAGTCCCCACTTTAATATCCACAATCTCCCCCACTGTAACATTGGCTGAGTACGGCTGAGCATGGCTGGGTATCACAGAGCATTACAGGGTATGGCAGGGTACGGCAGAGTACTGGCTGGGTACGGCAGAGTACTGGCTGGGTACGGCAGAGTACTGGCTGGGTACGGCAGAGTACTGCAGAGTATGGAGGGATGGCGTGTGCCAATCTGAGTGGGGTGACCCGTTTGGATCACGGATCGGTGACGATCCTTTGCACCCATACAGGTAAGCCTACTATGCATACTAGCGCATTATGCCTTTGCCTTGCAGTGTGTATTTTTTATTTTATTTTTTTCCCCCCGATGCTTTACTTCCTCTTTAACTATGCACAATCACAGCCAATCACATGTAAACAGACTTGTCAGTTATTGGCAGTCCTCCCTCACCAGCTGGGAGGAAAGGAAAGCTGATAACTAGTAAGGCTCCCAATACATTGTTTACACTGATAATCAGTGCACTAATTATCAGCTCACTGATCAGTGCAGCCTAATCAGTGCATGCCAGAAGGAGAAAAATACCTTACTTGCTAAATTTTATAACAGAAACTAAGAAAAACATTCCCCCCCCCCAAAAGTATTTTTTTTTTCCCCATTTAACAAAAAATAAAAAACCCAGTGGCGATTAAATACCACCAAATGAAAGCTCTATCAGTCTAAAAAAAATGATAGAAACGTAATTAGGGTACAGTGTTGCATGACCGCTCAATTGTCGTTCAAAGTTTGACAGTGCTGAAAGATGAAAATTGCCCTGGGCAGGAAGGGGGTGAAAATGCCAGTACTGAAATGGTTAAAGCTGCATGTACACCTAGGCAACGCATTTTTTTGCCCACGTTTTTGGAAAGGCGCTAAAGGAACAGAAAAATGTGCAATGCACTTGTGGAGCCATTATTTTTTTTAATGGAACCCCAAATGCTGATAGCAGTCCTACATTTTGTCACGAAAAAAGAAATAAAAATAAAACAAGGTACTTTGATGCTTTTGTCGCACATAGCAAAGCCCATTCACATAAACTAAAAGGAACATAAAAATGATGGGTTGCACAGGTGAGAATGGGGCCTAACAGTGCAGGTTTAAAGTGGGATGCCCCATAAGAAAAGAAATTTAAAAAAGTCAGCAGCTACAAATACTGCAGCTGCTGACTTTTAATAATCGGACACTTACCTGTCCCAGGGTCCAGCGATGCGGGGGAACGAAGCCCCCCCTCGTTCCCCACTCCGATCGCGGCGCTGCCATTCTTACTGTGGGCACCCGGCTGTGGCTTCACAGCCGGGGGCCTACTGCACATGCGCGAGCGGCGCAGGGCGCCGTGATACGCCGCACAGTCATCTGGGACACGTGACAAGTCCCAGATGACTGTGCGGCGCGAGGGGAAGTGATGTTACCAGCCCAGGCAATGAAGAAGGCAGATTAGGAGGGACCCCCCAGCAACAGGATCATTGCCTGGCCTGGTAACATCACTTCTCCTCGCGCCGCACAGTCATCTGGGACTTGTCACGTGTCCCAGATGACTGTGCGGCGTATCACAGCGCCCTGCGCCGCTCGCGCATGTGCAGTAGGCCCCCGGCTGTGAAGCCACAATATATATATATATATATATATTTTTTTTTTTTTTTATGGCAACACCACTTTAATGTCACTGAGCTTGGACAGGGACAACGGTCTGGCAGTAAACTCTGCTCTGTGACACTTATCAGTAGTGGTGGCCCATCCATTAGGAGCGCCGCCCCCCTAATCTATAGGTAGGGCACCGGATGCATGGATTTCAATGGAGTTTTATTTTTTTGAAGCACATGATCAGAGCCTGAGGCTCTAATTGGCTTCAAAAATAGATGGGCTTGGGGCTTAGAGCACTGTGCCCTGAGCCCACCCAGTTGTGTGACAATAGTGAATATTCGCTATGGTCTTCCTGATTCTCCTCTGGGGGAGTGGTTTGTTTACCGCCGCCCCCCCCCCCCCCCCCCAAAAAAAATGGAGCACCAGCTGCCACTGCTTATCAACACAACGTGGAGGCGCATGTGTACACCCTGCACAAAGCGGCCATCTTTGCCATGCGGGAAGCAGCAAAAATTGTGAATTCAGGTGGCACCACATCCAACACTGCCCTGTGCGTTTACAGAAAGATGATATTTCCACGCACACATACAGGGGCGATGCAGGGATCCGGTACTGATTTGCATCCCCATAATATAGAGTGTATAGAGGTTGTGCTGGGATCTGTAGTCCCCTCTCTTGTTATCAGTCTATACTTGGCCTTGTAGTGAGAGGCTGTATCCCCATGCTATGTAATGGCAGTTTCCTCATAGGTACTGGATTGTGACATAGCCAGGTATCTGGCATTTTCAGAAGCAGTTCCACAATGGCGGCCCCCATCCCCCTCTATAGGTGGACTGATCCTTTAGGTGACTGTGTGGAGGCCATCAGATCCCCCACATACACAGAGAAACATGAACATGTCATGAGATGTGGAGATCACACAGGTGTCAGGGAGCTCAGCCCCCTCCCCCCTCATTCTGGCTGTACGGCCTTAGAAGCCAAGCACTGGGACTGACACTGCAGCACTATGAACCCCCATTCTCCATTCATTCTGGATGAGGCCTACCACACGTCCCTAGCAACGCAGCCTTGGTTACCGGCTACTCCAGCTGTCCTCCCCCTCACACACACCGTACACACCCCCGTCACCGTACCGTCCTCACCTCACCCTGCTCCCCGCACCGGACTGACACCTCTTCCGGCGGCTCGTCACTTCCACCAATGGAACGGAGGACGGGGCGTGGTCAGGAAGCGCCGGTGTCTTGTAAAATACAGTCCCCCATCAGAAGCTGTCCCCTGCGTACTGCGCATGCGCAGTACACAGGAACACAGATTCCGAAAATTGCCGAGGACGAACGGCGCCTGCGCCGTGAGTCCAGGTTCTATCCCCACTATCCAAGTGGACATAGAGTTAGAATAAAAAAGAGCCGAGCGGAGCGAGGCCGAGCCCGAAGCGTGGCGAGCGAAGCTCGCCCGCGAGGGGCCCTCTAAAATTCTTAACCCTATGTCCGCTTGGATAGTGGGGCTACGCCTCCACTCACGGCGCAGGCGCCGTTCAACTTCGGACTTTTTCCGAAGCTTCGGCTGCTCCGTACTGCGCATGCGCAGTACGGAGCGGACAGCAAATGATGGCCGGACTGTATTAGGCAGAACACCGGTATGACAAGGAGGCGGGGCCTGCCTCGTGTACGTCACGTTGATGGACAGCGGGAATTGTGCAATGGCGGAGGAGGGGGAGGGGGCTGTTCTGGAATATTCTGTGTGCCGAGGAGGGAGCTCAGAGGTGGATGACAGGTGCCATGTGATGGTGACTGAGGGAAGGCTGGTCCTGGGCGGAGTACACGGCGAGCAGGTCCGCTCCTGGTGTGATCACTCCTTTATTAATAATGGAGGCTGAGAGTTCTATCATCTGTGTCACTGTACACCCAGGAGGACATTGGGTGTACACTGACAGCACATCCCTGGGAGGACTGAGGCAGGTCCCCCTCTATCCTGTAGGCGGCGCTGTGAAGGTGGACTGGAGTCTGTTGGGCCCTTTTCATACATTTGATTATTTTTCATCCATCCGTGGACGGATGCAGAACGGATAGCAATACAACTCTATGAAAAAACGCACGATCGTCTATTTCGATCCGCTTCCATCCACATCCCTTTTAACCACTTCAATACCGGGCATTTTCACCCCTTTCCTGCCCAGGCCAATTTTCAGTTTTAAGGGCTGTTGCATTTTGAATGACAATTGTGCGGTCATGCAACACTGTACCCAAATTACATTTTTATTATTATTATTATTCAGGATTTATGTAGCGCCAACAGTTTGCGCAGTGCTTTACAATATGAGAGCAGACAGTACACTTACAATACAAATCAATACAGGAGGGATCAGAGGGCCCTGCTCGTTAGAGCTTACAATCTAGAAAGGAGGGTCAAGTTGAAACAAAAGGTAATAACTGTGGGGGGATGAGCTGATGGAGAAAATGAAAATACAGTTAGGTGTGGGTGGGGTAGGCTTCTCTGAAGAGAAGTGTTTTCAGGGATCGTCTAAAAACTAATAAAGTAGGAGATAGGCGGACAGATTGGGGTAGGGCATTCCATAGGATTGGAGAGGCTTTGGAAAAGTCCTGGAGTCGAGTATGGGAGGAGGTGATGAGGGAGCTAGAGAGCAGGAGGTCTTGAGAGGAACGAAGAGGACGAGTAGGTTGGTATTTAGAGACTAAGCTAGTGATGTAGCTGGGGGCAGAGTTTTGGATGGCTTTGTATGTAATTGTTAGTATTTTGAATTTAATTCTTTGGCTGAGCGGAAGCCAGTGGAGGGATTGACAGAGAGGAGTAGCAGACACCGAGCGATTGGTAAGGTGGATGAGTCTGGCAGCGGCATTCATAATGGATTGAAGAGGTGCTAGACTATGTAGAGGTAAGCCAATGAGAAGGGAGTTGCAGTAGTCGAGGCGAGAGATGACCAGCGAGTGAATTAAGAGCTTTGTTGTCTCATTGGTTAGAAAGGGGCGTATTTTGGAGATGTTGCGGAGGTTGAGGCGGCAGGATTTGGACAGTGATTGGATGTGTTGCTTGAAGGAGAGTTCAGAGTCCAGGACTACACCTAGAACCTTGGCATGAGGGGATGGGCTTATGGTTGTGCCATCAATTTTGACAGTGAGATCAGGGGAAGGGGCATATGGGGGAGGAAAAATTATAAGTTCGGTTTTGGATAGATTGATTTTGAGGAAGTGGTGTGACATCCCAGACTGATATATCTGATAGTAAATTAGTGATACGTGAGGAGACAGAGGGAGTGAGCTGAGGGGTAGAGAGATAGATTTGGGTGTCGTCAGCATAGAGGTGGTATTGGAAGCCGTGGGAGGCTATCAGTTGACCCAGGGTGGAGGTATAGATTGAAAATAGGAGTGGTCCAAGAACAGAACCTTGGGGGACCCCAACAGAGAAAGGAAGAGGAGAGGAGGAAGTAGAGTTGTAAGAAACGCTAAAGGTGCGGTTGGATAAGTAGGAAGAGAACCATCGTAGAGTAAGGTCACGGAGACCAAAGGTGTGGAGTTTTTTGAGAAGGAGGGGGTGGTCAACTGTATCAAAGGCAGCAGAGAGGTCCAGGAGGAGGAGTACAGAATAATGTCGATTGGTTTTGGCCGTTAGTAGATCGTTTGTTAGTTTTAGGAGAGCAGTTTCTGTGGAGTGTTGAGGACGAAATCCAGACTGAAGGGAATCAAGAAGGCTATTATCAGCGAGATTATCATTTTGTCCCCACAAATAGAGCTTTCTTTTGGTGGTATTTGATCACCTCTGCGGTTTTTATTTCTTGCGCTATAAACAAAAGAAGAGTGACAAGTTTGAAAAAAAAAACACAATATTTTTACTTTTTGCTATAATAAATGTCCCAATTAAAAAAAAAAAAATGTTTTCCTCAGTTTAGGTCGATGTGTATTCTTCTACATATTTTTGGTAAAAAAAAATCGCAATAAGCGAAAATATTGATTTGTTTGTGCAAAATTTATAGCGTCTACAAAATAGGGGATAGATTTATAGCATTTTTATTATTATTATTTTACTAGTAATGGCGGCCATCTGCGATTTTTATCGTGACTGTGATAATGCGGTGGAAACATCGGGCACTTTTGACACTATTTTGGGACCATTCACATTTATAAAGCGATTGGTGCTATAAAAAATGCACTGATTACTGTATAAATGCCACTGGCAGGGAAGGGGTTAAACACTAGGGGGCGATCAAGTGGTTAACTATGTTACCTAGGGACTGATTCTAATTGAAGGGGGAGGGGACTCACAAGGGGAGGCGACCGATTGGTGTTCCACTGTACTGGGAACACACGATCAGTCTCCTCTCCCCTGACAGGACGTGGATCTGTGTCCCGGCTCTTTTACTGGCAATCGCGGGTGCCCAGGGGCCATTGCGGCCGCCGGGCACCCTAGATGGCCGGGAAGCCCAGTACATCATATAATGCCTGCCCAGGATGGGAGATCCCTCCTGCGGACTTCATTTGACAATAGCCGGGATGTGAAGTGCTTAAGGAATGGACACAAAGAAAAGGACTATGGGGTGAACAAACCCCAGAACTTTTAAGGTGTCTTAAGCAAAATAGATATTAGACAATATCCATAAAAAAGTTTTTATTACAAGTATCATAAGTTAATGTACAACAAGTTAAAAATGCATATCCACATAAAATTTTGTACACAACAAAATAATTGATTGAAGCGAATACTACCACTCAACAAATACCACTCAACGTGTTTCGCATATCTGAGCTTCCTCAGGAGTTTAGGTACATTGTACAGTGGGCTAGAGACAATAGAAAGATACGGAGAAGACTTCATAACAAATAAAGAACTGTAATCATATACACATGCACTGAATTGTAAACTAAATAAACGTAGCAAAAACATATTGCCCAGTAGTGTAAAAGTCCACATGGAATCTTACCAGTGTTACCAAAAAATTGCTTGTTTGAGTCATAGTCACAATAGTAATGATAATAAAACCAGCAGGATTTGAGAAAGGTGTCAATAAAACATCAATAGGGTCCCTCTTGCCAACCAAGCTCCGGTCCACTATGGCCACAGGAGGATAAAGAATTAAATACGCCCCCACACTAGCGATGAAGATAGGCCAGATTATAATAATGGCTAAATACCATTTTGGCCAATAGGGAAAAAATAATTTATAATAACAGCGCATGTACATCCATGTCGAATGGAGAAGTATCCTCTTATTATTATAAATTATTTTTTCCCTATTGACCAAATTGGTATTTATCACTTGTGGGTACTATTCGCCCTTTGGATCCCTTAGCCAATATGGCGTAGCTGGCTAAGGGATCCACTACTATGCAATATGTTTTTGCTACGTTTATTTAGTTTACCACACCTGTATATATGTCAGCCCCCCCACACCTGTATATTTGTCAGCCCCCCTCACACCTGTATATATGTCAGCCCCCCTAATACATACCTGTATATATATCAGCCCCCCTCATACACACCTTTATATATGTCAGCCCCCCCTCACACAAACTTGTATATGTGTCAGTCCCCCACAGACCTGTATATATGTCAACCCCCCTCACACACACCTGTATATATGTCAGCCCCCTACAGACCTGTATATATGTCAGCCCCCCTCACACACACCTGTATATATGTCAGGGCCCCCCCCCCCCACACACCTGTATATATGTCAGCCCCCCTCACACACACCTGTATATATGTCAGCCCCCCACAGACCTGTATATATGTCAGCCCCCCTCACACACACCTGTATATATGTCAGCCCCCTCACACCTGTATATATGTCAGCCCCCCTCACACCTGTATATATGCCAGCCCCCCCACACACACACCTGTATATATGTCAGCCCCCCCTCACACCTGTATATATGCCAGCCCCCCCACACACACACCTGTATATATGTCAGCCCCCCACAGACCTGTATATATGTCAGCCCCCCTCACACACACACCTGTATATATGTCAGCCCCCCGCAGACCTGTATATATGTCAGCCCCCCTCACACACACCTGTATATATGTCAGCCCCCCACAAACCTGTATATATGTCAGCCCCCCTCACACACCTGTATATATTTCAACCTCTCCCACACACACACCTGTATATATATATCAGTGCCCCCCCACACACCTGTATATATGTCAGCACCCCCCACACACACCTGTATATATGTCAGGCCCCCCCCCCCACACACACCTGTATATATGTCAGGCCCCCCCACACACCTGTATATATGTCAGCTTCCCCCACACACACCTGTATATATGTCAGTCCCCCCCCCCACACCTGTATATATGTCATCGCCCTCTTACACACCTGTATATATGTCAGGGCCCCCCCCACACACCTGTATATATGTCAGAGCCCCCCACACACACCTGTATATATGTCAGAGCCCCCCCACACACACCTGTATATATGGCAGAGCCCCCCACACACACCTGTATATATGTCAGAGCCCCCCCACACACACCTGTATATTTGTCAGCCACCCCTCCACACACCTGTATATATGTCAGCCCCACATACACAAATCTGTACACACAAAAGCCTCTGGCCCCTCCCTGTACACAAACAGCCCCTACTTGTAACTTCCTACTTGGTTTCTGCTCATTTTTTGTTGCTGAGAAGCATAGTACAGGCAGATCACTATCACACGAGGGGTGCACATGCACATAGTAGCCAGAGGTGGCAGTAAAGAGTTCAATTTCTAAAATCAATGATACGAGAACTGCAAAAACTGTGATTTATATATAGATTTTAGGGCTGTTACTGATTAAAGTTTTCATGTTTGATTAATCGCTTTTTTTACAATCGATTAATCAACAAATTTTGATTAATTATAACGCACATACAGATCCAACTACTTTTAGCTGATCTCCTTGCATTGCAACTCTGAATTAATCAGTGGTAAATGTGGTATACACTATATACAATCACCTGACACTAGTTATTTTCCATAATCCATGACTTAACTTCACAGTTCACACAAATACGTTTTAAATTCAAACTGTAGCACTGACGTAATTTTTTTTTCCACAGTAGCGTGACAATCCCTCCACCTCCGGTCTAACTAATCACTCTCACCTTATGGCATGGACCCCTGTGCAAACAGGTGGTCATGCAAGCGGGTATCAAAAGGGTTAACACGGACCATAAACTTCTCTCACGTCTCCTTAGATCTTAGCGAGGTCATGGGTAGAAAGAAAAGATCTAAGTACTCACTGCTTAAGTATAAGATTCAATTTTTGTGTTCAAACACAAACTACTCACATAAAGATCATAAAAACACAGCATGTAAAGCT
Organism: Lithobates pipiens; assembly: GCF_037356315.1. Classification (NCBI taxonomy): domain Eukaryota; kingdom Metazoa; phylum Chordata; class Amphibia; order Anura; family Ranidae; genus Lithobates; species Lithobates pipiens. Next base: position 418,931,028 of record NW_027507718.1, read on the forward strand.
GACAATCGTGTTAGTTCCGTAGGGCAGCAGCGGTTGATGTCATGCGTAGCTCCTCCCCCGTATGCGTTACGTTCAATCAGAACTTCAACGTCACCAGACTCCTCCCCCCTTTCCTTTGTTAGCAGATGGAGGCACTTGGTGAAGGGGGAGGAGTCGAGTGACATTGATGTCCGTGACGTCACCGGATCCCCGACGGAACTCCCTGAAGACCCGGAAGCCGGTGGAGAGGTGAGTACGATCAAAAGAATTTTGATTGATCAAAAAAATGTATAGAGGAATTAACCTTTCATTTCCACAGCCCTAATAGATTTATATATATTTATATAACTGTATTTCTATACTGCACAGCACGGATCCCCTTCACCCATCCTGCCTTCTTCTGGCCTGGGCAGGCCCCTTACATTTGTAACGGCTGTACTCCCTGATGGCGAACCTGCCTACAAGTAAGCCTTTAATAAGGCTTACCTGTAGGTACAATGAATATCTCCTAAACCTGCACGGTTTAGAAGATATTCACCTGCATGCAGCCACTGATGTCAGCGCCGCATACACTCTAAGCCCTGGTTCACGTTACAGCGATTTGGCATGCGTTTTGGCACTCCAACCATGTCACTTCCGGTTTATTTAAACCATCAGTAATTGCATATTTTGACAAATTGCTCTTTGGACACAACATTGGCTACCGAATACAGTCCTGTACAGGAAGATATAGCTGTTTTGACAGCACAGTGGCTAACGAGGACAAAGTTGTCGCCGACTCGGAGGCGGCCGTTTTGTTTGCTAGTATCAGAGTGGAGTAACGATCTCCGCTCACAATATCATTCACCAGATAAGGTTGCCTCCTAATCCCTTAGGCTGGGTTCACACTGCTGCGGCTACGAGAACCGGATGTGATTCGCACCGCACTGCAGTGCAAATCACATCCGATCTCTGTGCGATGCGAGTTCAGCCATACAGGTGGTATAGCTGAATTTGCATCGCACCCGCCCAAAACTCACACAGGACCCTATTTTTGGTCCGCAGCAGAATCGGATCGCATGGGTGTTCACACCATGCGATCCGATTCCTGTCCGAGTTTGCAGATCGCACTGCGATATGCGAACTGATCTGGGGGTGTCATTAATGTTTCACTGACACTCCCAGCAGTTCACATAGGGCAGTGTGAACTGCCGCCGGGAGGTATGCGATGCGGGAACCCGCCGCGGATTCGCGGCGTTCCCGCATCGCTGTAGTGTGAACCCAGCCTTAAACCTGAACACATAATAATTACACAGGTTCTGTGGCTGATTAAGGTGGTAATTAAACTCACTTGGTGCCTTATCTGCATTTAATTAGCCTCAGAACCTGTGTAATTCAAAGGTGTTTGGGTTTAAAGGTATGAAGTGGCAATTCTAGCACCGAACTGTATTCAGTTGCCGGTGTTGTGTCCAAACAGCAGTTCGTCAAAATCTCCAACTACTGATGAAACCGGAAGTTAAGTAGTTGGAGTTTCTGATGAGTTGGCTATTTTGACAGAACACTGGACCTTGCCGGAAAGAGGGCTCCCGTGCGGGATTGAGGTCATTGTGGCTTTGGCCACTCACAGCACCAGAGACGGAAACCCAGAAGAAATGCCGAGGTAACATGTCAACCCCCTCAGCAGTGACCAGGGGGTAGTGCAGGAGCTTCGTTCTAAGGTAAGTATTTCATAATAAGTCCGTATGCTGTACATACAAGCTCATTATGCCTTTGCCTTACAGGTGTTTTTTTTTTCAGGGCATACAACCACTCCAGCTCTGGAATATTTACCTCCCCTTCCTGACCAGGCCATTTTTTGCGATACACCCTGCATTACTTTAACTGACAATTGCGCAGTTGTGCAAAGCTGTATTTTTATTTTTTTGTGCTATAAACAAAAAAAAAAAAAACAACAGATTTGAACAGCATTTTTTACTTTCTGCTATAAAATATATCCAGTAAAAAAAATCAAATTTCTTCATAAATTTGGGCCAATATGTATTCTGCTACATATTTTTGGGGAAAAAAATCCCAATTAGTGTATATTGATTGGTTTATGCAAAGGTTATAGTGTCTATAAACTATGGGATAGATTTATGGGATTTTTACAATTTTTTTATTTTTGTTACTAGTAATAGCGGCAATCTGCAATTTTTAGTGGAACTGCAACATTGCGGCGGACAAATCTGACACTAAGACACTTTTTTGGGAACAGTGACTCATTAGTGCTAAAAATATGCACTGTCACTGTACTAATGATACTGGTAGGGATGGGGGTAACATCAGGGGCGATCAAAGGTTTAAATGTGTTCCCTGGGAGTGCTTGCTAACTGTGTGTGGGGTGGTTGTACTGTGGGAAGACAGAGATCCTTGTGCCTGCTTCCCCTCTGACAGAACAGCGATCTACCTTGTTTACATAGGCAGATCGCCACTCTGCCTCTCTCGGGAAAGATCACCGGGTGGCGGCGAACATCGGGTCCAGCGGACCCGCTGATTGGCTTCCGCTGTGTCCAGTCACAGCGGGAGCAGGTTGCCAGTGGCGGGCATGCGCACCCCAGACCCAGAAAAGGAAATGATGTACAGGTATGTCATTTCACGCTGAAGGGCCGCCCTGCCGCAGTATATGTACACGGGCCAGTCTGGAAGCGGTTAACTAACAATTGCGTGATCGTGCAACACTGTACCCATATACATTTTATGTCCTTTTTTTCCCCACGAATAGAGCTTTCTTTTGGCGGTATTTGATCACCTCTGTGTTTTTTTTTTTTATTCTTTATTTTTAGAAAGGTATTCATGTGAAAACACATATACAATCTCAATGAAATGTACAGAACAGTAAACTCCCCAAGGGCATTCAATAGTACAAACAGTATAGTCACACATTAAAATTACACCCTCTGTGGGTTATCATCAAGTTGTAGAAAAATAGTGAGGCTCTGCACCCCACGTGTCCACCTTTAAACGGCAATCACGTATTTTATGTAAAAAAAAAAGAAAAGGTAGCAGGGATCACTTTGGTCCCGGGGTCAAACGTCCCAAAATAGGTAGAAGAAGATAAGTATTTTAGATAGAGAAACAGAGAATAGGAAAGGGGAGAATTGGAGATAGGGGAAAGAGAGGAAATAAAAAAAAAAGAGGGGGGTTCTCCCCTCCATGGGGGAGGAAGGATCAGGGAGGATGTCTGTGCCTCCATCTAGCCTCACCCTGCCCCTCTGGGGGGGAGTGAACGATCATTGTAGCATTGAGAAGTTAGATCAGAAGCTCAGTAAATTCCTTGGAGTAGACAAATTCGTGCCAGTGAAACCATTTTTTTGAGAATTGCTCACTGAGCCCTTTCTGTGTGACCACCAAGTCTTCCATTGCCTTTATCTCTGAAACTTTTTTCAACCATATGGCCACCACCGATGGGGGCTGTGTCTGCTTCCAAAGCAAGGTAATGTAGCTCTTCACTGCTGTAAGCAGGAGAGGGATAATGGTTTTCCTGTAGGCTTTAGTGGGGATCTTATGATGGTGAAGAAGGAAGAATTCAGGTGTCTCTGGCACCTCACAGTCTGTAAACTTTTTCACTATGCAGTGCACTTCCGTCCAAAAAGACCGGAGGGCTCGATGGGACCAGAAGACATGAAGGAGCAAACCGGACTGCTCCCCACATCTCTGACAAAGGTCTGTACTTTGGGGGAAGATCTTGTGTAGTCTTTCCGGGGTATAGTACCACTTGGATAGTAGCTTGTATTCCGCTTCCTGATGTCTGGCACAAATAGAAGTGTTATGGGCGAAAAGGAAGAGCCGGTCTATTTGTTTCTCTGTAAATTGCACCCCAGGTCACTTTCCCACCTGGTTATGTAGGGAGGTCTGAAGTCTGGGGGTCGGGCTACTAGTAGTTGGTAGGTCTGGAAGATAGCGTGTCTCAGCGGAGTTTGTTCCTGGCTCAACTGTTCATAGGAGGTTAATTGCCTCCCAAAAGCCTCTGGTGAAGGCAGGGATCCAATGAAATGGGCCAGCTGTATCTCTTGCCAGAAAGACAGTCCCGCCAGTGATTTGTTGCCTGTTCTTCCACTGGTCATTGATAAGGAAGTGTCTCGCCTGTGATCATACGACCTCTAGCAACTCCAGGAATCTAAAGTCCTTGAGTCCCGGAACAAAGGCCGGATTTCCAACAATGGGAGTGAGCGGAGATGGAAGCGTTGAGACCAAGAAGTCGCGGAAAGCTTTGCGGACATTTTGCCACGTTTCTCCCACCATAGGGTGGTGCATTATTCGGTTTGGCAGGGGCTTTTGGCACCAAGGCAACGATTCCAACCTGGTCTTTGTTAGGGAGCATTCTATTTGTACCCACTGCTTCAGGGCTCCATGTTGACACCAGTCCAGAACCCGAGTCAGATGGATGGCATGCCATTAGGCAGAGGTTAGCATCTGGCAAAGCAATACCTCCCCTCAGCTTAGGGATTCGAAAGGATGGGCCAAGTGGGGGGGGGGGGGGGTTCACAGCATTGTATTCTGAGAGGAAGTGTGGGGTCAGAAGCTCCCCAAAGGTCCTGTAATATAAAAGGGACTATCCATCTGAGCCCGGGGCTTTACCCAGTTGCATGCGCGCCATCGCTAGGGCCACTTCGTCTGCTGACATGGGTTTCTCTAGTTCAGTTAGTTCCTCATCTGAGAGGTGGGGGAGACCTGATCTTTGAAGGTATTCTTGTATATTGCCCTGTTCTAAGGGTGGCGTATGGTCCGAAGTTGGGCGTGAGAGGTTGTAAAGCGTGGTGTTAAACCTTTGTAACTGGTCTGCTATGGCTTCTTTAGTGTGGACCTTATTGTGATTTTCAGTGTATATTTCGGGGATAAACGTTCAAGCTTGCTGGGCTCTTAGAGCCCATGCCAGTAGTTTGCTACACTTTGTTACTGTGCATGTAAAACATTTTCCTGCATTTGGATATTACTACTTTTGCCCTGTGTAGAGCCAGGGTGCACAACTGGTTCCTCAAAGCTGTTAGATCTGCCAGAGCTCAGGTAGCTAGCGATTGTTTATGGGTGGCCTCCAAGGACTGGATCTTGCCTAGAAGTTTGACAATCTGTTGCTCTCTAGCTTTCTTGATTCGAGACCCTATTTTTATTAAGAGACCTTTTGTGCCTCCCATATCATTGTTGGGGCTGTCTCTGAATTTACGTTTTCGGCAAAAAACTGTCTTAGTTCCCTGGACACTTTTTCGACTACCTCTGGCAGTTGGATCAATGATTTTTTGATCTTCCATGTCCACTGTTTAGATGTGGGTGTTAGGAGGTCTATGTCCACCAGAACCGGTACGTGGTCGAAAATGTTATGGAACTGATAGATACAGATGTAACCTTAGACAAGAGAGATTGAGACGTCATGATGAGATCAGTTCGTGAGGGTGTGAGTAGAATGTGTAGTCTCTATAATTTGGATTGGAGAATCCACCACACATCTACTAGGTGGAAAGCATAGAATCTTTTCTTTAGGTGTTTCAGCACCACATAGGAGAGCTGGGAGGTTTTCCTGGATGAATCTAGGGTAGGGTCCATGGTGAAGATCATGTCGCCTCCCAGAATCACTGTCCCTTCCGCAAACGCTCCAAGCTTGGTCAGGATTGGGTCTAGGAAAGGGATTTGGTTTGTGTTTGGGAGGTATAGGTTCACTAGCGTGACCAGAGAACCCCCTAGTGTTCCCTTTACGAACAGTGCCCTGCCTTCCGTGCCATTCCACTTATCTTCCACCAGCCACGGAATTGTGTTGCGGATCAGAACGCATACCCCCCTGGACCTGGAGTCAGATGAGCGCCCATGGTATGCATCGGGAAAAAGCGATTCCTGAGAATTGGTATTTTATCGGCACAAAAATGTGTCTCCTGCAGAAAACAAATGTGAGCTTTCATATGTTTCAGATTAGTCATAACAATGTTGCGCTTCTCTGGGGTGTTCGGCCCCTTCACATTAATAGAGAGCAGACGAGCTGGCTCTTTGCTATCTGTGGGCATGGTGAGAGCTGGCGGAGGCCGGAGACCTTCAAGGACAAAAAAAAGGGGGGGGGGGGAGTGGGGAAAGGAAAGTGTAGAAAAGAACAAACTCAGAAACAACTAATACGCTATGCGCGTATGCAAGACCTAGTCTCAATACACCCTAGTGACCTCAAATATGAAGCCGCTTAACGGGTGTAACCCTATGTGGGGAAAGTGATTGTGCACAGCAGGGTACAGAAACTCACTATTGCCACCCGCATTTTATGTAAGAACATTATTTAGAAATGACTGACATGTCCAGCCACATCTTAGCTGCGGCCCATAACAATTAAGCCGGCACTGGCTAAATGTTTAACTTTGCAACCCCGCAAACCGTAACATTGAATTGACAAAACCAAAGTAAACTAAGAAATCCCTTCTCCCAAAACCTTAGGAAAAGAGATTTACAGAGAAAGTGGGGGTACCATCCCCCTTAAAGCAATCCCTGAGAGGATCTGCACCATGGCAGCAGCAGGTTATTTGCTAAATACTTGATTTGTATCTCCCCCACCCACCCATGTATTGAACAAGAAAGACATGTAAACGGACAAAAAGTCAGTTTTTGCAAGGAAAAACTGATGTCAACTTAATTCGTTCTTTGCTTTGAAAAAACATGACTGAACTGTTGAAAGGAATGGTTCACATGCGTGAAAGGGCCTTAGAGGAATTGTCCACTTGTTTGTTTCTCAGGGAGGTCAGCTGTCCAATTGGAACCTATGTTCTCTCAAGATTTCCGGCAGCCATCTTGGTGTGGGACTGTATAAAAAAGGGTGACCCACATAATTTGAGCATTCCTAGAGCAAGTGGTAGGTCAAGGACAGAGACCCCTCTTGCTAGGGAAAGTGTATATCACAGGGAAAGGTTCATGTGCATTATCCCACAACTTGTATTATAAATAAGAACTACTCACAAGCATAGGTAGTAATGGCGCTCATCAGGCCATTTTCTGTGGCTTTACACTCTCAGACTGAACGATGACCAAAGCATAGTGACCTCACCAGGGTCCCTGCAGTCTGACGCCTTTCAATAGGGATTTCCTTCATCATCAGAGCCCTTGTAGCCAAGTGCTGGCTGTGGTGTTACCTTCACTCAGTGACACTCCTTCATGTGATATGCATGGATCACTTTCCCTCTAGTGTTCAACATGGGGAATAATTGCATCACTTCCTGAATGCAGGGGAAAACAGCCATTTACTGATGGCAGAGGTTTATAGGCCTCTCTTCAACAGTGTCAGTGCAAGTAAAGGGCATATACACTAGTGCACTTTTAGATACTGGAGCACAGGAAACCTTGCTATACTGGGATTTCTATGACAAGCATTTGAATCATATTCCCTTTGGTAAGCTGGAAGTGCTGGAGATCTGGGGGATTGGCTCTGAGAAATTCCCCTAAAATGGATATATTCCAGTCAAGATCACCTTTGCAGGGAAAACCAAAACCTTTGACACGCTTGTTCTTGTGTACCCTTGATCCCCAAAGGTTGGATAAAATTCAATGCTAATTGGGGCTAACACTGACCTGGTGAAAAGTTGCTGGTTCCATTAGCCAGGAAGGAAAATTCTACACTTAAAGGGATACATCCTCAACTGCATAAGGCCCTTAAACAGTTAGGCCGCGTACACACGCGGGGACTGTTCGCCCAACTTTGTCCGCTGAACAGTGTTTCAGCGGACAGTCCGCTCGTGTGTGGGCTTTCAGCGGACAGTTTCAGCGAACAGTCCGCTGAACAAGGTTTTTCGGAAATTCCGAAAAACTGTCCGCTGAAACCTTGTTTCAGCGAACAGTTCCCTCGTGTGTAGGCTTGTTCGACAAACTAAGTTCCGCGCATGCTCAGAAAGGCTTTACACGCCGAAAGTTATAATGCAGTGTATAGGACGTCGTATTTTTCGTCCCGTCGTACGTGCCGTTCACGTCATCGCGCACGGTTTCAGCAAACTGTTCGTTCGTCGTGTGTGGCCATGTCCGTCCATGCTAATTTTGAGCGGACTGTTTGCCAAAACTGTTTGACGGACAAAGTTGGGCGAACAGTCCCCGCATGTGTACGCGGCCTTAGTCCATGTACAGAGAGCCACAGTAGAGGGGGTGGGAAGACTATGGAGGCTGGAAACGAGAGATGTGTTTCAGCCTGGCAAGATGTCAGAAACCATGAATCAGACCGAGACAGAAGTACAATTAAATCACACTTGATTATTAATAAAAATTAGAGTAAGTGTAGTCAAAGCACAGCCAGAGTCCAGTAACCAGATCGAGTAGTCAGCCAGTCCAGAGTTCAATAACCAGATCGGGTAATCAGCCAGGCCAGAAGTCAGGGATCCAAGTGGAGCAAACAGCAAACAGGATAAGGAGCCAGAAGGGATGTCAGCAAACCAGTCTTTACGCAGGAGATGGTTTCTTGTGATGTGACCAAAGCGAAGGCAGAGATGAAGTGAGCTAAGTAGGCAGGTCAGACGAGCAAGATCAGGAACAGCTGGGTAACTGTGGAGAGAGATGAGAGCTGGCAATTAGCCGACAGCTGAGCAGCCAGCCCAGAGAAGGAAGGGCTAAGCCAGCCCTGACACACGATCATTTGCATGAAGGCTACTGTCAAGCTGACTTGAGATCAGCCAGGTCACTTCGTTGTCTTGGAGACTGATTCTCAACAAAGTAAAGCAGGTGTGGAATTGGTTTCCGGAGATAGTACCTACCAAAGCCCTGTCCGGGAATGGAGGGAAGGTATCACTCTCAGGAATGTCACTGATCATCAAGTTTCATTTAGGCCCTGAATGCTGATTGGGCGATTGAGTTCAGCCACTACCAGTGACCCTGACGGAAATAACCGAGAGGAGACAGAATTTAGAGGGGGAACCGCTCTCTTCATCCATATTGTTGCCCCTGAATGGGAAGAAAAGGTCCAAGAGCAGTTGTCTAGGTGGGAGAAGATGTTCTCCTAGAATGACTTTGACATGGGTTGCGTCAAGAGTGCTGAGCACCGGATTCGGTTGCAGGAGGATAAATCTTTCCTGGGAAAGGGCAAGGCAAGTATCACTGAGTGATCTGGAAGATCTCGGGGAGAAGCTAGCTGAGTTGAAGAAGTCAGGAGTCATTTGGCAATCCAGGAGTCCTTCTGCTTCCCCTATAGTGGTGGTGAGGAATAAAAATAGGGCGTTGTGGGTGTAATGATAATAGGACCTTGAACAGTACGACCATTCCTGATCAGTACACTACCCCTCATATTGAAGATGCCCTTCGGTGTTTGTCTGGGGCAAAGTGGTTCAATGTGTTAGAGTGGATGCTATTAGATCCCTATGCACCCTAACAATAGGGTGAAGATGGCATTCATCTGCCTGTTGGTGTCAGGGACATGGAATGCGCAGATGTGCATTAGCAGGTGCCTGTCTTGCCGGGCATAGGCTAAAGTGGAAACCTGGCTAACAGGCTAACACACATTAGCGCTAATAGGCGAACGCATATGCGCAAGCGTGAAAATACGCACACACGTTAGCCATTAATGCTGGTGCCAAATGGCCTATATAAAGACAGCAGCTGCGCTAGTGCAGCTGCTGTCTGATCTGCAGCTCTACCCTGTGACCTGATCCTGAGCCTGCATCTGATCTAATACTGACCCGGCTTCCTGACCTCGCTGCTGTCTCCAGTCCAGACCCTTGGCTCTCTTAACCTTACTTAACCACTTCAATACCCGGCCATAGTCATATGACGGCTACAGATGGCATCTCCCATCCTGGGTTGACGTCATATGACGGCCTCTGTATTTTCGCCGCTCCTGCGGGCCTCCGGGGGCCCGCAGCACGGCGATCGTGGATGGGCTGTGTCCCTTGGACACAGCCCATCCCTGATCTGTGTGGTTTCTATCCCCATCGACCCCCCCCGATACATGTGACCGGCCGTGTCCAATCACAGCAGGTCACATGTACTGTGCCGTTATAGGGCGCGTGCAGAGCGCCGATCGGGGATGCGGCTTGTCACCCTGACACAGCCCAACCCCGATCGCAGTAAAGGGCCAATGAAATTGGCTCTTTACCACGTGACCGGCTGTGTCCAATCACAGCCGGTCACAGAATGTAAACAAACCGCGGTAACGAGATGTTACCGGGTTCTCCTCCTCACACACTGATCGTGTGTGAGGAGGAGATTGCGGTAACATCTCGTTACCGCTCAGTGTACACACCAATCACACTGATTACCCCCCCAATTAAGAGGACCTGTCACCACCCATCAAAGTACCTGTCACCACCCATCAGAGTACCTGTCACCACCCATCAAAGTACCTGTCATCACCCATCACAGCCCATCTGAGTATATGAGTACCTGTCAGCCCATCTGAGTACCCGAGTACCTGTTAGCACATCTGAGTACCCGAGTACCTGAGTACCTGTCCCAGCCCATCTGAGTACCTGTCGGCCCATCTGAGTACCCGAGTACCTGTCACAGCCCATCTGAGTACCCGAGTACCTGTCACAACCCATTTGAGTACCCGAGTACCTGAGTACCTGTCACAGCCCATCTGAGTACCTGTCACAGCCCATCTGAGTACCTGTCACAGTCCATCTGAGTACCTGAGTACCTGTCACAGCCCATCTGAGTACCAGAGTACCTGTCACAGTTCATCTGAGTACCCGAATGCCTGTCACCAGCCCGGAGTACCCAGGTACCTGTCACCAGCCCTTCGGAGTACCCGAGTACCTGTCACCAGCCCGTCGGAGTAACAGAGTACCTGTCACCAGCCCGTCAGAGTACCCGAGTACCTATTTGCAGCCCATGCCTCATAGAATACACATTGGGGTGTTTGCTTTCCAAAATGGGATCATTTTGTGGGTAATTCTATTGTCCTGGTGCTCCAGGACCTTCAAAAGTGTGATAGGTAGGAACGAAATGAGATGTGTAATTTAGGTGCCTAGAACGCCTGAAGGTACCACTTCCATGTTGGACCTCTGTATATGGCCAGGCTGTGTAAAAGTCTCACACATGTGGTATCGCAATACTCAGGAGGAGTAGCAGAATGTGTTTTGGGGTGTAATTTTTGCTATATACATGCTATGTGTTAGAAATATCTTATAAATGGACAACTTTGTGTAAAAAATAAAGATTTTAATTTTCTTTCCACGTTTTCTGAAGACTTGTGTAAAAAAACTAACTGCTCAAAAGACTCATAATGCTTCATAGAATATACTTTGGGGTGTTTGTTTTCCAAAATGGGGTCATTTTGTGGGTAATTCCATTGTCCTTGTGCTCCATGGCCTTCACAAATGTAATAGGCCGGAAATTAGAGGTGTCATTTATGCTCCTAGAACACCTGACGGCACTCCCTGCATGTTGGGCCTTTGTATGTGGACACGCTGTGTAAAATTCACACACATGTGGTATCGCCATACTCAGGATGAGTAGCAGAATGTATTTTGGGGTGTAATTTTTGCTATGTACATGCTTTGAGTTAGAAATATCTTATAAACTGATCACTTTGTGTAAAAAAAAATATGTTTTCATTTTCTTTCCACGTTTTCCGAAGACTTGTGGAAAAAACATAACTGTTCAACAGACTCATTATGCCTCATAGAATATACGTTGGGGTGTTTGCTTTCCAAAATGGGGTCATTTTGTGGGTAATTCTACTATCCTGGTGCTCCAGGGCATTCACAAATGTAATAGGTCATTAGGAAATTAGAGGTGTAATTTATGCTCCTAGAACCCCTTACGGTGCTCCCTGCATTTTGGACTTCTCTGTGTGGCCAGCCTGTGTAAAAGTCCTACACATGTGGTATCGCCATACTCGGGAAGAGTTGCAGAATGTATTTTGGGGTGTAATTGGAAGTGTGCATATGCTGTGTATGAGAAATAACTTGTTATTATGACAATTTTGTAAAAAACAAAACAAAAAAAACACATTCTTCTTTTTCCCAAGAATTGTGGGAAAAAATTACAACTTCAAAAAACTCACCATGCCTCTTACTAAATACCTTGGACTGTCTACTTTATAAAAAGGGGTCATTTGGGGGGTATTTGTACTTTCCTGACATTTCAGAGCCTCAAGAAATGAGATAGGCCGTCAGTGCATCAGGTGTGATCAGATGTGATCAATTTTCAATGATTTGCACCATAGCTTGTAGACTCTATAACTTTCAAAGAGACTAAATAATATCCACTAATTTGGTTTATTTTTACCAAAGAGATGTAGCCGTATAAATTTTCGCTCTTTTTTCACTTATACCGCAAAAAAATAAAAAACCCAGTGGTGATTAAATACCACCAAAAGAATGCTCTATTTTTATGGAAAAAATGATAAAAATGTTGTTTGGGTACAGTGTTGCATGACTGAGTAACTGGCATTTAAAGTGTGAGAGCGCTGAAAGCTAAAAATTGTCCTGGTAAGGAAGCTGTATAAATGCCCTGTATTGAAGTGGTTAACTGTTTACTTATCTGCCGTCTCTGCTGACTGATCCGCTGTGTATGACCTGGCTTGTCTGATCTTTCTCCTGCCTGCTTCTTGCATCTTAGTGCATCCGCATTTGCTGCCCCTCAACGCTCCTGCATCCGCTGACCTGCATCCCTAAGCGCACATGCATCCTGTATCCTGCATCCATCGCACCAAAGCTGGCTCTTGTTCAGCTGCCATCATCTCCAGCCAAGAGAACCCTGCAGGCACTCATACCTCACTGTGCTCCTACGGTCACTGTCTCAACTCCAGTGACTCCGGAGCCAGGGCTGTACGAGAGGTCTCCCTCTGCACGTCAGGCTCACCTCCAAGGTACGTGTCAGTTGGGGTTCTTCAAGTTTATTAGGATGCCCCAGGGTCATGCTCCTACGATCACTGTCTCAACTCCAGTGACTCCGGAGCCAGGGCTGTACGAGAGTTCTCACTCTGTATGTCAGGCTCACCTCCAAGGTACGTGTCAGTTGGGGTTCTTCAAGTTTATTAGGATGCCCCAGGGTCATGCTCCTACGGTCACTGTCTCAACTCCAGTGACTCCGGAGCCAGGGCTGTACGAGAGGTCTCCCGCTGCACGTCAGGCCCACCTCCAAGGTATGTGTCAGTTGGGGTTCTTCGAGTTTATTAGGATGCCCCAGGGTCTATCGGGGGCTCCCGCTACATTTGTACAGTTCATGGAGCATACAGTTGGGGAGATGAACCTGATCGAGGTCCTGATGTATTTTGACGGTATCATTGTCTTTGGGAGGACTTTGGAAGAGTATGGAGCAAGGCTCAAGAAGGTTTTACAGAGCCTTCATGAAGAGGGACTGAAGTTATTGTTAGAAACTTGATAGAACTGACATTTTTCTGTCACCTACTTGGGACATGTCGTTTCTGCAAATGGCATTGCCACAGACCCTATGAAGTTGGAAGTAGTCACCACTTGGCCCTGACCAAGAACCGTAACAGAATTGAGGTCTTTCCTAGGGTTCAGCTCCTATTATCGACATTTTATTGTGAACTTTACAAAGATCATTCACCCACTCAATGAGTTGTTTAAGAATGAGCCAAGTAAAACATGGTGCTTGGAAGTTTAAAGAGTCTACACAAGAGCAGTAGATCCCACAAAGGGAGAAAGATTTTCATTACCACAAGAGAAGCCTCACAGAAGCACCGGTACTAGCTTATGCAGATGCAGCCAAGCCATATGAGCTTCATGTGGATGCAGGCCGAGAGGGGTTGGGTAGGGTCCTATACCAGGAGCAGAATGATGAACTACACCTCATAGTGTATGTGAGTCGAAAATCGAACCCATCTGTGAAAAACTATCCTGTAGTTTCTGGCCCTAAAATGGGCTGTGGTAGACAAGTTGAAAATTATCTGTATGGAGCTTCCTTCATGGTGAAGATGGATAATAACCTTCTGATGTATTTACTGTCATCAGCTAAGCTGGATGCTACCAAACATTGATGGTGCAATGGCTGGATTTCAGTTTATCCTGAAATACTGACCAGGGTCAGGGATGCTAATGCTTTGTTCTGAAGGCCTCATAGTCTGGCCGGAATCAAAGGGTTGGACTCCTGTGACATCAAAAGGAGTGCAAGCTCTGTGCCAGGGTATTGCACATTGTCATAAGGGCGCTGTTGGAGCAGAAGCCATTGGAGTTACCCCAACCAGAGTATCAAAGTGTTACTGCAATCTTATCCAAGTGAGAAGTGAGGTGTTTCCTCGATTTTCAAAGAAGGATCTAAAGATGGATCAGTGAGGACTCGTGCCATCTTGCTCTAGAAGCGTTGAACAAGCAAAACCTGAGTTTATTGCAAAAGAGCTCTGTTGAGAACTCCAAAGTAGTCAGAGAATGGGGCCGGTCACAGGTACAAGATGGCTTCCTTTAGAGGAGGGGCCCTTTAGAGGACTGAAGAAAAGTGGCAGTCATTCCTCCCAGAGTAACAGACAGACTGTCATGGCTGCTCTCCTTGATGAACATGGACACTTTGGCCTAACATGAGAGCAGAAGTGGAGAGCTATTGTCACTCCTATCTACTGTACATCCAAAGGAAGACCTTGCCAGTTAAAGCTGCACCCATGGGACATTTGCAAAGTCAAGGGCCTATAGAACTGGTTTGCATTGACTTTCTGTGCCTGAAATCCAATGCTGGTGAGAGAAGCAATGTTCTATTTGTGACCGACCATTTCACCTGATACGCTTAAGCCTATTCCATCCAAGACCAACAAACCATCATGGTGGCAAAAGTTTTAGTGGAAATGTTCTTTGTGCACTACAGCCTGCCTATCACATACCTGGTAGCAGAGCCTGATATGATCAGGAAGACCTTTCTTACACCTCTGAGGGGCCCCTGATAGTGTAGGCAGGAGGCGCAGCAGTGCAGAGTGGCACAAGTGCCTGTAAGTCTTGCTAGCAGTAGGGAATGTGTCCTCGCTGGGCAGAAGTCGTCAGATGGCTTCAGCAAGCAGGCAGACAGCTAGTTCTGGCGACAGCAGGCAGAGTAGCAAGGTCAGGTCATACACAGCTGGGATAGATCGGGGTACAGGGCACAGACAGAAATGTGGTCAGGAGACAAGCCGGGTCTGGAACCGATCAGTGGAACAGGAGCCAAAGGAACAGACAGAAGCAGAGATCAGGGGACAAGCCAAGGTTGATGCAGGTCGTTTAGGGAATGGTAAAGCTGGGTCAGCAACTGGAAGCAGGATACAGGTACACCGGAGGCTGAAGACTAGGGATGAGCCGAACACCCCCCGGTTCGGTTCGCACCAGAACTTTCGAACGGACCCCAAATTCAAACGAACGTTAGAACCCCATTGAAGTCTATGGGACTCGAACGTTCGAAATGAAAAGTGCTAATTTTAACGGCTAATATGCAAGATACTGTCCTAAAAAGGGTTTGGGGACCTGGCTCCTGCCCCAGGGGACATGGGTCAATGCAAAAAAAAGTTTTAAAAATGGCCGTTTTGGCGGGAGCACTGATTTTAATGACGATTAAAGTGGGAAAAAAAAGTGAAATATTCCTTTAAATATGGTGCCTGTGGGGTGTCTGTAGTATGCCTGTGAAGTGCCACGTGTTTCCCGTGTTTAGAACAGTCCCTGCACAAAATGACATTTAACGGAAATAACACCATTTAAAACTGCTTGCGGTTTTAATGTTATATCTGGTTCCTGCAATATGGTTGAAAATCATTGAGAAAAATGGCATGGGTAGCCCTCCCTGCCCATTACCAGCCTATTTGGGTCTTGTACGCATATTAAGGGGAACCCCGTACCCATATTAAAAAAAGGAAATGCGTGTGGCCCCCAGGCCCTATATATCAGAACAGCAGTATACAGGCGGTGCAAACAAGACAGGGACTGTGTAGGTTTGTTGTGTTAAGTTGAATCTGTTTGTAATTTTCAACTGGCACATTTTTAAAGTGTAGCTCCAGTCAAAAAAACTATTTTAAAGCTTTTTGGAAAACATAGGGAAGGGTTATCACCCCTGTATAATTTGTTTTGTCGTCCATCTTTTTTCATTTCACTTGCTGTTGTCTCCTTCCGTTTGCAAGTAGGAGATGTTTGTAAATTGGATGTTTGAAAGTAGGGGCCTGCCCTATATGCTCTGCAGAAATGGCGGAACAAGGTGTTGGTTTTGCCACAACATTGTAAGCCCTCAAAGTGACTCTTGGTGGGCGCTGGAGCGCCCTGCTGTGAACGATTATATCAAGAATTGTAATTACATGCCATTGTTGAACAGTGGTAGAAAAATTGACCTTTGGTGGTTGTGGTGCTGGTGCCACAACACTATAAGTCCTCACCGTTACTCTGGGTGGGCACAGGAAGGGGCCCTCCTGTGAAATATTATATCAAGAATTGTAATTACATGTCCCTGTTAAACAGGGGCAGAAAAATTTGGCCTTAGGCACTGCTGCTGGTGCCACCACACTGCAACCTCTTCCATATACTCTAGTTTTATTGCAGGAATTAGCCCTGCTGCAAAGCATTGCATCAAAAATTGTACTTAAACGCCCCTGTTAAACAGGGGCAGAAAAATTGGGCCTTAGGCACTGGTGCTGGTGCCACCACACTGCAACCTCTGCCATATACTCTAGTTTTATTGCAGGAATTAGCCCTGCTGCAAAGCATTGAATCAAAAATTGTAATTAAACGCCCCTGTTAAACAGGGGCAGAAAAATTGGGCTTAGGCACTGTTGCTGGTGCCACCACACTGCAACCTCTGCCATATACTCTAGTTTTATTGCAGGAATAAGCCCTGCTGCAAAGCATTGCATCAAAAATTGTACTTAAACGCCCCTGTTAAACAGGGACAGAAAAATTGGGCCTTAGGCACTGGTGCTGGTGCCACCACACTGCAACCTCTGCCATATACTCTAGTTTTATTGCAGGAATTAGCCCTGCTGCAAAGCATTGCATCAAAAATTGTAATTAAACGCCCCTGTTAAACAGGGGCAGAAAAATTGGGCCTTAGGCACTGGTGCTGGTGCCACCACACTGCAACCTCTCCCATATACTCTTGTTTGATTGCAGGAGTTAGCCTTGCTGCAAAGCATTGCATCAAAAATTGTACTTAAACGCCCCTGTTAAACAGGGGCAGAAAAATTGGGCCTTAGGCACTGGTGCTGGTGCCACCACACTGCAACCTCTCCCATATACTCTTGTTTGATTGCAGGAATTAGCCCTGCTGCAAAGCATTGCATCAAAAATTGTACTTAAACGCCCCTGTTAAACAGGGGCAGAAAAATTGGGCTGATGGCATCAACCAGAACCAGAAATGTTCTTCCAACATATCAGCGGAGGAGGAAGAGGATAGACAATCAACATAACAGGACAGTCACTCAGCATCAGCATAGGCAGTCTTGAAGGGATGTGGTATTTCAAAAAAAATTATTCGGTTACAAAATCTTCAGGTGCTTGGTAGCTGTGGGTGATCCAAGACTGATTCATCTTGATGAAGGTCAGTCGATCAACTGATTCGGTGGACAGGCGCACCCTGTGATCGGTAACAAAGCCACCAGCAGCACTGAAGGTGCGTTCCGAAAGAACGCTGGATGCAGGACAGGCCAGTAGCTCAATTGCATACTGTGCAAGCTCTGGCCAGTGATCCATCCTCAAGACCCAGTAAGCCAGAGGATTTTCGGTGGGAAAGGTGTCCAAGTCTGACCTTGCCCCCAGGTATTCCTGCACCATGTAAATCAGACGCTGGCGATGGGTGCTGGAACCGATCATACCTTGGGGCTGCGGACTAAAAAATTGTCTGAAAGCATCAGTCAGACGGCCACCTTCTCCACCGCTCCTTCTGACCGATGCCTCAGCAACACGTTGTCCAGGACCAGGAGTTTGTAACCTCCCAGTCTCTGGGAACGCGTTGCACAGACCTTTCTGCAAGGCCTCCCGGAGATGTCTCATCCTCTGCTCCCTCTGCGATGGCAAGATAAGGTCGGCAACCTTACCCTTGTACCGTGGATCAAGGAGAGTGGCCAGCCAGTAATGGTCCCTCTCCTTGATCCGAAGAATACGAGGATCCTTCCGCAGGCTTTGCAGGATCAGGGAGGCCATGCAGCGTAGGTTAGCTGAGGCATTCGGTCCGGAGTCCTCTGGGTCACTAAGGACAACATGATCCGCAGCTACCTCCTCCCAGCCACGTACAAGTCCACGTGTTTCTTGGGACTGTAAATCATCCCTACAGGACTGCTGCTGCTGCTGCTGATGCTGATGCTGAGTGCCAGCCTCCACCTCCATGCTGACACAATCATCCTCCTCCTCCTCTTCCTCCTCCTCATCCTCTTCCTGTGTGATGGGTGGCACAGCAGGAACACTGTCTGGATAAAGGGGGCCTTGAGAGGCAAGGAAGTCCTCCTCTTCCTGCCTCTGTTCTGCCTCAAGTGCCCTGTCCATTATTCCACGCAGCGTATGCTCCAAGAGGTGGACAAGAGGTACAGTGTCACTGATGCATGCACTGTCACTGCTCACCATCCTTGTGGCCTCCTCAAACGGTGACAGGACAGTGCATGCATCCCTGATCATGCCCCACTGGCGTGGTGAGAAAAAACCAAGCTCCCCTGACCCTGTCCTGGTGCCGTAGTCGCACAGGTACTCATTGATGGCCCTCTGCTGCGTGTGCAGCCGCTGCAGCATGGCCAATGTTGAGTTCCATCTGGTGGGCATGTCACATATAAGGCGGTTCTTGGGCAGGTTCAACTCCTTTTGGAGCTCAGCCAGCCGAGCACAGGCATTAAATGATCGGCGGAAATGCACACAGACTTTCCTGGCCTGCTTCAGGACATCCTGTAAGCCGGGGTACCTGCCCAAGAACCGCTGCACCACCAGGTTAAGGACGTGAGCTACACAGGGCACATGGGTCAGTTGTCCCTGTCAGAGGGCGGAGAGGAGGTTGGTGCCATTGTCGCAACCCACCATTCCTGGCTTAAGCTGGCGTGGCGTCAACCACCTCTTGGCCTGCCCCTGCAGAGCTGACAAAACATCCGCCCCAGTGTGGCTCCTGTCCCCCAAACAAACCAGCGCAAGCACGGCATGGCATCGTTTTGCCTGCGTACTTGCGTAGCCCCTGGAACGCCTACGGAGCACCGCTGGTTCGGAGGACAGAGCACTGGAAGAGGCCATGGAGGAAGAAGAAGAGGAGGGGGTGGAGGAGAGAGGTGTGTCACAACCAATAGTAGCATTTTGGAAGCGTGGTGGCGGAACAACCTCCAACACTACTGCACCTTGTCCTGCATCCTTCCCAGCTGCCAGAAGAGTGACCCAATGGGCCGTGAAAGACAGGTAACGTCCCTGTCCATGCCTGCTGGACCATGAGTCAGCGGTAATATGCACCTTACCGCTGACCGCCCTGTCCAGCGAGGCAAGGACATTGCCTTCCACATGCCGGTAGAGAGCCAGAATCGCCTTCCGTGAGAAAAAGTGGCGTTTGGGGACCTGCCACTGAGGAACCACACATTGTACAAACTCACGGAAGGGGGCCGAGTCTACCAACTGAAAAGGCAGCAGTTGAAGTGCTAGCAATTTAACCAAGCTAGCATTCAACCGCTGGGCATGTGGATGGCTGGGAGTGAACTTCTTCCGCCGGTCCAGCAGCTGGGGCAGGGACATTTGCCTGCTATAATCGGACGTGGGTGTACCGCTAGCAGAGTTCCTGGAAGCACTTGGCTGTGACACACCTAATTCTACACCTTCATTCCTCTCAGAGCAGGTTTCAGAGAGGACTGAAGGTCTAGTGGGGTTGGAGATGCCAGCTGATGAGGAGCAAGGAGAGGTCCGCTTTGTTCTTTGGTGTGGGTCTTTGAGGTACGCTTGCCAACGAGCTGCATGGCAGGTCAACATATGTCTGGTCAAGCATGTGGTGCCCAAGCGGCTGATGTTTTGGCCACGTGAGATACGCTTGAGACATATGTTGCAAATAGCAGCGGTGCGATCTGATGCACTCGTCTCAAAAAAGGCCCACACCAAAGAACTTTTAGAATAACGTGCAGAGGCAGCGCTCTGCACAGGCGGAGCTCTGCGGTGTGATTCAGTCGGTGTGCTGCCCCTAAGCTGGCCCCCGGAGGGCATCCTGCCCCGTTGGACATGTGCCTCCTCCTCCTCCTCCCTCCTTCCAGGCACCCACGTGGAGTCAGTGCCCTCATCATCCCCTCCCTCTTCATCGCTGTAGCAAACCTGGCAGTATGCTGCAGCTTGTGGAACATGACTGCCAGATTGCTGTCCTTCTTGAGCATCCCCTCTGTCTGCGCTCACGCTACTGCCTTCCTCTAGCTGAGTGTCATCATCAGAGCCCACAAAACACTGGGCATCCTCCTGGAGCATGTACCCAACAATGTGCTCAAAGAGTTCAGGAGACTCCTCAGGAGGACGTGGTGGGTCTAGGGAAGGAGTCACTGATGATGACATTGAGAGGAGGGAAGACGATGCGTTGGCAGCTGCTTTGCTACTACCCTGAGACTGGGTGAGAGAGGATGAGGAGGATGAAGAGGGCTTGGTCATCCACTCTACCAAGTCGTTGGCATGTTGCGGTTCAACATGTCCAGCTGCCGAAAAGAAGGACAAGCATGTCCCATGGCCACGTGCTGATGACAATGCACCGTGTCCACGACCAGCACTGTTGTCTCTAGACACAGAGCCTGCTTGCCCTCTTTTATCAGCTCGCGCCTGTCTGCCTCTCCTTGCTGGCCTTCCAGACATGGTAATGGCCTGAAGGGAGTTGGGTAAAACAGCAGTTGGGTAGTGTATATTGTGCTGGAGGCACACAACACCCACTAACTCCTGCAGATGCCTTTATTATAGAACACCAGAGATAAAGGGGTATATACAGATGTATACTGTGCTGTGCTGGAGGCACACACAACTTCCAATAACTCCTGCAGATGGCAAGTGGGCTCAAATAGAGAACAGCTATGTAGGTGGATATAGCGGTATGTACTGGGTACAGAGCATGCAGACAGCACGCACTATCTCCTAACACTACTGGGTACAGAGCACGCAGACAGCACGCACTATCTCCTAACACTACTGACTGCAAGCTCTATTATAAAAGATAGATCACTACTACTAGCTATATAGGTGAGGTGAATATAGCGGTGTATACTGCGGTCAGGGCACGCAGACAATAACCAGAGAACACCAGAGATAAAGGGGTATATACAGATGTATACTGTGCTGTGCTGGAGGCACACACAACTTCCAATAACTCCTGCAGATGGCAAGTGGTCTCAAATAGAGAACAGCTATGTAGGTGGATATAGCGGTATGTACTGGGTACAGAGCACGCAGACAGCACGCACTATCTCCTAACACTACTGACTGCAAGCTCTATTATTAAAGATAGATCACTAGCTATATAGGTGAGGTGAATATAGCGGTGTATACTGCGGTCAGGGCACGCAGACAATAACCAGAGAACACCAGAGATAAAGGGGTATATACAGATATATACTGTGCTGTGCTGGAGGCACACACAACTTCCAATAACTCCTGCAGATGGCAAGTGGTCTCAAATAGAGAACAGCTATGTAGGTGGATATAGCGGTATGTACTGGGTACAGAGCACGCAGACAGCACGCACTATCTCCTAACACTACTGACTGCAAGCTCTATTATTAAAGATAGATCACTAGCTATATAGGTGAGGTGAATATAGTGGTGTATACTGCGGTCAGGGCACGCAGACAATAACCACTACACAACAGCAAGATAGAAAATCGTCCGAAAACGATCGGTGTGTACTGTGTTGAAGGTACACAGAACACCCACTGCTTCAGACGCCAACACACTACACGAGGCCGCCGCGATGGCGGCCTTATATAGTGTGGGGCGTGCACTGCCTGTGGCCAATCATGGCTCTCCTCGCTGCTGGCGCTGCGATTGGCCAAGCATGCGGGGTCACAGTGCATGCTTAGCCAATCATGAGCCAGCAATGCACTGCGCCATCGCAGTGCATTGTGGGCCATGAGCGCCACGCGAATTTGACACGAACGGACCAAAATGTTCGGATTTCGCCGAACGGACGAACAGCCAATGTTCGAGTCGAACGTACGTTCGACTCGAACACGAAGCTCATCCCTACTGAAGACAAAGCAGCACTGATTCTGACCACTGGCTGAGTTTAAATAGTCTGTTTGGCGCCAGCATCTGTCACAGGTACACGCAAGCGCCGGCGTGCATGAGAATGCGCAATGGCTTGTTTGTGCACACTGGTTTGAACATATGTATTAGCCAGTGCACATATCTTGCGAGCACAAAGGGGAATATGTTTTAGCCTGTACAGAGGAGTTATCTTGTTTGCTGGCATGCTCATCCTGACACTGCCTAAACGAATACACTCTGATCAAGGCAGACACTTTGAGAGAAAACTTGTGATCTTATTTTACTGCAATACCACCCAAATTGGGTTATACCTGTAACCACTATAGTCTGTTTGACTTAACCTTTCAGTAAAGTGTTGACTTGCAAATCCTACTAATTATCTGTGTCTTTGTATTTTATGTTTGCGTTAAAGGGGTTGTAAAGGTCCGTTTTTTATTTTCTACATAGGTTCCTCTAAGCTAGTGCATTGTTGGTTCACTTACCTTTTCCTTCGATTTCCCTTCTAAATGTTTTTTTTCTTTGTCTGAATATCTCACTTCCTGTTTCTCCTCAGTAAACTTCTCACCATCATCCGAGCTGGTGGTTAGTCAGCCAGAACAGCTTACTGAACAGCTTACTGAGGAGGAACAGGAAGTGAGAAATTCAGACAAAGAAAACAAAGGAAAAAAAACATTTATAAGGGAAATCGAAGGAAAAGGTAAGTGAACCAACAATGCACTAGCTTATAGGAACCTATTTAGAAAATAAAAAACAAAACCTTTACAACCCCTTTAAGTATGTTAGAATCCAGGGTGTCAGAAGTGTTGGGGAGCTTGCAAGGTCAGGGCAACCAATGGGGACAAGCAACTTCCAGGGGTAGCGCTACATACTTTTCAGAGACTCCTGGGATGATGCTTGGGGATCCTCAACTTTGTGACAGTTCTCATTTATTTAGAAAACATCATCATCTTATTTAAAACCTTTGAAAATCATATTGTGATAAAGTTTTCACCCAGTTAACACAATATGGGCTAAAACTGAAGCTGAGCAAATGTCATCTGATGAGAAATACAGTGTGTAGGCCATGTAGTGGAGGCTAGAGAGGTGTCCCCTGACCCAGTTAAGACACAGGCAGTATGGGTTTGGCTGGCCCTCAAAGCTGAGACAGCTTGGGCTAGGAGGCTGATACTGACACTTCACCAAATTTGCTCTGATTGCAGCCCCTCTTACACAATTTCTCTTTGGACAGTCTCTTTGGCAGAAGGGCAAGTTGTTATCCAGTCCAATTGCCAAACTCAGGAGGAAGCTTTCAAAACCCTCAAGGAATGGTTAACCACAGCCTCTCTATAGCCTTTCTACTGGCATATGCCGATTATATGAAATTCTTCTGTGTCTGCTCTGAGGGTAGTTTCCAAGGGCTGGGTGTTGTGCCTATCCAAGAACAAGACAGTTTATCAGATCATTCTCCTTTGTGAATAATAACTGATATATATGAATAATCAATCCAAATAGATTGGCCGGAAATGTAATCTCTTTTGGCATACACTCCTATTTTTTTTTAAACAAAATCTAGACCGTGGTAATCTAACCTTTTAGGGGGAGTGTCCAAAACAGAAGGAGAATTTATTCTAAATTCTAGTCCACTGGTTCAAGCTAAATTGATCCAAATGGAATATGCATCGAGGAATATTTCCCTGATGAATGTAGAACAGAGGTGTTATTTTTCAAATTGTAAACAATTTATGGAAGAGTAACAGGTGGGCCACTTACTTGCGTGACAGGAAAAGCCAGACACGCTGACTCCCACCCACCTACTGCTGTGCAAGGTAGAATTGGAAAGTTTGGAGAGAGGTTATGATTGGAAGGGGGGGAAATGGGATGTAAGGAAGGGTGCTTTCATGTAAAGGAGACTGGGGGATATTAAAAAGGGGGGGCTGTGAAAGGAAATAGGAAACAAAGAGGGGTCGTGAAGAGGATTGGCATACAAGGAAGGGGGGGCAGTGAAGGGATTGATTTACAAGAAAGGGGGGCTGTGAAGGGAACTGCTATACAAGAAAGGGGGGCTGTGAAGGGACTGGTTTACAAAAAAGGGGGGGCTGTGAAGGGGACTGGGGTTCAAGGAAAGGAGGGCTGTGAAAGGGAGTGGGATGCAAGGAAAAGAGGGCTGTGATGTAAGGTGAGGGCTATTATGTGAAGGGAACTGAGATGTAAAGAGGAGAGCTGTGATGTGAAGGAGTGACAGAAGACACTAAAGTGAAGGTGAGGGGAACTGTCATGTGAGGTGGGTGCTGAGGACACTGATATAAAGGGGAGGCTGTAATTTAAGAGGGGGCTGTGATGTTTAGGGGGACTGGGGACACTGAAGGTAAGGGGGGCTGTATTGTAAAGGGGAGTGATGTGTTGTAAATGGGCTGTATTTTAACCACTTAAAGGGGTTCTAAACCCTTGTGTTTTTTCACCTTAACGCATCCTATCCATTAAGGTGAAAAAACTTCTGACAGTGACCGGCCCCCTAGCCCCCCCACCCTGTTTTACTCACCTGAGTCCTGTAATTCCCATGGTGGAGACACGCTTTTCCTCTCTGTATGGGGTTTTCGGCTCTTGATTGGATAGATTGATAGCAGCGTAGCCATTGGCAAATCCAATGATGCAGGCACCGGGGGACAGGGATGAGTCCGGCATTCTACATCTATAGACGCAATTGCTAGACTCGGGAGCACGCCCACAAGGTTACCCCCAGGAGAGTGCTTCTCCTAGGTGGTTATACAATGCGGGGAGGAGCTGATAGCCCCACTGAGGGACCCCAGAAGAGGATGATCGGGGGCCACTCTGTGCAAAATGAACTGCACAGTCAAGGTAAGTATGACATGTTTGTTATATATAAAAAGAAAACAAAAACAAAGCTTTACAATAACTTTAAGGACTATTAAGGATTTACCCTCTTAATGACCAATCCAATTTTTGTGATACGGCACTGTGTTATTTTAGCTAACAATTGCATGGTCGCGCGAAGCTGTACCAGATGAAATTGATGTCTTTTTTTTCCCCCACAAATAGAGCTTTCTTTTGGTGGTATTTGATCACCTCTGTGTTTTTTATTTTTTGCGCTATAAAGAAAAAAAGACTGACAATTTTGAAAAAAAAAAACAATATTTTTTATTTTATGCTATAAAACATACCCAATAAAAAAGTGTAAGTAATCAGATTTCTTCATCAATTTAGGCCAATATGTATTATGCTACATATTTTTGGCAAAAACAAATCCCAATAGGCGTATATTAATTGGTTTGCAGAAAAGTTATTGTGTCTACAAGCTAGGGGATAGATTTATGGCTTTTATTATTATTATTATTTATTTATTTATTACTAGTAATGGCAGCGATCAGTGATTTTAATTTTTTTTGTATCAGAAAATATAGTTTATTGTACAAAAATATAAAAAAAGTACAAAAAGTCGGAGTATACACAGAGTAAAACTTCCGGTAGAAAAGACAGGATAAATACACTACAATCAGTGAATCGGAAAGTGCACATACCAGAAAACAAACTCTGGGAAATATCTGTTTAGCGGTGGGCTCCTGAAGAGCACGCTATATGTTTTTCAAGGTTAAAACTTTACCGAAACTACAGTTTGGTTTGGGTCTATTTGTCTAAATTTGACTTCTGTGTCAGGCTGACTGGACTGTGAGATGTTCAGCCTGGCCACGGGGGGCACTGTCTCTGGTGGCAGGCGTGGAACTATGGTCTGGACAGCCGCTTAAGTTACTCTCTTTCGGAGTCAGGTCAGTGGGAGTGGCCCTCTCGCTGTGCCCTCTGGGAGAGGGTATTTAAGATGCGGACGTCACGTGGTTCGGGGTTCCGGTCCAGTATGAGGTGCTGATTACACGGTCCTGGTCCTCCTGACCAGCCCCCAGGAAGGCTACGGCATGGGGTGCGGTTCCACCCGACTTTGATGCCTGGCATGGAAACTAGAGGAGGATTCCGAGGTGGATGGGTACCGTCTCCAGTCCGGGAGAGACCCATTGGATTTCGATCATTCCAGGGGAGGACTCTTTAGAAGAACACCTCGTGTGAGTTTGGTTTTCTTAACAAGAGCCTGAAAGGGCTGAAGTAACCGAGAGAATCCGGTCTTGTGGATATCGCCAAGCAGGCTGAAAGATCCAGGTATCCTACAAGTGTTCTACAGCTTAGTTTCCTACATGTTCTCTAACAACGTCTGTGACAAAAACTTTGTTCCATCCTGAGTAAGCACCTTGTTGGCTGCTAGGCCTTGTGAGAGAGGTCGTATGTACCCTGAAGGCCCACCAGAAACTATTCGCTCTGATTGTGTGAGCAGACTCCACGAGCGCCACTTTCCTGACAAAATCCCCCCCCAGTGAAACAGGCTGCAGACGTCAGAAAAAATGCCGGGTGTGCTCCAGAGGAGGAATTAGAAGAGACACCACATTTTATTGTCCTGATTGTCCTTCCCAACCAGGCCTCTGTATAGGTGAATGCTTCCGCCGTTACCATACTTCTCTACATTATTAGGGAAGTATGGTAAACGTCATTCTCATTTCCTGTCATTTTCCTCCACACCCCTTATGCCACTGCACTGAACTGTACATACCTCTGCCTTCTCCGACACCGACCCTGGCCTGTTATATGACCAAGCTTTTGCCTAACGCTAAACATACCTCTGCCTTCTCTGGAACTGACCCTGGCCTGTTATACGACCAAGCTTTTGCCTAACGCTAAACATACCTCTGCCTTCTCCGGAACTGACCCTGGCCTGTTATACGACCACGCTTCTGCCTAACGCTAAACTGTACCTGCCTCTGCCTTCTCTGGAACTGACCATGGACTGTTTGACCACGTTTTTTGCCTGCCTCTTGGATTGATCTTTTACCCTGCTATGCTAGTGGGAACAAAAGGGGTCTCACATATGTGAGGGGCTCCAGAATAGTTTTTCTGGATGAAGAAAACTAATTTTTTAGTTTTCTTATTCCTGAATTAGGGACTGGAGACTCAGAGGCTTCAAAGAGATTTGGGCGGGAGAAGCCTCTACCCCTTTCCCCATTATTTCATAGCCTGCTACTTGGACCATGTTCCTACTTACTACCAGGATGGACAATATTCCTGCCTGCTGCCTGGACAATTCCATTCACTGTCGCTAACCACGTCCCTGCCTGCTGCCTGGATCAGGGCTCTCCTGCGGACAATTGGACTACTAAAACCACAGGTAATTTTTTGTTTACCCCTTACTTGGTATGTACGTGCTATGTTAGAAATATGAAGGGCCTTCAAAAATGTGATAGATTGTAAGGAAATTGGATGCGCAAGTTATGTTCCTAGAACACCTGATGATGCTTCTAAGATGTTGGGCCTCTATGTGGCCAGGCTGTGTAAAAGTCTCACACATGTGGTATTGCCATACTCAGGAGGAGTAGCAGAATATATTTTGGGGTGTAATTTTTGCTATGTACATGCTATGTGTTGGAAATATCTTATAAATGGACAACTTTTTGTAAAAAAAAAGCATTTTCATTTTTTTTCCACATTTTCCAAAAACTTTGGGAAAAAAATGAACCATTCAAAGGACTCATTATGCCTCATAGATTATACGTTGGGGTGTTTGCTTTCCAAAATGGGGTCACTTTGTGGGCGTTTCCATTGTCCTGGTGCTCCAAGGCCTTCAAAAGTGTAATAGGTGGTTGAGAGATTAGATGGATAATTTATGCTCCTAGAACGCCTGAAGTTGCTACTTCAATGTTGGGCCTGTGTATGTGGCCAGGCTGTGTAAAAGTCTCACACATGTGGTATCGCCATACTCAGGAGGAGTAGCAGAATATATTTTGGGGTGTCATTTTTGCTATGTACATGCTATGTGTTGGAAATATCTTATAAATGGACAACTTTTTGTAAAAAAAATGCATTTTCATTTTTTTTCCACATTTTCCAAAAACTTTGGGAAAAAAATGAACCATTCAAAGGACTCATTATGCCTCATAGATTATATGTTGGGGTGTTTGCTTTCCCAAATGGGGTCACTTTGTGGGCGTTTCCATTGTCCTGGTGCTCCAGGGCCTTCAAAAGTGTAATAGGTGGTTGAGAGATTAGATGGGTAATTTATGCTCCTAGAACGCCTGAAGTTGCTACTTCAATGTTGGGTGTGTGTGTATGTGGCCAGGCTGTGTAAAAGTCTCACACATGTGGTATTGCCGTACTCAGGAGGAGCAGCAGAATTTATTTTGGGGTTTCATTTGTTGAATGTACATGCTGTGTGAGAGAAATAACCTGTTATAATGACAATTTGGTGTGAAAAAAAAATTACATTTAAAAAAATCTTCATTTTGCAAAGAATTGTGGGAAAAAATGACAAGTTCAACTAACTAACTGTGCCATGTACTAAATACCTTGGAATGTCTACTTTCCAAAATGGGGTCATTTAGGGGGTTTTTGTACTTTACTGGCTTGTTAGGGTCTCAAGAGCTGTCAGTGCATCAGGTGTGATCAAATTGATACATTTTCAGCGATTGGCACCATAGCTTGTACACCCTATAACTTTCACAGAGAATAAAAAATTTCCACTAATTTGGGTTATTTTTACTAAAGATATTTAGCAGTATACATTTTTGGCCAAAATTATGAAGAAAAATTACTTATTTACAAAAAAAATTAATAGAAATGAAGAAAAAAGCATTTTTTTACAAAATTTTCGGTATTTTTTCATTTATAGCACAAAAAATAAAAAACCCAGAGGCGATCAAATACCACCAAAAGAAAGCTCTATTTGTGTGAAAAAAAGGACGAAAATTTCATATGGGTACAGTGTTGCATGACTGAGTAACTGTCATTCAAATTGTGAGAGCACTGAAAGCTGAAAATTGGTCTGGTTATTAAGGGTGTTTAAGTGCCCAGTTGTCAAGTGGTTAAAGTGCTGTTGCCACCAAAAAAATAATAATTGCTGAAAACTCATAAAAAAATAAAAAAATAAATAAATAAAAAATGTTTTTACTCACCTCTAAATGCCTGTTGCTAGGGGGTCCCTCGTAGTCTGCCTTCTTCCTTGCCCGGGCTGGTGACATCACTTCCCCTCGCGCCGCACAGTCATCTGGGAACTGTCACGTGTCACAGATGACTGTGCGGCGTATCATAGCGCCCGGTGACGCTCTCGCGCATGCGCAGTGGGTGCCCGGCTGTGAAGCCACAGCCGGGTACCCACAGTAAGAATGGCGGCGCTGCGAGCGGAGCGGGGAAAGAGGGGGGCTTCGTTCCCCCGCATTGCTGGACCCTGGGACAGGTAAGTGTCCGATTATTAAAAGTCAGCAGCTGCAGTATTTGGTAGCTGCTGACTTTTACATTTTTTATTTTAGGGGGCACCCCACTTTAAGCTTTTATAGAATGGGTTTTAAGTTTAGGTTAATATAGTCTCTAGAATAACCTGTCACTATAATACCCAAGTATTTAAAGGAATTAACTATTTCCACTTGGGATGCCGAATCCAAAAGGGGGTCTTCAATAGATCTAATAAAAGAAGAGACGATTTGGGCAAATGAATAGCAAACCCAGAGTATTGCCTAAACTGGGTAATAAGTTTCATGACGTACTCCAGTGAGCCAGCCGTATCCCCCAGATAGATCAAGGTGTCATCTGCGTAGAGGGAAAGCTTATCCTCCCGCACACCTCTACGGAACCCAACTATCTCCACTCCATGCTATCCAAAGCTTTGGCATCATCGAGGGAGAATACAGCTCTGTTACTCGGATTATCCACTGGAAGTTGGATATTAAGGAATAGCCTACGAATATTTAAGGCCATGGATCTAGCAGGTTTAAAGCCCGACTGGTCTATATGGACCAAGCCAGGCACTACACTCACCAGTCTGGTGGCAAGTACCCTAGCCAACAGCTTGACATCGGTATTGAGAAGAGAAATAGGCCTATAACAATCAGGTGTCAGCGGGTCCTACCTCAGTTTTGGAATCACTACTATGACTGCCTCGTTCATTGAGACATCCATTTTTGAGAGCTGCGTTAAAAGTATCTAGGAGAAAGGGAAGAAGGGGTTCACTATATCTCTTATATAACTCAGCAGAAAGACCGTCATTGCCCAGTGATTTGCTATTGACCATAGCTGCCACAGCTGAAGCCAGCTCCTCTATTGTTATGGGGGGCATTTAATGCACTACAAGCCTTGGGGGATAGGGTAGGAGGAGGACATTGGTTGAAAAATTTCACCAGCCCCCCCTCCGTAGGAGCAACTTTATACATCCTTAAAGAATTCACTAAATATAGATGGTATGCGCTCCATATCATGAACAAGTTCGCCTGTGGAATCTTGGATGGCGTCTATATGTGACTTGTCCTGTTGCGAGTGAGAGAGCACAGCCAGCAAGTGACCCGTGCCCCCCCCCCCTTTAAAATATTGCTGCCGCAGGAAAAAACACTTATTCTCTGCCGCAGTGAGCACAACTTGTCGGTATAAATTCTGGGCTTCCAGCCGTCTACGTTCAGAATCCTGTGAAGGATAGGCAATATAAAATTCCTCAGCTTTCTTAACCATATCCA
This sequence comes from Lithobates pipiens, assembly GCF_037356315.1. NCBI lineage: Eukaryota > Metazoa > Chordata > Amphibia > Anura > Ranidae > Lithobates > Lithobates pipiens. The sequence goes on from NW_027507718.1 coordinate 418,961,572, forward strand.
GCACCGTGGACTCTTTAGTGCTAGTTTTAATAGAGGATATCTTCCGAATGAGGAGACCCCTAAGATGCGCTTTGAGAGCATCCCTGACAACTCCCCTTGCTGCCAAACCCCTATTACATTGAAGAAAGTCAACTGCTTTAGGAATAGGGTCAATGGGGGGATAACTGAAACCAAAAGGGATTCAGTTTCCAGAGTCTCTCCCCAGCAGTACCTGGACCAGAGATCAGTTTCCTAAGAAGGGAGTGGTCGGAGATACTACGTGGGACATACTCAATCAGAGTATGCTCTATGCGTGGGGGAGCAGCATGAGTAACATTTCTTGTCAGGGTTCCTGGATCTCCACGCATCTCCCAGGCCTAGCTCCATAATCAGTCTAGCAAATGGGGTATGACCTCTAGAAAATGCAGGATGTCCACTGTGTGGTGACCATCTATCCAAATTTTTATCTAAGAGGTTATTAAAGTCACCCAAAACCCAAATGGGCACATTAGTACAGTATAAGGGGCTATAAACATAGCTAAAAAATGCAGACTCTCAGATGAGAAAGGGGGAGGGACATATACATTTGCAATAATACATAGCATACCAGCCAGTTTACATAATATAATAAATAAATCTTCCTTGGTCATCAATATGAGAGCGGACCAAATTAAACGATATATCATTAGAAATTAAAACACTGACTCCACTGGAGTAGGATGAGTGGACGGAGTAAATAGCTACGATTTTGTAATAGGGATAGAGTTGCATTTTGAAGATGTGTTTCTTGCAGGCATATCACTATGGATTGATACAGTTTAAGGGCTGAAAAAAGTGCCTGTCATTTCACTCCATCCCCCAGTCCCCTCACATTCTATGAAATCAAGTTATATTTAACTCCCATAGAACCAGTGCATTAAGAGAAAAAGGCATATAGAACCAGATCAGCAATATAGTGAACATAGAGTATAATCTACATGTAGTATAGGTAAGTCCATGTTGCACATAGGAAAAACAGAGGTGGGTAGGACTCGGATAGGCATTTCCAGGTAGGCCTGGACATCCGCCATAAGAGCGGACAGCTATTGGACATCCCAGAGGTGGTCAGTTAGTGAAGGAAAACCCTCCACACACTCTGCAACGTGGAGGTCGTAGCCCCACAGAGAGCCTCCATAATTCCACACAGATTGAGCAAAATGGTGGCAAACAGAAAAAAAAAAAAACAGGAAAAAAAACCATTCTGATTAGTCCCCAGAGAGCACTGGGGACATGCATTAACAGTACGTCCACACAAGACAGTCAGGAGCGGGGGGCCCCAATGTTTCCCCTTCGGTCCGAAGGGACTTGCAAGTTCCGCTTAGTAAGGGAGAAGCAAAAAATAATAATAAATGAAAAAAATCTATTTTCTTTGTTCTCCTTTTTTTTAAGATGATAATAAAAAGTATATAACAGATATAGATGATGAGGTGCATCTTCTCAGCCTTATGAGGGAGTATAACTGTCCAGTAGTAGAAATACTTGTAACTTGCATTCCACCTCTACAACTTGAATACAGTAGGTAATATTATTATTCCTGTTCAAGTGGGCACGCGCTTCTTTAAGGTATGTTCCACACGATCCAGCCAATCGTTCGCCCCAGTTGGGTTGTCAAAAAAGTGGGTGTCATCAGCAGTAGCCACCCGCAGCCAAGCAGGGTACAACATGGCATAGGTGATATCAAAGCACCTGAGCCTCTTTTTCACCTCTATGAACTTTGCCCATTTACGTTTCAGTTCTGTCAAAAAGTGAGGATAGAAAGAAATGTTGGCATTTTCCATCTTCATGGCCTTCCCCCTGGTTCTGACTAGGTTCAGGGCAGCATCACGATCTTTAAAGTTCAGGAATTTGAACAAGAATGGACGGGGTAGTTCACCTGGGAGAGGAGGCCTAGCCGACACCCAATGGGCATGTTCAACCGTAAACAAAGAGGAAAACGCGTCTTTCCCAAAGGTTTCAATAAGCCAGTGTTCTATGAATATGACAGGGTTTTTGCCCTCAGCTTTCTCTGGGATAGCCAAAGCCCTCACATTTTCCTCCATATCTTCCAGGTGAGCCATTGGCTAGAAGTTAGCGTTTGCACTTGGCGCACTTGGCGCACCTCATGCTGCAGCGGCGCCACATCATCTTCAATGTTGCTGATGCAAACTTTCAATGCTGCCGTGCGATCTCTCAGCTTTTGCATATTTTCAGATCAAATCAACTTCCAGCTTCACACCTTTAACTTCAGTAGTTAGGTGCGTGAGATTATTGTACTAATGGCACTGGCAGGGAAGGGGTTAACTTCAGGGACGATCAAAGGGTTAACTGTGTTCCCTGGGTGTGTTTTCTAATTGTATGGGGGATGGGCTGCCTGGGATAACACACAGATCCATCTGTCTGCATAGCAGGAAGTGTGATCCCCTGTCAGAAAGGAGATCTGCCTTGTTTACTTTGGCAGATCCCCGTTCTGTCTCTGCGGGGAATGATCGCGGGTGGCTGGCGGACATCAAGTCTGCCGGACCCGCTGATTGGCGCTCGCCCACAATAAGCTATGAACGAGCCCGACGTATCGCTATGGCGATTCATGCAGCTGAGCCAACGTGCCACAGTACAGGCACATGCGGTCAGTGGCTGTTAAGGCACTGGCTAGTATCAGAGCCAGATACACACAGGTTACATATGCCACGATCGTTAGAGCGAGAGCAATAATTCTAGCACTAGACCTACTTTGTATCTCTAAACATGTAAAGCGCCTCCTATGGAGATTTATAAGTACTGAAGTTTGGCGCCATTCCACAAGTGTGCGCAATTTTAACCACTTAAGGTCCGGCCTATTTTTAAAACTTGTTTACAAGTTAAAATCTTTTTTTTTTGCTATAAAATTACTTATTTTCTAGCAAATAATTTTTTATATAAAAACATTATATGTATTTTTTTCTAACACCCTAGAGAATAAAATGGCGGTCCTTGCAATACTTTCTGTCACACCGTATTAGCGCAGTGGTCTTACAAGGGCACTTTTTTTTTTTTATCAATTAACTTTTTATTGTTTCCAACAATGCATTACACATCATGTCGCATTACATCAGAATAGTTCCACAAGAAAGAAAATGAGCAAACTATGGGATCTTCCGCCCTTCGATCCACAGGGAGCCCTCTGGAACAGGCATAGACCTGGCCAAATAGACTCCCCCCCGATCAACCGGGCCAACACTGGATACAGGAGTATAGCGCCAACCGTCCCATTAGCCAGCGAGAGATCCCAATATCTATATGCTTAGATCTACAAATATTTCAGATTGCTCCCTTTAGTTGCTGTTATCGAAGCATCTTCTTAAGGAAACGAGAACAGAAGAGGTTAAAGAGTCAAGAAGGAAAGGAAAAGGAGATAGAAGTTATGTGAAGAAGAGGACATGGGGGAGATCAAGAGCGAAGGGGTAGACGATAGAAGGGATAAGAAAAAGGAGAAAGGACATTTAGGAAAAAGAAGGGGGGCAAGAGATAGGGGGGAGGGTGGGTGAGGGAAGGGGGGGTGGGCACCGTGTGCGGTCTCGGCAGCGAATCACAGCTGGTCCTCCCGAAATTTCCATGGGCTCCAAACCACGTCATGAGCTTCTATCCGGTCCTGTATCCTGGCGGTCATCCTCTCCATCAATTCCACGTCTCTGATTCTAGTATGGAGCGCGTCTAGGGTGGGAGGCTGTACTTTTTTCCAATGTAGGGCAATGAGACACCTCGCCACTGTCAGGATATGTCTCGACAGTTTCTTTCGGGACTTTGTCAATTTGGAAAAGGGGATGCCCAGCAGGAAAGTCTTAGGGTCTAATGTCACTTGCTGATCTAGTACAGTAGTCAAGAGGCGCCGGACCTCTTCCCAGAAGGGAACCACGAGGGGGCACCGCCAGTAAATGTGGAACAATGTTTCCCTGTGGGCCTGGCATCTCCAGCATCTGTCGGATGAGGCGGGATAGATGGCATGTAAAACGTCCGGGGTCATATACCAAAAAAATAAAATTTTATACGCATTCTCCCGGTACAGTGTGCACATCGAGCTTTTTGAGGCCTGGGACCATATCAACTGCCACTGCTCCTCCGTAATCTCCTCACCCAACGCCTCCTCCCACTTATGCATATAGGTATGGTTGCCTTTCAAAGCTTTAGGGGGAGCGTTGATTATTTTATAGATGGTTGATATCAATCCCCTTTGGGCCGAGCCCGCTAGGATCACAGTCTCAAATGCGGAGGGTGGAGAAAAGCGCAGGTCAGAAGATATGGTCTGGGCGTAATGTCGTATCTGTAAATAACTATAAAAACTCTGTCGCGGGAGATCAAATTTAGATTGAAGGTCGGCATAAGACAACAGCCTCCGCGACCTAGGATCCACCAGGGTGCCCAGATGGAAAAGATTCCGGGACGACCACGGGTGCGACATCGGATATGTCAGGCTATCTGGCACTTTAGGATGATATAGAAAAGACGTCAGGAGCGACCTAGCCGAGGATAGCTCGTGGACTTTAGAGAGCTTACGCCATAGGCCCTGCAGGTGTGACATAGTTCCCAATAGTTGGGCCCGAGGAATCGAAGCTGCCGCGCTCCAGAGCATGCTATTAGGATGAGCCGGGGCCAACCAGAGTTTCTCAATTTCCGTCCATCTATTGTACGACCGCTGGGTGAACCAGGAGGCCACTGCGCGGAGCTGGGCTGCTTGATAATACTTAATGAGGTCCGGAAACGCCAGACCCCCGGCTGAGCGGGAGGCTGTCATGACAGAACGGGGGATTCTATGGCGTTTGTAGTTCCACACAAAGTCGAGGAGGTCCGTCTGCAATTTTTTCAGATGATGGTAAGGTATGGGGATAGGAAGGGTCTGGAAGAGGTAAAGGAGTTTCGGAAGGATCGTCATTTTCACCGACGCTATCCTACCAAAAAGGGAAAGCTGATGTTTCCGCCACCGGGAAAGCAGTTGCCTGACGGTGCCATACAGGGGCGGGAAGTTTTCCTGGTATAGGGAAGGAAATGTCGGGGTAATATGTATCCCCAGATATTTCAATGAGGAGGTTTTCCAATGGTATGGGAAAGCAGATCGTAGACGATCCACCTCCAGGGGTGGGATGTTTACTGGGAGGGCTTCTGATTTTGAGGCATTGATTTTATAACCCGATAGGGCACTGTAGCGATCGAGCTCTTTGTGTAAGTTGGGCAGGGAAACCAGAGGCTGGGTCAGGGTAAGGATCACATCGTCCGCGAACAGCGAAACCTTGAATTCCCTATCTCTGACCGGGATGCCCCTGATGTCCTGGTTCCGCCTGATGGACGCCGCCAGGGGTTCCACGCATAGGGCAAACAATAAGGGCGAGAGGGGGCATCCCTGGCGTGTGCCATTAGAAACAGAGAAGGTCGAGGAGGTAGCAAAGGGGGTCTTAACTTGCGAGGTCGGAGTAGAGTAAAGGTGCCGTATAGCCTGCAGGAATGGTCCCCTCATCCCCATGTGTGTCAGCGTGGCGAACAGGAAGGGCCACCCCAGTCTATCAAAGGCTTTTTCTGCATCCAGACTCAGGAGCAGAGACGGGATGCCCCCCCTATTCGCCACGTCGACCAAATCTATAACCTTCCTGGTGTTATCACCTGCCTGACGAAGGGGGACAAACCCCACCTGATCTTTATGTACGAGGGAAGGGAGGACCTCATTGAGCCGCAGGGACAGGAGTTTTGTAAAGATTTTTAGGTCCGCATTCAAGAGCGCAATAGGCCTGTAGTTGGCACATAGGATGGGGTCCTTATCCGGTTTAGGAATCAGAGTAAGAAAGGAACGCTGCATGTCCGGAGGGACCGGGGTATGCTGCAGGAACGCATTAAACAGTCTGCTCATGTACGGGAGCAATAGGGGCAGGAACGATTTATAATATTCATAAGGCAGGCCATCTGGGCCCGGAGATTTATGAGCTGGTAACGACTTGATGGTCAATTCTATCTCCTCCTCTGAAATGGGTTTGTTCAAGGAGGCTAGGTCCTGGGATCGAAGGCAGGGGATCCCGCTGTCTGTCAGATAGCGGTGCATGCGTTGGGTGAGCTCAGCTGGCAAGGGATCACTAGGGATGTCGCGGCTGTTGTACAGCTCCTCGTAGAAGCTTGCAAATGTGTCAACTACCTCCTTAGGGTGGGAGACCACAATATTGGCCTTAGTCTTAATCTGATGTGGGGTGGACTGGAGGTTTTTATCTCTAAGTTTCCTCGCTAAAAGAGAGTGCGTTTTGTTGCCCCTGTCATAAAATGTCTGTCTAATCCTCAGGAGGGTCTTCTCCACCCGGCGGTGTGCCAGATCCCGGAGCACCATGCGGAGCTTCGTTATCTTGCGGAGGATGCGCAATGAGGGGGAGGCTTGCATAGCCCGTTCCAATTGCCCGAGCTCCCCTTCCGTACGCAGCTTAGTGGCCTCGACGTCTTTCTTCAGTGCAGAAGAGAGAGCCATACACTTACCGCGGATGACCGCTTTGTGAGCCTCCCACAACGTGGGGAGGGAAACATCGGGTGTTGCATTTTCAGCAAAATAATATTTCAAGGTCGAGACCAGTTCTGCTTGGGAGGGAGGATGTTGCAAGAGGAAAGTGTTCAGCTTCCAATTATAGGGCCTAACCACCGGGGCACCGAGGTCCAGTGTTAGTAGTATCGGGGCATGATCCGACCAAGAAATTGGCAGGACCCGGGCACTCCGGACCTTCCTCAATGTAACGTTGTTAGTGAAAAAATAATCTATACGGGTATGCAGTTGGTGAGGGGCCGAGTAATAGGTATATTGCCGGTCTACCGGATGGAGGGCACGCCAGGCGTCGAAAAGAGCATATCGCCGGGTCAGTTGGCGAAAGAGTTTGGAGTCTCTAAGTGCTTTAGCCGAAGGCGGCCGGGGCACCGCCGCCAAGCGGTCCACTGTGGCTGAATGGGCCAGGTTAAAGTCACCCCCCACCACTAGATAACCGTGGTCCGATTTAAATAATCGTAGCAAGAGTTTAGAGAGAAAGCTGTGTTGATGAGTATTCGGGGCGTAAAGGGAGCACAGGGTGATCGGATGGGATCTCCATGTGCCTTTAAGTATCAAGAATCCCCCCCCGGGGTCACTGTAGTGATCAAGGTAGGCAAATGGGGCCCCTTGACGGATCAGGATAGCCACGCCCGCTCTCTGAGACCCTGAAGATAGATAAGCAAGAGGGAAATATCTAGAGGTAAAAGCAAAAGAACCTCCCTTATCGAAGTGTGTTTCCTGAACCAGGACTATGTCTGCACCTGACTGCCTAAATTCCCTCAGTGCCAGATGCTGCTTCTTGTTTGAGTTTAAGCCATGAACATATAAGGATAAAATTTTAGCCATCAGTCATGTCGGAGGGGGGGGGGGGGGGGTGTGGAAGCTAGTTCTTACCCGGTCACCGCCGCTCTTGACGACCGCCAGGAGCATACTCGTTCCAGTAGAAGGGCCCGACAGGATACCGCTTGACAGCCGCAGATTCCCACACGGTGAAAGGGTAGGGAGGGGGAGGGGAGGGAGAGAGATAGAGAAAGAGAAAAGAAAAAAAGGTTAGAGCAACAAACAAAAGAACACATGTTAAGCAGGTAACTGTTATACAACCAAACATACAACCATTTAAGACCATGAACAGGCTTGACGCTCAGGTCTGGTCGGATTCCCAGGGGGCCACCAGAACCCGAACCCGAAGGCCGGGCCCGGCGGCCGCCTGGGAGTCCAGCTCCCCCCGTCTGACTCTGCAATTGAAGTGGACGGGTAAAAACGGGGGGGAGCAGGGGAGATGCAAATGCGATACCAATCGCCAGACATCTCCTAGAGTCCCGGATACATTGCCCACGCATCCGGGGGAGGGGGGGGCGACTCAAAAGTACCAGGGAACCCACTAACTTGGGTCTCCAATTCGTACCAGCCTAATTGTGACACGTCAATAAGAGGGCACCAAGAGGGACAAGAAATGAACTCAGGGGACAGTGCATACGGGCAGGATCGTACTGTCCAGACAACGGTCCAAAGGCCAACCAACAAACAAAACGGGCCTTATTCCCTTTCGCCACACGGGCAAACGGAATAAAAAAAGGGAAAAAAAAGTATGAAAAAAAAAGAGTTGCTGCACCATCCTTCAGCCATGTCCTTGACGAGCAGATTTTTTCAGTGCTTCCCGGTTTCGAGGTCGTTGGCGGGAGGGGACCTTCTGCCACAATGTCGGGGGGGCAGGCTGAGTAGCCACTAGGTCCCAATCCGGCAGCTGGGGCGGGCGGACGCCCAGATCTTCACAGAAGGCGTGGAGGTCTTCAGGGAACCGAAGGGAGGCCGTCTTGCCTTGATGTTTAGCCGTGAGGGAAAATGGGAATCCCCAACGGTAAGGGATGGCAGCTTCCTGGAGGGTGCGGAGGAGCGGCTGGAGAATTCTACGTTTCTGTAGCGTAAGCCAAGAGAGGTCCGGAAAGAGTTGGACTGGCGTGTTCCGGAAGGTCACCACCCGAGCCAGGCGTGCCTGTCTCATTATGTCCTCCTTGATGTGGAACGAGGTGAGTCTGCAAATAACGTCCCTGGGACTTGATGTTGCGTTTTTGGGGCGCAAGGCCCGGTGCGCTCTGTCCATCTCAATAAACTTGGTAGGGGGTTCCCCAAGCAGTTCATTAAATATTTCCTGCAGAATAAATTGTAGATCTTCCGGGCCTTCCGCCTCCGGTATCCCCCTCACTCTTATGTTGTGCCTGCGCCCCCTGTTATCTAAGTCTTCCACATGGCGTTGCATATCTCTCAGGAGCGCGCGGTGGTCGGCCCCCTGCGTTTGGGTCTTGTGAATCGCTATCTTGGTCTCTTGAATCTCCTCCTCAGCCATCTCCACCCGGTCGGCCAGGTGCCTGAGACCGGAGTGTAGCATTTGTATTTCCGCTCTACAGGTAGACTTGACATCTTCTATCAATTGCTTAAAGTCTTCTTTGGTAGGAATTGCTTGCAGGTAATGTTGCCATTGCGGATGTATGGGCGGCTGGGATGAGCCTCCCACGTCACCTCCGGTTGGTTGCTGATGGGGCGCCCGTGTAGAAGGGTCAGGTTCGGCACGTAGGCCCCACACCCCCTCCCAGACAGGCAAGGGGGCCGGACAGCTCCGGTCCTCCTCCCCACGTCCCGTGGCACAGTCAGTGGGGGTCGGGGAGCCCCTGCGGGGACGTTGCGGGCCGAGGGCCCATGGCGAGGCCAGCCTCTGAGTCTTGGGTGGAGGTGATCGTGTCTCCGGACTTAAGCGGGGCCCCCCCACTCCCCCACGCCCCTGGCTTGAGTGGGACAGCGGTTCCCCTGGTGGAGGGAGGGCAGGAAAGTCATTGTCATCCAGGGATGGGGGGGACCCCACTGAGCTTGTTGAGAGGAGGGGATCTGACAGCGCCCTGAGCAACCGGGGTAGTGCCAGTGAGCATTGTGTGCCGGTCGTGGGGGGAGGGGAGCTGCTGCCCAAGTGAGTCTGGGGCCTTCCAGGCTCCATGCAGCCTCCTGCGTCCCCCCATCCACCCCCATTGTCAAGGTCCCAGCCTGCAGCAGAGTGTGTGGGGGGCTCCTGGCCCCATCGATGTAGTACCTGGTCCCTGGTGGCTGTGCTTTGCCCCGAGGCCTGCGGGGGGCCGGACATGCGGGTGCTGGGCTCTGATGGTGGCGTGGCAGGCTTCAGGCCTAGTCCGGCGGCACGGGACGGGGCCGGGGGCGAACTTGCACTCACCCCCCCCAATGGCCGGACAGTAGCGCTGGAACCGGGTGGCGTCCTGGCTTCCTCGGGACCCGTAGGGCGGGTATTCTGCATGTCGGGCGCCGGGGATGAGGCCCGAGATGTCTCCGCAGCCGCCATCTTGAGAGGCCCGCCGGCCGGGAGATCCGTGGAGGAGAAGAACGCCCGGAGGCCTGTCACAGGACCCGGAGGGGCCGCGGAGGGTCCCCTGGAGGAGGCAGAGCGGGTAGCCCTCGATCTACCCATGGGATGGCGGCGGATAGTCCCTCAAGGCGCCGTTGTAGCTAGGCTGGTTGGAGAGCGAACAGCTTAAGCGTCCATTCGCCTCAACTTCCGGTCACGCCCCCCCAAGGGCACTTTTTTAATGAAAAAATCAGCTTTTTTTAATTAAAAAATAAGACAACAGTTAGCCCAATTAATATTGTGAAAGATGATGTTACGCTGATTAAATTGATACCCAACATGTCACGGTTCAAAATAGTGCCCACTCGTGGAATGGTGACAAATATTTACCCTTAAACATCTCCGTTAGGCGACGTTTAAAAAATTCTACAAGTTGCATGTTTTGAGTAGCATAATTATTGCTCTCGCTCTAATAATCGCGGCGATAACTCATGTGTGGTTTGAACACTGTTTTCATATGCAGGCCCCTCTCACATATGCGTTCGCTTCTGCACGTTCACTTCTTATATATTTTACGTTTTATTTTTTATTTTTACACTGTTCTTATTAAAAATAAAAAATAAATTGTGTCACTTTTATTCCTATTACAAGGAATGTAAACATCCCTTGTAGAAAAAAAAGCCTGACAGGACCTCTTAAATATGAGATCTGGGGTCAAAAAGACCTTAGATCTCATATTTACAGAAAAATGCATGTCCCCGGAGCAGATGCACATGCCTGGAGGGCGCAATCACCACCGGGCACCTGCGATCGCTTGTGACAGAGCGAAAACTGGGATCTGTGTTCTCCTACTAAGTAGGGACACCGATTGGTCTCCTTCCCTAGTCAGTCCTAGGGTTGCCACTTTTTCTTCAAGTCAAACCCGAACACTTTAGCGGCGCACAGCAATTTGTTTTTATACATATATTTTGCTATTAAATAATATTTCTAATCATATGAAGTTAATAACAAGGGCCCCCTTTTACATCTGAACTTGCAGAGTTCCCTTTCACTATAAGGGGGACTCTGCAGACTCTGATGTAAGGGAGAACTCTGGAGAGTAAGCATGGGCGTCCGCAGGTAGGGGCAAGGGGGGTCAAGTGCCCCCCCCCTGGAATCAGGGATGAGATCTTAAATTCAACACAGTTCCATCCCTATCAGGGTGCGGGCAGCCCACACCCATGTGCAACCATCAAGGTTCTGCCAAGCCCCCCTATCAGTGTAGCGTGACTGCGGGCTCTTTTCCGTGCTCAGTCCAGCAGAGAACTCGGCAGCGGTGCTATCCGGTTTACCCCGGTCACCCCCTCCTTTCTCCTGTCAGGGAGAAGAGACGACGGCTCTCACCAGGTTCCTCGCCCAGCTTCCTGCCCGCTCTGTTCCTTCCCTATTGGCCATAACTGTTCCTGCCCGCTCTGTTCCTTCCCTATTGGCCATAACTGAGGGCCAATCAAAAGAGACTAGGAGAGGAGAGAATCATAGGACATGTAGTCCCAAAGATTGGTGGCCCCATTTTCCACAGGGAGGAGGATACAGCTTGATCGAGAGATTGAGAGACTGTAGCCTGGGAAAAAAGCTGAGGGAGAGGGTGCTACAGGAAAAAGAATAAGGATTGTGCTGGGCAGAAGCCAGAGAGAGAGAGCCACGCTGCCCAGCGCCACCAGAGAGAGAACTACACTGCCCCATGCCACCAGAGAGAGCCATGCTGTCCAGCACCACCAGAGAGACCCATGCTGCCTATCACCACCAGAGAGAGAAAGACTGAGTCACTGCCAGGGTACATACATGCTACACTACTGACCAGAGTCGCCCCCGTGGCGCGTGAGCGATCTTCCAGCCGGAGGGATCACTGGTGTTGTTTCGCTGGGTCTGGTAAGAGGGCCTGTTGGCCATTATCCATTACCTATATTAGGGATTGTACTAAGTCTGCAGTCTCTGACCATGATATTCTGATAATGACATTGTCGAAAAGGGGCGGCGCATGGGTGACCCTAAAATTATGCCCCCCCTTGAAAAAAGTTCTGCGGACGCCCATGAGAGTAAGGGATGCTCTGGGAACCATGATTGAAGGGGTAACACAGAGAACTCTGATGTATGGAGAGGACTCTGATATAAGGGGAAACACTGTGACCTCTGGTGTAAAGGGCAACTCTGATGTAAGGGGTGACCTGAGAACCCTGACACTCTCAGCTTAGACAACTGCATGCAGCAACCCTGCTGGGGAGCCATAGCCCAGTCTAAATAATGTGTCCGGGTTTCAGACACATGATTCCAAACCCGAACTGTCCGGGTGAATCCTGGACAGGTGGCAACCCTAGTCAGTCCCATCCCCCCCACAGTTAGCACACACCTAGGAAACACAGTTAATCCCTTGATCGCCCCCCTAGTGTTGACCCCTTTCCTGCTAATGACATTTATATAGTAATCAATGGTTATTTTTTACTCTGAGTCACTGGTCCCAAAAAAAGTGTCAGATCTGTCTGCCGCCATGTCGCAGTCACAATAAAAATCGCTGATCACCGCCATTACTAGTAAAAAAAAAAAATAATTAAAATGCCATAAATCCATCCCCTATTTGTAGACACTATAACGTTTGCGCAAACCAATCAATATACGCTTATTGCTATTTTTTTTAACCAAAAATATGTAGAGAAATACATATCGGCCTAAACTGTGGTTAACCCCCCTGACGGTCTTCCCGAGTCTGGCTCGGGGTGGAATTTTTGTACCATTAGCGGTAACCCCGAGCCAGACTCGGGACTGCATTGCTGGATCCAGGAGGAGGTTTACTTACCTTCTCCCTCGGATCCAGCATTGTCTCCCCGCTGTACGAGCGAGCCGTGCCTCGCTCGATCTATCACGGAGCCGATCTCCGTGCCCTGCGAGCGTTGCGACGCACGGGGACGGAGATTGGCGCCAAATTCAAAAAGTGAAACACACAGTATACATACAGTATAATGTAATCTTACAGATTACATTGCTGTATGTAAATATTTCACATCCCCTTTGTCCCTAGTGGTCTGTCCAGTGTCCTGCATGCAGTTTTATATAATAAAAACTGTTCTTTATGCCTGGAAACTGGAGATTGTCCATAGCAACCAAACTGTCATTTTACATCAAAAATGGTTTTAGACCAGCTAGAAAACAGCGATAATAAATTGTAATCACTTGCAGAATTGAGCGATAGCGATTTGTGGGGAGATGCGTCATCAAATACTGAAAAGTAATGACAGTGACAATTCTGCAACTGAGCAAATTTCAGTGTTTTTGATTTGATTACATTATTGAATAATTTTTATTATTGTTATATTATTATTTGGTACAATTATTTATAGTTATTTATTATATTATAATTTATGATTTTGTTTTTCAAACTTTATCATACCCGGGATGTCTGCTAGACTCTGGTTTGGACAGATTTAAGAGAGTTATTCCTAAGAATTGCAGGACTACAATATAAAACGCCAAATTTTCATGCAAAATAATGGTACCGCTTTTAGCACCTAAAATCCGAAATAATCGTACCGCCAGGGAGGTTAAAGTTGCCGCTCTATATTTCGTTTCTAACAGGCTGCAAAAGGAACCATAGGTTGTAGGAACCCCAACTTTTTTTTACCAGTGGTGAGGTAGCACTTAGGCAACATACCCCCAAATTTGGGGTCTCTATGACCACAGGTCGCTGAGCTACGACCCTCGAAGCTCGATTTTTTTTTTTAATGCCCTGCTTCACCTGCCTCCCCTGACTGCACGTCCCTGCCGCAGTATAACTGCGGTGGCTGGTCGACAAATGGTTAAAAGCGAGTGCTGTATTGTAAAGGGGGGGCTGTATTGTAAAGGGCATGATGTGATGTAAAGGGGGACTGTATTTTAAAAGTCGGTGCTGTGTTGTAAGGGGGGCTGTAGTGTAAAGAAAAGTTCTATGATGTAAAGGGCGGCTGTATTGTAAATATGAGTGCTGTGATGTAAAGGGGGGCTGTATTGTAAAGGGGAGTGCTGTAAAGGGGGGCTGTATTGTAAGTAAAGGGAAGTCTGTATTGTAAAGGGGGTGCTGTGATGTAAAGGGGGACTGTATTGTAAAGGGGGGCTGTATTGTAAAGGGGAGTGCTGTGATGTAAAGGGGGTGCTGTGATGTAAAGGGGGGCTGTATTGTAAAGGGGAGTGCTGTGATGTAAAGGGGAGTCTGTATTGTAAAGGGGGTGCTGTAATGTAAAGGGGGTTATATTGTAAAGAAAAGTGCTATGATGTAAAGCGGGGCTGTATTGTAAAGGTAAGTGCTGTGATGTAAAGAGGATGCTGTGTTGTAAAGGGGGTGATATAATGTAAAAGGGGGGCCGTATTGTAAAGGGGAGGGGGGTGCTGTGATATAAAGAAGGGCATTCTGATGTAAATGGATTCAGCAATGTCAAAAAGGGGATGCTGTTTTAGGATAGATCTGGGTCATAACACAAATTTGAGACCCGGACCCCTACTGGAAGTAATTTTTACTGACAGCACCTCTGTGGATTTTTATTTCATACCCATGACATAGGGGGATGTGTTCTGTAGTTTAAAAGGGGAGAACTGGGGCAGGACTGATAACATTGCTTGGGATTTCAGTAGAGGCAGAGCTTTCAGCTCAGGAAAATTAGGACCTTGCTGGATTTCTAGCAAATAGCAGGTATTTTTTCTGCATTTGCGGGGCTTTTAAATGATTAAATCACGAGGAAATGTAGATGTACTGAATATGTTTGTTTGTTTTTTTATATTTTGCCCAGACATACACTTTAATTATACTATATTTAGATGCTATTGAGTTAAACTTCAAACAGGTTTTATATCATTTAGGGACACTAGCCATTTTAAGTGTTCCGTGTTCCTGAGCCCGTACATCCCTGACATATCTCAGGGGTCTCCCACTTTTCATTGGTTATTTTTATACTGGTGCTTTGGAGAATGCTGCAGGAGCTTCATCTCCATTGTGTGAAGAAGAGAGGCTGGAGCTTTGGGAGAGATTAAAGCACCCAAGACTTGTAAGATGCCTGATAGTGGATTTTTCCACTAACATCCGCTCATTTCTGATTACAAAAGACACACAACATATCGCTTTTCAATGGTGTCACAAGTTCATTGGCTATATTATCTACAGCTTCTAGCTATTATGTAGCAGGGCCATATAATGATTTTTGTAGCTTCATTTACAGGCTTGTTAAATTTAGCCTTGTGAAATTTAGCTTGTTTAGTCTAAATATATATTTCCCATTGTGTAATCACACAAATTTTGGTTTGTTCACCAGTAAAAATCATGTTTTTATTTACTTTTTAATATGTAATATAAGAATAATTACTGCCAGTAACTGAGATTTAGTTAGTTACGTTTTCATGGCTTGGTAGCATAGGGGTCTCTAGAGTCTGTATAGTCTTTTGAGTCCTAATTAAGCTGTATTATGTTTACCTCATTGATAGCATTAGTTATGATGCACATCTATGTTATAGGTTATGCGAACAAGTGTTGCATGCATGTAGAATTTAGTGAATCAAGTAAGCCTTCAATTTTTATAAACAAAATGTATTGTTTGCATCTTTGTGTTATTAAGTTAATTAATTTGAATGGACTGCAATGCACCAATGATGAGTACTGGGGCACATAACAACTCACATGCAGTTCAGTATGTTGGTATGTTATTCAAAATAAAGGGCAACACATCACACTGCAGCACACATGTTGTGTTTGTGTATATGCATAATAAAATGCATGTATCTTATTTGTACAGTACAGAGCACAAGACCGTATGTTCATAGACTGGATTATATGCTTCTATCTTCAGGTGATGAGACCAGGGCCGTCTTTATGGCAGGGCAAAAGGGAAAGCTGCCCTGGGCCCCATCATTGTTGTGGGGCCCAAGGCAGCTGCCTCCTACTTGCCAACTATCCCAGTTTAAATTCCTTGGTCCTTTGAAGTTTTAGTCCTGTTCTGTGTCCTGATATCTCAGTGTGAAGTGCTGCTACTAATGCTGCCTAGCTCTGCCCTATTGTTGTGTACAGGTGGCTCACCTGCAGACCCTATATTTACATGTAAATAACAGGCATTGTTATGTAAATAGTGGTGTCATTCATATGTAAATAGTCACCAGCGGCATTGATATGTAAATAAAGACAGCATTCATAAGTATATCAGGCCCCCATGAGGTCATATCCACCATCACTATACTGAATGCTGCCCACTGGGAATATAGAGGGGCATGCCTACAACTGTGGTCAATCAGCCTAACATCAGCCTGTTGTGCAAAGGTAAGCAAATTAGAGGGGAGGGGGTAGTGTGGGGTGTGCAGAGATAGGCAGAGAAGGAATTACAGTTTGGGTGCACAAGTGAGCAAGGAGAGGATGTGTAGAGGTAAGGAAGGTGGGTGCCAAGGTGGGCAGAAGAGGCAGGTAGATTTAAAGGGGTGGAGGGTTGGAGTGGAGAGGATAGGGTAGGTTTGGGGTGCAGAGATTAGCAGGGGTTTTAGGATGCAAAGGTGTACTGACAGGGTGGATAAAGATGTAGGTCACATGTAGGGCAGCCCATTCATTTCAGTGGGCTTCTCTATGGGCTAGAAATTCAGAAAAAAGTCCCTAACACTTTTTCAAAATCACACGGTTGCACAGCACATGTCAGCAGATGTGTGAGGGTGTCATTAACAATTAATGACACTGCTGTGTATCTGCTAAAGGGCAGCATGTTTCTGTGGTGTCAGGAAAGCGATTTTGCTTGCATTTCCGACACACACAAATGGGAATGTAGACTAAATGTCTCAGTTACGTTGGTGGTCAGTGTAAATATTCTCATTACATTGGTGCTTGGTGTACAATCCTTTCATTCACACTAGTGCCCAGTGTCAAGGTCCCCCTTAAATTGGTGGTCAGTGTAAATCCATCTTTACATTGGTGGTTACTTAAAAATGCTTTTATTACCGTATTTATCGGCGTATAACACGCGCCACGTATAACACGCACCCCAAGTTTAGGAGGAAATTTTAAGGAAAAAACTTTTTGAGGAAAAAAACTTACATTTAAATGCCCATCAATGCAGCCTTATCAGTGTCCATCTGCAGCCTGGCACAGCGTCCATCTGCATGCTTGTGAGTGTCATTTGCAGCCTTCTCAGTGTCATTTGCAGCCTTGCAGCCTTCTCAGTGTCATTTGCAGCCTTACATCCTTGTCACTGTCATTTGCAGCCTTGCAGCCTTCTCAGTGTCATTTGCAGCCTTGCAGCATCCACCTGCAGCCTCCTCAGTGTCATTTGCAGCCTTGCAGCCTTCTCAGTGTTATTTGCAGCCTTGCATCCTTGTCAGTGTCATTTGCAGCCTTCTCAGTGTCATTTACAGCCTTGCAGCGTCCATCTGCAGCCTTCTCAGTGTAATTTGCAGCCTTCCTCATGCTGCAGTTAAACTGCAGTGACATGTCAGTGTCAGTCCTGTGTATCTTGGCTCTTCTCAGCTCCTCTCGTAGAGTGTGCTCGGCTATCCTCGGCTAGTTCCGCTCAGTCACACCCAGTTCCGCCCTATGATGGACATAACACAGGGACTGGGCGTGACTGTAAGTGGAGCTGAGCGCTGCCCATATACATACATAGCCGAGTGTACTCGGCTAGGCTCGGATAGCTCCGCTCACAGCCCACAGGCATGACTGAGCGGAAATAGCCGAGCACACTCGGCTATGTATAGATATCAGCGGCACTCGCTCCTCCGCTCACAATCAGCGGGGGATCGGCGGGGATCGGCGTATAACATGCACCCACGATTTTCCCCTGATTTTAAGGGGAAAAAGTGCCTGTTATACGCCGATAAATACGGTACATTAGTGGTCAGTGTAAACCCCTATTATATTGGTGGTCAGTGTTGGAACTCCTCTTTATTTTGATAGTCTGTAAAAACATCTGCATTGCCATTGATCACACCCTCCCCCCCCCAGCACTGCCACTGATCTTAAGAGTTCTAGGATCCCTAGGAGTTTTCTGTCTATTGATGGGTTCCCTCACCACCTCAGTCCACAGTGTGCAGGCAGTGAGGAGATGATGTGCTGTAACCTCTAGCAACCAATCAGTGAGCAGTATTGATGTACAGTAATCTCTATCAACCAATCAACAAGCAAAAATCATGTGCTGTAACCTCTAGCAACTAACCGGTGGGCTGTAATGTGTGCTGTAACCTCTAGCAACCAGTCAGTAAGCGGTCACTTTCTCAGCAGTGGATGCTACTGATATAGTATATATACAGTATATCTGATACAAGATATCTGCAGAATATAATAAAAAAACCTATATTAACATGAAAAAAGTTACATGAAAATGAATCAAGTCCAATAAGGCACTAACTTGCACTTACAAATCAGCTTGGGAATTAAACCACAAAACTTCAGTAGGAATAAGGATGTCTGCCCTGAGAGCCATGGGGGAAGACCCAATAAAGCAAAAGGCATGAGGGTGGCAAAAGTGGCAATATATGGTGGAATTTTTGTTCAGTCACAGAAAATACCCATAACCCCATAGGATAAGTGTAATTTATTAGTTCTAACCAAAATTAATAAAGTATATATGTAAAACTAGACATGTGCAATTCATATTTGAATATACATTTTTGGTTATTGGGAGATTCAGATGTATCCATTCTGCACATGTCTATATAAAACAGCTATCATTCCATTTGGGTTTTAGGGTTAAAATACTACATGTTAGCAATGGAAGATAGTTGGGACACATGGAAATATGCAGCAATTTCAACAGACTGCCTCATTCACAGCAGTTTTTTGTGGTCATAGATTATCAAACCAAATAGATGATAATCTATGAAAGATCTACTTTTCACTGCCCAAATGACTGCCGTACTGCAAAACCCTACAAGTTATAGTACCGTATATACTCGAGTATAGGCCGACCCGAATATAAGCCGAGGCCCCCAATTTACCCCCAAAAAACTGGAAAACTTATTGACTCGTGTATAAGCCGAGGGTGAGACATGGCTGTCCATCCCTGTGTGTGTGTCCGTCCATCCATCCCTGTGTGTGTGTCCATCCATCCATCCATCCATCCATCCCTGTGTGTGTGTCCGTCCAACCATCCCTGTGTGTGTATCCATCCATCCATCCATCCCTGTGTGTGTGTGTGTGTGTGTGTGTGTGTGTGTGTATTCATCCATCCATCCATCCCTGTGTGTGTGTGTGTGTGTGTGTGTATCCATCCATCCATCCATCCATCCCTGTGTGTGTGTGTGTGTGTGTGTGTGTGTGTGTGTGTGTGTGTCCGTGCAGCCTTGTGTGTGTGTCCAGCCTACCTGTGTCCCAAGCCTCCGTCCCGAGCCGCCGTCGTCCCGAGCCTCCTCTGTCCCGTGCCTCCTCTGTCCCGTGCCTCCTCTGTCCCGTGCCTCCTCCGTCCCGTGCCTCCTCCGTCCCGTGTCGTGCCGATGGATCGCCGCTCCAGGATCGCCGCTCTTCTCGGCGGCCATTCTACAATTCAAAAGCCGCGCCTCCGTCCTCCGCCTGTGATAGGCGGAACACTCAATTTCCCAGCAGCCTGTGTTCCGCCTATCACGGACATCCTCTCATACTCGTCCGTAGTATGAGAATGAACGGATGTCCGTGATAGGCGGAACACTGACTGCTGGGAAATTCAGTGTTCCGCCTATCACAGGCGGAGGCGGAGAAGGAGGCGCGGCTTTTGAATTTTAATGTCCGCCGTCTGTCTGCTCGATACGCTGATCGAGCAGTCAGACAGCGGTGACTCGAGTATAAGCCGAGGGGGCACTTTCAGCCTCAAAAAAGAGGCTGAAAATCTCGGCTTATACTCGAGTATATACGGTAAATCTGAACAGTATTTTACAACGTTATTATTTGTAAACCTTGAGTGTAACTATCACAATTAGTGCTTGCATTGGTCACATATCTCACCAATATTAAGCTGTTATATTAAACCAATTTAAAACAGAATTATACTCCCCTTCTATTCGGCTTTACAGTCTCCCAGAGCTCCCCATCAGCCGCTGTCATATTCCGCTGAATCACCTTCTGGGTACCCATCTTCGTCCATTTTCAATGGCCCTGCTGAGATAAGGTCACTCCGACACATACGTGGGAGTGCATTCATCTTGGCATTGCTGAAATTTAAAAACAGAGCTCAGTCTACAGGTCATACAGGTTGGTAATGGATCTTTAAAGTGGTTGTAAACCCTTACAACACACTTTGACCTACAGGTAAACCTAGATTAAGGCTTACCTGTAGGTCCAAGAAATATCTCCTAAACCTACACGGTTTAGGAGATATTTGCCCGAAGACAGGCACCTCTGTCTACGGCGCATGAGCCATAGACAGTGGCGTGCAGGCGCACTGATTGCGGCATTTTCAACGACGGAGCTACCGCGCGTGTCGGCACCCGTGCAGGAGTGACGTCATCGCGGCTTCGCCGAATGACAGCGGCGGAGCTGCGAGACCCCACCGTGAAGATGGATGCGCTGGACTACAGGGTACAGCGGTGACTTCGCTGGCTCCTATGTCAGGTAAGTGACACATAATGGACTACTATGCGATGCATAGTAGTCCATAATGCTTTACCTTTGCAGGGAATGAAAGAGGAAGTAAACTCATCAGGGTTTACTTCCTCTTTAATGCAAGGGATATAGTATGTCTCTTCTGCATTAAAATCCTGCCTGTTTGCTTTATGCTTTTCTCTTACTTAAAGTTTCACTAAAAGGTTCTAGTAAATATTGGTGCGTTGTATAATATATTATTATATGAGAGGGATTCCTGTAAACATTTGTAGTTAATTCTACAATATGGTATAGGATATATTTGCATTCACTGTTTCTTCAGTTCTATTTTTGTTTCTTCTGGCCTGCATTTCACATATTTCATGGGCGTTCCTCTTGTCATTTTTGTCACCTTATATGCTTATTGTTACTTCCATCCTAAGGCAATATGACCATGTTCTCTGTGAATCATTGACAAATGATTGATGCTTAAGACATACACAATAGAGCTTTCTATGGATAATCACACTGCCATAAATTTCCAGCCATGCTAATACAACTAACTCTTGTTTCAATCTGTATTGGACAGATAAGAATTGTAGTCTTGTAAAATGATGATTAATACAAAAAAGTAACATATCATCCAGGGTTATGTGTGGCCCTGCTGAAGGACAGGAAGTTAGAGCTCTCGTTTTACATCGGCACGTTCAACCAAATTCTTGGGTGACTTAAAAATAAGATGGATTTCTGCACCATCAGATCTGTCAGGACTTATATCTCTTTTAATTTTGTGTTGGTCAAATCAACTACTTATATCTTTCTAGGGGTGAATAATCTTGGAGAAAATCCTCTTGTGTGTCTGATACAAAAATAGAAATAGGGTCTGATAGAAATAAGGTTCAGATTCTTTTTGGTCTGGCAAAGCTTTGTCCTCAGGATTAGGAGTTTCAAGACTGGACTATTTCCATCAGTAACACAGTTCTGGCAATTTTCTGTAGTATCCAAAGTATATTGTGTCTGCAATGTATAGAAACTCAGAAGAGGTCAGTGTGCAGTAAGAGATATGGAGAACAATGTAAATTATATTTTATTAGTACAACACTGTTAGACATTATAATGCTGTGGTGTAGCAGTAAATAGCTACTTGTAAGTCCACTGATTAGCCAATAATACACTGGATTCCCAACTTCCGATTTATTCACTGCTGTTGGTGACTTCAGTATATGTGGAAGAAAAGATACACCCCAAAATGTCATTACATTTTTTCTCTCTCAAACAATAGGTATTATTAAACAGAAGCATAATTAACAGAAAGTTCCAGGGCATATTGAGTACATTTAAGCTGCAGGGTACAGAATACAGACAAACAAAAGGGAAAAAGAGCCGATTAATACAACGTATTCACCAATCACAGCCATGACTAAGTACATCTCAGGGTTTTAGCGCCAACCATTACCCTCAACCCATTCCGCAAGTCAGCCAATACAAACAGGTACCTAAGAAACATATACATTTAAATCAGTGTGTCTTGTATGGGCTTTAAAATAAGCGATCAGACACCAAATCCACTGGGGCTAGGCCCGGGACCTCCAACCAAGGGGCCCAAAAACTTGTCGTATTTTGTGCAGGTCCCCCTAAGCGGATATATACGTTTTTTTAAGCGGAGAGTGACTCCCATTTATGTAATCCACTCGTGAACTGTAGGAGGGTCAGTGGACTTCCAGTGCCTAAGAATCAGCCTACGAGCCTGAAACAAAGCACGGCCAATAGCCTGCTTAGGGATATCCTCCATCGGGAGAACGTCGCCACTCGCTGCAGTGGGCAGACCTGGGAGTCTCAGCCCTTGTACACACGGTCGGAGATTCCGACAACCAAATCCGTTGGATTTTGTCCAAAACTGTTGCATACACACGGTCAGACAATCGTGATGACGTTATTTCTTTACGACGGGACTACATTCACGCTAGTAGCCAATAACTTTGGTGTAGGAATTTGATCTGAGCATGCGTGCCACTTTGTCCAATCGGAATTCTCTACACATGATCGGAGTATGTCTGATCGGAGCATTTTGTCTGAAAATTTTACCAACAAGTTGGAAAACTTGGTCCGTCGGATACTCCGACGGAAACAGTCCGATGTAGACCACACACAGTCGGAATATCCGACAAAATGGTCCGATTGGACACATTCCGTCGGAATCTCCGACCGTGTGTACAAGGGCTCAGACTGCTTGTTCTGATCCACCCACTGTGCTGCATAGTTAGTGTTGGGCCGGGAGACTATTTGTCTGTTCACTTTTAAGAGAAATCACATTCGTGGTTTTTCTGAAGTAGCTATTGTACAGATTTTAACATTATCCTGGAGTTCTTTAAGATTAAACAAATACTCTATACGGAAAGTATTTTCAGATGAAAAACTCAGAAGAGAGTTCTAAAATTTGACTACCTTGAGATTCTTTTTTAACTCAAATACTGGAGATGATTTTTACTGGTTGAGTTACATTGGGGAATTATAATTGTCGTCTGGTCTTCCTGTTATTTATGCCCAATTGGTGTCTTGTCAATAGTTTGTTAAATACCTGTAGATAAATCTTATTACACTCTACAATAATGTTTTTCATTATTTGGTTGTCGTCTTCAATCTCATGTTGTATTCATCAGCAGATTGGAAACCTCTTTATCTGCAGTTCAGATGCTCTAAAGACATCGGTAAGGGTAGCAGTCATTTATTGCACTGTCAGTTCCCATTCTGGCAATGTTTGCTTTCAGTAAAACACGTCACTGAGCTTTGTGTTCATTAACGATATACTCAGCACTAATGCCAAATCAGCATTTCAATTACCGGGAGCCCCTGAAAAACTCAATGGTCACTGGCACTGTCAAAGATAACTTGTTAATGGTTGAAGACAGGCTTACATAGTTACCAACTTAGGCAAGACTTTTTCCTTTGTTTTTGTTTTTAAGTGACAGTCAATCAAAAACTTTAATTTTCAGATTTGTTTTCTGTAGATTCTAAAGAGTTCAACTACAGCTTTTATATCTCTCTGAGACACTTGTATGTCTCGTGCACAGAGTGATATTAATTTGTCTAGAATCTTGTCCTGCTTTTTGTCCATACAGCACTCAAACTTATAAGCACATACACCCACGTAGAAGAGAAGAGAAAGAGCAGCAAAGAATTGTCTGAGGATTTAAGAACAAAAATTGTGGAAAAGCATGTACAATCTCAGTGTTACAAGTATATCTCCAGAGATCTTAATGTTCCTGTGTCCACTGTGTGCATTATTGTAAAGTTTACAGCTGATGGCACTGTAGCTAATCTCCCTGGACGTGAACAAAAGAGAAAAATTGATCAGAGTTTGCCAAAACTTACCTGAGGAAGCCAAAATCCCTTTGGGAGAATGGTAAAGCCCATCATTCTACTGTTTTCAGAAAAATAAATTAGGTCCCTAAAAAAAATACAGTCCCTACAGTCAAACATAGTGGAGGTTCACTGATGTTTTGGGGTTGCTTTGTTGCTTCAGGCACTGGATGTCTTGACTATGTGCATGGCATTATGAAATCTGAAGAATAACAAAGGGATGCAAAAGGGGGCCCTCTAATTCTCCCAGCCCTATGTCCGCTTGGATGGTGGGGCTACCACCTCGACTCACGGCGCAGGCGCCGTTCATCTTCTGAGATTTTTCTAAGCTTCTTCTGCTCCGTACTGCGCAAGCGCTGCGCATGCGCAGTACGGGGCGGACACTATATGATGGCCGGACTGAATATGCCAGAACACTGGGCTTAGGAAAGCTTGTATGCCCTCGGCCATTTTCGGACAGGCAGGCGCATGCGCAGTGATGTAATGGCGCTGTGTATCGCCATTTTTTTAATAGAATTTTGGGACAGATTACAGCCTCATAGGATCTGACAAGCAGATCTCCTCTCCTTGCGCTCATCTTGAACCGCGCCCCTTGGGCTAGAGGCTGCTGGGCTGGTAAGTGACCGCAAGCCACACCTTACTAATGAAACACTTGCTTCAGGAGAATGTAGAAGATGGCCTCAGGCAAGGATTTGCCTTAATTTAATTTGCCTTTTAGTATGGGATTAAGGGATGTTGCTAACCAGGGCAAAGTGCTAAAGACAGATTGGGCACCTCTGGGAGGAAGGGAGCAGAGAAATCTCTGGCAGAGGAAGAATTATGCCAGCTGTCCAAGACTGTGGCAGGCAGAGAAAGGAAAAAAAGATTGAAATGGGCAAAAGCTGTAGGAGAGTTTGCTGAGCTGCATGTCTCTGGTATTGGAAGGGTTAACAGTGGAGTGCAAGTCTTCGGCAGAAACAGGGTGCAAAAATCAGTGCTAGCAGATATATTTTTAGCTAATATGTCCACATTCTCTAATCATCTCCTATATCATGTCCACATCCTCTAACCATCTCCTGTACCATGTCTGCATCCTCAAACCATCGTTTAGCACTGAAAACAGCCATTTTAGTTACTTTTCTAGTTACTTTTTTGCAGTGCTAGTAAAAAATGTGGCTTTGCCAGTAAATTGCATGATTTTTTGTCAGTAAAAAAAATTGGTGCCGTTTGTAAATTTTGTCGTCCTGTCAGTAAATTTCCCTTCGAGGGGTTGGCAACACTGTCCAAAACAAAGTAATGCAAATCGGTATATAGCATACAATACTGCTACATTCAGATCCACAAAAATTACTGAGTTGAATGCAGCTTATTGTACGCCTGTGTGAGTGAGTCCTTTGAGAGTTTCTTGGCGTGCTCACCTGCTGTGGGTATTATCAGGGGTTTCTGATCTCCCTGTGTGATTTATTTATTTTATTTTATTGGTAATACATCAAGAGAAGGGGATAGATGCAAAGATAGGCAGTAAACATGAGCCTGGATTTAGGTTTGAGTTTGGTACACACCTATATTTGGCCAAATCTGGGAAGGCAGCTGTCAGTCCCGGACCGATCAGCTGCATGCTGGGAACACACTGGATTATTATGGGATTGTGTCCATATAAGGGCACCGTCATCAACAGAATCCCGGCAATTTGTGTATGAGTGTTGCAGGGTGGGGAATGACCTAACCCGCCGGCTGAATAGAGCTACAAAAAGTACAACTTAAAACTTAGACATTTTTGGATCAGTCGGGGTGGATTTTAACTATTCCAAAAGGTGGTATGGCATAAAAAGTTTGGGAACCACTAGTTTATATGTCCTACATTTTCTTTAACCCCATTTCTGCTGCCTCCTGTGGCCCTTGCCCTTTAAATGGGTGTTAACACTGGCAGGCAGAATCAGCTTCCTAATCACATGATTTCTGTGATTAGCTGTGACAGTGGTCACATGATGGAGAGCCTGTCCGATTACAAACAGTGACCAGGAGCTGTCTGTGACACTTGGTCAGTGGGCTGGGAGCACACAGTATGCCCCACGGATGCATATGTGTGGTCAGAGCTGCTGTAAGAAATCACAGGGCCCTGTACAGCCTAACTGACATGGACCCCCCACTTTCGAAAATAGCAAATTATATTTTCAATAAATTGCCATGGGCATGATGCTAAGCTTTACAGCCAGGGCAGAAATTATACCCTCATCGATCAAGACCCATTCAATTGAATAGTGCTGCTCTGCAAGTGCCCCTTATGCTTTGTGCGTGATTGTGGTGTGCTAGTGCGGGATTAAAGCAGGCGTTACCTCCTCACCGACTGTCTAGTACTCTCTGGAGACCGATTCTGTGTTCATTCAGGAAAGGAAGTGGCCGGTAAATATGTCATATTTACTGGCCCCCTCCCTGCTCCCCATCCTGCAACGGATCCCCCTGTGTGCCCACAGTGGCATGCCGGTGTCAGAGGAGAGCTAAGCCAGCATTGCTGCCGGTCCTGCGTTATGTGGTCGTCAGAAGGTTAAATAAACTGATTATTCTCATACTGCAGAGAAACCTAGAATTCCATAGCTTTATCGTTACTTAATTTTCTATATACAGTTAGACTGCTGTTATCAGATGTATGTGAACATAATTAAGCGGACAGCAACCTGGACAAGAAAACATTGATTTGTATACAAAGGATACAAAGGATTTCACAGTTGAATGTGGTGTTGGATGTGTATTAAGAAAAAGAAAATGTCACATCAGACTTAACAATATATTCTCAACATTTACCACACAAGTTGCCTTATTCTTCCTTGGGGACCACATTAAAAAGCTCTTCGTCATGGCTGGGCTGTAAATGAGTGACTGGTGGCTGTCAGACAAACAGAATAATTGCTAACCTGCTCTAAATAGCTGTCTTTTAACAAGACTTTTCCTTTGACCTTACTGGTACTTGTTTACCGACATCTCCACAAAGACCCACAAAACTATATGCATTTGCTGGCGTCTAATAGCACTTCCTATTCTACACATAGGGAAATATGCTTAATGCAATGCTAGTGGCTAATGTCACATTCATTTATTCGTTTTTGTTTTAGCTAATTAAAAAAAAAAATGATAGTGAAAATTTGCAGTTGTTTAGGTTATACAGCAACATGACATATGTAGCAATAGATGTCTAACTGATTATTTTTCATCATTATCATAGGACCTATAACATTTCAACATTAAAAAACTGATTTATTTAAACGCAACAGAACTTCCCTTATTTTCTCTGAGAGGTTTTATACAAATTTTATAATGCACATTTATGTTATTCCTATTAAGAAATTATATATATATATATAATGGGAGTGGCCTAAGAGAGGATGATTAAAGTGATTGTAAAGTCAGAAGGTTTTTTTTTATCTTATTGCATTCTATGCATTAAGATAAAAATCATTCTGTGTGCAGCAGCCCCCCTCGGCCCCCCTAACTACAGTGCCTTGCAAAAGTAATCACCCCCCTTGACTTTTTACCTACCGTATTTATCGGCGTATAACACACACCCCAAGTTTAGGAGGGAATTTTAAGGAAAAAAACTTTTAGGAGGGAAGTTTAAGGAAAAAAAGATGTCCATCAATGCAGCCTTATCAGTGTCCATCTGCAGCCTTGTCCATCATTGCAGCCTTGTCAGTGTCATATGCAGCTTTGTCACGCAGCCTTGTCCATTATTGCAGCTTTGTCATGCAGCCTTGTCCATTATTGCAGCCTTTTCATGCCACCTTGTCCATCATTGCACCCTTGTCAGTGTTATATGCAGCTTTGTCATGCAGCCTTGTCCATCATTGCAAGCCTTGTCCATCATTGCAGCCTTGTCATGCAGCCTTGTCCATCATTGTACCCTTGTCAGTGTAATTTTCTGCCTTGTCCATTTTATTTGCATCTTTTATTTTTAAAAATGGCGCCGCCGAGAAACAGAGCCGAATGTCCTGTGTATCTCGGCAGCGCTCAGTAGTTTCGGCTGCCTTCGGCCGCTCTCGGCGGCTTTCGGCTGCCTTCGGCCGGTCCTGTCAGCTTTCGCCTGCTCTCAGCCATTCTTGGGGGTTTTTGGCCACCGAGAAGGGCCGAAAGCTGACAAGAAGGGCCGAAAGCCACTGAGAACGGCCGAAGGCAGCTGAAAGCCGATGAGAACAGCCGAAGGTGGCCAAAAGTCGCAGAGAATGGCTGAAGGAGGCTGAAAGCCGCCAAGAAGGGCCGAAGGCAGCTCCAAAATGGTGGAGGGTTGGTGTATAACATGCTGGTCATCCTGGGATCCTCTGTTGCTGTATATTGACATCCCTGGAAACTCATAACATACTGGGGACCTTCCTGATGCTGGATCACTTGCTTTATAAACATATGATATGCTTCCTTCTACTCCAGATATTGTAAGTGTTTTTAATACTTTTTGGGGATATTAAAAGTTTTAATTCTGCACTTAGAGGCACCTTTTCTTTTGTTTGTTGCATATGTATTCACACCCTTTGTTATGAAGCCCATAAAAAGCTGTGGTGCAACCAATTACCTTCAGAAGTCACATAATTCGTGAAATAATGTTCACCTGTGTGCAATCAAAGTGTCACATGATCTGTCATTTCATATAAACACCTTTTTGAAAGGCCCCAGAGGCTGCAACACCTAAGCAAGAGGCACCATTAACCAAACACTGCCACGAAGACCAAGAAATGCTCCAAACAAGTAAGGAACAATGTTGTTGAGAAGTACAAGTCAGGGTTAGGTTGAAAAAAATATCCAAATCTTTGATGATCCCTATGAGCACCATCAAATCTATCATAACCAAATGGAAAGAACATGGCACAACAGCACACCTAGCAAGAGACGGCCACACACCAAAACTCACGGACAGGGCAAGGAGGGCATTAATCGGAGAGGCAGCACAGAAACCTAAGGTAACCCTGGAGGAGCTGCAGAGTTACACAGCAGAGACTGGAGTATCTGTACATAGGATGAGAATAAGCCATACGCTCACACTTTCAGCAAAAAACAAAATGGCACGTTCTGAGTTTGCGAAAAGGCGAGGAAGCTGCTCTGGTCTGATGAGACTAAAATGTAACTTTTTGGCCATCAAAGAAAATGCTATGTCTGGCGCAAACTCAACACATCACATCACCCAAAGAACACCATCGGGACTGGGAAACTGGTCAGAGTTGAGGGAAAGATGGATGGTGCTAAATACAGGGATATTCTTGAGCAAAACCTGTACCACTCTGTGTGTGATTTGAGGCTAAGATGGAGGTTCCCCTTCCAGCAGGACAATGACCCCAAACACACTGCTTAGCAACACTTGAGTGGTTTAAGGGGAAACATGTAAATCTGTTGGAATGGCCTAGCCAAAGCCCAGACCTCAATCCAATAGAAAATCTGTAGTCAGACTTAAAGATTGCTGTTCACAAGAACAAACCATCCAACTTGAAGGAGCTGGAGCAGTTTTGCAAGGAGGAATGGGCAAAAATCCCAGTGGTAAGATGTGGCAAGCTCACAGAGACTTATCCAATGTGACTTGAAACTGTAATAGCTGCAAAAGGTGGCTCTACAAAGTATTTACTTTAGGGGGATGAATAGTTATGCACATTGACTTTTTCTGTTATTTTGTCCTATTTATTGTTTGCTTCACAATAACCACTTAACAACCGGCCCATAGCCGAATGACGGCTACAGGGCGGTTGTTTAACTCTCGAGAGCATCCGTGACCGCCGGGTCCATAGGACCCGGCGCATCATGGATCACGGTAAACGGCCGCTCATCGCGGCTGTTTACCACGTGATCGCTCCGTCAAACGCCGGAGCGATCACTTGTAAACAAACCGGCGTCATGACGGCGTCATGACGCCGGTTCCTCCCTCCCCCTCTCTGTACCAATCGGTACAGCGGAGGGGGGAGAGATCGGTGTCAGCAGCGCTGTGGGCTGCATCTGCAGTGCCCACATCGCTGCTCACCGAAATTTAACCCTTCAATTCCCTGCCATTACTCTGCAATACCCTGCAATACTCTGCAGTACCAGCAAATATCCTGCAATACTCTGCAGTACCAGCAAATACTCTGCAGTACCAGCAAATACTCTGAAATACTCTGCAATACCCTGCAATACTCTGCAGTACCAGCAAATACCCTGCAATACTCTGCAATACCCTGCAATACTCTGCAGTACCAGCAAATACTCTGAAATACTCTGCAATACCCTGCAATACTCTGCAGTACCAGCAAATACTCTGAAGTACTCTGCAATACCCTGCAATACCCTGCAATACTCTGCAATACCCGCCAATACCCTGCAATACTCTGCAATACCCTGCAATACTCTGCAATACTCGCCAATACTCTGCAATACCCGCAAATACTCTGCAACACCCGCCAATACTCTGCAACACCCGCCAATACTCTGCAACACCCACCAATACTCTGCAGTACCCGCCAATACTCTGCAATACCCGCAAATACTCTGCAACACCCGCCAATACTCTGCAACACCCACCAATACTCTGCAACACCCACCAATACTCTGCAACACCCGCCAATACTCTGCAACACCCGCCAATACTCTGCAGTACCCGCCAATACTCTGCAATACCCTGCCATAAATTGCCATACTCGGAGATACCCAGCCATACTCGGAGATACCCTGCAATACCCAGCCATAGTCGGTGATACCCTGCAATACCCAGCCATAGACATCCCCCCCCTCCCGCCGCCCTCCAGTGCTTCTACCGACTCGCCAATACGATCAAAGCCAGATTCTTTTTTATTTTTTTATTTCAGGCTTTCCAGCCTAGAGGTGAGATGTAGGGTCTTATTGACCCCATATCTCACTGTAAAGAGGACCTGTCATGCCATATTCCTATTACAAGGGATGTTTACATGTATTTTTGGGGAAAAAAATGTCAAACTAAAATAAATAAAGTAAAATGAACAATAAAAAAAATAATTTTTTTAAAGCGCCCCTGTCCCCATGTGCTTGCATGCAGAAGCGAACGCATACGTAAGTCCCGCCCACATATGAAAACGGTGTTCAAACCACACATGTTAGGTATCGCTGCGAATGTTAGAGCGAGAGCAATAATTCTAGCCCTAGACCTCCTCTGTAACTCAAAACATGTAACCAGTAAAAAAAATTTAAAGCGTCGCCTATGGGGATTTTTAAGTAGCGACGTTTGGCGCCATTCCACGAGCATGTGCAATTTTGAAGAGTGACATGTTAGGTATCTATTTACTCAGCGTAACTTTATCTTTCACATTATGAAAAAAATTGGGCTAACTTTACTGTGTTTTTTTTTTTTAGCACAAAACTGTTTTTTTTCCAAAAAAAAGCATTCGAAAAATTGCTGCGCAAATACCGTGCAAGATAAAAAGTTGCAACAACCCCCATTGTATTCTCCAGGGTATTTGCTAAAAAAACATATATAATGTTTTGGGATTCTATGTAATTTTCTAGCAAATAAATTATGATTTTTACATGTAGGAGAGAAATGCCTGATGGCGCTCTGTGCATGTTGGGCCTCTGTATGTGGCCACACTGTGTAAAAGTCTCACACATGTGGTATCAGCGTACTCAGGAGTAATAGGAGAATGTGTTTTTGGGTGTAATTTGTGGTATGCATATGCTGTGTGTGAGAAATAAACTGATAATATGACACTTTTGTGAAAAAAAAAGTAAAAAAAATCTTGATTTTGCAAAGAATTGTGGGAAAAAATGACAACTTCAAAAAACTCATCGTGCCTCTTACTAAATACATTGGAATGTCTTCTTTCCAAAAAGGGGTCATTTGGGGGGTATTTGTACTTTTCTGGCATGTTAGGGTCTCAAGAATTGAAATAGGCCGTCAGTACTTCAGGTGTGATCAATTTTCAGATATTGGCACCATAGCTTGTGGACTCTATAACTTTCACAAAGACCAAATAATATCCACCAATTTGTACTTATTTTTACCAAAGATATGTAGTAATATAAATTTTGGCCAAAATTTATGAAGAAAAAATTACTAATCTGCTAAATTTTATAACAGAAACAAAGAAAAATTCATTTTTTTACAGAATTTTCGGTATTTTTTCTTTTATAGCACAAAAAATAAAAAAACGAGCGGTGATTAAATACCACCAAAAGAAAGCCCTATTTGTGTGAAAAAAAAGGCAAAAAATGTCATATAGGTCCAGTGTTGCATGACTGAGTAATTGTCATTCAAAATGTGAGAGCACCGAAAGCTGAAAATTGGTCTGGTTATTAAGGGTGTTTAAGTGCCCAGTGGTCAAGTGGTTAATTTAAAAAAAATCTTAAAAGTTGTGGGTATGTTCTGTAAATTAAATCCTCAAACAATCCATGTTAATTCCAGGATGTGAGGCAACAAAACACGAAAAATGCCAAGGGGGTGAATACTTTTGCATTGTACTTACCTGATGTCCCTCTCTGTCCAGCGATGTCCATGAATGTCTCAACCACCCGAGATTCTCCCTTCTGATTGGACCCCACTGCTGTCAGTCAAAGTCACCTAGCCAATCAGGAGAGAGAGGGGGTGGGGCCAGGTCAGGGCTCCGTGTCTGAATGGACACAGGGAGCTGTGACTCGGCTCAGGTGCCCCATAGCAAACTGCTTACTGTGGGGGCACTCAACAGGAAGGAGGGGCCAGGAGCACAGAAGAGGGACCCTAGAAGAGGAGAATCCAGGCTGCTCTGTGCAAATCCACTGCGATAGAGCAGGCAAGTATGACATGTTCCCTGACCACCTACCTCTAAATGAACATAGCAGATGCTTGGGTGACTATACATTGCCAAGGCCTCGATGCATGTCAAGTTTCACAGACGGCATTGTCTGTCAAACTTGCCCATTGAGCTCAATGCTTAACTTGCAGTTGTAACGCAGTATTTCAATGCAAATATCCCATTCGGCTGTAAAAAAACACATTCAGGAGGCAGCAGTATCACCTGTTGAAGGGTCTTAAAGGGGCATTAATACCAGAAGTGTGCATTAAATACAGAGTGCAGGGTTCAGGTGTGCACTTTGTACGGAGTGCAGGGTTCAGGGGTGTGCTGCGTACAGAGAGCAGGGTTCAGGCATGGGCGTATTTACAGCGAA
Source organism: Lithobates pipiens (assembly GCF_037356315.1). Taxonomy (NCBI): domain Eukaryota; kingdom Metazoa; phylum Chordata; class Amphibia; order Anura; family Ranidae; genus Lithobates; species Lithobates pipiens. Next base: position 418,994,401 of record NW_027507718.1, read on the forward strand.
GCAAACAAGGCATTTGCCTTGGATGTCATTTTTCAGGGGAGTGGCACCGCTCCTAGGCAGAAGGGCAGAGGCAGCTACTCACTTGAATTAATCGTCCAAACATTCACCAGCCTCCTCCAGTGAGCGGGCGGCTTGTCTAAATAGCCCGAACACCGGAGACACCACACACCCTCCTCAGGTGACTTCAGCTCAGCCAATCTTATCCCCCTCCTCTGCGGCTGCCTGCATGTATTTACAGTCTAGTGGCTCCCATTTAGCCCCCAACCACATGCAGCCAGAGACTGGCCTGCACCGACCAGTCCCAACAAACAGGCAGCCGTGTCTTCTTACCTCCTGCAGGTGACGAATTGCTGCAGTCCATTCTGGATATAAAATACACACACAAGATGAAGAAGTGGTGTGTATAGTTGGCCGTTGGTGTAGTGCTGAACGGCAGGGCGGAGGAGCAGTGTGCATAGTGTACAGGAGGGAGGGAGAGAGAGAGAGGACTGTGTATAGTGTACACTGTACAGGAGGGAGAGAGAGAGGCCTGCTGAATCCATCCTACGCCACACTGACCCCATCTTCTACCCATTGACCACATGCTCTGTCCTGCTGACCCCATCCTGTACCTGCTGACCCCATCCTGTGCCCTGCTGACCCCTGCCCCACTGACCCCATGCTCTACCCTACTCGTCCCTGTCTTATACCCTGCTGACCCCATCCAATGTCCTGCTGACCCCATCCTTTGCCCCATTGACCACATGCACTGCCCTACTGACCCTTCCTCTGCCCGCTGACCCCACCCTGTGCCCTGCTGACCCCATCCCATACCCCACTGACCCCATCCTCTACTCTACTGACCCCATGATCTACCCTACTGACCCCTGTCTTATACTCTGCTGGCCCCGTTCACCTGCCTGAAAAAAGGACAGATTTTTACTGACAGAACATTTTTCTAACTGACATTTACTGACAGCTGTAAAAATATATAGATTTTTTTTATAAACTGTCAGTAAATTTACTGGCCGTAAACAACCCTGCTGCAGGGTAGGAAATGCCCTGGCCACAGCTGAATGGGCATTGATTTGATGGGAGTGATAGCTGCAAACTCAAGCTCATCCCCATCCAAGGCCTTTATCTCACATACTGTACATATATGCACACACATAATAGGGCCAATTTTAGACAGAAGCCGGCAGACCTACCAGCATGTTTTTGGAGTGTGAAAGGAAAGCAGAGTACCTGAAGGAACCCCGTGTAAGCACAGAGAGAACATGTAAACTCTGTGCACATAATGTCCTGTCTGGAAATCAAACCAAGGACCCCAGTGCTGCAAGGCAGAAGTGCTCATGTATTGATTTTAGCATTGATTACATGGTTTACATTTTTAGCATTGTATAGCTGCTTAAACTGGCCATTGATGGATCAAAATTCAGCTGGTTCAGCAGGTTCCCTCTGAATTTTGATCCATGTGTGGCTGCTTCCACATGACAAACATGTCTAATGATTGACTTCTGTTAAACAGGCTTGTTGAAAAAAAATTCTCGATCAGTGGCTGCAGCTGCTGATCATTATATTTTGACAGCAAAGGGCCCCCGCTGTCAGAATACAATGACTCAGTTTGGTATTTTCTAATACATCCCCTTTTGGTGATAATGGGAAACCTCACAAAAAAGAGAGGGTGAGTCCCCTTAACAGGACGCACAGATAGCATAAAGACATGACAGGTGTTCTAATCCCTTTCTACTCTAAAATTAAGGCTCGATCCCGAGACACATTGCCTGTGTCCATAGACACAGACACAGGCAGCTCAGCCCCGCCCTCCCCACTCCCTTGTCACAGGATTTGACTGACAGCAGTAGGAGCCAATGGTTCCCACTGCCTCAGAAAAGTCTGTGAAAGAGGGGCACAGCGCTGGATCGAGTAAGGACTCAGGTAACATTGTGGGGTTAGGGGGTGATCCTGTTACCTAATCTTTTGTATTTACCTTATTGCACGGAATACATTAGGGAAAAAAATAGGCTTTAGGACCACTTTAAGTGTGTGTTGCTGCCATCTAAATAGTAATATAATATTATGCTACCATACAGTGCCTTGAAAAAGTATTCATACTCCTTGAAATGATCCACATTTTCTCACGTTACAACTAAAAACGCAAATGTATTCTATTGGGATTTTATGTGATAGACCAACAAAGTGGAACATAATTGTGAAGTGGAAGGAAAATGATAAATGGTTTTCAGATATTTTATAAATAAATATGTGAAAAGTGTGGTGTGCATTTGTATTCAGCCCCCCTAAATCAATACTTTGTAGAACCACCTTTTGCTGCAATTACAGCTGCAAGGCTTTTTGGGTATGTCTCTACCAGCTTTGCACATCTAGAGAGTGACATTTATGTCCATTCTTTTCAAAATAGTTCAAGCCCTTTAGATTAGATGAAAAGCATCCGTGAACAGCAATTTTCAGGTCTTGCCACAGATTCTCAATTTGATTTAGGTCTGGACTTTGACTGGGCCATTCTAACACATGAATATGCTTTGATCTAAACCAATTATTCTTAACCAGGGTTCCTCCAAAGGTTGCTAGGGGTTCCTTCAGCATTGGGCAATTTCTGCCTCTCAGATAAGTTCCCACTGACACCATTGATATTTTTAGCTATCTGTAAGGAGGTAATTCTTCCCAATGACCACAAGTGTAAGGACCATTCTTACCACTGACCGGAGAACTATTTCTAGGGTTCCTCTGTGTTGAAAAGGTTGAGAAAGGCTGATCTAAACCATTCCATTGTAGCTCTGGCTGTATGTTTAGGGTCGTTGTCCTGCTGGAAGGTGAACCTCCGCCCCAGTCTCAAGTCTTTTGCAGACTCTAAAGCCCCGTACACACGACCGGACTTTTCAACATCCAAAGTCTGACGGAATGATTCCGGCAGACTATTCGATCGTGTGTGGGCTGCAACGGACTTTTGATTCGCAAAAGTCTGACAGACTTTAGAAATGGAACATGCTTCAAATTTTTCCGCAAGAACTCTGCCGGACCCAGTTCCTACCGGGAAATTCACTCGTGTGTATGCTATTCCGACGGACTAAAACCGACGCTAGTGCAGCTATTGGCTACTGGCTATGAACTTCCTTATTCTAGTCCAGTCATACGTCATCACGTTCGAATCCGTCGGACTTTGGTGTGATTGTGTGTGGCCAAGTCCGTTCATTCGGAAAGTCCTTCAGAACTCTGTCAGAACTCCGTCAGAACTCGGTCGAAAGTCTGCCGGACTTAAGTCCTGTCGTGTGTACGTGGCATAACAGATTTTCTTCTAAGATTATAATTCAATAAATGGAGTGGCGCTAAATCTAAGTGTAATAATAAAATACAATCGTAGTGTAAAAATCAATAACATAAATATTCCTGCAATCAGAAAACAAGCATCACTTCTAAATAGTCACCAAACTGACATACTGATATAGTGCAAAAAGGGAACAATCAACAGAAAAAAATAAAGCTGAAAAAAAAAATTGTGTCCAGTGATTATCACTTTAAAAATAATGTGCCAATGTATAATTAAGATGTAATGACATTGTATTTTCCTTTTTTCTTTTTCTAATAAAAACGTTTCTGTTAAAAAAAAAAAAAAAGTGATGACAAAGTCCAGTGTAGAAACAGTGAACATCATATCAACCAGTTCATAAATAGAGTGCTGTGATCCAGTGATGTTTAAAAACAATTGTGCAGTCAGGTGCTTAGTCCAAAACAATCCACCACTGTGTGCAATGGCCGCTCACCTTAGATTAGAAGGTAATGCAGTTCAATATGATTACAGATCCTCATGGAGTGAATGTCACTCAGTGACAGATGGTGACAGATGGTGCTCGGCTCACACATGGAATAAAAATACAGATCCTTATCAGTGGCGGCTGGTGAAGTTTTAAGATGGGGGGGCGCTAGACCACGCCCACCCTTTTGACCCATCCCACTTCTCATAAGCCCCACCCATTATAGAATCCACCAACTCCGTCCCCTGTAGTACATCATATACAAGGCTCTACAGTATACACAGGGCCCTATACTTCATATACCAGGCTCTACGTTATAGACAGGGCTCTGTACATCATATACCAGGCTCTACATTATACACAGGGCCCTATACTTCATATACCAGGCTCTACATTATAGACAGGGCTCTGTACATCATATACCAGGCTCTACATTATAGACAGGGCTCTGTACATCATATACCAGGCTCTACATTATACACCAGGTTCTAATGACACATCAATATGTCTGACAGCCCAGCCACACTCCTCGTTCACCAGAGAAAAAAAAACAGGAAACACAAAAAAGGTGCTCGGGAAACAGCAATAGGCAGAGGTCACCGCACACAATGAAGTACAAGAAAGCCTAATAAAATAAAACAAATACAGTCATCACATTTAGTGACTGCAATAATGCAATATCTTACATGTTTTCCTTTGGTGGTGGGATCAGAGGGATGGTGATGATCAGAGACAGAAGGATGGAGGTGGGGTGGGGAGTTGGATCAGTGGTGGGTGGGATGGGATCAGGGACAGAGGGATGGATCAGGGACAGAGGGGTGGATCAGGGACAGAGGGGTGGATCAGGGACAGAGGGGTGGATCAGGGACAGAGAGATGGTGGGTGGGATGGACCAGGGACAGAGAGATGGTAGGTGTGATGGATCAGGGACAGAAGGACGGTGGGATGGATCAGGGACAGAGAGATGGTGGGTGGGATGGATCAGGGACAGAGAGATGGTGGGTGGGATGGATCAGGGACAGAGAGATGGTAGGTGGGATGGATCAGGGACAGAAGGACGGTGGGATGGATCAGGGACAGAGAGATGGTGGGTGGGATGGATCAGGGACAGAGGGATGGTGGGTGGGTGGGATGGATCAGGGATCAGGGACAGAGAGCTGGTGGGTGGGATGAATCAGGGACAGAGGGATGGTGGGTGGGATGGATCAGGGACAGAGAGATGGTGGTTGGGATGAATCAGGGACAGAGGGATGGGTGGGTGGGATGGATCAGGGACAGAGGGATGGTGGGTGGGATGGATCAGGGATCAGGGACAGAGAGATGGTGGTTGGGATGAATCAGGGACAGAGGGATGGTGGGTGGGATGGATCAGGGATCAGGGACAGAGAGCTGGTGGGTGGGATGAATCAGGGACAGAGGGATGGTGGGTGGGATGGATCAGGGATCAGGGACAGAGAGATGGTGGTTGGGATGAATCAGGGACAGAGGGATGGGTGGGTGGGATGGATCAGGGACAGAGGGATGGTGGGTGGGATGGATCAGGGATCAGGGACAGAGAGATGGTGGTTGGGATGAATCAGGGACAGAGGGATGGTGGGTGGGATGGATCAGGGATCAGGGACAGAGAGATGGTGGTTGGGATGAATCAGGGACAGAGGGATGGGTGGGTGGGGGGAGGCTTCATATGGGCTGTGTGTTTCACAAGAGCCTCCACTGCTCAGTTTCCCAGGTTTGTGAATGGTTTACTTTAATTACAAGAACTTTTGTCACTTACACAAGACAGATCACAAAATATGTCACGCATGCAGAATGTACTGCAAATACATCTAGTTTACTTAGTGGTAAAGCATATGCCATATACAGCTAGCTTGCTACAACATAGCATGCTCACGGTTTGAGAGCTTAACGGTAAGACGAACATCCAGTCTTCCTTGATCTGAGCTGTCACAGGCAGTTTGAAGAAAAAAAAAAAAAAAAGAAAAATTGCCATGGCACTTCAGAGAGGAGGAGAATTCTAACAAGAAGATTTGTTACTTAAAAGGCATCTGCTGATCGTCAGTGCTGCCCGTGTAAAGCCTCCCCCTCCATCCATCCTGTAGCTCTGCCCCCCTCCTGTGGATTTCCAGCAATTCTAACCTTGTTGTTTCATAGTGCAGCAGGCCAGCAGCAGTTCACATTCCTCTGCTCCTCCGCTCGGCGCGCTGATCCGACAGGGGAAGACCGGAAGTGACGGCTAACTAGTCTGTCACTCAAACCCATAGCATTGTAAACCTATGGGCGCCGGGCGGATGCAGATCGGCATTTGTACTAGCGCCACAAGGCGGGTTAAAACCCCGCAAATGAAGCGCCGCGTCTGCAATCTTGTGATTGCGTTGACGTGGCGTCTTCACATAGTGCACTGTGTCCAGCGCTGCACTGTATCCGGCGCTCGTACACAGTGCACTTAAGGACTTTTTTTCATTTTTTTTTTTTTAAAGGGCCATTTCCAAAAAAAATAAATATTTTTTTTTTCATTTTTTTTTTTTCTTTTGTGACTGCCTGGAGGGGGGGCGGCGCCCGGGCGCCCCCTATGGACGGGCCGCCACTGATCCTTATGATGTAGTATAGGGATGGACCAAAAGGACCCCTGTTTGATTCGCACCTGTGAAAGTTCGGACTGAATAATGAACCCCATTAACGTCAATGGGACCCGAACATTAAAAAAAAAAAATGCCCATTTTGAAGGCTTATATGCAAGTAATTGGGTATACAATGGTTATAGGGGTCCGGGCCCTGCCCTGGGGGACATGTATCAATAAAAAAAAAAAGTTTGTGAACAGCGTCTTTTTAAATGAGCAGTGATTTTTTTTGATTTTTTGAGTGAAAGCATAAAAATGAAAAATTCCTTCCAATATAGTGCCTGGGGGTTCCCCTTAGTCTACCTGTAAAGTGGCAGATCTGTAAAATGTCTAGAATCTGCTGCAGCAATAATTGCATTTCTAAAGCCAAAATAAAGCTGCCTTCATTTTGCTCAGTTGGGGAGCCAGTGTGTATGATGAGGCCACAATGTAATGCACTGGGAACAAGATTAGAGATTTTTACTTTCTGGTGTCACTTTGACTTTGTATAAACTGTACTGTGTAAAGTAATGGGTGTGTAAAAATTGGTCTTTGGGTGTCCGTGGTGCCTTCCCACCATAACCCTATAGAGGTAATCTTGATGAAAGCAAGAATTGGCCTTGCTGTAAAAAATTGCAATGATATGCACTTGTCAAAGAGGTGCAGAAAAATTGGTCTTTGGGTGTCGCTGGCGCCTTCTCCCTGTAACCCTATAGAGGTGATCTTGATGAAGGCAAGAGTGATTTAACACCCTCAAAGCTAGGCAGCCTTGAAGTCCTGCAGAAATTCCACATACCAAAAAGACTTATGTATACATTTATGAAGCAGTGATCAGTGGAGATCCAGAGGATCACCGCTGATCACAGCTCATAAACAGTTTATAAACCAGAGATAATCAGGGGAGAAGTGTTTGAACTTGTTCTCCCGCCGATTATCTCCACACACTGAGAATCCTCATTGAATGACACAGTAACGGTCACTTTATGAAGCTGGGATCTCAGCGCTTCACTGGTGATCTGTGTCAGAATTCACACTCCCCGATTCACCAGCTCAGAGGTGGAGAACCAGGGAGTGAAGAGAGAATCTGGGGGGATCTGAGGAGGAAAGAGGAAGATGATTAACTTCCTTATGCCTCGTTCAGACCCCCCAACACTGTAACCATGTCCCCCTGTCATATTTATGTGTATACATATATATACATATATATATATATATATAATGTGTATATGTATATATATATATAATGTGTGTATATACATGTATGTATAATGTCTGTGTGTGTATACATGTATATATTATGTAGGGGGACTCTTTATTTCACTAACATTAATCACACCGTGTGTCAGTGTATTGAGCTGTGATAATTTATCACTGCTTAATAAATTGACATCTCTGTGTATCTGTGAATTTCTAATACTGTAATCTCGTAAAGTCTCATGAGATTCCAGTATTAGGGGGCCGTTCTCCAGTGTTAGAAGCGTTTGTAGATCGCTTCACTCCTCCAAGGGTGAAGCGATCTACTCCGCTTCATAAAGTGGCACACAGAGGAGAAAGATCTCCTCTGTGAATGCCGGAGAATGAAGCAGTGAATAGATTTCACTGCTTCATAAAAGGACACCTATGTCAGTGACATGGACATCAGGGGCTTCATAGCTGGTAATCCAGGACTGATTCATTTTTATAAAATTCAAACGATCCATGGAGTCTGTGGACAGACGTGTTCTATGATCAGTAACAAAGCCTCCTGCAGCACTGAATGTCTGTTCTGAAAGCACGCTGGATGCAGGGCAGCCCAACAACTCAATAGCATACTGGGCAAGTTCTGGCCATTGGTCTATTCTCAGGACCCAGTAAGTCAATCAATAAAATCCTCTTTAACGTGTAATCAAGAGATTTTATCTTATGCACTCTCTGTGAGGACGGGATGAGTTCGGAGACCTCCCCCTTATAATGGTGGTCAAGGAGGGTTGCCAGCCAGTAATTATCCTTCTCCTTTATGCCACGTATTCTTGGGTCCTTTCGCAGGCTTTGAAGCATGAGGTTGTGCATGCGCCTCAAATTTGCTGAGGCTTGAAAAGCAGACTCCTCTGGGTCACTCAGGATGACAGCATCTGGAACTTCCTCCTTCCAGCCACATACTACTCCCAAGGGTCCTGGGGTTGGCAAGCCATCGCTTACAGATTGATGCATGTCTTCCTCTTCTTCAAAACCTATGAAAGTGCCAGAATTCACCTCATCCTCCTCCCCTCTCTCCTCCTGTGTGCCACGCAGAGTCTGCTCCAAGCACTGTCACAGCTCACCATCTTTGTGGCCTCCTCAAATGGTTACAATACAGTGCATGCATCCTTATTGATCAGCCATTGGTGTGGGGAAAAAAAGTAGAGGTGGCCTGAGCCTGTCGTCATGCCGTTTTTGCACAGGTACTCGTTAATGGCCCTCTGCTGCATGTATACCCGCTGCAGCATTGACAAAGTTGAGTTCCACCTGGTGGGCATGTCACAATTCAGGCGGTTTATGGGCAGGTGGAATTCCCGCTGAATTTCAGCCAGCCTAGCACTGGCTGTGTATGACCACCTGAAATGGCTACAGACTCTTCTGGCCAACTTTAGCACATCTTGCAACCCTGGGGACGTATTTAGGAAACACTGCACCACCAAATTGAGGACATGTGCCAGACATGGCACATGTGTCAACTTTCCCTGTCTAAGGGCGGACAGGAGGTTTGAGCCATTATCGCACACTACCATTCCTAGCTCCAGCTGGCGTGGTGTGAACCACTTCTGGACCTGTCCCTGGAGAGCTGAAAGAATCTCTGCTCTGGTGTGGTTCCTGTCCCCTAAACAAACCAGCTGAATCACTGCATAGCACCTTTTAGCCTGACTCTGGGAATAGCCCTTGGAATGCTTAGGGGGCACCTGATGTTCATAGGACAATTCTGCAGAGGTGGACATGGCAGTGGTGGAGGAGGCGGGGGTAGAGCTTACAGGTCTGGCATCATCACCACCGGCTGTATGGAGACATGGGGGCACAACAAGCTACAGCACAAGCCCTGTCCTGCATCCTTTCGAGTTGCAAGCAGCGTTACCCAGTGTGCTGTGAACGAAATATATCATCCCTGCCCATGATTGCTGGACCATGTGTCAGTAGTAAGGTGGATTTTATGGCTGACTGCCTTGCCCAAAGATGCCAGAACATTCCCTTCCACGTGATGGTAGAGAGATGAATGTGGAAAGTAGTAGCGCCTGGGAACCTGCCATTGTGGTACAGCACATTGTGCAAATTCACGGAAGGGAGCAGAATCCACCAGGATGAAAGACAGAAGTTGGAGAGCCAACAGCTTTGACAAGCTTGCATTTAGACGCTGGGCATGTGGGTGGCAGGGACTGTATTTTTTTTCTGCTGCAGCAGATGGGGCAGAGAAATTTGCCGGCTACAGTCTATAGCTGGTAGGGTGCTGCTGGCAGATGTGCTGCTAGGACCTGGGACACCCTGTGCTATACCATCATCCCTGTAAGTGGAGGCTGCTGAGAGGTAATGACTCAGTATAGCAGGGGCAGACTGAAGTGGGTAAGGATGCGGAGGAGGAAGGACAGATTTGTGCCCCTTTTGTGTGTTTTTTTTAGGTGCTCTTGCCAACAGGCTGAGTGGTTGGACGTTAAATGCCTTGTTAAACATGTGGTACCTAAACTTCTGGTGTTTTTGCCACGTTTGATGTGCCTGAGACACAGTTTGCAGATAGCAACAGTGCAATCTGATGCAAAATGTGCTGAAAAAGTCCCAGACAGCTGAGCTTTGGGGAGTGGGCCAGGAGATAACAGCTGCAGAATGTGATGGAATAGGGTGGCTGCTCTCTACTCTTTCTTGATGTCGGCCTCCATGGGGTTGTGACCCCTTACCTTCATTTTCCTCCTCTGCTCTATCTGGCACCCAAATCGCATCAGTGACCTCATCATCATCTCCATCTCCTCCATGATCATCATTACCACTAGAGACAACTTGGCAATACGCTGTGGCTGAGGTAATACAAATGCCAATTTGTCTACCAGTTCTGGCAGTAACGCACACAGAAGTAAATGGCGTTAAACTTGCAGTAACGCGCAAAACTATATGGCGTTAAATTGGCAGTAGCGCACACAGAACTATATGGCGTTAAACTGATAGTAATGCACACAAAACTATATGGTGTTAAACTGGCAGTAACGCACACAAAACTATATGGTGTTAAACTGGCAGTAACGCACACAGAAGTAAATGGCGTTAAGCTGACAGTAACGCAATTAAATAGACAGTGTTCAACCGTCACTACACTGATGCTATCTGAACTGTCCGTACTCTAGCTATACACTAATGTCAAGATTACTGGCATGGTCTCACTACACTACAGTGAAACTGTTTGAACTCCCTACTCTAGCTGCACACTATGCAAAGCTGAATGATGGTCCTCCTCACTACACTCACACTATCCCTAGACTGACACTAAACTAATATTCTACACTGACAATTGAAGCAAAATAGCACAGTATAGCACACTAAATAATAGCACTCAACCGAGCCCTGTTCTGTCTCTCTCCACGCCGAAATCACACTGAAAATGGCTGCCATTGAAAGAATACTTTTATACTGTAGGGCGGTAATGAGCCATGATTGGATAAAGTCATGATGACAGTGTCCAATCATGACTCTGACAGTGCTCTGTGTCCTGATTGGCAGAAGCTTTCACTGCTTCAGCCAATCAGGGCTTGCAATGCAGTGTTTGGCGCTGCAATGCATTGTGGTTGGTTCGGGGGGCCGAACAAATGGCCCCTTTGTTCAGCTGTTTGCCAAACTTATGCTTGGGCCAAACTGTTCACTCATCCCTAGTGTAGTATAAAATACAGTTTTATTAAAACAAAGTAGTAACTTACTTGCCCCCTTCCCCTTATGACAGTCTCAAAGTAGCAACTTACACTTAAAACACCGCTAATGCATCCAGCAGAATATAAAGGGGTCATAGAGTCTCACAGCATTCGCAGATCCAAACTTATGGTCTTGGCCATGACCAGAAGTGAGGTCACCCGACTCCTCCAGGCGCATTGCATCACTGACATGACTTTCTCAAGGGCTTTCTGAGGGGCTGTATTGAGCACCCCTGAGTCAATACTTTGTAGAACCACCTTTTGCTGCAAGTCTTTTTGGGGATGTCTCTACCAGCTTTGCACATCTAGTGAGTTAATTTTTTGCCCATTCTTCTTTGCAACATAGCTCAAGCTCTGTCAGATTGGATGGAGAGCATCTGTGAACAGCAATCTTCAAGTCTTGCCACAGATTTTCAATTAAATTTAGGACTGGACTTTGACTGGACCATTCTAACACATGAATATATTTTGATCTAAAGTATTCCATTGTAGCTCTGGCTGTCTGTTTAGGGTAATTTTCCTGCTGGAAGGTGAATCTCTGCCCTAGTCTCTAGTCTTTTACAGGCTCTGACAGGTTGTCTTATAATATTGCCCTGTATTTGGCCCCATCAATCTTTACATCAACTCTGACCAGCTTCTGTCCCTGCAGAAGGAAAGCATTCCTACAGCATGATGCTGCCACCACCATGTTTCACGGTGGGGGTGGCGTATTCAGGGTGATGTGCAGTGTTTTCCAAAATCAATGGGGCAGCACTGCGATACCGCTGGCAAAACGCTGCTCCAGCAGCATTTTGCGGGCAGATTTAACCCCTTTTCGGCCGCTAGCGGGGAATAAAACAACGGTAAAGCGGCGCTAAAAATAGCGACGATTTACCGCTGACGCCGGTGGAGGCACAATGTGAAAGGGGTCTAAGATTCTCTAACCAACCTCTGAGGGCTTTACACAACAGCTGTATTATATACTGAGATTAAATTACACACAGGTGGACTCTACTTACTAAGTAGGTGACTTCTGAGGCAATTGGTTCTACTTTCTTTTAATTAGGGGTATTAGAGTAATACTGAATGCAAATGCACGCCACACTTTTCAGATATTTATTTGTAAAAAATGATGAAAAACTTTTATCATTTTTCTTCCTCTTCACAATTATTTGCCACTTTGTGTTGGTCTAGCACATAAAATCCCAATAAAATACATTTACAGCGGGGATCAACTGAGCAATCCCCTGCCGAGCTAGCAGAGTCCGTTGAATGGATCTGCTCCGTGTGAACCCAGCCTTATACTACGCATGATCATAATAATACATGTAATCCTTTCTGGACAATATAAATACAGTACATTGCTATAGCCATTAGATGCTGCCTGCTCACAACATATCATAGTGAATTGAGTGTCTAGCTTCAGCACCAAAATTTCACATATTAATAACACAATGATTACACAAACCTGTAGGTAATCACGATTGAGATCTGGAAAATATAGTTTCAGCATTGTGACTCGATATGTATAGGGCAGAGATGTATTTGATAAAGATCAAGGCAGCAGCTAACATGTATCCTCTCATTACCATATCTGGCCACAAGGGTGCGCATCAGAATCATTATTAGGATACTTCTGTACTTGTGTAGACTAAACTGCAGGAGGTCTTCAATATCATTTTTAACAGGGCTGCAGTCATCCAGTCAGCTTCAGATTAGAATGAGTTACAAAGGCAAATATACCGTACATTGGTTGAATTTTTCATATTTTGTTGTCTTATCTGAAAATATTATTGTGTTTTGTAAAAAGTTTGGAGTTTAAATCAAAACTGCACTGTATCAAAGCACCACAATCAAAAAATGCTATTCAATTATTGTTTTAATATTCAAATCAAACTCCCTCATCTTTCCATGTCTGCAGGCTTTATTTTTCTGAGAAATCACTTTGAAAAACATCCCCTAGCATTTCTAGGTGAGTAATGGCAGATGATTCATCTAGTATTTACTTCCTGGAATCCATTTTTCTTTAGCTCAGGCATGCAGGCAGGAGAGTGTGCCTATCCGAGGAAGTATATGTAAACTGAGTGGCACTTTACTAAAGCTAGATTCATTTCATGCTGCAGACTTGATTCATGGTATGATTACAATAATGCTATCAGAGGGCTAGCAGAGTGATGCCATTCTTTCAGATTAGTACAGTGCTACTAGGTACCATAGTGATATCATGTCAGCTGAGTGATGCCATGTCACAAGAGCTGAGTTACCATACTGATTTCAAGATACCAGAACAATGTCATACTACATATACTGTGATGGCAGACTTCTAGTGTGAATCCAGGCTGTAACAATAGTGCCTGATATAGTAAAAGCAATAGTGGTGCTTCTAGATCAACATAAATAGAATCCTGCTATTTGACAAGGTGTAGCAAAATATATTGTTATATGCATTTAACTAAGATCTGCAACATCTTTCTAAGTACTTAGATGTCTGCAGTTAGGATTTGCTACCAAAGTGATGTTTCATAGGTATAATGTTGCAGTGTAGTCACTTTCTTCAGGATCACTTAAGTATTTTACTGTTTGAAGGACAGCTGGTTGCATGAGTATTTGTGTGTGATAACAGTATATAAGTTCCATGATAACAGTATAGGTCAGTGATAACTGAATGTACAGTTGCAACTTTATCATATGCAGACATCACTGCCTTAAATGAGTGTGCACTCAATGAGTTAGTGCAAGGCGGAAAGGGGTATAGGCATTGGGAGAATAAAGAGGGAAGGGGGTTTAGGTACAGGAAGCATAGGTTTGAACACATTAGGTGCCAAGAGAGTTGAAGTGGTTGTAATGGCTCAAGGTTTTTTACCTGCATGCATTCTATGCATGCAGGTAAAAAAGTGTGGGGCTGCTTAGGAGCTTTGCCTCGTATCAAGTGGGTGAAGCTACGCCAATGGGTGGGTTCCCCTGACATCCCCTCCTTCTTTTTCATCTCTGATGTGAAATATGTAAAAAAGAAGAAACCATATAAGTAATCGCAGTACCAGTTTTATACAGTAATAATCATAAAATAATAATATAAAATGTAGCCAAATATAACTCTAAATAAACATATCAAACTTATCTAATGTGCAATAAAACATAAATCATGAACTTTGTGCAACCAACAAAGTGCGTACACACATGTAAAATAAAAATAAAGTGCCAAAGTGCAATTAAACTAAATCCATAATCATGTAACATAAAAATTCAAAAATATATGAATTCAGGACAGTCCACAAATTCTTCAGAATGCTCTTTATCTCCCATAAAAATTAGAATGCATATGGATTTAATTTAAAAAATGGAGCCCAAGACAGTCACCAATGGTGAACCGCACTAAGACCCTAGCAGCGATTTATTATTTTTAAAACTTAAACGTCACTCTTTAAGTTTAAATTTCAAATGTAATACAGAATATCAAACTGCACCCAGTAAGAAACCTTATAATATATATAATCAATTTCAAACTGAACACGTAAATAATATCACATATGCCAGAAACAAAAAAAGTCCATTATTGTTTCAATAGTAGTTCATATTCAGCACAAATCCTGTTAATATAAAGTGCTGTAAATAAAAAAGTGTCAAATATTGCTATCCGATCGTTCATATTCACAGTAGTCCACCACCACACCTCCTGTGCAAATCCCTATAGGTTATGCACTTACCAGAAAAACCTGGTTTAAAAGCACATCTCATATCAACGGAAGACTGATCGTATCATTAGCTCTCGCGTATAACGGGGCATCGGATATATCTCATCGACTGTATTTGTGTTTATTGCACTTTTGGCCTTTAGATAGATTTGAATATATGTTCATTCAGGTATATACTTGATTACATTGTATGATCGCTACAGTCACTCTTCTGGCTCAAAAAAAAGACTGGGGTTGCCCTTTTAGGATACACTGAGCAATACACTAAGGATACTTGTTACAGTCTCCCTACTTCTCACACCAGTGCATCCAGCATTTGAACAACACCAGAACACCTCTAGAAATATTCTAGGCCAGGCCAGCACTAGATTTGATATGCTAGAGATATCAGCAGCAACAGTTAGGCCGCGTACACACGCGGGGACTGTTCGGCCAACTTTGTCCGCTGAACAGTGTTTCGGCGGACAGTCCGCCCGTGTGTGGGCTTTCAGCGGACAGTTTCAGCGAACAGTCCGCTGAACAAGGTTTTTCGGAATTTCCGAAAAACTGTCCGCTGAAACTTTGTTTCAGCGAACAGTTCCCTCGTGTGTAGGCTTGTTCGACAAACTAAGTTCCGCGCATGCTCAGAAAGGATTTACACGCCGAAAGTTATAATGCAGTGTATAGGACGTCGTATTTTTCGTCCCGTCGTACGTGCCGTTCACGTCATCGCGCACGGTTTCAGCAAACTGTTCGTTCGTCGTGTGTGGCCATGTCCGTCCATGCTAATTTTGATTTGATTTGATTTGATTTAACTGTTTGCCGAAACTGTTTGACGGACAAAGTTGGGCGAACAGTCCCCGCGTGTGTACGCGGCCTCACTAGGACCCTCCATTCAGGTTTGTACTCACAATGTTCCTAGATACTTGGATGCCTCCCTCCAATATCAAACAATTTCTCCATGAGTCTCCCAGACCGAATCCCCGGTCAGATCCCTCACTTAGCTTTAGAGAGTTTTTAGCATAACAGGCCTCCCACCTCTGCTACAGCTGGGACCTTGATAAGAGCAAGTAGAAATTTCAGCTGGGTTGCAGAGAAGGGCAGCGCCCCTTCAGACTGGGAACTTCTCCTTCTGGACAAGAACAGGACTGCCTCAAGCCCTGGACTATTTATGCACTCTGAAGCTACCTACTGGGCACCCTCCCCCAGGGATTGGCTGAGACCAAATAAATATTTAGACTGCTAGAGCAGAATGGAGCAAATTGGAGAAAGTGCATTGTCAGCCCCTGTACACACGGTCGGAGATTCTGCCAACCAAATCCGTCGGATTTTGCCCGTCGGATTTAGTCCGACGGATTGTGTCCGAAACTGTTGCATACACACGGTCGGGCCAAGTTGGCGAAAAATCCGATCTTTCACAACGTGATGACGTAATTTCGTTACGATGGGACTACATTCAGGCTAGTAGCCAATAGCTTTGATGTAGGAATTTGATCTGAGCATGCGTGGCACTTGGTCCAATGAAAATGCTCTACACATGATCGGATTAGGTCCGTCCGGCCAAGTTGGTCGGGAAATCTTTCCAACATGTTGGAAAATTGGGTCGGACGGAGATTCGGACGGAATCAGTCCGATGCATACCACACACAGTCGGATTATCTGACGACACGGTCCGATAAGACTCATTCCGACAGATTCTCCGACCGTGTGTACAAGGGCTCACAGTATCTGTACACTTTGAAGACAAAGCTTAGGTATTCATTTTATTGCATAGACATTAATTGCATAGAGAAAGCTTTGTATTTTTTTCAATAAATACAAGGCATTGCCTGATTGGGCAAGGTGTAGATAGTGATGTCACTGCCCTGCCTTCAAACCTTATCCAATCAGAAACACACCACTGGGTAACATATTGCTTATATGATTTTAGTGGGGCCCCTAAAAAACTTGTAACACTGGGCAATTACAATCTGACTTCTCTATATGATAGAGGTTTGTGTGAATCACAATACTGGCAGAACAGGATTAAACATCATTTGGCAAATCAAATAGCTCATGTATATGCTCTTTAGTGGTTTGAAGTGTCAGTGAAAATGCTGAAAATCAAAGCGATTAATTGAAAGCAGTAATTGTTTTGTCTTTTACTATGCAAAAAATAAAGTGCTCTTCGGTAACCCTAGCCCCCTTTTATACATGTACGCTGCAATGGTTCATATGGTAGTGAATTCTAGATTGTTATGCTTGTATTTGCCTCTCTTTCTACATTCTAATGGTGTATACAAACCTGCAATACAGTACATGCTATATGGAACTCTCAAACAGTTATCCCCTGCTTAGGATGCCATTAGGGCTGTTATCTATTAACTCAGATGTAACTTGAAATGGATTGCTAATGGTTGTGTAACTCAGAACTAATGCCAATAAATGATATGTATATATGTCATTTAGTGACATGTAATTTGAAATCATCATTCATTTATATATGACTCTAGATGTAGGCCACTCAGTGTGTAGTAACCACTGCATAAATGTACCAGATGAACGTAGGAAGGATCTAAATCTGAATTAATGTCACTGACACTTTTAATTTTGACACAGCAGTGTTGTTTCTTGTGATGTGCATCATATGGGTATATAATTGCTTTATCTACAATATGTATACGTACCAGGATTCTGTCTGTTGTTATGTAAAGTAACTAGTGGTATTTACGCTGCCCTTAATTGTTATTAAAATTATAATTGACTTTAAAGTGTTACTAAACCCACAACAGTAAAATCAGTCTGTATATGCAGTAAAGTATGCTTGTTATACTCACTGTGTAACCTAAGGGGTTAATCCTCTGCATTGTGTAAAAAGGCTGTTTGATCCTGTCTTCTCTGATTCTCCCGTTCTTTTAGTGCCGCCAATTCCTCTGCTGTTAGAACAGAGCCCTAGGGTGCACTCTGCTCATGCTCAGTTTGGTGTGTATTGCTATAATGTTTTGTTTTTCTTTTGGAAGGGTGCATGTAATCAGCACTGTCCAGACAGAAAGTCAGGGGTCATGCAGCCTCATAGGACAATCAGAGAAGAATGAAAAGTCTTCCTGCAAGCTTTAACCAGTGCTCAGCCAGACACTGATAGAAGTCACAAGACTGCTATATACTGCTGAGTAGAAAAGGTATTTAGCAGTTTATATTTAGTAAACCAATTGCATTTTCATTTTCTGTGTACTGTGGGAGACCAGATATAGTGAATGAAGGGTCCTGGGTTTAGTAACACTTTAAGGTGAAGTATTTTTTACATTACTTTTTCAAAGTTCAGGTGTATCCTTAAATTATATCTGTGGTCAACATTTAAAATCTTATATTCATGTTCACATTGTATTTCAATGATTTCTATCCTATTCCTATTAATCTGAACAATCTTGAAGTTTATAAACTTACTTTGGGAAGTTCTCCACAAATTTACTTCTTTGAACTCTGTGACACATATAGCACCCTGTAGCTTAGGCAGGGAGCTCCTCACACATTTACTTGGAGTAGTTATCCTGGATGATTGATAGAGATCTATTGATTTCTCCAAGTTTGGCCTTGTTGTACTTTTCTCTTCTATCACTAGGCGGTCGGGTACTTGGTGGTACTAGATATGAGAAAGGCAACACAAGGTCAGGTTATGGCTATATGGGGTATCTTAGCCAAAGCGCAGGGGTTTTCTTGAATCCCTTGGCCTGCTGGGAGAACCTATATATTTGGCTGGAGTCTGGTCTGTCTGGCTGGATGTATGTCGTATGCCCCAGGCTGCTAGGCCGGAGATTGGTCCTTTCCCAGGGGCATCTGGCTGTGAGGCTGTGCGAAGGCCTATCCAGAAGTAAGAGGGCAGCGCAGGGTTGGGATTGCGGCTTGCAATTCAACCAAAAATGACGGTTCCGCCAGCCGGAGAACCTGTCCTGGTCTGAGGTAGAAGGGGAGCTGTTGCCACTAAGGGACCAACCACTTTTACCAGGGACCACAGTGAGTAACTTAAGCAAGTACCGGAGCAGTACTCTCATCGAACGGGCACGGTGGAGAATTGGGAATCTTCAGGCGGTGATCAAGTCAGGGACCCAACCAGCGGAGGTGGCGCTTTCAGAGCAACCTTGTGTTACCCAGCCGTTCAGCAGGGGGGAAGCTCAAGGAGTATCTAGAGTGCTAAGCTAGGGACGCATCAGGGAAGCGTGGGTGACGCTTGAGGGAGATACCACCAGAAAGATTGGAGGAGCTCAAGGGATTCAGAGACAGTGAAACAGTGGGACTAGTGAGTGACTGGGATCTCAGTGTTGAAGAACTATAATGCCCCGTACACACGAGCGGACTTAAATCCGAAGGACTTTCCGCCGGAGTTCCGCCGGAGTTCCGACAGAGTTCCGTGGAAACGGACTTGCCTACACACGATCCCACTAAAGTCCGCCAGTCTGGTACGCGGTGACGTACACCAGGTCCGACGAGACTATAAAACGGAAGTTCAATACCAAGTGCGCCACCCTTTGGGCTCCTTCTGCTAATTTCGTGTTTATCTCGTGTTAGTAGAAGTTTGGTGAGAGACGATTCGCGGTTTTCAGACTCGTATTTTTCAGAACGTTTTTCACTGCTTTTCAGTTTGTGCTTGTGAGGTTTGTATCTGTTTTTTAGTGCGTGTAGTCAGTTCGTGTCTGTATTTTGCAGTGCGATCTAACTGCGCTCGCTGACTTTCAGCTCGCTCTTCACAGGCCTTGCTGTTCTTCAGTGACGTCTGTTAAGTTCGTTCTGACAATCCGACCGTTTTGAAGCCATGTTGCGTGTACGTACTCGTCGTCGAGTTCGTGCTTTGCTTGCGCTTGGTGTTGTAGTTCATTCTGCAACCCAAGAACAGTCCGTGGACGGGGTGTTGAGGAGTTCATGGACGAAGAATTGGTTGCTCCAGCGTGACCAGTTCTCGCACATGCCTTTGCTTCGTGAGATCCGGGAGAATAATCCTGATGATTTCAGGAATTATCTCCGGATGACGGACCCCGTTTTTCACCGTCTGCTGGCTTTGCTGACCCCTTATATCAGCAGGCAGGATACCTGCATGCGGCAAGCCATCACTCCGGAGCAGAGGCTCGTCGCCACGTTGCGCTACTTGGCGACAGGGAGAAGCCTTCAGGACCTCAAGTTCTCGACAGGCATCTCCCCCCAGGCTCTGGGGATCATTATTCCAGAGACCTGTTCTGCCATTATACAGGTCCTGCAGGAGGACTATATTAAGGTAAGATTTAGCATTTAACATCACATTTTATTGTCTTTAATGTTTGCTAATGCCTTGTATTTCTTTCCTCAATCTCTAATTACCATGATTGCAATATGCTGTGAATGTCCCCTTTGTCCTCATGCATGCTGCAATCTTTTAATGCTCCTTTTTTGTCTTTCATGCATATTTGCCTTCATTAAACCTCACCAACATGCTATGGTAGGCCCATATCCACCTAGTCTAGTCACTTAAAATGTCTTTTGTCAGCTCCATTCTATTGCTTTATCCTAAAACCAAACATTTTAAAGATTATTCCAAATGGTCTGTGTCCCCTTAACTGAATCCCCCCCCCCCCTTAATAGTATCCCAAATGGTCTGTGTGTCCTTTAACTGGATCCCCCCCCCCCCCACACTTAATATAATTCCAACGAGTCTGTGTGTCCTTAAATTAATGTTGAATTATATATTGTATTTTTAACACACTTCAACCCTGGAATGATTTTCCCCCCTTCCTGACCTTCATCACTTTTTTGGGTGATTTGGCAGTGCGTTGTTTGAATTGACAATTGTGCGTCCTTGTAACATGGCTCCTCCTAGTAAATTATCTTCATTTTATTAGCACAAAGAGATTTTGTATTTGGCTGTCTTTGATCACCTCTGCTTTTTTATTTTTGGTGATTAACCACCAACAAACCCAAAATGCATTTTTCAAAATATGCATTTTTTTCTCACTTTTCGCTCTAAAGAAAGATAGGCACAAAAATATATCACCATGATTTTTTTGGACATCATTTGATGCTGATACGTATTCTTTTAGTAAACAAATGTGTTAAAATGAATCACAATAAGCGTTTATTGATTGTTTTGGGCAAAAGTTCTATCGTTTCGGAAATATGGTCTATTTTGCTGGCATTTGTAAAATCTTGCCATTTTTGAAAATAGTAATGGCGTTGCTAACCGTTTATTTTGGTTTTTTTTTCTGGTGACTGCCACATTATGGCGGACACATTGGCCAATTTCCATACATTTTTGTGACCATTGTCATTAATACAGTGATCAATGCTGTAAAAAATTGTAGTGATTACTGTAAAAATGTCACATGCAGTGAAGGTGTTTTATTAAGCACAAGGGGGCCAAGGAATGGTTTAAAGTGTGTTCTGGGTGAGTGTTTATTAACTGTCTGGGGGATGGGCTAGCAGTGACATGACCCTGATCACTGCTCCCAATGACAGGGAGCAGACGATCGGTGTCCTGTGACTAGGCAGAAGCGTGAAATAAAGTTTGTGTTGTAATGTACAATGTTTAATGTGCAAAAGTACTTATTTTGGTTTTTTCTGCTTTGCCTCCCCAGTTTCCTTCATCGCCACAGGAATGGCAGACTGTGGCATCCCATTTTGCCACCCGTTGGGACTTTCCGAACTGCGGTGGTGCGATAGATGGGAAGCACGTCCACATTGTGCCACCACCCCATTCGGGGTCATACTTTTATAATTACAAGGGGTTTCACAGTATTGTGTTAATGGCGGTGGTGTCGGCACAGTATGAATTTCTGTATGTGGACGTGGGGAAGAATGGCCGGATGTCGGATGGAGGAGTCTTCGCCCAGACGGAGTTCTACCGCCGTCTACAGACAGGTGGCCTGGGATTGCCACCTGATTCGGAGAATGTGGAGGAACTACCCTTCGTGTTCATCGCTGATGAGGCTTTTGCTCTGGACGACCACATCATGAGGCCATTCCCCCAAAGAACCCTCACCCCGGAGAGGAGGGTTTTCAACTACCGGCTGGCCAGAGCGAGAAGAGTTGTGGAAAATGCATTTGGAATAATGGCCAGCCGGTTCCGTGTTTTTCTGACTGCTATAAACCTAGCCGAATACAAACTGAACCATGTCGTACTTACGTGCTGCATTTTGCACAATTTTTTACATAAAAACTCAACAAATTATTTATCCACAATAATGCCTGAGGCTGGACTTGGTCCGGAATCGCTGACAGGCCTGGATACTGGCCGTACTGGCTTGGCCCCCCAAAGTGCCCGTGAAGTTCGGCAAAGATATGTCACTTATTTTAACGGTAGGGGGGCCATTGCAATGCCACAGATTATTTAATTTTTAAAAAGAGTAAAATAATAAAAGAACCTCAAATCTGAAATGTGTTTTCTTGCTTGCTTTTGGTTTGTGCTGTCTCCTATGTTATCCTAGTGCACTTGTAGTGCCAAGTGTATTTTCATTAATTCAATAAGGCCCATTGTCACTGGATACACAAAATCACTTTTCCCAAACTGGTATTGAGCATTGAAAGAATACGCCACAAATTCTTGATTCTTCAAAATTTTAATTTGGCCACATTCACATGTGCCATTGAATATTTATTGATATAATTTTTTTTTGGTTAATTTAACTTTCTTTGCCAAACATTTTTTAGTTTCCTTTTTTTTATAATTTGTAAAAACATTTTTTTTTTTGGTGTTTTTTTTCTTTTTCTTAAAAAAATATGAAAAATGTAACAACAATCAGCCACAATCGTAAAAATTTTGGAAGTAACAATCTTTGAACTAAAACAAGGGAAATGAAGAACATGATCGATATTATGGAGAAACGGATTATATTCTCCCCAAAATATCGATCATGTTCTTCATTTCCAGCTGCATATTGTCAATCTGAGTCTTCATGAGATCCAGGCTAGTTCGCATGTCATCTAGTTCCCCATTCCAGCCCATTATCTGGCCAATCAGCCTATGTGCGCTGTCACTGGAAAATGGGGCCCTTTCCACAACCAGAACATCACCTACAATAGATGGTAAAAATTGGGTCAAAAATTATGCAGTCATACATGGATTTCAACAAGCTGGGGTGTCAGACACTCACCTGGTGGGGTGCCCATCTCCCCTACTTCCTCCACCTCTCCTTCCTCAACCTCTCCTTCCTCGACATCCTCGGGGGGGGCACTGGTGCTTGGAAATTTGTCGCTTTCCACAACCAGAACATCACCTAAAATAGATGTAAAAACATGTGTTTTGAAATATGCAGGTATACATCGATTACCTGAAGCTGTGGTGTCAGACACTCACCTGGTGGGGTGCCCATCTCCTCTCCTTCCTCCACCTCTCCTTCCTCCACATGCACATCCACGGGGGGATGGGGCTAACCTCACATTCATGCTGGCAAGGGTGGCGGTCCCTGGGATCCTGCTTTGTGAGTCTTTTCTCCCCTATGAGAAATTAACAAACAAAAAGGTATACTTTAGCACACAGATATTTAAGGCCAGAACTAGGAAGATGAAACCTTGATTAGAAGTGTTGTACAATTGTCGGTTTATGAAGAGATGCAAAATGTGAAGACATGATAAATCAATTGACTTTGCCAAAAACTACAATAATTCGCTTTTTGTGCCAAGTTTCACACATGCCCAACCCCCCCCCCCAAAGTATACCAGGGAACCCCGTGTGGTTTACCCTAATAAATGTTCTCTGGTGTCCCACACTTTTGCTCATGAGTGCAGATGTGTTTTTACCCAGCTGCTGCCAAGTGTCCTCTCCTTCAATTCCACTGAATGTTCTTTTCTAGTCATTGTATTTTGAAACACAGCTAAACCACAATGTCCTAATCTTTTTTTGTGTCCTAAAAATTACACAGCCAAAAAATGCTGTTTAAAGCCTGTATCATAAATGAGGTTTGCCACGAACAATTTACGAGGGTTTGTTAAGAACGATACGATTCTTTTACTGTATCCCACATGAAAGCAGCAATTTTTTACATTGTACAAAGGTAAAGCATATGGATCTGTATGCAATAATCATAAAATAGGAACACACGACAAGTACTTACTTTTTTTCAGAACTTTCTTGATCCTTCTGTATTGATCCGGCTCCCTCAGTTTAAGGTCGGACCACCGTTTCCTCAATTGGTCTTTTGACCGTCGTACCCCAAAACGATTATGCAGGGTCTTAACTACTTTGGCCATGATTCTGTCCTTGCGCATGTTCGGATGGGTGTATGGTCCATGCTTGCCATCATAATCCTTACTTCGCAAGATTGCCACCATCTCCACCATCTCTTCAAATGCCATATTTGAGGCCTTAAATCTCCTCTTTCCGGATCGGGACGTTTGTGGCTCCGGGGATTCCTGACTACTGGAGTCGTTAAGATCAACCACCTGTTGTGTTTCCGCCATGTTTCTCCTACTGCGCACCGTAGAGAAAAGGGGGCGTGAAATATTCTTGGAAAAGAACGTCATGGGCGGGCAAAGCAGGCGTAGTTCTACGCGTACGCACTGGATCTTACGCCAAAATGCACATGTCGTACGTACGTTAAGTGCGCAGAAAGGGCGGGAAAACAAGAACTTGACTAAAAGAACGTCAGGGGCGGGCAACGCAGGCGTAGTTCTACGCGTACGCACTGGATCTTACGCCAAAATGCACATGTCGTACGTACGTTAAGTGCGCAGAAAGGGCGGGAAAACAAGAACTTGACTAAAAGAACGTCAGGGGCGGGCAACGCAGGCGTAGTTCTACGCGTACGCACTGGATCTTACGCCAAAATGCACATGTCGTACGTACGTTAAGTGCGCAGAAAGGGCGGGAAAACAAGAACTTGACTAAAAGAACGTCAGGGGCGGGCAACGCAGGCGTAGTTCTACGCGTACGCACTGGATCTTACGCCAAAATGCACATGTCGTACGTACGTTAAGTGCGCAGAAAGGGTGGGAAAACAAGAACTTGACTAAAAGAACGTCAGGTGCGGGCAACGCAGGCGTAGTTCTACGCGTACGCACTGTATATAACGACAACAATCACATGTCGTATGTTCGTTTGCGAAAATAGGAACGGAAGTTGGGAGCAAGCAAAACGAAGGTAAGTTTAAACCATTTCCCCAAATAAGTGGCAGATCCTGGAGTCTATATTGGGCTAAGATTAGGAGAGTCTGAGCTAACATTATTGTTTTTGGCTTGTGTATTGTCTTTCAGAAAAATGAATCAGAAATTCAAGGATCCGGAATTTTTAAGTCTATTTATAGACAAATATAAAGAGATGACAAATCTGTGGCAAGCCAAGCACAAGGATTATTATAATAAACCAGTAAGGAGGGCAACACTGGAGAAATTTGTGACATTTGTGCAGACTTGGATCCCAGAGGCAGACGTGGACTTTGTGGACAAGAAAATTCAAATATTGCGAAATATGCACCGAAAGGAAAAGAGGAAAATCGCTAAATCCAAAACATCAGGAGCAGCACCAGGTGATGTGTATGTACCCAGGCTGTGGTACTTTGAAAAGCTATGGTTCCTTGACGACCAGTGTAAAGCCAGGGAGTCGCTTTCAACTCTTCCCTCCACCCTTCCCTCCACCCTTCCCTGCAGCATTCCCTCCACCTCAGCAGAGGCTGATGAGCAAGCGGAGCCTTCCATCCTGGAAGAAGCGGATGCACCCAGCTGGAGCCAGGTATTTTGTTACAAAAAATAGTGATATTCATAATATTAATGATGTTAACTAGATGTTATTAGAATTTGGACGCTATTATTGATGTTAAAAAATAGTTAAAATTTGGACATATCAATTTACAGTAGTGGCCACAAATGTTTGTCACCAGCAGAAACAAGAAATAGTGGTGTCATAATGATACTCTTTTATATGTATTAACAGAATTTTGAAGTCAGGAGCTGAAAAATGTTTATGATTGATGAACAAAAAACTAAAACAATGTCCCTTTTTTATACACAGGATGAGCTCAGCCAGGAGGAAGGTGGGGAAAGTGGCAGGCAGGAGGAGGCTGGACCCACTGTCAGCCAGGAGGAGGCCGGGCCCACTGTCAGCCAGGAGGAGGCCGTGCCCACTGTCAGCCAGGAGGTGGCCGGGCCTAGTAGAAGCCTGACAACATCACAGGTGCCTCCCCTCCGTCTTCCATCAAAAAGGGCAAAAAAAATTTCGGTATCACAGGAGGAATCCCTGCGCCTAATTCGAGAGGCTACTAATGTCTTAAAGAGCCCCCCTGACGCTGAAGAGGCCTATGGCTGCTACATCGCCAGCCGTCTCCAGCAATTAGAGATGGGCCAACGTCTCCAGTGTGAACGGCTAATTTTCTTGGCGTTACAGAAGGGGCTGAGTGGCGAATTAACTGCCAACAGCAATATTGTGGAGCAAGTTCCTCCTGTTCCTCCTCCTCCTCCTCCTCCTCCTGCCACGAGTACACCACCGGAGACACAGCCTCCCAGGAAGGCTACAGGGAAGTCTGCAGGGAAGGGTGCAGTGAAGGGTGGAGCGAAGAGAAGAAGGTGCTGACCTGGCTTCACTCTGGTCCGACCAAAGACGCAGCCTGTTGTACCACAGCCTGGGGACATATATACCATCTGATGCTGCTCTTGATGTCTGCGATTCTGGGACCATATTGGATTTCGTAATATTTGAATTTTCTTTTCCACAGAGTTTCACGTTTGCCCTGGGGCCAAAAGGCTACACAAATGTCACATGTTGCTCCAGTGTTGCCTTCATTTTTTTTGTTTGTTGAACCAGAATAAATGGATATTTTTGTTTGAAAATATAATTGCCTATGTGTTTTTTGGTCAAATACATTTCTAAAAGACAATGTGAAATTAACAAGGGACACTAACCTCCTTGAGGTTACAAACAAAATAATTAGCCAAAGTTATTGTGGTAACTTGTCACCAGAATAAAAATAAAAAGGTTATTGTGGTAATGAAAAAAAAAAAAAAAAAAAGTTTTTGGTGTTAACTTGACGGAATAATTAAATATGGAGATCACAAGAAAAAAAATGGTAAAGAATTCTACCAAAAATATGGAGGAAAAAAATTACTCAACACCATTTTTTATTTTTTTTTATTTTTTGGAGTAATTTTTTCCTCCATATTTTTTTTGGAATTCTTGAACATTTTTTTTCTTGTGATCTCCATATTTAATTATTCTGTCAAGTTAACAACTTTTTTTTTTTTTTTTTTTTTTTTTTACTTGACAGAATAATTAAATATGGAGATCACAAGAAAAACATGGTAAAGAATTCTACCAAAAATATGTAGGAAAAAAATTACTCCAAAAAAAAAAAAAATATATTGAGATGGGGCTTTAAAATAAAAACAAGATCATTCATGAGATGAGGAGAAATAAGACAGAAATGTGTTTTGTGAGAACTCTGTGAGTGAATATGAGCAGCAAAGCAACTTCGTTCTTCTAGCATTATAAATAAAGACTTCGTTCTTCTAGCATTAGAAATAAAGACTTCGTTCTTCTAGCATTATAAAGAAGATGCGCTATACATTTAAACGAGCACAGAATTTGCAGCATGACGAATGTGCTACTTCCAATACGAACTGGAGTTTTACAAGACCGAGCACTTCCGTCTCGTACTTGCTTCAGAGCATGCGTCGTTTTAGGACTGTCGGAACAGCATACAGACGAGCGGACTTCTACATCGGAACTGGGTCCCGTCGGGAAAATTTGAAGCATGCTTCATTTCTAAAGTCCGTCAGACTTTGGCGAATCAAAAGTCCGTTGCAGCCCACACACGATCGGATAGTCTGACGGACTCGGTCCTTCGGACTTTGGATGTTGAAAAGTCCGCTCGTGTGTACGGGGCATAAGAAGTTGTAGTGAAGCTAAAGGAACTGTTAGGTTTGTGTTAGGAACTGTTAAAAACTGTTGCCACAGGAGACAGTTATCCTGCATGTGTAGATGTGATGCCTTGCTGGGGCCTTTCCCTGCACGGCCGTCCTCCTATTGAAGTCTCAGTCGACCAATTGAATCTACAACTACTTAAGGGTGGTCTGGCCCTACCTCTCTTTCCCCCTCAAAATACAAAAAGGACTGTTAAAAGAAATAAAATCTCTTTTACCTCCAAGAAGTGTCTGGTGCCCAATGACTTTCACCATCTTTACACCCACTATACCTCACAACCCACTACATATTGAAGGAAGGATGTCACCTATCTTTGGCCCTGGAGGTCCTCATTAGACTGGAAGAGGCTAAAGACCTTGCTACCCACATATTCACTATGCCCTGTTGATAGTCACTACTGTGTTACACATATCACAGAGCCTGCCTTCTGAACTACAGAGGTGCTGAGAGGAGGAGTTTGAGGAGACGGAGTCAGTACAGGAATCACAGTTTGCAGGCAGCAAAGTGAACAGCAGAGAAGATTCTTCAAAAAAACTGCAGAACATGGGTTTTTTCAAGTAAGCTAATATTGGTTGTTTAATATAACTATTGTTTGTATTGCTATTTCACTGCTGATGTCATATCTTTGAAGTGTCAGCGTGGCTACACTATTTCACCTAATCATCCTTCTTCTGCGTTGTCACTCTCACGGCACATGCTCCAATTCTTCTCTGACGGAAACTGTTCACTTCCTATTTTCTCCTCTGGAAGACATCCTTGTGATCAGGGTTGCCAACTTTCAGTAAAACTGTTGTAAAAGCACCAATCAGCTCCGATCAGCCCCTGCAAAAAGGAAGGGAGCATCCTGCTGTGAAGTATATAGGACAGGTCACACACTAAAAATTATCACCACTGTCGAACAGAGGAGCAGAGGTATAGGAACAAAGTCACATGACAACAAATAAAAGCATTTGGCTAAGGAAAATATTGTGAACGCACAGCTATTCTTAAATTGTAATCTAATGGTTATAGCCAAAAAATTGTTCTGATTGATTTACATTTACTTTAAATAAGCAGCACAACAACAACATTCCCATAGACACACTCCTAAACCTTGTGGACAGTCTTCCCAGAATAACTGAAGCTGTTATAGCTGCAAAGGGTGGGACAATTCAATATTGAAGCCTACAGACTAAAAAAAGCCTTGTACACACGATCGGATTGTTGGCAGACAAAGCGCCAGACTTTTGTCCTAAGGGCTTGTGCCGAGAACTTGTCTTGCATACCAATGGTACACAACTGTTGGCGAACATACATGAACATAGTGACGTACTACAAGGAATTTCAGATCTTGAATGCCACACTTTATGCACCTTATGCTAATGTCGTGTTTGGTGAGCATTGATTTTGAGCATACATGTTTGTACTTTGGACTTTTGTGTGATGGACTTGTGTACACACGATAGGAAAATCTGACAACAGACCATTGTCCACCGAAAATTTACTAGTCTGCCATCCAACATTCGTTGGCGGAAAGTTGGCCAAAAATTGTCTGATG
The DNA here is from genome assembly GCF_037356315.1 of Lithobates pipiens. Taxonomy (NCBI): domain Eukaryota; kingdom Metazoa; phylum Chordata; class Amphibia; order Anura; family Ranidae; genus Lithobates; species Lithobates pipiens. The sequence goes on from NW_027507718.1 coordinate 419,023,679, forward strand.
GAGCGTACTAATGGTTGGGTTTTAGGCAGTCTGTCATCACACAATTCCCTGCCAAAAATCTGTTCGTGTGTACAAGGCTTTAGACTGGGATGTGATTAAAGTTCATGTGCGTGTAAAGGCAGGTGTCCCAATACTTTTGACAATATAGTGTATATTGTTGTGCAGAGTATTGAAATAATGCGCTGGAAGCTTCTTGTTTGCAGTAATAGCTTTGCTTTTATGGAGGTTTACGAAAATATCTTTATCAGCATGAAAAACATGAAACAGGAACTAACCACAAACAAGTGCACTGAACTTAGATGTACATCCTGTCATATCATAGAATACACACTATAATACTACAGCGCCACCTGCTGCATAGATAAGTATAATGCATACAGTATATATTTCACAGTACTTTACATTACATGCTGTTATTTTTTCAACACCCCTTCTCAACAGCATGTGCTTTGTCAAAATAAATTCAGCTTCTTCTGGAAATAACTATGACGTTCCTTCAACAAAGGTTTGGTGAGTGCATCAGCAGTCATCACCTTTGATGGGCAGTACTGAATGTCAATAACAACTGGCTCTTGATTATCCCTCAGTAGGAGATATTTGATGTAAATGTGTTTGGTCCTAGGCTAGGATTGACCATTTCTGATTTTGTAACTTTATACATTCCTGGTTGTCTTCAAAAATTAGAATTTGTTTTGACATGTCTATCCCAAAGTTCATGTGTGTGCTGCTGCAATGTACTCTGCTTCAGTTGAAGATAGAGCGACAGTTGCTTGCTTTCTACTAGATCAACTTATGGTTCCTTCCCCATACTGGAAGATGAATCCACCTGTGGATTTGTGGTCTGTGCAGTGCCTGGCCCAATCAGCATCCACATATCCGACCAGTGTTGGATTTGATGTTGCTGGTAACCATAACTTCATCTGAATGGTTCCTTTGAGGTATTGCATCACTCTTTTTACTGCGTTCCAATCACACTGACAGGGGGCTGAAACTTCCCTGCATAGTATGGCCACTGGTGCAGCTATGTCTGGTCTTTTCACAGTGGCAACATATAGCAGCTTACCGATTGCTCTGCGATAGGTATCATTGTTGGGTAGCAAGTTTTCTGCTTCATTGCTCTTTAGTTAGTAGTTTAGTTGGCTACATAGGAGTTTTCACTTCCTTTGCATCTTGCATAAGGAATTATTCCAAGATTTTGGAGATGTTCTAAGGTTGGTTGAGGAGATAACTTCCATTTTCTTCTCTCTTTATTTGGATTCCAAAATAGTAGCTAATGTTCCCTAGCTCTTTGATTTCAACATTTTCTTTCAGCTTGTGGACTATCTGTAATCCCCTTCTTGTTCAAAACAGATTTTAATGCCATCAACATAGATAAGGATGTATATCCATTTGTCTTCTTGATTCTTGGCGTATAGACAGCGGTCTGCTTTACTTCTTCAGCATCCCTCTCTGGTAAGTACTTTGTTCAGTTTCTCATTCCACATCCTTGCAGACAGTAGATGCTCTTCTGAAGTTTACACACATGTTTTGTCCTTGCTCAAACCCTGGTGGTCGCTCCATGTAGAGGTCTTCCTTAATGTCTCCATATAGGAAAGCAGTTTTAACATCTAGGTGTTTGACTTGCATGCCCTTCCCGGCTGCAACGATATGAAGAGCTCTAATGGTGGAGTGTTTAACGACGGGAGCGAATGTTTCATGGTAATCTTCACCGAATTTCTGGGAGTAACCCTTGGCAACTAGTCTGGCTTTGTATTTGTGGATATTCCCTTCTGCGTCTGACTTTATTTTGAAAGTCCACTTACTTCCTATAGTTTTGTGGTTAGGAGGGAGCTCTGTGAGTGTCCAGATTTTATTTTCTTGAAGTGACTAATTCTTTTTCTGCTGCCTTTCTCCATTTATTGGCTTCATGTTTTGGCCGTTTTTCTATGTCTTCCCAGGATGTTGATTCAAGTATGCTGTGTGTTATGACAGTGTATGACAGCTTGCGGAGTGGAACCCCCTTTGTAGTCTGAGTGAATCTTCTGACTTCAGTCAGTTGAGCAGGATCTGGGGGGGGGGACTTGGTTGAGGCATTGTGAGTTCCACCTCTTGTTCTGACTCCTGCACAGATTTGCTTTGGTCGACCTTTTCTTCTGGTTTTCTGGGCATATTCACTTCACAGCTTTCAGGGATCAGTTTGCTTGCTGTGGCCTACTAGAAAGCCCTCTATGGCTCTGTTCTCCAGCTTGGATCACTTTTCACTTGGATTATAGGTAAATGCTTTACATCCAAATGCTCTGATGTGCCCTATGCTAGGCTTTGATCCATGCCACATTTCGAATGGAGTATTTTTGATGGCTCTTGAGGGTAGTCTGTTCTGTAGGTAGGTTGCAGTCATGAATGCTTCTCCCCAGTAGGTAGGTTGGCAATCGACAACATGCACCTGGCCATTTCTATAAAAGTGCGATTTTTCCTTTCTGCTACACCATTTTGTTCAGGAGTATATGGTGTGGTTGTCTGGTATACTATTCCTTGACTCTTCAGGTATGAGGCCACTTTTTTGCTTATGTATTCTCCCCCATTGTCGGTGCATATTATTCCTGGTTTCCATTGAAATTTGTTGCTAGACATGGCAACAAACTCTTGAAGTTTCTCTGATGTTTCATTTTTGTGTTTCATCAGATAAGTAGTTGTGCACCTGGAATTATCATTAATGAAAGTCAGTAGATATCTGTTCCCACCGGATGTGGGAGTTTTCATTGGACCACATACATCACTGTGTATGAGCTGCAGGGGGTGGGTAGTTTTTCTCTGAGATGCCTGTGGAAGGGGAGCATGTGTGGCTTTTGCTTCTATGTAGCACTTGCATTTCCTGAGCACTTTGCAAGATATTATTGTCAAATATTGTGATAAACCTCTCTTTATAATTGTCCTGTATAGCTTCTGTATTTCTGTGCCCCAGCTGCCTGCGCCATAAGTGAATACATTTGTCGTGTAAGTCATTAGAGACTATATTGGCTTGCTGGTCTGTGGTGATGAGTTTGTATAGGTGATCATCCAGTTTTCATTTTGTCAGGAATCCTTATCATTGTGAATTGTGCATTCATCACCCTGGAACTTAACTGTGGTACCATTGTTTGGAAGACTTTTCACTGATAGAAGACTGCCTTTTAGTTCTGGAATATACAGCACTTTCTTTACAAGGATACTTTGCTTGCTTCCTTGTGGTGTAATGCAGTTCAAGAAGCCCTGGCCTTTACCTTATGCAGTGATGCTTTTTCCATTTGCTAGGAAAACGTTGTCCTTTGCATTGTAATCAATATTTTTAAAGAAGGTCTCATCGCTAATCATGTAGCTTGTTGCACATGAGTCTATGCATCAGCCGCGTGGCTTGCCGCTCTGTGTCACTTTAAAGGGGACGCTCCGCAATGTAACTGCAGTTTCCTTTGTGATTGCTTTGACTCTTTCTTTTGTGGATAGCTCAGCTTTCCAGATAGAACAGTCCTTTTTTAAGTGACTGGTCCTTTTACAGCAAAAATAGGCTCTGCTTTCTTTGTTGTGCTTTGAGCCTTTGTACATCTTAAGAGCTTTGTCATCACGGTGCGTATTTTCTTTTCTTCTGTCATATTCATCAATAAATTTGTCTTTGACATATTCTAGTGTCAGCTCCTGCTCAGATCTGGTTTCTAAAGTGTTAATAAGAGCAGTATATGTCTCTGGAAGGCTGCAGAGGAGCAGGGCAACAATATGGTTCTCTTTGATGTCCTCTCTGATGGCGCGCAGCTGTTCTATGATCTCTAGCATAGCTTTCACATGTTCACATATTGGCTGACCTTCTTCTAGATTCATCTTATATAGCTTTCTTATTAGAAACAACTTGTTATTAAGGCTTGAATGCTCATGCAGTTTTTGTAATGAAGTCCACATACCTTTGGCCGTTTTTTCTGTTCTTATGTGGATAAGCTGATCATGTTCCACGAGCAAGCTTAAAGGTGTGCTTTTGCCTGTCTATCTTTCCTGTCTCATTCCTCTGTTTCTCTGTTTGTGGGTCTGTTTGTATTCAGCACTTGCCAAAAGTGATCCTTGCTGAGAAACATTTCTAGTTTAAACTTCCACAGCTGGTAATTAGCATTGTTGAGCTTTGCAATTGGAAATTTCACATCTGAATCACTTTCCATCTTTCAGTAGCTGGTATACAGTACTCACTGACTCACTGTTGATTTTTTCCAGGGCCTGGGTGCCTGCTGGGTACTCTGGGTGCGCTGGGCCCATAACCTGTTATGCACAGTATTGAAATAATGCACTGGAAGCTTCTTGTTTGTAGAAATAACCTTGCTTTTATGGAGGATTACAGAACATGTCTTTATCAGCATGAGTAACATGAAACAGGAACTAACCACAAATAAATGCACTGAACTTAGACGGTACATCATGTCTTATCATAGAATACACGCTATGACACTATAATACTTGTTAGAGAATTTAGATTATTATTTTACAATCATTTATGTCTGTTTGCAAAAGATTGCTTAGAAGTAGTAGAATTTCATATTAACCAATATATATATACAGTATTTTATAAATTATTTTGTAGATATAGAAAGTCTTGAACTTTAGATGACCTCTCTGCTTCATGCTGATATTTTTACTGGGTGAAAGTTCATTAGAATAGATTCAAGTTATATAGAAATGTTTTGAGTCCTTGAAATGCATATAAATCACAGAGATACGTTAAGAACATCTTATACAGGTGGTTTAGAAATAATTATTTGGAATAAGGGAAAGTTATGTACAGCACATTAATTAAGTTTGACAGGGTCAAACAAAGGTCTGCTTGTGCCCTCATTAAAACTGTTAAAATACATTGAATAAGAAAACACTGATATGTGTATGTATGTGTGTATATATATATATATATATATATATATATATATATATATATAATATATGTATTATGTAAATAATACAGTACTTTTGCACATAGAATTGTATAGTGAGAAACAATAACACATATAACACATTTGGTGGGGTTATTGAAAGTTAATTCTCCTAAAGTCGTAAATCTGTCTTATCAGGACAAGGAGGGTTTGATTTAACACAGCTGGGTGCCATAATGTCTCTACACAGGTGTTTTTAATTGGACAAACCAGTTATACATCACTTTAATTATTAGGAATTCTGGGAATGAATAAGTTTGTCTGGTTGTAGAGCAGGTGTCAGATTTATGGATAGTTACATTGACGTAGATTTTAGCAACCAATCATATCTAGGAGAGATGGCTAAGATAAGGCTTGTAAAGGAGTATATAAATGCAAGTTCTACAATTGTTAGACAAGTCAGATAAGAGCTCATGAAGCTGAACTCTATGTATGCTGCCCTATTGCACGGGTCATAGAGGAGAGAACCAGTGGGCAATTATCTGTTCAGATAGACGTCTATCAGGCTGACTGTTTGTCTATGCAGCCCTATTGCATAGGTGACAGGCAATCAGAACCAATAGGCAAATATCTATCCTTTTGCTGTAACTTGTCTCCTCATAGGAGTCAAATAAAGAAAACTTCTTAACTTGATTCAGAGTGTGGTCTCAGGTGAATTTCACTCACAATACTACAGCGCCACCTGCTGCATAGATAAGTATAATGCATACAGTATAAAGTTCACTACTTTACATTACATGCTGTTGTTCTTTCATAATTTATGTAATGTTATATTTCACCAAAACAACTTTTTTGTTATTTTTATTTCTCCAAAAACAACAGACTAACATGTAACAGCCATTGGTTTGGCAGCCAGAAGACGAAGGTTCAGTTATGTGGGAATATGGATCTTGTTTATGTATGTGATATATACTATATGAAATAGTAGTAGAAGTTTTAATAAAGCATTTGATATGTACAATTCAGTGTATGTGACCTCACCTTTTACCTGACCAGAAATTTGTAGAAGCAAGAGCAAAGTTTTTTAAGGTATATTTACTGTTACAGTAGACATTCAGGAAAAAAATACATCTTTAAGATAAAAATTAAAATGAGCTGGTTTTACAAGTCCCAACATCCCTAATCATCATTCCTGCACAGTACATTGTTTCAATGACATGCCTGAAAGCAGCTGTAGATAGAAGTGTACGTAGAATAGAAGGTAAGATAGGAATTATTTTCTGGAGCTAGAAGAAGGCATGACAAGTAGTATACCATTAGATCCAGTATGTGGGCATTCTTGCTGCTCCTTGCACATCAATAGAGAACCCAAAACAGACCATATGCGGCTTGATTCAAGTTGTAGGTGGCCCTGGTGGCACCACAAAACTTTGACTTAAAAAAATTGACAAACTTTGACTAAAAAAATTGAAGGAGCTGGGTGAAAATTGGTTGACCAAACAGTGAATGCATCCTACAGTTCAGGTATTCAGATAGCTGCAGGCACATATGGTATGATCCTGTAACTCTCTATACACATAGCCTTGTATCTTAAAGGATAAGTCCAGCCTAACATTAAAATCGCTATATCTATAGACATCCACGATCTAACACTAACCTATCTAGCCCTGTAAAGAAGAAATCTGTATACATACCTTTTCTGAAGCTGATCTGACCCAATCCTACACTGAGCTTTCAGCTGTGGCTTCACTGTGGATGTGAGTGCAGAGGAGGCAATTGACAACAGAAGCCCCATAGTAACTCTATGGGTGACATCACTTCCCATTCACTTCCCTGCCGTTGTTGTCTGTTGTGTCCTTCCGCCGCTGGAGATCGGACCGGAGCGGCTTCAAAAATGTATGTATACTGATTTCTTCTTTACAGGGCTAGATAGAATGGTGTTAGATTGTGGATGTATATAGATGTCGTGATTTTAGTGTTAGGGTGGACTTCCACTTTAAGAACACTTCATGAGGAAACCAACATAAACTGGAACTGGTAGGACCACAGTGCATCTTACAATGAATAGTGACTAGCTGAAACACAGTATAAAACACCAGTTTCTCAATGTTTGAAATGTCAGAGCATATTAAAATGCATTTTAAAGTTTTCACATTCATATATGCTGCTTTCTTTCAGAAAGGTCCTGAACTATATTTCTTTCTTTGAATACAAAAACACTGAAGTCTTCTAATTGAATAACAGACAATGAAGTTCTTATAACATTTAATATAACTCCAGAACAGAAAAAAAAATCTCAAACTTTGACTTTCAACTTTGCCCATCATAGATCTTTAAAATAAGATGAATTCTGATTCATTGCCTGGAATTTGGCACACAAAGCTGGCAGAGACCAATACCAGAGATTGATGGTGTCATCTTGTTGGACCAAGGCATGTTAGATGTTAAAGGGATTACCATTGATGCCATCTTAAAGGAAAAACAATTTTAGAATCTTGTGACGGACACATATCCCAATGCCTTTCAGCATGATCTATTCCCATCTCACTGTGGCGTTGTGCCCAAACGGTGGCTCAGAAACATCAAGAGTCACATGTAGTTTGTTTTCTGATGGTGTCACAGAAACATGGATTTTATGTGACCTAATATAGAAATAAATATTTCTCTCCTTTTTAATGTACAAAGGATCCCCCAAAGTGACTGTGGCATGTTTAGTTCAGCTTAATAAATTATGGATAATGATATTTTCTGTACACTATATTGCTAAGAATGAATAGAAAGCAAAAAAAGTGCTTTCTATTAATTTTACTCATACAGGTGAACACATATAAGACCTACCCTACATAGATATAATCTAAAACAATCAGAAATGTTCATTATTCATTTAAAGGACAAGTTAAAGCAACAACTGTTAACAATTAACCAGTTCCCGACCAGCGCACACGCCGATGTACGTCGGCAGAATGGCACGGGCAGGCAAATGGGTGTACCTGTACGTCCCTTTAAATTTGCCGCCCTGCCATCGGGAGCGTGCCGCCGGCCTGCTCCCATGCTGGTCGAGACCCGCGGACTTGATCACCGCGGGAATACCCACGATCGTCTCACGGGGCGGCCAAAGGAAGAAATGCCGTTGTAAACAGCATTTCTCCATTCTGCCTAGCAACTAGTGACGCTGATCTCTGCTCCATGTGATTGGAGCAGAGATCAGTGTTCACTAAATGAAAGCCCAGCCCCCAACAGTTAGTAACACACCCCTAGGAACACTTAACCCCTACACTGCCACCCACTGGTTAACCCCTTCACTGCCAGTGTCATTTAAACAGGAATCACTGCATTTATATAGCAGTGATTGCCGTATAAATGACAATGGTCCCAAAAATGTGTCAAAAATGTCCGATGTGTCCGCCATAATGTTGTAGTCACAATAAAAATTGCTGATCGTTGCCATTACTAGTAAAAAAAAATTATTAATAAAAATGCCATAAAACTATCCCCTATTTTGTAAACGCAATAACTTTTGCGAAAACCAATCAATAATCACTTATTGCGATTTTTTTACCAAAAATATGTAGAAGAAAACGTATCGGCCTAAACTGAGGGAAAAAAATGTTTTTTATATATTTTTAGGGGATATTTATTATAACAAAAAGTAAAAAATAATGCGTTTTTTCAAAATTGTCGCTCTATCTTTGTTTACAGCGCAAAAAATAAAAACCGCAGAGGTGATCAAATACCACCAAAAGAAAGCTCTATTTGTGGGAAAAAAAGGACGTCAATTTTGTTTGGGAGCCACGTCGCATGACCGTGCAATTGTCAGTTAAAGCGACGCAGTGCCGAATCGCAAAAAGTGGTCTGGTCTTTGACCAGCAAAATGGTCTGGTCTGTAAGTGGTTAATAAAGCACGTATTATAACCAACTGAATAGGCTGTCTAAAGCTGGATACACATTATACAATTTTCCTGTTCGATTTCCTTTAGATTTACCTTCAACTATGTAGTGCAAGGGCCTGTCTGATTGCATACAAATTGAAAGGGTTTAGGTTTGACCTCATATTATAAGATTTTGGTAAAACTAAAGGAAACTTGTATAATGTATGGCCAACCTTAGATAGTCTTAATAAACTCCCTGTCCTAGGGTGACAATGCTGCTCTGTTCAGTTGTCACCCTAGGAAGTGAGTTAAGGCAGCCTTGCCTTATGCACCACAACAAACCAACAGTTGCATAATTTTCCACAGAGCACCACAATGCACAGTACAGTCTGTTCTGGTAATGTGTGTTATTGCAGTACATTGGTGTGAATGTGCCCTGATACAAATATTATATCACATTCTTTTTCAATGTTGCACTCATAAGTGGTAAATATGCATTTACATTATTTGTACCTTCCCCTATTTTATTATTTTACATAGTATTTTTGGGCTGCTGGTCTAAGAGCTTCAACAGAGCTTTAACAATATGTAAACCCAATCACTAAAATCTCATATAAGCATTGTCCTTTCAAAAGTCGTATTGTTAAATCTGCAATGATATAACACCTGGTGATCTTGCCATGAAAGTCCTTGTTCAGACATGTCCTGTTATAAGGTAACACCTTCCTGTTCCTGTCTCCCAATTGTATGTTGTCAGCTGTCACCTGGATTCCAAAGCAAACTACCAGTGGCCTTGTCAACACATGTTAAGACGGCACGGACCACTGTTTTTACCATCGGGAAATTCTGCTCTAGCAAATCACATGTAGCCATCACAGGAGTTCATGTAGAAAGGGAAGTTTCTGCAAAAAAAGTAGATTGGCAACACTGAAAATACAATAAAGAATGAAAAAAAGGTGAAACTGTATTTAATGCTTTTAGCAAACCTAACTTTATTCAGCTAGTGGTTATATCTAAGAAATTAGGAAGGATATCTGCAAACCACAAATAAATTATGTATCTGTTGAATTTCTGTAAATTCTTGCCTATATTCCATTGAAACTGCAAAAGAAAATAATGTATACTTTTCAAACCTGATAAAGTTTGAGGGGTATAAATGCTGATGGGTGCTGATGGGTCCATGGAACCCTAGTTGATGAAGGCTCCTCTAAGACAGTGGTTTTCAACCTTGTCCTCAAGTACCCCCAACAGCCCATGTTTGCAGGTTTTCCTTTATCTTGCACAAGTGCTTTAAATCAGAGTACCTGGTTTTGGTAAATCTAAAGACAAAAATTTGCAGAAAATCTAATAGTGTGTATGGGGCCTAACACCTTCTCTACAGCAACTTTTCTTAAAAGTTGGATCTATAACCTAAGAAACAAAGCCTGCCTTCCTGTATGAGAAAAAAAAAAACGTAGAAGTGATGCGTCCCGAATGTGGTGATCCATATCATGCTGCCTGATGCCTATTACAGTCATGGCAGTACTCTGTTACTTTGATCCTTTAAGTCTATAGAAAGGGGATATATTATGTCCTATGTGAGGAACTAACACCATTACTAATATAAAACCTAAGCATCACCATTCAATAGACTTCTGTTGCACCATCCATTAAATGTTCTATACCCTGTACAAAAGTCTTAGAACACAGGGAAATGTCTAGCTTGAGCCAGATGAGTCAGAGGCTGTCTTCTCACTCATGTCATTTGCCATGCTCATTTCTTGTCCTTCTCCTACTATTGTCTCCCATTGCTTTCTATACAGAGTGAAATGTGAATGGATCAGTGATAGCTCCCCCTCACACTGTGGACATTTAAACAGCAAAAGAAAGAATCCTGTCAATTAGGTTGGTTGAAGTCAAAGTTTCAGCATGCCTGGCTGAATGGGATGAAACACACAGAAAGGAGGGTTAATGTTTGAGACCAGTCAGAGTAGGTGACAGTAATTGTATGAATTAAACTTTACGTCCACGTGCACACACAATGGAAACAGATGTGTGGACCCAGTGATTTGGCTGTTAATAGTTTGTGTAATCTTAAGAATTTTATTCATTGCTCTGTAAAACAGCAATATACCAGCTGCAGAAATCCTCTAATGTTCCTTAAAAACAGTCCATGAACAGTTTTGTGTAGTAACATTTACAAATATACAGGTAATATGTTTTTCAGTAGAAGAGAGGCAGCATAAATTAGCAAAATAATCAAAACTGTGCATGAGATTTCAAATCTCTTGCCCCTAGTTTTCATGTATGTCTTCGTTGCCTTATATATTAGGTTTTGACAAGTATTAGCCCTTGTACACATGGTCGGATATTCCGATGGACAATGTCCGATAGGACCGTGTTTTCGGATAATCCGAACGTGTGTGGGCTCAATCGGACTGTTTCCGTCGGAATATCCGACCAACAAAGTTTTAGAGCAGGGCTATAAAATTTTCCGACAACATGCTCCGATCGGACTTTGTCCGATCGTGTGTAGAGAATTCCGATCAGACAAAGTGCCACGCATGCTCAGATCAAATTCCTAGACCAAAGCTATTGGCTACTAGCCTGAACGTAGTCCCATCGTAACGAAATTACTTCATCGCATTCTGAACTTTGTCCGACCGTGTGTATGCAACAGTTTCGGACAAAATCCGTCGGATAAAAACTAACGGATTTGGTTGTCAGAATCTCCGACCGTGTGTACAAGGGCTAAAACTGCCTATGGTGCACTATGACAGCGGGAGAGATCTTAGGACACCTCAGTTGTATCTATTAGCTGGGTTGGAAATTTTCTCTGAATCTGACAAATGTTTGTCCATGCAAAAACAGCTTACAGCAGCACTGCAGCTAAAAGGACCACTCCAATTTCACTAACAAATATTATATTTAGGCCATGTTTTAATTTAAAGTGATTGTAAAGCTTTAAAAAAAAAAAAATTATTAACCACTTAATTACTGGCCACTTAAACCCTCCTCCTGCCCAGACCAATTTTCAGCTTTCAGCGCTGTCACACTTTGAATGACAATTGCGCGGTCATGCTATACTGTACCCAGATTACATTTTTATCATCTTTTTTGCCTCACAGATTTATCATATTGTTTGCACAGGGCAAAATGAATGATTACCGGTATTGCACAGAAATAAAAAGTCACCCAAGTGGTGACAACATCGTTTTCATCAGTGATGATGATGAGGATGGACAAATCTATTTCCAGTTTTATTTGTTGAGAAATTCTCCAATCTATGGTAATCCTAAGAGTGGTCCTATTACTGAAAGACTTCACCAGCAGCATTCATAAAATAAATTGGCTTATTTGCTGAGCTAGGTTAAACAGCAGTGGGTACATTATAGAGCAAATTGTGTCATGATCACAATTTGTCAAATGCGGAGAGAATGTCAATAACAGTGCACAAACCTTTGCTCCCATACTCACCAGTCCTGCTGGCCTAAAGAATAAATGAAAATCCTTGGAACATACAATTTGTACACCCCACAGAGAGGCACTGCTGGCTCTACAGGCAAAGGATTCTCAGGCAGTCATCAGTAAATGCTTACACAAAAATAGGATGCTGGAAAAAAAAACATTGATGTGCCCTATACATTATTATTAGCATCATTTAACCTAAAAAAGTTTGACCGTACAGATGAACAAGGATAGCAAAGTCAAACAGTTAAGGCTACCTGAATCCTCGCTTTGTATTCTAAAGCGTATTTAACCCCCCCCCCCCCCTCATTTTCAGGCTTTTTTCTCTTTGTTTTTTCCTGGAGATCCTGCAAATAACACACTTCCTGCTACCCCTTCGTGTCTATGGGGGTTATTTACAAAAGGCAAATCCACTTTGCACTGCAAGTGCACTATGAAGTGCAGTCGCTCTAAATCTAAGGGGTAGATCTGAAATTAGTGGAAGCTCTGCTGATTTTATCATCCAATCACGTACAAGCTAAAATGCTGTTTTTTATTTTCCTTGCATGTCCCCCTCGGATCTACAGTGACTTTACTTCCAAGTGCACTTGCAGTGCAAAGTGGATTTTCCTTTAGTAAATAACCCACAATGTCTTTTTATTCTCCACTGCATCTCTGGGGCAGCTGTGGCTGTTACAGGGTAGAGTTCGAACAAGTCTGCTATTGTTTCTCTCAATTATATGCTGGATTGATGGAACTAGTAGTCATTTCTGCTATGTTTTATGTGAAAGTGACAGGGACACTGCATTTCTGGCTAGATCAATAGGTATTTTCTGTACTAGCTGAAAATGTGCTTAGCCTGCAAAATGAAATCTTATGCAGCCACCACATCTAAGGCCTGGTAAGCTGCAATATATTACATTTTTGTTTTTGGGTTTAAATACACTTAAAGAGGAGGTCCGCCCACCGCTGCATAATTTAAATAATCGGACACTTACCTGTCCTGGAGTGCAGCAATGTTGGCACTGTACATGCGCGAGGCTCCGCTCCTCTCTCCTACTGGCCCAGAGGCAGAGGAAGGAGAAGGAGGGAGCTGTGACGTCAACCGCTGCAGCCGTGGCTCCCGGAAGTGGGGGCAGGATATCTTTACTCTCCCCCCCGAAAGCTGCCAAATGTGGCACCTGAGGGGGGGGTGGGGTGAGGGGGGGAGGAGACAAATAAGTGTAAGTTCCACTTTTGGGTGGAACTTCCGCTTTAAAGTAGATGTAAACCTCAGACATGAAATATGAACAAAGCATATACCTCTATAGTATGTACTTAATTAAGAGCACTAAGTATCATTTCTGTTTACTGCTTCATTCCCCTGCTATCAGCATGAATCACTTCTGGCAAGTTTTCCTGACACCAAGGGAAAAATGGTGACAGGGGAGGGATCTCCAGCAGATTGACAACCTCAGCTCTGTTCCTGTGTGCTGTGTGAAAAGGGCTTCCCTCCAATCAGCAGTTCTGCAGAGTGTAATTTTGGCTCTCTGACCACTCAGCTCAGACAAGCTTTATCAATTCAAAACGTTGAATGTATGTAGAGAAGACTGCAGATATACAGGTACAAATTATGTAGGAGGATTTGTTTCATCTCTGTGTGTCACCTGAGGATAGTCCCTTCACTGGGTAGATGTAAGGATTTACAACTACTTTAATAACACGGATGTCAGTAAGACCAAGTCAGCTACACTTAAAGTGGGAGTAAACTCCCTTGGATGATTTTTGCTTATAGTAAGGATTAGCTATAAGTAAATATATATAAATATATATATATATATATATATATATATATATATATATATATATATATATATATATATGTATATATATATATATGTATATATATATATATAGTAAATATCTTCTAAATATGCACAGTTTAGGAGATATTTACTTGTGAAGCCGCCGGTGATGTCCCCAGTGCATGTGCTCTGAAGGAATGCCATACTGTGCCAGACCCTCTGTTGGGTTGATTTACTATTACTAAAACTGGAGTGCACAAAATCTGGTGCAGCTGTGCAGGGTAGACAATCAGCTTCTAACTTCCGCTTGTTCAAAGTGTTACTAAACCCATGACAGTAAAATCAGTCTGTACATGCAGCAAAGCATGCTTGTTATACTCAGTATGGAACCTACGGGCTTAATCCTCTGCATTGTGTAAAAAGGCTGTTTATTCCTGTCTTGTCTTCTCTGATCCTCCACTTCTTCCACTGTTTCCAATCCATCTGCTGACAAAACAGAGCCCTAGGAGGCACTCTGCACATGCCCAGTTTGGTTTGTATTGCTGGAGAGCTTTTTTTTTCTTGGGAGGGTTCATGTGATCAGCACAGGCCAATCAGCACTGTCCATACAGAGGGTCAGGGGTTCTGCAGCCTCATAGGATAGTCAGAGGAGAATGAAAACTCCTCCTACAAGCGTTAACCAGACACTGATAGAAGTCACAAGACTACTATATACTGCTGATGAGAAAAGGTATTTAGCAGTTTATGTTTACTAAAATAATTGCATTTCCATGTTCTATGCACTGTGGGGGGACCAGATTTAGTGAATGCAGCGTCCTGGGTTTAGTAACACATTAAGAAGTGCCCAGCAACATGGTACAAAATACTATACAAGTAGTTTAACCTATAGTGGACAGAAACGTTTATGTCTAAGGCTATGTTCACACATTCACATTTGGTTGGCCAGGATCTGTCACTGATGAGAATCAAATGGGAGATACAGGCATACCCCACTTTTAAGTACACAAAGGGGTTTATTTACTAAAGCTGTAAAGTGCAAAATCAGGCTCACTTCTGCATAGAAGCCAATGAGCTTCTAACCCCAGATTGTTCAATTAAGCTTTGGTAATAAAACCTGGAAGCTCATTGGTTTCTATGCAGAAGTGAGCCTCATTTTGCACTTTCCAGCTTTAGTAAATTAACCCCATTGTGTACTTAAAAGTATTAGTATTTAGTAAAACTAGTGCACACAGATCTGGTGCAGCTGTACATAGTAACCAATCAGTTTCTAACTTTAGCTTTTTCGATTATACTTATTCAGTAAAACCTGGATGCCGATTGCTTACTATGCAGAGCTGCACCAGACTCTATGTGCAACACAAATCAATGGCCAGTGCTGCCGCTGTTCTTATGTAATCGCTCGTCTGAATAGTTACATGTGAATAGAGCCTCCGACCGACCTTGGAGAGATCAAGTTTTGGTAACATCCAAAATGGCCACAGCTAATCGTCCTGTTTGTATTTGGCCATAGCAAAGAGGCGGCATTTAACCACCTCTGAACGCAACAAAATATCTGCCCCTGGCTGCTTGTGTGAATGTAGCCTTACTAGATGCTATAGTTTACTGGACAGCAGCACTTTTTTTAGTCAACACCACTGAATAGGCTGAATAGGCTTGTGTGTGTTTTTAACACCAGAATAAGGATCCTTATTTTCCATAAGGCGATTTTTTTTTTGGCTGAGTCCAATGAGACATACAGCCATATGGCTAAAACAGGGATATGCAAATAGCAGACCTCCAGCTGTTGCAAAACTACAAGTCCCATCATGCCTCTGCCTCTGGGTATCATGCTTGTGGTTTTCAGAGACTTGTAGTTCTGCAACAGCTGGAGGTCCGCTAATTGCATATCCCTGGGCTAAAATAAAGCCCCTTATCCTCGGGTTACAGATTTGTTAATGCGGCTGTAAGCTTTAAAAAAAAAGTAAAAGGATCCCCCTACAGATTTAAGCAACAATGTGCTAGTATGCAGTGCATACTAGCACAGTGGGGGAAATTTAATAAAACTGCAGCACTTACAATCTGGTGCAGCTGTGCATGGTAGCCAATCAGCTTCTAACTTCAACTTGTTCAATTAAGCTTTGACAATAAAACCTAGAAGCTGATTGGTTTCTGTGCACAGCTGCTCCAAATTGTGTACGCTCCAGTTTTAGTAAATCAACCCCAGTGTGTCAGACTTACATTTAGAATGGATCCTTCCAGTGGTGCACTGTCACCGCTGACAGCGATTCCATTTTCACCCATTGTCTTCCTTCTGGGTTTGCGAAATTTGGCCGTTTGAATGGCCAAGCTGCTATGACGTCACTCTCGCGCACGTGCACAGGAGTCTTGGGCCACAGCACAGAGCTCTGTAGGGGACGGCATACTCATGACTTCAGAGCGTAGGTGCTGGTGACATCACTGGCTGCTGTTCACTGGAATATCTTAAGTGAAAATAAAGTGACAAATAATGGCGTGAGAAAATTTGTGAGATAGCAATGAGTGAAGCTGCCCCTTTAAGAGGGGATAATCCGCTCCAAATATATGAATACAAATAATAAAAAATGCATGGCACTACCTCATATATACAGCTTCATTTTTTTTTAACACTTGTGATAAATTCATAAAAACAAAAATATTTACAAAAAAATTATTTTACAAAGAAATATAAATATGTGCTTAAATTGTCCAAATAAATCTCTTCAGTAGACTGAGATTTATTTAGACTATTTTTGCACATATTTATATTTCTTTGTAAAATTATTTTTTCGGAAATATTTTTGTTTTTATGAATTTATCACAAGTGTTAAAAAAGAGGAAAGGGGTATATATGAGGTAGCGTCATACCTTTTATCTTATTTCTATTCACTGGAATATCTTCTAAATATCTCCTGAATATCTTCTAAACAGTGAGATATTAATTTTACATACAGGTAAACTAAATTAAAAGCTTAGCTGTAGGTAAAAATTGCAAAGCGGACTTTACAATCGCTTTAAAATTGTGCATAATATCATAATATTCCAAGGCAGGTTTCTACAAAAAAAAAAAAAAACAAGCCAATGATTGTGTTTTCAGAGACAGTCCTACTGGAAGGATGCTGCTTAAGGCACCAGATATTGTATGTCTACATGCTCCAGTGATGAAAATCTGGCAAAGAAATTTTGCAATAATCAGAAACAGTATCAGTTATTGCATCAACAATTAGGAGAATCATGGTTTAAATTTAACAACTTTAACACAAATCTTCTAACATAAAATGTTTTGTATGATATTTTTTTTTTTAAATTGTATTTATTAGAAAAAACTATTTTGAATTAACCATTACAATAAATGACAGTTGCTGTTTTTTTCCATGTCTGGTGAGAAGTCTGCTTGTTTTGGCAAATTTAAAATCAGCGAGCCACTGTTAACTGAAGAAAATCTGATTCTTGTATCAGTAATAACTGAGAAAAAAAAAAATCTCATCAATATTCAATAAAGATCTAAGATCTGTCCAGCCTTGTCCCATAATAAAAGCAGCCTTAGGACTTTTTCTCTGATCTATTTTTTTATCTTTTTAATAATGTGAAAAAGAATTGTTGAGTTTTGTTGAACAGGTTACAATTGGGAATATCATGCTTGGTTGCAAACATTTTTGCCCTGGTATTAGAGCAATTGCAGGGCTAGCTGGCTGATCTTCCTATTCCTTCATCAGACATATACATGCATGCTTGGGTGATGGATTGTAAATGGTGCAGAATATACTAAATGCCATTTATTTCTATGGAAGAAAGGGAGAGGTCACCTGACAAGCATAAAGGTTTATGAACAAATATGCTGGAAAATCTCTAATCACACTAATAACATGTGCTCATTACCACTTACATGGTCCAACCACTGCAAGCAATGCCTTAATTAGTTGTAGGGATATATATATCAGGCCCTGTTTAGAGAAGATGGAAAGAAAAAGCAAATTGTTCAGCTTACATATAATATATATGCAAAATCAGTGCTATGCCTACACACTCAGTACACTGTGCACTTACCAAACAAGTGCACACAGCAACCAACGTCCATATTTTATCATTTACAATTTTTCACACATAATGCAGCCCTGAAAGTGAATTGATGTGAAACCAAACGCAATGTCCCAAAGGGATCAACAGGCAATAACACAAAGGAACTAAAAAAAAACTAATATAAACAATTTCAGAAACTAGACATCATCAGAGCATTTTTTTTTCATTTTTGTATTGTGCATCATAGTAAAAAAATATCAATTTGTAAAAAAAATTAAAAAAAAAACAGAGACCTTATAAATGTACATTATTACAGTAAAAATCTGCTGGGAAGAATTGACTCCTCACGTGTAATACCGAACATCTACCACCAGAGAGCGCACGTATACTTTTTATCTAACCAGTAACCTAATTGCACTAGTCAGCAATACGATGTAATTAGTTTTTATGTATATATTATTTGATCATGGAAATATTCTCTTCTTACCAAATAGTACATGAAGCATGTGATATGTGTTAAAAGAGTTAATTTTGTATTATCTCTTAGAGTGCATCCCCCATTCTTTCTTCCATTATTGTTGCAGCCACTGAAAATGCAGGCAATGTAAGCAATGTTAAATCTAATTTTTCTGTGCAAAACCTAATTAGCCATTTAAAAAAAAAGGTTAACGCCAGCGCCTGAGACGGTTTTTGTTTAATAATCCCATTACTGACGGCTCATCATGTATAAAATGGTGCAGTAGGATGCAAAATTCCCACTTGTTTTAAGTGTATCTTGAAGAAATGTATAGAAAAATGTTGTGTAGCAGAGAAGAGAGCTGTGTGCGGAGGAGAGGGCGCTCACCTGAACTGTAAGTAGACGTGACTGCTTTCTACCTTCCTCTTCCCTGCTGCAGCGCACTGCTGGGCTCCTGAGAATTGAGCTCTGCTCTGGGCTTCTGAGAATTGGATTTTGCTCTGAGCTCATGAGAATTGGGTTCTGCTCTGGGCTTCTGAGATTTGGGCTTTGCTCTGGGCTCCTGCGAATTGGGTTCTACTCTGGGTTCCTGAGATATGGGCACTCCCTTGGGCTCCTGAGAAATAGAGTCTGCTCTGGGCTCATGAGAACTGGACTGTGCCCTGGGCTCTTGAGAATTGGGCTTCTATCTGGGCTCCTGAGAATTTGGCTGTGTCCTGGGCTTCAGAAAACTGGGTTCTGCTCTGAAGTTCTGAGAATTGGGCTTTGCTCTGGGATTCTGAGAATAAGCTCCTAATCTGGGTATTTTGAGGACTGGACTCTGCTCTGGGCTTCTGAGAACTGGGCACTGTTCAGGGATTTTGAGAGATGGGTTCTGCCCTAGGCTCCTAAGACTTGGGCTCTTCTCTGACTCTTGGGATTTGGGCTCTGCTCTGAGCTTCTGAGAATTGGGGTCTGCCCTAGGCTGCTAAAAACTTGGCTCTGCCCTTGACTCCTGAGAGCTAGGTTCTGCACTTGGCTTCTGAGAAGAGTTTTGCACTATTTGGCTATGCACTGGGTTCTTGAAAATTGGGCACCGTGTTGAGCTTTTGGGACTTAAAGTTTACATTGAGTTTTTTGGAATTGGGCTCTGAAATGAGCTTCTAGGAATTGGGGTCTACACTGAGCTCCAGGGTATTGGGGTCTACACTGAGCTCCTGGGTATTGGGGTCTACACTGAGCTTTTGGGTATTGGGGTCTGCCCTGAGCTCTTGGGGTATTGGGGTTTGCACTGGGCTCCTGAGAATTGAGCACTGAGTTGGGTACTGCTGAACCAGCATAGGCTTTTCTCGCAAACTATACAACCGCCAGTTAATTTCCTCCCATCCCTGGAGACCCAATTTCTGGCATCCAATTCTGGATTCAGGGCGCATTATTACTCTGCGAATAGTTTCTGCTACACACTGTGAGATTGCTTCTTTATAATTAAAAATGCAAGTGAGGCATAAATAGATGTATTATTAATCACACACCAGATACAGTCACTCCTTCCAGTAAGCATAGTCTTAGCTATCATAGATAGATAGATAGATAGATATCGAATATAGAATGCACATTTAGGAGCATTTTTGTTCTGATGTGAACTATTTATTTTCCGAAAAAAAATGTATATATATATATATATATATATATATATATATATATATATATATATATATATATATATATATATATATATATATATATATATAATTTTTTATTGCTATATATTTTGGATATAAACAGAAAATGCAGTTTGGGAGGTAAGTTAAACATTTTAGAAGGTATATGGATGAAGAAAGCCTGGACCTGATCAACATGACTAACTCGGGGATAATATAAAATGATTGCAAGCTACACAATCGGTTGCATTATCTGTATTTCTTTCTCTTGTACTACCGGTCCGGGTTGTAGTAAGATTTATGCAATAATGGAACATTGGTTAAGAGCACAACCGCACCCAGCAACCCTGAGGTTTCTATGACAGCGGCTAATAATATAGTATTATTATTATTACATAAGTATTTTTATGATTATTATTGTTATTATTATTGTTATTATTATTATTATTATTATTACAAAAAATAATAATAATAATCATAACAATCGTAATAACACTATATTATTAGCCACTGACATAATATTATTATCATTACTACAGTATTATTATTATTATTATTAATAATAATAATAATAATAATAATAATAGTAATAATACGGCTCCCCCGAAATCACAGCAGCACCGTCCATTACAGCCACAGCGGCTCTACACCGGCTATATATATAACACGATTATCGGTAGTAAGACTAGTATAATAATCGTGACAATAATAATAATATAAACAATCCTAAAACTAAACATACTACTTTCTGTGCTGCAAAATGTAACAAACGTGTTCGATAAAATTGTAATTAATTGCCGTAAAAAAAACAAAAAAACGTAAGCGAAATACCTATACATAAAATTCAGATTATTATTATTATTATTATTATTATTGCTTTGCTGTGTTTTCCCAGCTTGGTGGGGTCATTCTGTACTCCCCTCAATAGGCTCATCCCATCCTAATGTTTATTACTGTTTCTTCACATCGAAAATCGTTACAACAATTATTCATTTTTATTATTATTCATACTATGAATAATAATAATATAAACAAAAATACGTGTTATTTCTTTTATTTTTTTATTTTTTATTTTAATATGAAAAAAATAAAGCTTATCTGCAGTTCCATTAAACAGGACGGACCCGATTTACTAAGGTCATGAAGCCAGTCGCTCGGCCGATGTAAGACATTGCTAAGTGGTCCCTATTCACTAACATAAATCACACATCCCCACAACCGATGGGGGGGGATTTAGGACTATACCCATGTTGTCATTCTCTTTTATGAATTGAATGGTTTTATTTTTCTGTTTTGCACCATGCTCAGACCTGGTATATGGGTGTACAGTAATAACTGCACAGATCCAAAATATGGCATCGTTGTTAGGACACTTACCGTCAATGTATTCATAAACGTGAACAGAGAGCTGTATATTTCATTCATAATAATAATTATTCATAATAATAGTTTCAATGGAACTAGTCATCTTGGAAATCTAGCAGTTACAGACAAGCCTTGTGCAGTATCCATGATATACATATACCTGCTCTGGGGTAATGGTGACTCACCAACTACAGATGGATGATGGGAACAGCCCTGGAGCTGGCATCTTCACAAACAAGTCAGCAATGGCAGCTTCCCTATTCCTATCCTGACAGATGTGAGCACTCAGGGGAACCTTTCATAACAAAAATACATTCCTGACATGTCACAATTTGCATCAACTCCATATACAAATCATACTCCAGCTCCAGGTTTTGCCTAGGCTGAAGATATGTAACCAGTGTTCTGCAGGTAACAAGAAACATTTTCTCAGTCTCCCCTGTCCCTGGAGATTCCTCAGACTGCAATATTGTAACCCTGTGCAAAATCACAAGGTGCTTCACTACAGCAGGGGCTGATCAGTGTCACACATTTGTGAACATGGCCATAATCAGTAAAGATTGTCCTTGTCCCCCTTACTGCGCAAGCCCTGCGCCTGCGCAGTACGGCCCGGACACTATCTGATAGGCAGACACTTTGTGTCAGAACACCAGCACACTTTCCTAGGACTGGCTCTGTACTGTGCCCAGGGGCGGACTGATAACTCATGGGGCCCCCGGGCAATAGGAGATTATGGGGCCCCCGGACAATAGGAGATTATGGGGCCCCCGGGCAATAGGAGATTATGGGGCCAGACAGTATACAATCACACAGTATACACATACATGTACACACAGTATACACATACATGTTTCTATTGGCTGAGAAGGTACTGGAGAGGTGGGGCAGCCATAATCTCAGGATTTTTAGACCAAAAGGATGTCGGTAAGGGACATTTCAGAGACAGATGTAAAAAAAAAAACCACAGATTTTTACATACTGTCCTTGGTTTTACTGAGGCTGGCAACCCTGATGGGGCCCTCGGGCAGTGCCCGATTGGCGAAATGGTCAGTCTGCCCCTGACTGTGCCTACACACTTTCCTAGGACTGGCTCTGCATTGTGCCTACACACTTTCCTAGGACTGGCTCTGTACTGTGCCTGCACACTTTCCTAGGACTGGCTCTGTACAGTGCCTGCACACTTTCCTAGGACTGGCTCTGTACAGTGCCTGCACACTTTCCTCGGACTGGCTCTGTACTGTGCCTGAACACTTTCCTAGGACTGGCTCTGTACTGTGCCTGCACACTTTCCCAGGACTGGCTCTGTACTGTGCCTGAACACTTTCCTAGGACTGGCTCTGTACTGTGCCTGCACACTTTCCTAGGACTGGCTCTGTACAGTGCCTGCACACTTTCCTAGGACTGGCTCTGTACTGTGCCTGAACACTTTCCTAGGACTGGCTCTGTACTGTGCCTGCACACTTTCCCAGGACTGGCTCTGTACTGTGCCTGAACACTTTCCTAGGACTGGCTCTGTACTGTGCCTGCACACTTTCCTAGGACTGGCTCTGTACAGTGCCTGAACACTTTCCTAGGACTGGCTCTGTACTGTGCCTGCACACTTTCCCAGGACTGGCTCTGTACTGTGCCTGAACACTTTCCTAGGACTGGCTCTGTACTGTGCCTGCACACTTTCCTAGGACTGGCTCTGTACAGTGCCTGCACACTTTCCTAGGACTGGCTCTGTACTGTGCCTGAACACTTTCCTAGGCCTGGCTCTGTACTGTGACTGAACACTTTCCTAGGCCTGGCTCTGTACTGTGACTGAACACTTTCCTAGGACTGGCTCTGTACTGTGCCTGCACACTTTCCTAGGACTGGCTCTGTAAAGTGCCTGCACACTTTCCTAGGCCTGGCTCGTTACAGTGCCTGCACACTTTCCTAGGCCTGGCTCTGTACTGTGCCTGCACACTTTCCTGGGACTGGCTCTGTAGAGTGCCTGCACACTTTCCTAGGCATGGCTCTGTACTGTGCCTGCACACTTTCCTAGGCCTGGCTCTGTAGGCCTGGCTCTGTACTGTGCCTGCACACTTTCCTAGGCCTGGCTCTGTACTGTGCCTGCACACTTTCCTAGGACTGGCTCTGTACAGTGCCTGCACACTTTCCTAGGACTGGCTCTGTACAGTGCCTGCACACTCTCCAAGGCATGGCTCTGTACAGTGCCTGCACACTCTCCAAGGCATGGCTCTGTACTGTGCCTGGTAGGACTGGGCCAGTCACATTGGTCTGCTTGTGTGGCATTGTGAGCTGGCAGGCTGTAGCTGCCTGGGGCTTCTGTTCCTATGGTAGCAGAGTCCTATATATACATGCATGCTATTCAGCTCTTCAGTAGGTTTTATATCTACATACAGTATATATAAACCTCTACATTGGATTCTGTTCCATCTTCTTATTATGTAGTGTGTGTGATGGACACATCCCATCCTTCTATATTATCATCTCCATTTATTACAGCTCCATGCTATTGTGGATTAATATGTACACATTCTGTTATTACTATTACTATTATTATTATTACTTTACTATCTCTATTAGTTTCATGTTAAAATGGTTTATTATATTCAACTTTTATTATTCCACATCACTGTTCTGACTTTATTACAACCTTATATTATAAGGATTCAGCTTGTTCCCTTCCCATTATACTGTAAAATTTACCAGATTTATTACACTATACTAGTTTGTTACTGTTCCAATTGATTACACCTATATTTTAAAATTATTTTGGAGCACCTTTTTTATGACATAATTATTATTATTTTTTTTATTAAACACCTATATAATAATGGTACATTGATTTCCTATCCCTCCTTTCTGTATTTAAAATCACTATTTTTAGATTATTATTTATTATCTTCCTCAATTGCGTATTGCTGCCCAGATTTATAATGTTGTAATTTTTTTTACTCTTTGTATTACAGTTCCAGTTTATTACACCCTTATATTATAATGGTTTATTAAGCTCAGTATTCTTGTTTCGATGTATTATATTCCAGTGCTTGATTAGGCCCCCCATTCTAGTAATTTTCTGTGCAGATTTATTACATCTTCATAGGCTAATGTTTACTCTCCTATTCCAATACTTTTATTATTGTCCCCATTTATTACATCCTTATTATATTACATATTATAATGGTTGGTTATGCCCATCTTACAGTTCTGTAGTGCTGTTCCCATTTATTACATCTGATATTTTAATTGTTTATTAAGGCTCATATTTTACTGTTCTGCAGTGTTGTCCCGATTTATTACATCCTTATATTCTAGTGGTTTCTATTGCACTTATATCTGGATTTATTACATCCGTATATTATAATGGTTCATAGGCTCATATTTTACAGTTCTATAGTACTGTCCTGATTTATTGCACCGTTATATTATAATGGTTTTTAAAGCGTCAATTTTTGTTCTGTAGTACTGTCCTGATTTATCACATCATTCTATTATAATGGTTTATTAGGCTTATAGCCCACCATTTATATTACTGTTCCGATTAAGTACTCCTTTTTATTAGAATTGTCCACTAAACTCCTATTTTCTGGCTTGTATTATGTCCACATTTATTGCTTTCTTATAATAATTTTTACAGGATTCTATTAAACAATTTGCATTATTTTCCCGATTTATTATATCCTTATATTTTAATGGTTTATTATATCCTTATATTTTAATGGTTTATTAGGCTCCTGGTATTATAAATGTCCCGATTTATTACAGTCTTAAATTATAATGGTGGTTCCTATTCCACTGCTGGTCGATTATTTTTTGCACCCATGTTCTACGATTTGTACTACTGTTCCGATTTTTATATACTCATATTTATATGGTTAATTGGGCTTCTTTCCACTATTTGTAGTACTACCCTGATTATTATCATCCTTGTTTTATAGGCTCCGTTATTACTATTTATAGTTGCTGTCCAATTTATTGCAGCTTTATATTGAATGGTTTATAAAACAGCATTATAGCGTGCTCTCATATTGCTCCGATTATCACACTGCAAATGTTATTCCATGCAATCTGGATTTGTGTACCTACTTGTTTGGGATATATATTGCAGGTCTTCGCCCTCTCTGTTATGCTGTTATGATGTCTGCAGATATATATATATATATATATATATATATATATATATATATATATATATATATATATATATATATATATGTGTGTGTGTGTGTGTGTGTGTGTGTAATACTAAAATATATATCTCAGTAGTCAGTACCCATGTTCCGGGGCTGCTAAGGCTGTACTATTATTACATTATTATCGTCCTTATGTCTGCACACTGGTGGCCCGGCCAGAGGAATGTGACACCGCCCGGGGACAGAGAGGGGCTCATACTCTTCTTGTGTCCAGCACGGCTGAAAGGAGTCCAAAGCAAATAAAGGCCAGTGTCCTTGTATAAAGAGCAGGAGCCGGACACAGGGCCAGCCTGGCAATAGTCCTCCTTTCATACCTGACAAGATTGATGACACCAGCAACACATAGCACAGAGAGGTGGAAAACAAATAACTGCACACAGCCTGTATAAGGCAATCACATATATCACTATAGCATATATATATATATATATATATATATATATATATATAAAATTTTTTTTTCTTCTTTTTTTTTACTGTGTCATATTGACCCTATGTACATGACTATCTCATATAAGTGAACAGACCATATATGAAAATATAATTAGTCGTTATACATTTACATATATATATATATATATATATATATATATATATATATGCTATAGTGATATATGTGATTGCCTTACACAGGTTGCAATAAAGCTGCAGTTATTTGTTATTTGTCTCTGTGTATAATGTACACACAGCTTATACATTGTCTGCTGGTGGCTTAAATGTGTAACGACTAATTATATTTCCATATATGGTCTGTTGATTTATATGAGAAAGTCATATACATAGGGTCAATATGACACAGTTAAAAAAATAATAGTAATAATAATAAAAAAAAAATTATATATATATATATATATATATATATATATATATATATATATATATATATATATATATATATATATATATATATATATATATATATTTGTATTATTTTACTGCATCATATTGACCCTATGTATATGACTTTCTCATATAAATCAACAGACCATATATGAAAATATAATTAGTTGTTACACATTTAAGCCACCAGCAGTCAATGATATATAAGCTGCGTGTACATTATACATATACAGAGACCACCAGTGGTTACCTATAGATGTAGAGCACTAATCATTTGTATGACTATAATACACAAGCTATCTCTCATATATATAACAATAAACTCCTTCACAATTGATAGGCATAACCAGCAGCAGGTATCTCTATGACCAGCTAAGTAATTATTCTGCTATCTATTGTAGCACTTCCTAACATTCATGTGAAGCAGAACAACACTGCCCAGCAAATCCAGCTAACCACCAGAAGAAGGAATATGAACTATAGAAAGCTAGTATGGCTAAGCCATTGTTCACCCCCCCCCCCCCCCAACACGTGACAACTTCCTAAAATGAACAATATAAACAATTGAATATAAACGGAGTTATTGAATGAGACACAGCAATAATCAGTGATGTGAACACAAAGCTTTTCACCATAGCAGACAATCAGCTTACTGCAGTCATTTCTGATTGGCTCTTGCAGGTAAATTCTGCAATAAAGACCCTACTTACCTAACTTTCACCCCACCTACCTTTTTATTTTCCTTCCTTTCATTGCTCCTACATTCCTGCCTTTCTATATACCTACCTAACTTCCTTCCCACCTACCTACCTTCCTAGCAGAGATAGTTGTTTAATATACACTGGAATTGAGTCTCTTAAATTACCTGAACTACTACAAATTGGATAGTCATGTTTTCTTTTTCTTATCATTATATATATATATATATATATATATATATATATATATATATATATATATATATATATATATATATATATATATATATATATATATATATATATATATATAATTTATATTTATTTATTTTGTAACCAATGATAAGGACAGCGGATGTTATGTCACAGTAATAATAAGAATACTGATAATGTTTCCATGTATTTGGACAATGTAATGCGATTGATGTAAATCATCTGTCTTCCTTTGTATCCATTTTTGTAACATTTTACATAGTCCCAGACTGCATCAGGAAAACATTGTTACAAAATATTTAGCCACCTTCCAGACAGACACATCTGTGCTATTAGTATAGCAGATGTTTGTATGGTGGAGATATGTTCGGTCTACAAGGAACCTCTGGGGAAATGCGCCTCCCCCGCGGACCCAT
Source organism: Lithobates pipiens (assembly GCF_037356315.1). Lineage (NCBI taxonomy): Eukaryota > Metazoa > Chordata > Amphibia > Anura > Ranidae > Lithobates > Lithobates pipiens. Next base: position 419,051,441 of record NW_027507718.1, read on the forward strand.
TGCTCTCCCCTCTACATGGCTCATATTGGTGAGTAGGGAGAAATGGGAGGATTGGTTTGGTGACCTCACAGAGGACAGATGAATCTGTAGCTGTTTTCTCCTGGCTATTGTCAGCTATACTATGTGTATACAGTCATAGATATGGCAGATGATGGGGGACTACACGTCTCAGCAGATCTTGCAGCTACAGTATTTGTGGTTCTTCACCATCTTCATGGTGAAATGTGAATGTTCACCCCCCCCCCCCTGTAAGTGTACAGGGCAGAGTATGGGCAGTATGGCAATGGTGTGGGCAGTAGGTGTGCTGGAACTTGTAATTTCACCGCTATGACTCTCCTATGCTGCCAGTGTACAGGTGAGATAAATAAAGTGGCTGCTAGCAGAGGATAAGAAGTACCTTATTCAAAATGCTACAGAGCTGACATGGAATATAATGCCCTCCATCTAAAACACATAGATTTGTGTAAGGAACCAAGAGAGCCCTAATATCTATAGCACTGGTCTCCAAACAGCAGCCCAAGGGCAGTATTCCTCCTACTGACACCATCAGTGGATGCATCATTTTTGCAATTGACAGTAACAATGGGGCACTCTTCCTCTCACTGATACCAATGATGGGGCACTATTCCTGCCACTAACACCAATGATGGGGCACTATTTTTTCCACTAACACAAATGATGGGAGTCCACTGACACCAGTAATGGGACACTATTCCTCCCACTGACACCAGTGATGGGAAACTATTCCTCCCACTGACACCAGTAATGGGCCACTATTCCTCCCACTGATACCAGTGATGGGGCACTATTCCTCCCACTGACACCAATGATGGGGCACTATTTTTCCCACTAACACAAATGATGGGAGTCCACTGACACCAGTAATAGGGCACTATTCCTCCCACTGACACCAGTGATGGGGTACGATTCTGCCCACTGACACCAGTAATGGGGCACTATTCCTCCCACTGACACCAGTGATGGGGCATTATTCCTCCCACTGACACCAGTGATGGGGTACTATTCCTTCCACTGACACCAGTAATGGGGCACTATTCCTCCCACTGTCACCTGTGATGGGGCACTATTCCTCCCACTGACACCAGTAATGTGACACTATTTTTCCCACTGACACCAGTAATGGGGCACTATTCCTCCCACTAACACCAGTAATGGGACACTATTCCTTCCACTAACACCCGTAATGGGACACTATTCCTCCCACTGACACCAGTAATGGGGCTCTTTGGTGTGGCTTCGATGAGGCTTCAGTGGGGCTTCAGTAGGACTTCAAGCGAGCTTTGCCATAGACTTCAATGGAGTCTTTGAAGATGCTTGGAAGCACCACTGAAGCTACATGGGGTATACTTTTTGAAGCGAAGCAAAGAAAAGCAAAATCAAGGTGTAAACAGGACTGTAAGCTAGCCATTTTATTTAGTGACAAGAGCTTTGACTGGCATTCATAGAGCTTTAACAAAGTATGTCCGAAGCCATGTTTTGAAGCAAAAGTAAACTAGCCGTTATTGAAATGCCATATGTGACATTTTTTCAATGTTCACTACAAAGTGGTGTGAGGTGTTGGATTGCTTCACACCATCCTGCACTGAAAAAAATACTGTATACAATAGTCTTTTCCAGTGCACACCAGCACAAAAACATAATGTAAACTGGTCTCATGGTAAACAAGGCTTTTTGCTTGTCTTGGGCAAGGCTGATGTCATCAAGGAGCCAGCTGTATCTTCCAGGTTCTTGCAGCCACCCCCTGATGATGCATGATGATGCATGTGCACCATTGAGGAAAGGGAGGGGGAGCAGGCAGATGCAGGAACCTGGAAGATCAGCCAGCCCTCTGATGATCTCAGAAGAAGATATCAGTGTGTGGCTCATTATGGAGTAATTTTTGAGTAAGTTTTTGGTGCTGAATCCCCTCTGATGACATGCATGCTCCTTGGTGCATCATCATGGTGCCAGCTGCAAAGTCAGGAGGAGACAGCTGGAACCCCACAAATGCAATGCAGTCCTTGCACAGTTGAGTGCCTCGCAGCCTCTTGAGATTCATAACATGTTTCCCAGGAGGTTGCGGGACACTGCAATACTATTCTCATCTAGGTAATGATACACAAAGTGCAGGGAGGAGTACCTGAAAAAGGTTAAATAAAAACTTTAAACTTTAAAGTGGATGTTTAGGCTACCAAATAAAAATGGGTGAACAGGCAGGATTTTTAATGCAGAAGAGACATACTTTGTCACTTTTGCATTAAAGTTACCCACCTGCTTGTTCGCCCCTATACAGTAAGCTGCGCACGCGCAGATCACTGTACAAATTCGGCAATGAAAGCAGCGGGCAATCGAGGCCCGGAAGCCGTCCATTTGAGCTCCAGAAAATCACATTGCTGGATCCAAAGTGAGTATATTTATGCTTTTAAGGATCTTTATTTTAGTCATATAACTGTAATGTTCAAATCTATTTGAACTTAAAATAACTGTCACTTTTTTTTATAATAAAAGTACTTATCTTGATGTGTGAGCTTTGTGAAATAAACTTCATGTATAGTAATTTGAGACACTAAATCCATCTACAGCAGGCACCACTAAATGGCAGACCGCGGTCCAGATCTGGACCGAGTGACAGTCCCCCACAGACCACCACAGTCACGCCACTTAGAAGCTAAAACTCTTTTTTTTTTGCATGGCTGTCCTGTAGGTTCTGCTTCTGTTTATTTCCCCCAGCCACCGCACTGTCATTCTTGCAGGATATTAGAGGACAGGAAAGGCGGCAGGTCTGTACAGAGGGAAGGAGCTGCAAGCGGGTGATTGGTTGCTAGGATATTGAGCAGGAGCTGCAAGTGGTTGCTTGGTTACTAAGATGCTGGGAAGTCCTAGGGCAGGAGCTGCAAGTGGGTGATTGGTTGCTAGGACACTGGGGAGTCCTAGCAACCAGTCACCAGCTTGTTAAAAAGAAAAGTTGAGCAGCTCCCGCTCTCTTTCCAGACCTGCCCCGGGGAAGGTAGGACTGTGCATGTGGTTGCAAACACTGCTGTAAAGGGAAGGAGAGGTGAAGACAGTGGTATGAAGGGGAGCCAAATACGCTGCTATGAAGGGGGGGGGGGTAAAAAGGGGGGGGGGTTGACAAAAAGGGAAAACTGTGACATAAGGGGAATGGAAACTGTGATATTAGGGTTGGTGATTGTGACATGAGGGGAAAATGTGATGTAAAGGGGGGGGGGGGGCTGCAACATGGGGGGAACTGTGATGTAAATTGAGGAAACTGTGAAGTAAAAGGGGAGGAACTCTGCTCTAGTTCCACAATGTTTGAGGGCTCCCCGCCGGTGTTGACATCTTCTCCTGGTCTTCTTCCAGGTTCCACATATACAGCCATCTTTATTGGCCTGCCATTGGATGACATAACTTCTGCACATTTGCATGGGATTTCAATTTTCCCAACACTGAGGCATGAGCACCTCTGTGTACATTATAAAGAAACTTGTGAGGAAAAAGGTTAGAAGCTTGTATTGCAGAAGAGAAACCGAGGCTCATTTACCAAAGAAGATGGACATCCTAACACAAAATACAGTGTGGGGCAAAAAAGTATTTAGTCAGCCACCAATTGTGCAAGTTCTCCCACTTAAAAAGATCAGAGAGGCCTGTGATTGTCATCATAGGTATACCTCAACTATGAGAGACAACATTTGGAAACAAATCCAAACAATCACATTGTCTGATTTTTGAAATAATTTATTTGCAAATTATGGTGGAAAATAAGTATTAGGTCACCTACAAGCAAGCAAGATTTCTGCCTCTCACAGACCTGTATCTTCTTCTTTAAGAGGCTCCTCTGTCCTCCACTCATTACCTGTATTAATGGCACCTGTTTGAACTTGTTATCAGTATAAAAGGCACCTGTCCACAACCTCAAACAGTCACACTCCAAACTCCACTATGGTGAAGACCAAAGAGCTGTTGAAGGACACCAGAAACAAAATTGTACACCTGCACCAGGCTGGGAAGACTGAATCTGCAATAGGCAAGCAGCTTGATGTGAAGAAATCAACGGTGGGAGCAATAATTAGAAGATGGAAGACTTACAAAACCACTGATAATCTCCCTCGATCTGGGGCTCCACGCAAAATCTCACCCTGTGTGGTCAAAATGATCACAAGAACGGTGCGCAAAAATCCCAGAACCACACAGGGGGACCTAGTGAATGACCTGCAGAGACCTGGGACCAACATAACAAAGGCTACCATCATTAACACACTACCCCGCCAGGGATTCAGATTCTACAGTGCCAGACGTGTCCCCCTGCTTAAGCCAGCTGTGTTGTGCTCTCCCCTTCTGTCAGAAGAACATTCCTCCACACTCAGTATACAGCACATGTGACCGGATCTTACTGTATATCACAGTGCACCGTACACACACACCGACACTGCCCCCCTATCTCCTCCAGAGGTTGCTCTTCTCCCGGCAGCAGGAAATGTGGATAGGGGGCGCTGTGTGTATACAGTGCAATGCAATATACAGTAAGAGCGATCTCATGTGCTGTATACTGAGTGTAGAGGAATGCTCTTCTCACGGGAGGGAGAGCACAACACAGCGCACCTTCTGCTGGATGTTTCCTCTCTGCCTCTTCCCTTCTCTCTGATCCAGTCTCCCGTCTCCCATCTCCCATCCCCAGCTGTGAGTACTGGCGGGGGTGGAGGAAGGAGCTCAGTGGCAGCCAGCTCATTATCCAAGGAAGGGACAGCCTGGGCCCCCCATGTCTCTCACCCAGCAAACTGGCTTTCAGTTGCTGGGTGAGAGACACAGAGGGCATTGTTCTGTCATCAGTTCTTCTCTGCTCCACCGATCCTCTTGCTGTCCGGGCCTCCCTGTGTGCTGGGGCCCCCTACAGAAGGACCGGTTCCCCCCTCCATCAGCGGCCCTGGGTGCAGATACAAACAAATTGCATCCTCAAAGTGTTTACTATGTAGCCACAATGCCCAAGGGGATGTGTGCACTTACCTGAGTCTGATCTGAAACCAGCGATGTGCACAAGAGCAGCGGTTCACCGGACTCTCTCTCTCCTCATTGGACAGAAAGGCGGCAGCAGCAGAGCTATTGGCTCCTGCTGCTCAATCACAGCCAGTAAGGTGGGAGCAGGGGGCGGGACCGAGGCATGCTCTATGTGTCAATGGATACAATTGGCTTGGGACCGAGCATGCACGAGGTGCTCCCATAGCAAGTCCTGCCTCTGATCAGGGTGATAACTGCCTGTATTTACTGGTATATATGCTGCCTATTTTCTCAAACAGCTCAACATACACATTGCTAAAGTGCACAAACTAAGTTCACATCATATGCAATAAACACTAATGTATTTGCTAGACAGTTTTGGAAGTTGCATTTACCATGTGAGCCTTCAATGCAAGCCAACCATAGCAGCTTTTACCTACTCTTGCTCTTTTCCTTCAGGGCCCATCTTCTATAGTCCATGCAATACAATTTAAGGTGCATAGGGTCAAGGCAGCCTATTTATTTTGTGCTTCATTAGACAAATTACCAGACATTTGCCATTTTTTTTGCTAATAAACTGCAGTGCTGCCATGCAATTGACATTGGAAACCACTGTACAGTGCACTGGGATGCCATTCACAATTAATTCACAACATAATACACTGAACATATAGCAGAATGGGCTCCTAAAAATCAGGCCCAATGTCAGGGGTGGAGATGACCATCCTGCAACATATCTTTATTGATTTCATAATATTGAATCATAATATTGAATCATAAGATAGAGGTTGGAAAATTGAAGTCATTGCAGCCATTTTAATGATCAAGTCATGGTGCCTTGCTAATAAACCTTAGCTGAGAGCGATACTTATTTGCACTATTTTTAGTCCAAAACAACCGGTTGATTAAAGAACAAAACAACATTTTTTATAGCTATGTTCCCCAGCTTCCTATTTGTCATTAAAATTGATTGGATTGATGGAGGCTCTTTTTCTTATGGTGTTGAATCAAGCAATCTTTCTTGACATCCAATTAGTTAAATGGTCTCTCTAAATGACCAATAAAGTGGAAAATCGATGCATGCATGAGATTTAGCAAATATTAATTATAAATAAAGCACACATCTGACATCTTTTTAAGTGGCTTGTATGGTTTTAGGATAGTCGGACATTCTTTCTGATAATTTTAGCTTTCAACCAAGGGTGTTGCTGGACCCTGGCACCCAGGGCACGTGACCTGGGTCTTCTACTGAGCGTCCCAGGTATTCTACTAAATGCCTTGGCCTTTGTTTGCAGTTGTTGTTGCCATCATCCCGCATAGCTGCTTGTGTAGACATTCTTCAATATATTAAAGAACTGATACTTTGTATCTTGTATATCCATTCCAATATGCAATGCACTTTTTGAACATCATGCATCTCATTTACTTTTAAATTATTTCTGTTTTTTTTTATTTATTTTACAGTTATGATACATTGGGCTTTTATTTTCAGCTATGGTAATACATATATGACATTAAAGTTATGACTACTGCTTAAGACCATAGAAATTACTCAGAATAAAATATGTTGGTCTTAGAATCATGTCTCATCAAAGACAGTAATAAGTGTGATGGCAACAATGTCAATGTCTCTTCTGTGACCAGGCTAAGTTCTAAGACTAGACTCACTGACAGATGTGGAAATGCTGAATGTATTTACTGTATGTTACATAGTTACATAGTTACATAATAGGTGAGGTTGAAAAAAGACACAAGTCCATTAAGTCCAAACTATGTGTGTGATTATATGCCAGTATTATATTGTATATCCCTGTATGTTGCGAGCATTCAGATGCTTATCTAATAGTTTTTTGAAACTATCAATGCCCCCCGCTGAGACCACCGCCTGTGGAAGGGAATTTCACTTCCTTGCCACTCTTACAGTAGAGAACCCTCTATGTAGTTTAAGGTTAAACCTCTTTTCTTCTAAGTTTAATGAGTGGCCATGCGTCTTGTTAAACTCCCTTCCACGAAAACGTTTTATCCCTATTGTAGGGTCACCAGTACGGTATTTGTAAATTGAAATCATATCCCCTCTCAAGCGTCTCTTCTCCAGAGAGAATAAGTTCAGTGCTCGCAACCTTTCCTCATAACTAATATCCTCCAGACCATTTATTAGCTTTGTTGCCCTTCTTTGTACTCGCTCCATTTCCAGTACATCCTTCCTGAGGACTGGTACCCAGAACTGGACAGCATAATCTAGGTGCGACCGGACCAGAGTCTTGTAGAGCAGGAGAATTATCGTTTTATCTCTGGAGTTGATCCCCTTTTTAATGCATGTCAACATCCTGTTTGCTTTGTTAGCAGCAGCTTGGCATTGCATGCCATTGCTGAGCCTGTCATCTACTAGGACACCCAGGTCCTTTTCCATCCTAGATTCCCCCAGAGGTTCTCCCCCCAGTGTATAGATTGCATTCTTATTTTTTCCACCCAAGTGCATTATTTTACATTTTTCTACATTAAACCTCATTTGCCATGTAGTTGCCCACCCCATTAATTTGTTCAGATCTTTTTGCAAGGTTTCCACATCCTGCTGAGAAGTTATTGCCCTGCTTAGCTTAGTGTTGCCTGAAAATATAGAGATCGAACTGTTTACCCCATCCTCCAGGTCATTCAAGGACAAATTAAAAAGGATTGGCCCCAGCACAGAACCCCGGTGACACCACTACCCACCCCTGACCATTCCGAGTACTCCCCGTTTATCACCACCCTCTGAGCTTGCCCTTTTAGCCAGTTTTCAATCCATATACTCACCCTATGGTCCATGCCAACGGACCTTATTTTGTACAGTAAACGTTTATGAGGAACTGCATCAAATGCTTTTGCAAAATCCAGATACACCATGTCTATGGGCCTTCCTTTATCTAGATGGCAGCTCACCTCCTCATAGAAGGTTGGTTTGGCAAGAACTATTCTTCATGAATCCATGCTGATTACTGCTAATGATACCATTCTCATTACTAAAATCTTGTATATAGTCCTTTATCATCCCCTCCAAGAGCTTGCATACTGTTGATGTTAGGCTAACTGGTCTGAATTTCCCAGGGATGTATTTTGGGCCCTTTTTAAATATTGGTGCTACATTGGCATTTCTCCAATCAGCTGATACCATTCCAATCAGTAGACTGTCAGTAAAAATTAGGAACAATGGTCTGCTGATTACTTGACTGAGTTCCCTAAGTACTGTCGGGTGCAAGCCATCTGATCCCGGTGGTTTATTAATGTTAAGTTTCCCTTGTCTAATTTTAATTCTGTCCTATGTTAAACATGGAGGTGCTTCCTGTGATGCGTCATGAGGATAAACCCTGCGGTTTTTGTTACTGAAGCCCCCCAATTCCCTCGTGAAGGCTGAAGAGAAGATTAAATTCAATACCTTCGCCATCTCCCCATCCTTTGTAACCAGATGTCCTTCCTCATTCTTTAGGGAGCCAATATGGTCTATCCTCCCTTTTTTACTTTTACATATGTAAATAATTTCTTGGGATTTTTTTGTATATCCACTATGTGTCTTTCGTGTTCCATCTTAGCTGCCCTAATTGCACCCTTACATTTCCTGTTGCATTCTTTATAAAGTCTGAATGCTGATGATAAGCCCTTAACCATGTATTTTTTGAATGCCTTCTCCTTTGATTTTTATATGCATTTTTACATTGAAGTTAAGCCATGTGGTGGGCTTAATTTGTTAGTGAAGTAGTGATTGCTCACCTAGATTAATAAATAAGGTAAAACTGTGCTTGTACATGATTCAAAGTGAACACAACTTCAGCCTATTTACTAAACTAGGTGGATATTCACTTTGCTAAGTGAACAGTCTATAATCCATTGGTAAAGCAACCCTAGATGCTCTTACTCATTTCAAAGTAAAGTAAATAAAATGCAATGATAAATACATTTATAAAGGGAGACAGTAGGAAAAAAAATAATTTGATGGAAAAGGGGTATAAAGGAAGCATGTCTTTGCAGGTTATTTAAGATATTAATTTATTATTTTCTTACTATCAGGTATTAGGGCCATAAGGCCTATTTTCAGTATATATTTCTTGTGACACTCATATTATCATGTATATACTCACCCACTTTGTCACTCATATACTCACTTCACCTCATATATCCTTCTACAGTTACCTGCAGCCTAGACATGCTCTTCAGAACCAATTTGGGTTTCAGAACCCTAGATTATCCCCTGATTGGGGTGTTCAGATTACAGAGTCCTAAAGAGTTAACATACTGACTTTACATAGGGTCAGGGGCACGCAAAGTACCCTCTGGTAGGGTGACAAGTCTGAAACTAGTCCCATCCAGGTATGACTGCCCATAGATGGTCTACTCCCACCCATATCAGGCATCCAGTAGAAATGCTTGGTCAATAATTAAGTTGTTTAGGGCATCTCTGGAAGTACTAACAGTTTTTCTTTTTCCTGATTTGTTTAAAAATCACTGTGTGACCCTCCAACCACTATGCACTACTTCTGTTCCTTGGGCAAGTCATACAAAGACCAGTAGCAGTTTCCACACTACAGACAAAGGGAAAATGCCTCCCTGCTTGACATTTTCAGGGAGACAACTGCCTATCTTTTAGTAGCGCTAAGTTTACTCTAATATTGGCCAGTAATCAAAGCTTATATACACATTTTAGACATACAAGTCTATAGCTTCCTCATGTCAAGGCCAAAAATTACCATTGCTGATATTTGATTGGGTATCGGATGGCCAGGGGCAAAAACAGTTCCTAAAATGACTATGTTTGTTAGTCTATGCATTCATAGTACAACCACTTCTATTTTCTCCTGCATACATAAAATGTAACTAATCATACATGTTTACACTTGGGTCAGGCTGGGTTGTTGCTGTGTGGACCTCTTTATGGTAAATTTGCACAATTTTTCTCATGTAGCTAACCATTACCACATACTAAAATCTTCACAGGAGGAATCTGACCACAAAAGGCACAAAAATTCCACAAATTGATGTCATTGTTAACGGAGCAGAGCACTACAGGTGACCATTGTTCCTTGGAGCATTGAGCTCAACTTAATGTTAGACACAAAACATAGTTCACAGTTGCAGTGTGGACCACCAGTTGACATTAATGTTTCCCTGAGCTAAAAGGTTTAATGTTCCAGAGGAACAATGGCTTCCACTGCTAGCAATCTGCCCTGTGAGTAGGGAGACAGAGGTGAGAATAGAACCGCTGCTCTCATGCACAGCACTGGGCTCAGGTAAATTTTTGGCGTGTCAGAATTGCATACACACGATCGGAATTTTCGATAGAAAGTTTTTCCGTCTGGAAAATTGAGAACATGCTATCAATTTTTTTACTGGCTGAAATTCGGACAGCTAAATTCCGATCATAAACACGGTCGCAGCATACACAAGCTCTCATCGATCTTTTTCTGGCCGGACTTCTGATTGTGTGTACGCTGCATAAGAGCTTACTGGACAGAAATACAAATCTTTGGGCAGGTAAAGCAGCTCCCGTTTTTAGCTGATTCCCTGAAGTTCAGCTTTAGCGAGCAGGTTTCATACTTTCTGTCAGCCTTGTATGTTTATTGTAAAACCATGTAATAATACTATAACCAACTGATATGGATCAGGGTTGGACTGTCGCTGTGAAATATGAATGGAGGATTTTGATAAGACACTGACCTGTAAACTATTTGGCTGCTTTCATTGCTGCAAAGCTTGATAATTTTAGCATCCAGGTAAAGAAATGCCCATTCTATGATTTGGGTTTGCTCCTTAAAATTTTTCAAACGATTAGCGCCATTGGCCGGACAAATGGAATCATTCATGGTAAAAAAAAAAAGAAAAGTGCTTCATTAACCAGGAATTAAAAACGTCAATATATAAGTTCTTAACCTGGTGGGTATGGCCCACCTGTGAGCATTGCACATTCCCTAGCCAACTATACAGAAAGGATAAGGTGGAAAAAATCATTAAGGATGCACTTTTTAGGAATGTTAAATTGAGTTCTAAATGACTGCACTTTATACTTTATTGCTGCTGAAGCCTAAACGTGAAAAAAAGTATAGCTCACGCAAAGTGTTTCAAGACAGCTTGTATATCAATCGATGGTAAGGCTGATTTATTGAAGTTAAGAATCTTTACTTGATAAATTCTGTGAATATTCACTTCAATTAGCCAGTCACGTAAATAGCAAATTCCTGTACACTTTGTATACACAGTGATGTGCAGGTGATATACTGGAAGTAAAGAGGAATTTGCCTTTTAAGTGAGTATGTAGTATCTAAAGGAGAAAGCTCCTTTTACTTATTCTTTTTTATTTAAATACATTTTATGATGGTTATAAATTACTTTGAAAGAGGAACGCTACGTTCTGTCTCCAGTTTAAATAGAGTGATTTAGGTAAGAATTGTGTGCTGCACTTCAGGCAGTCTTCAGTAATTTATTTGTGAAGACATAAATACAGCTACAATAGGCCACATAACTGACATGTTGGGTGCCATAGCACTTCGCCATTTTCCACAAAATTGGTTTGATTTACTAAAGGCAAATAGACAGTTCACTTTTGCAAGTGAATTCGCACTTTGCAGTGAAATTTTCCCTTAGCTTTGTGAATATGCAGAAAATTCACTTTGCATACAATGCCCATTCATGTACAAAAAACAAAACAAAAAACTGTGGGGGTTATTTATTAAAACCGCATGATGCAAAATCTGGTGCAGTTCTGCATACAAGCCAATCAGCTTCCAAGTTTTTTTGTAAATGCTTAATTGAACAAGCTGAAGCTAGAAGCTTATTGGCTACCACCATGCACAGCTGTACTATATTCTGAGTGTACCAGTTTTAATAAATATCCCCCACTATTTTTGCTTGAACATCATCAAATAACAGAAATCAGTAGTGTTTCACCTCATTTGCTATGCAAAGCAAAAATTAGCTTGCAAAGTAAACAGCCTTTTTACCTTTGGTAAATCAACCCCAATGTATTATAGGTCATGTAGCTTCTTATGCCTCATGTAAACTTGAGTTTAGGAGCTTTTGGCGTTTTATTTCCCAAAGCACCTAAACTCAACTCCATAAAAGCCTACAGTATGTGTCAATGTACACATAGGCTTTTAGGATTGTTTAGGAGCTGCTGCAGTTAGGCGAGGTTTAACCTCCCTTAACCGCCCTCTCCTGAATGCGGAAGAATCATGCTCAGAATAGGAACATTTTGATTGCCGGCCACAAAATGTGGCACAATTTTGCCACATTTGGCATTTTTCTGCGACCGGCGGTCATAGTAGCTTAAAGTAACACTAAAGGTTTGAATGTGTTTTTTTTATAATTACAAACATGTCATACTTTCCTCCACTGTGCAGCTCCTTTTTGCACACAGTTGCCCTGATCCTTGTCTTCTGGGGTCCCTCGGTGGCTGTCTCAGCTCCTCCCTGCTTCTGAAAACCCCATCTGCGAAGCGCTCTCCCAAAGGGGTTACCTTGTGGGCACACTCCTGAGACCTGTATTCAGCGTCCACAGCCGCCAACTACAGGACTCGGCCCCACCCCCTGGCCCTTGCATCATTGGAGTTGATTGACAGCAGCACGAGTCAATGGCTGTGCTGCTATCAATCTATCCAATGAAGAGCTGAGAAGAGCCGAGAAGACCGAGCAAAGGAAGAGCGCGTTCGCGACGTGGGACTTTCCGGGGCTCAGGTAAGTAAAACAGGGGGGCTGGGGGGCCAGTGATCGGGGGGGGGGCTTAATGCCATAGGATGCATTAAGGTGAAAAAACATGAACCTTTACAACCCCTTTAAATGTACATGAAGCCTTAAAGCTGTGTTTATGTCTTTCTATAAAGTACTGAAGAGCAACATACGGCAGTGTGGTGACTTTTTTTGATCCTAATCTAGTCAGTCCTTGTGTGATCTAGATCTCAGTTTTTGCTTTGCCTGAAATATGATTTTAATCAAACCTGCCATCAGTATTGAAGCAAAACCCTAGGCATCATTGTGTTTCATCAACTCATTACCCGGGGCAGGCAGATTACAAAGAAACCTGGAAAACTGAACAGAAACCTGAGAGCGAGATAAACCTAGACTTACACTATCTTATTTTTTCAAAAGTTTTGGTTGTCTGGCTATCAATACTTTCCGAATCTCAGGACCAGAACAAATTCCAGGCCATTGCACCTAACATTTTCAGGAGAGGATAACAATGGCAGTGCAAGTATCTTTTAAACAGGATACCTCTCTGGTTGTACTGTCTGGCAGCAGTACCAGGATCACAAGACTAACTGAAAGAAATTACAAAACCTTTGGCAGACAAATGCATTTCACCTACAGTATGTGCATACATATCTGTTTTCATGGTACTCTGCTCTTTCTTACTGAACAGTTATGCTATACCTTATCGGTTGTATAAAGCAGATGTGTAAAAAATGCCACAGGGCCATTGTGCAAAATTATTACTAGGCTGCTTAGTCCTTTGGGTGTCCCAAGCATCAAAGTGTATATTTTTAAAATGATCAGGAAAGCTTTTGTGACATGAAAACTTTTATCACAAGACCTTTTTGATGATATTTCTACTACTAATATCACAGTGATATAATTCACGGACATGATAATACAGTACTTATCCCCAAGACAGTATTCATTTCACATGAGGTCAAAAGTCAGCGTTAGTTCTCTGATGCCAAGAACTTCCATTTAGTTTTTGCAGCTGAAAACTAATGTACCAAAATCAAAACTTTTTATTCCTACAAACTTTAAAAAAAATATCAAATGGAATGCAACAAGTGATTTAAAGGAAGGAAAAAGCTAATCTGAGCACAGGACTTAGAAAAAAAGCAAAACATCAGTCATAGTTAGACACTACTCCAACCTTGGGCTGAAATGTAGTGAAACCTGATGCATCTCACATAGTTAAGCTCTAGTTTTTAAATATTGTCTTTGGAAGTGTGTGGTATCACTTACGGTAAAGTTCTGAGACACTCATGTACATCTGGGTATGCCACTCCTAACTTGCATCAGTGGAATTTTTAATAGATAGGGGTGGCGCAGTGGCTAAGTGGTTAGCACTTCTTCCTAGCAGCACTAGGGTCGCTGGTTCAAATTCCAACAATAACACATCCTGCCTGGAGTTTGCATGTTCTGCCTCTGTGGGTTTCCCCTGGATACTCCAGCTTCCCCCCCACTCCAAAGACATGCTGATAGGTTAATTGGATACATCTGTCAAAATTGGCCCTAGTATGTGTATGTATGTGAGTTAGGGACCTTAGATTGTAAGCCCCTTGAGGGTAGGGACTGATGTGAATGTGCAATATATATGTAAAGCACTATGTACATTGATGGCGCTTCCTGTACTTGTATTGATAATATATGCCATGGTAATAGGTAAATAGGAAACAAGTCAGGAGAAATCTGCTGTGCTTCCCCATTGTCTACCGGCAAATTCACCTATTATGATCCTATTTAATCCCCCACTGGCCACTGTATTGGTAGGTTATAACCCCTGTCATATTTGGGCTGCCTTGTTCTTCAAAGCCCGTTAAAGGACCAAGAATTATTTAGGGATGAAAATAGACATGGAGAGCTTTCCAGTAGACGATAAACTGGGATACTGGGTCATGAGAATAGACCACTGGCCAGAACTTGACCCGTTATCAAATGAGCTGCTTTCCGAATGGGTATTCAGTGCTGCCGGGAGTTTTGTGACAGATGAAAGAGTGGGTCTGTCCACAGACTCCGTTGGCCGGCTGACATTTGTCAAAATGAATCAGTCCTGCATTAGCAGCAGCTATCAAGCCTCTGATGCCAATGTCGCTGATTAAGTGTTTTTGGCATCTGGAATCTCTGCAAGACTTTCTAGGCTGCCTAGATTTGTGTTGATTCTATCTTGAAGTCATTTTTTGGTATAAGTTTCATGGGCACAATTAACACCCAAGGACCATTTTGTCCATACCTGTTTGACAGGTGCATATAATTAAAAATGTTTACAGCAAGGCCAGTTCTTGCTTTCATCAAGAGTACCTCTATAGGGTTATGGTGCAAAGGCACCACCAACAACCAAAAATAAATGTTTCTGCAACTGTTGGAGCAGGGCTAATAATTGAAATGTTTTACAACAAGGCCAATTCTTGCTTTCATCAAGAGTACTTCTATAGGGTTACAATATGAAGGCACTACCAACACCCAAAGACCAATTTTTTCCACAATTGCTTTACGGGCATCATATTCTTTTTCTTTACAGGAAGGCCAATTCTTGCTTTTATCAAGAGTACTTCTATAGGGTTACAGTGTGAAGGCACCACTAACACTCAAAGACCAATTTTTCATGCAACTGTTTGACAGGGGCATCAAATAATTTTTTTTTACAGCAAGGCCAATTCCTGCTTTCCTCAAGATTACCTCTATAGGGTTACGTTGTGAAGGGACCACCAACACCTAAAGCCCAATTTGTTCACACCTGTTACTTCTATTCAAAGTCTGCAAAAGACATCAGACTTTATAAAAAAAAAAGTTAATCTTGGCCTGAGTATACTATAATTTGGCTTCTTCACATAAGGCTTGCTCACTGTGATGCAAAATGTTGTTATTTCCATTCAAAGTCTGCCAAAGAGACACCAGAATTTATCCCGTTCCCGCTGAGCATACGCAGATGTGCGTACTCAGCTTTCAGGGGTTATACCGGGATGATGCCCACAGCTGCAGGCATCATCCCGGTACCGTTGTTTAGAGCGGGCGATCGGCTAGGCAGGAATAACAACCGAAGCAGCTAAAATCTGTTATCCCCGAGGAGCGGGAGGGGACGTCCCCCCTCCCGCCGCCTCTCGCCACTCGTCCCGGCCCTCCCGGTGGCATGGGAGACCCAATCGACAATTCGCCTTTTCTGGTGGTTAGGGACAGACTGGAACGAAGCCAGAAACGGCTTCGTTCCAGCCTCCTGATTGTAAACACGACGCCACAATGTCACTTCCTGTTTACTTGGCTGCCAATGGCGCCAGTTTTAAAAAAATATACAGTATTCATATACTAAAGTGCAGACCCCCGATCCCTCCATAAAGAGTACCTGTCACCACCTATTACTGTCACAAGGGATGTTTACATTAAATTTATTTATTTTATTATCAATAAAAGTGATACATTTATTTATTTTTTAAACACAAGTTAATAATATAAAAATAAATAAAATAAACAAGATTTTTTTTAATGCGTCCCCGTCCCCGCAAGCTCGCACAGCAAAGAAAAGGCATACGGAAGTCGCGCCCGCATATGTAAACGGTGTTCAAATCACACATGTGAGGTATCACCGCGATCATCAGAGTGAGAGCAATAATTCTAGCACTAGACCTCCTCTGTAACTCTAACCTGGTAACCGTAAAAAAATGTAAAATGTTGCCTATGGAGATTTTTAGGTACTGTAGTGTGTTGCCATTCCACGAGTGCGTGCAATTATAAAGTGCGACATGTTTGGTATCTGTTTACTCGGCGTAACATCATCTTTCACATTATACAAATAAAAATTGGGCTAACTTTACTGTTTAGTTTTTTTAAAACCCATGAAATTGTTCCTTTTCCCAAAAAGTTGCGTTTAAAACACTGCTGCACAAATACCGTGTGACATAAAATATTGCAACAATCGCCATTTTTATTCTCTAGATTCTCTGCTAAAAAATATATATAACGTTTGGGGGCTCTAAGTAATTTTCTAGCAAAAAATACGGATTTTAACTTGTAAACTGCAAATGTCAGAAATGGGCTTAGTCATGAAAGGGTTATACAAAAAATCTCTAATCTTGTTCCTAGTGCACTAAATTGTGGCCTCATCATACAGACTGGCTCCCCAAGCCGTTGTTTACAAAATAAAGAAAGCAAAATGTAATTTTTTTTCTTTCTAAATGTCAATTTTGCTGCAGCAGGTTCTATACATGGTACAGATGTGTCACTTTACAGGCAGACTAAGGGGACCCCCAGGCACTATATTTAAATGAATGTTTAATTTTTATTGCTTCAATTCAAGTATTGCTAAAATCACTGCTCCTTTAAAAACTTTAAAAAAAAGTTTGCATTTGTACATGTCCCCCAGGGCAGTACGGGTCCCATAATCTTTAATAGGGTTCGTGGTTCAGGTCCAAACTTTTGTGATTTTCGAGAGTTCTGGTGCGAACCAAACTTGGGGGATGTTCGGGTCAACTCTATTCATTAAATACATTTTGCTGCAGAACAGCAGATTGGGCCTTGAATCTATGCATTTTCTCAAATATACAAACTACAAAGCAGGAGGACTAAAACAAACCTTAAAAGTAAAAGCTCTTTATTGTAACATTTAGGCCATGTGATAGTAGCCTGATATATGAAGGAGTATAGGAACATATCTTTTTCCAAGTAGTGAGTATTCTGCTACCCACTGATGCTTGTTCAGTGCAGCAGCAACAGGGGCTTAATCGTTGTCCCTTGACCTCTACAATTAAGTCCCTGTTGGGTAAAACCCATCAAAGAGTGAGGATCCCAGGTAGGGTGAATATTGGACTTTTTCCAATGGAATTAAAGAATTTTTAAAACTGAACCTGCTGTGCAGCAATTGCTCCATATTGTTTGGTGAACTGTGCCCACACCCAAGCAATGTGGCCAAGATCTAAGCATGGACTATTGGAGCAGTATTGTTTCAATTATAGTTACTAAACATAAAGATTTACTTACATGTAAAGAATAATGTTTGAAGTTGCTCTATGCTCTACAAGGGCTTTATCATAGTACCTTTCCAGATTCTGAGGGTGCATGATTGAACCTGAGGAATTATATTTTTCAGAATGCCTGTATAAATGTGTATATGCTTGTGGGCTAAATTCTACATCGTGTTTGCAAGCTTAGTCTTAAATATTGTATGTAGAGTGGGCTTTTTTGTATTTTTTTCAATTCTAGGCTTTTTATTCCTAGTCCGGACATGGTTAGAAAGATATTCTGAGTGCAATATATTTACCTTTTCACATAGTTGTGTTTTTTTTCTCTCTGTGAGGTGTCGGTAAATTTCTGCAGCAATGCTATTATATGAGGCAATGGGGGTTATTTATGAAAGGAAAATTCATTTTGCACTACAAGTGCACTTGGAAATGCAGTCACTGTGTATCCGAGGAGGACATACAAGGAAAATAAAAAGCAGCATTTTAGCTTGCACATGATTGGATGATAAAATCAGCAGAGTTTCCCCTCATTTCAGATCTACCCCTCAGATTTACAGCGCTTGCACTTCCAAGTGCACTTGCAGTGCAATTTCAAGTGCACTTTGCACTTGTAGTTTGCACTTGTAGTGCAAAGTGTATTTGCCTTTTGTAAATAACCCCCAATGTTATTGAAATAACACATACACTGATGATGTGAAAAGTACAACTGCCCTAGCTACCGATCAGATTCGTCCTCACTGTAGTCACATCTGTTATATTCTGATTGATGTTCATGTTTGTTTAACACTATTTTTGCACTTTATGTATTGTCTTAATAATAAAAAAAAACTTTCATTAATTTAGTAAAAAATAGATAAATAACATAAAAGGTTAAGCAACCAATGCCATTTTATATATCTGTCATTGCTCCTTCCTGCTACAGTAAAACAGGGAACTGTAATATTTGATTAGACAATATAGTTACTTGCCTATTATTGCTGATTTACTGGCTATAAGCTAACTAAAGTGAAGCATATCTGAACTGGGGTGCTATTAAATAGTGTTACCCAGCAGAAGTACACCAAAGCAAAGTGCTGCAAGCAGTAAGTCTTTAAAATCTTACATCATGCACTCATGTTAATTCACAGGGCGCCTTGTCACTTTGTCAGAGGTCACCTGAAGTCTGACTGCTCTGTGGATTCCCAGCCTCAAACATTGGGTTGGGTTACTAATGGAGTATAGTTTTTACTGAAGCTTTATTCAATTCACAGTAATCATGTAGTCCTCTACAAAGGATGTAATTTGGTGGTACAACTGAACATAGGTTCAATTGGCTAAGGGCCCAAGGCACCAGAAAGCAGTGCTCTGTTTTCTTGCTTTGAAGCATGTTGTGTTGTACTGCCTTATAGGCAGCCCCGAGATGAACACTGGACAGAAACATTTTCAATAGCCAAAAGGTAATAATTCACCAAATGCCTTTGCAAACCCAGTAAACCCCTTTACAGGTAGCATTAATGTCACCACTGGCTGCACATAGCCTGTACAGATGGCAGAGCTGTGGGTGGGGCCCAGTAGGTCCTCCCACTACAGGCTGCCTGGAGGAATCTTGAAGGGGGGGCGGATACAGGACCGGTCACTCTGCTCAAGGAGGGAGAGCAGCAATAACTGGTCTTCACTGCATGAAACTCCTGCACAGAGGCAAAGTACTGAAATGTTTTCATGCTGGATAACTGCAAAGATTAGAAATAAATACAACATATAGTACATATAGTACATAGCACATATCATACATACAAGTATGAATTCACATGGCCCTCTTATTTAAATCATATGTGTTTAGCCTGGAGCTCAGCCTAAAAATAAATGGGCTTTAAGCCTCATACATTCTAGGAGGAGAATAACTGGGGGAATCAGTATTAGGACCTGGGTGTTCTGGTAGATCATAGACTTAATAGTAGCATACAGCACAATGCCGAGTTGCAGTTTCTAAAGCTAGCAAAATACTGTACTTTCATGTAGTATTAAAATAGAATCTAGAATATGCAGTTCGATTTTGGGCACCAGTTCACATAAAAGGATATCAGGGAATTTGAGAAAATGGCAAAAACCAAACTGATAAGAGGCATGAAGGAGCTCATCAATGAGGAAGGATCAGCTGAAGTGAAAGGATATTAAGGAGGGATATGATCAACATGTATAAATACATACCGTATTTATCGGCGTATAACACGCACTTTTTTCCCCTTAAAATCAGGGGAAAATCGTGGGTGCGTGTTATACGCCGATCCCCTGCCGATTGTTAGCTTCTCTGCTTTTCTCGTTGGCTTTTGGCTATTTTCGGACGCACCGGTCCGCACTCGGCCGCTCTCGGCGGCCGAAAATAGCCGAAAGCCGCTGAGAACGGCCGAGAGTTACCGAGCGCAGCCGACATACACAGGACATCCGCTCTGTATCTCAGCGGCACCATTTTTAAAAGGCAAGCCTGCAAAAGACACTAACAAGGCTGCAATGGAAGGCTGCAAATGACTGAAAGGCTTCAAATGACTGACAAGGCTGCAAATGACACTGACAAGGCTGCATTAATGGGCATTTAAATGTAAGTTTTTTTCCTTAAACTTCCCTCCTAAACTTGGTGTGCATGTTATACAATGATAAATACGGTAAGTGGTCCATATAGTGAACTCGGTGTAGAGTTATTCACGTTTGGGTCATTATAGAGGATAAGGTGGCACTATTTATATCTGGAGGAAAAGCGATTTAACCTCCAAATACAGAAAGGCTTCTCATCAGTAAGAGCTGTGAAAATGTGGAATAGACTCTAGAACAAGTTGGAGCTGGATGAATACCTAAATGCACAAAACATACCCGAATACTAATATTTATAGGTAATAACAGTTGATCCAGGGAATGTCCAATTCACTCCTAGGATTTCAGGATGTCAGGAAGGAATTCCCTGGAGGATCATGGTTTATTTATTTTATTTTTTTGCCTTCTTCTGTGGTTATAGGATTGTGTATATGGAGGTTTTCTATTTATTTTGTATTGGTTGAACTAAATAGACATGTCTTTTTTCAACCTGACTAACTATGTAACGTCACACCATCAAAAAAAGGTCATGCTACATTATTTTGTTCAGTGCACTCGCATACTGAACATGCTTTGGGGTGTGTTTTACTGCACAATACCACACTGGGCTGTAAGTGAAAATGTGCTTGTTACTCGCCCCCACTGTCCTCCAGGTAGTCTTGTATTTTTGCTCTGGCCCTCAACACTCAAGCTGAAGTGTCAGTTTCAGAAGGTACATAAATATATATGTGGGCAAATAATAAGCTAGTACAATTACAATATAATTGACTGAATACTTAGGTGTTGATTTACTAAAGGCAACTAGACTGTGCACTAGTGCAGTTGCACTCTGCAAGAGCAGTTGCTCCAGAGCTTAGTAAATGAGCAGAAGCTCTGCTGACTTTCATCATCCAATCATGTGCAAGCAAAAATGCTTTTTTTTTGTAAATTTTCCTTTCATGTGATTGGGTATTCTTTGCAAAGTAAAGCTTTAACTAATTTACTAAGCTCTGGAGACACTGCTCTTGTAGAGTGCAACTGCACTTTCTAAAGTGCACAGTCTATTGGCCTTTAGTAAATCAATCCCTCGGACTCCTGCTTAAGTTTGACCATGACTGGTACTTTTCAAAATTCGGGAAGGTATCAACTATTTAGGCCAACACATAATAATTCTGCAGAAGTACTGCATTGTGCTGTACGGAGAGTCTATTGTGGAATATTGCAGGCACACATAGAAATCTAGAAGATAAGGATTCAACATTTTCCATATCATGCCAATTTTGTATATGTATCAAACGCAAATTGTAAATTCATATTTAGTAATGCAGCTCTTGGCTTATAAACAGCCAGGTTGACAGATAAACAGAGAGACAGATGACCCTATTGATCACATAACTGCAAGTGGTAAATTAATTTTAAACAATTAATAATTAATATTTTTGAAATGATTCAATATCCCCCAGCTGTAGAAGACACCAAATAGGAGAGAAGCAAAGAGGGTCTACCAAACCCCTGTGGACCAAGTGCCAAAATGAACCCAAACTGTTATTGCTTCATCAAACCCAGGCTGCAAATAAATTAATCAAAAGCAAATATGTCCGATGTGCGAATCATTTGGTGGTAATGGATGGAAATTAAGATTTGCAGATATTATTTTCTGTCATTCAGTCTAACAAAGTGAACATTTATTGCATATATATTAAAAATTATCCTTTAATAGAGTGCTAGTGGGGGAAGAGCTGCAGGAGCGCTCCCAGAGGTGATGTGCCCTGAGCTGGGAGGGGGAGAGACGATATTTGTGTGTATTCCCACAAGAATATATTTCAAACATCGCTTGAAACCATCGCTAAATTGAGATGTTATTTAATGGCAGTTGGAATTGTTTGATGGTCTGGAGGGAGAATTTCATCATCCTCAATCTCACTGCTTGTACAAATAAAGAGGATTCTTGTACAAAAATCACTCGGAAGCCTGCTGACACCACAAACATTGTTGCATTTACTACACAGGCAAGCTAGGCATGTGCTTAGGGCAATATTTTTCAAGGGGCAGCATGAATAACTTAAACCTTTTAGAACAAATGTATTTTTCTTTTGTTTCTTGATGTTCACTAAGCACATATTTTTATTTTCAAGTTATTTATTGAAAGTTATTAAGGTGGCCATACATATTAGGGGGTTTCAACAATAAATGGTATCCTATTAACCACTTGCTGACCGCCTGTCATCATTATACAGATAGCTGCCATAGCCCCCGTCTCCTCTTCTTCAGCGGGTGGCCAGCTTTCAAATCAAAGTGGTTTCAGTGGCAGATTCGCTTTTATCTGAGGTGGGAGAGGGCCACCCCCTCTCCGCCATGCTCCAGTTGTCTCTGCCACTTACAGGAGCAGTCGGTAGCAGCGGAGACGATCAAGTCCTCTTCCCTCATAGGCTGGATGCCGAATGAGGGAAAGATGGCCCCCGCTTAGCATTGGATGGCGGAAGCAACGTCAAACTTCACTTCCCTCCAATGCTCTTAAAGGGGAATTTTTTTTATTGCATTTTAGTGTAAATGTGAGATCTGAGGTCTTTTTGACCCCATATCTCACATTAAAGAGGTCCTGTCATGTTTTTCTTCTATTACAAGGGATGTTTACATTCCTTGTAAAAGGAATAAAAGTGACCATTTAAAAAAAAAAAAAGACAGTGTAAAAATAAAAAATAAAAAGTAAAATGAATAAAAAAAATGGAAAAAATTTAAAGTGGCCCGTCCCGCCGAGCAGAACCAAATGCATATGTAAGTCACCTATGAAAACGGTGTTCAAACCACACATGTGAGGTATTGCCACGATTGTTAGAGTGAGAGCAACATTTCAAGCACTAGACCTCCTCTGTAACTCAAAACTGGTAACCTCTACAAATTTTTAAACGTTGACTATGGAGATTTTTAAGGGTCAAAGTTTGTCGCCATTCCACAAGCGGGCGCAATTTTGAAGTGTGACATATTGGGTATCAACTTATCTTTCACAATATAATAAAAAAAAAAAATGGGCTAACTTTACTGTTGTCTTATTTTTTAATTTAACCACTTGCTTACTGGGCACTTAAACCCCCCTCCTGCCCAGACCAATTTTCAGCTTTCAGCGCTGATGCACTTTGAATGACAATTGCGCGGTCATACAACACCGTACCCAAATGAAATTTTTATCATTTTTTTCCCACAAATAGAGCTTTCTTTTGGTGGTATTTAATTACAGCTGAGAGTTTTATTTTTTGCTAAACAAACAAAAAAAGATGCATTAAAAAAAAAAAAAATCAGGTTTAATAGTTTGTTATAAAATTTTGCAAACAGGTCATTTTTCTCCTTCATTGAAGTGCACTGATGAGGCGGCACTGGTGGGCACTGATAGGCTGCACTAGTGGGCACTGATAGGCTGCACTGGTGGGCACTGATAGGCATAGTTAAGGCGGCATTAATAGGCACAGATAAAGTGGCACCGATAGGCACAGATAAAGTGGCACCGATAGGCACAGATAAGGCAGTACTGATGGGCACAGATAAGGCAGCACTGATGGGCAAAGATGGGCACAGATAAGATGGCACGGATGGGTGGCACGGATGGGTGGCACTAATAGGTACCACTGATAGATGGGACTGATGGGCACGGATAGGTGGCACTCATAGGTGGCTCTGATAGGCACTGATGGGCACTGATGGGCACTGATGGGCACTGGTAGATGACACAGATGGGAACGGATATGTGGCACTGGGGTGTTGAGGCAGATTGTGGGCACTGAAGGGTGGTACTGTGGGCACTGATGTGTGGCACTGTGGGCACTGATGTGTGGTACTGTGGACACTGCTGGGTGGCACTATGGGCACTGCTCGGTGGCACTATGGGCACTGATGGGTGGCACTGATGGGGGGCACTTTTTTATTACAGAGGTGGCACTGGCATGGGGGCAGGTGGGCACTGGTAAGCTGGCCGTGATCGGGACTGATGTCCCGATCACCGGCGGCCGTGATCGGGACATCAGTCCCGATCACGGCCAGCTTACCAGTGCCCACCTGCCCCCATGCCAGTGCCACCTCTGTAATAAAAAAGTGCCCCCCATCAGTGCCGTTCACGGCTCACCGGCTCCGGCTCACCGGCTCCATTGTATCACATGATCAGCTGTCATTGGCTGACAGCTGATCATGTGGTAAGGGGTCGGGATCGACCCCTTGCTCGGATCCGTGATCAGGCGAGTCTCAGGGGGCGCGCAGGCCGCTCGTGCACTGGACGACGTCAATAGACGTAGTCCCGGCAAAGGAGGTCCTTGCTGTAGCCGTCATTTGGCTATAGCGCGGGTCTCTACTGGTTAAAAAAAGTGTATTCTTTACCAAAAAATTACCCTTATGAGACCGCTGCTCAAATACGGTGTAACATATAGTATTGCAAAGACTGCCATTTTATTCTCTAGGGTGTTTGAAAAAAAATATATATAATGGTTGGGGGTTCTAAGTCATTTTCTAGCAAAAAAATAATGATTTTAACTTATAAACACCATATCTCAAAACAAGGCTCGGTCCTTAAAGTGGTGTTGCCACCAAAAAATAAAAAATAGTTTAAAATTCTTAAAAAAAAAAAAATAATTGGAATTTTTTTTTCTTACTCACCTCTAAATACCTGTTGCTAGGGGGTCTCTTGTAGTCTGCCTTCTTCCTTGCCCGGGCTGGTGACATCACTTCCCCTCACACCGCACAGTCATCTGGAACATGTCCCAGATGACTGTGCGGCGTATCACGGCGCCCTGCGCCGCTCGTGCATGCGCAGTGGGTGCCCGGCTGTGAAGCCCCAGCCGGGTCCCCACAGTAAGAATGATGGATCTGCAAGCGGAGCAGGGAACGAGGAGGGGGCTTCATTCCCCTGCATCGCTGGACCCTGGGACAGGTAAGTGTCCGATTATTAAAAGTCAGCAGCTGCAGTATTTGTAGCTGCTGACTTTAAAGTTTATTTTTTTTAGGGGGCACTCCACTTTAAGTGGTTAAAATGAAAACCTTGTATCATGAGAAAGGTATAGGGGATGCCATTGCCAGCCCTCTGCTAAAAATGCTAGTTGCCTGGCTGTATCTGGCTTCAAAACGTCTATGTTCACAGACCTGGAACAAGTTTCAAAAAAGTGTCAGAGTTCCTCATCTATAAGCATGTTCCAGGTCAAAAGTTAAAAGCGTTAGCAATACAAACTTACATGTTTTAGAGGTCAGTAATGGCAGCACCCATACTTGTTTCAAGACAGAGTCACTTTAAAGATTGGAGCTTGGCTTTTGGAACCTGAGCCGAATTTCTAAATTGCTTTAGAAGCAGTAAAATATTTGATGCTGAATACAGTAATGGGTCTACACTTACCAATTTTGTGGTAACTTTGTAAGCTTTCCACCAACTCCTAATTTTGAGCAAGCCAACTGTGGAAGAAATCGATTACCACCACTTCAATATCAGTTAAAGGGGATTTATCAATATTTTCTACTTCAGTTTTAAATTCCAATGGCTTGATTGTTCAAAACCAGTAAACAATCTCTTAAAGCTGGCCACACACCAAACACATTTTTGTCCATTTCTGTCTGAATCCGAAATTCGAACAGCGGATGCCCTGCTGGCACCAACCAGCTGGACAAACTTTGATCTGAAGATCAAAGGTGCCAGATAACTGTGGGCAGCAGCTGTAAGAATGGAAAAGCCGATAGGGAAGATTCTTCCATCCACAATGTTTATGGATGAATCTACTATATTTCCTACATATGGTTAGCTTAAAGCAGTAATAAACCCAAAACCAAAAATGTAATATATTGCACTTTACTAATCCTTAGATGTGGTCACTGCATTATATATTTATTTTTAGGCTTTTGTTTCCCTGGTTATTTGGCCAGTAATATACCTGCTGTTTTAGAGTGCTCCCACTCTGGATGAAGGAGCACAGGGGGTGACATTGGACAGCAGCATTGTTTGAGGGTGGTGTTAAATGTATTAGCAGATTTAGATACTTTAGCAAATTGAAGCTAAACCCCTGCTTTCACTTTACAAGCCATTACAGCGACAGTTTTTGTTCCTTTGGAGGTTTTACATAAATACATAAAAGCTGATAATTGTAACCACCCCTGTCAGTTGTAAATATTTTTTCTCATCCCTATAACTGCTACATTTTCAGGGCAGCTTGTTCTGTTGAAAAACAACAGACCTACTGGCAGGATTAGTAGGTGAAAATAAAGGAAAGAAAGACAAAAAAGAAAACAAATGCAGCCACCACATCTAAGAATTTGTAAACTGCTGCATTATAAATGTTTGCTTTTGAGTTTAATACCACTTAAATGTGGAATATTGCTGTAAACCATTTATTTCCATTTGTTTAGTGTATGGAAAGCATAATAGATATGTGGCTAACATACAGCCAGATTTGCAGTCACTCTTATTGAATAACCCAATGAATAGGATTAGGTTGGGTTCTCTCTCCCTTGTGAGTAGAGGTAAACAAATGAATTAAAATGTGTAGCAAAACACATGAATAAGATCCATGCTTCGCTCTGGACTGGTACATCCAGTGGACACATAAGGAGACCATTTACTGCAAAGGAAGAACCCAGGCATTGTGTCATGTGCTCATCAAAGACCATGTGTATATGTTGGGTGTAAACATGTTCTGACAACCAATCATAGTCTAATTTGTCAGGGGTATATTCAGCCAGGTCTTAAAGAGGAAGTAAACCCTGATGAGTTTACTTCCTCTTTCATTCCCTGCAAAGGCAAAGCATAATGGACTACTATGCATCGCATAGTAGTCCATTATGTGTCACTTACCTGACACAGGAGCCAGCGAAGTCGCCGCTGTCCCCTGTAGTCCACCGCATCCATCTTCTTGGTGGGGTCTCGCAGCTCCGCCGCTGTCATTCGGCGAAGTCGCGATGACGTCACTCCCGCGCTTGCGCATGAGAGCCGACACGCGCGGCAGCTCCGTCGTTGAGAATGCCGCGCTCAGTGAGACAGCGGTGCCTGTTTTGGGCAAATATCTCCTAAACCATATAGGTTTAGGAGATATTTATTGGACCTACAGGTAAGCCTTAATCTAGGCTTACCTGTAGGTCAAAGTTGTTTGTAAGGGTTTACAACCACTTTAAGTACCACTCTGAAAACACAATATAGCCCCCAACAGGTACTGTAAATCAAAAGAACATTTTTTAAGTAGTCAGGTTGATAACATTCACACATATAATTGCGGAATTAGAGTAACTGAGATACCTGACTTTACTTCTAAAAGTAAAGGCTTGTTGTACTGGGGCTCTGGAATCAATTTACACTGGAATCTTCCTGAGATTTGTGTGTTCTCCCTGAGTTTATATGGATTTTATTCCCCAATTGTAAAAATGTACTTGTGGGACAAAACATCTTCCATCTTGGGCAATGTGATCCTCTGAATGACTGTGTTAGATATATTAGACTGTAAGCTCTCTCAAGGCAGACACTAATATGAATGTCTCATTGTTCTGGGTACTGCAGAATATGTGGTCACTGTGTAAATCATTACAGTCAATGAATAAATAAACATTTCTGCCCGGCCTGCTATTCCAAGTAATCAGCTTACAGATGACTGTGGCCATTTCCATAGAGTTGCCTATGAACTTCAGATGGTGATTAGACATTCGGATATGATGCAACCAGCCTCAGGCTTAGCGGTCAGTCCCTGGGTGCAGAAACAAAAATACTAAACTCAGGCCTATGAAAACGGGGCATACAGTAGGATCTCCAGTAGGCACATGGAGGCACCTCTTGTGAGGGT
Source organism: Lithobates pipiens (assembly GCF_037356315.1). Taxonomy (NCBI): domain Eukaryota; kingdom Metazoa; phylum Chordata; class Amphibia; order Anura; family Ranidae; genus Lithobates; species Lithobates pipiens. The sequence continues at coordinate 419,079,431 of NW_027507718.1, forward strand.
TTATCTTGGGCAACACAGTATAGATTGGACATGCTTTTCCAACCAGTCAAGTGATTTTTAGCTAGAACCCCCCATCAGCCGTCACCACCCACCAAAGCTCCCATAAGTAATTTTCTATTTTTACGAAAACTATTTCTCTCTAACTCTCTTAAATCTGTTCAAACCAGAGTCTAGCAGACATCCTGGGTATGATAAAGTTTATAATATAATAAATAATAATAAAAATTATTCAATAATGTAATAAAATCCTAAAATACTGAAAAAGGGACACTTTTTGGTTGCTATGGACAATCTCCAAATTTCAGGCAGAAAAAACAGTATTTATAATATAAAAGTGCATGCAGGGCATTGCACAGACCACTAGGGACAAAGGGGGTGTGTATTTTTTAATACAGTACTGTAATCTGTAAGATTACAGCGCTGTGTGTGTTTTATGTATTTTTACTTTTCTGAATTTGCCACCGTTCTCCACTCCCGTTCGCCGTAACGTCGCATGGAACGGAGCTCCGCGGCATTCGGCACTATGAATCGAGCGGAGGACAGCTCGATCATACAGCGCGGAGGACATCACTGGATCCAGGGGACAAGGTAAGTAACTCTCCTTGTGTCCTCCCTGCATCCAGCGATGCGATCCCGAGTCTGGCTCGGGGGTTACCGCTCGTGGAACTAAAATCCCAACCCGAGCCAGACTCGGGATTACAGCCAGGGAGGTTAAGGGGTGTGTAAATGAAAGACAGGGCTTACAAGAAATGGGCACTATGGTACAAGCATCGTTCTGCCCGAAGAGGACCAATGGAGCTGGATTGTGGAGGAACTTGGGAACAGCACTGCTGTATGGAGAGGGTAAGTACAGATTGGCAATATTTACTTATACAGGACAGGGGGTTTAAAAATATTAAATTATTATTGGAGTTTTTCTTTAAAGGGGACGAGATATGTATAGGGTGTGCTATCACTGACCTTCTTCTAAGGATGGTACTTGTCTGTCTCAAGCAACAAACAACGCAGCTCAGAAAGTCAAAGTGAATCAGAACTCCTGTTCTGTATATGTATTGTAGATAATTGTGTAAGAAACCATTAGAAAAGTAGGGCAGCCAGGAAACAAGCATTTTCAGAAGTACAAATCAGCAATGGCAGCCTCCTCATTCTATCAGAAATCATAATTTTTCATGAGGTACTTTCCACAGATTACAGGGTCTAAGCAGATGTGCATTCATGTGGCTGCTCTTGAACAATCTGATCACGTAGCATCCTTAGGCACAGACTTCTGGCTCAGATTTTATAAAATGAACATATACATGTGGAAAATACTTGCATAGCATAGCGGCCATAGATGGTTCGAATCTTGGCTGAATCAGCAGGGACCAGCTGAGATTTGAATAATTTTTCGGCAGACTGATTATTCCCAAGTTGATCCACCAATTGACTTGGGTATGCATGAGAAACCCCAAAAATTCAAGGGGTTTCAGTAACTTTGACGGTACAACCAGCATGTCGGATTTCACATGTGATCATTGCCAGCGGCTATAGCCGCTGGCAATAATTACTGTGTTCTCTCAGGCAGGAACGGCTCCTCGTGCCCCCCCCCCTCCCCACCGGAAGAACGCAATAACCCCATGGGAAGAATTCCCGTATCAACACTGACTGTGTTGCTGGGAGAATCAATCGATTTTTTTCCTGCACCCCGTGGTTAGGAAGGCCATACACGATTTTGTTTTTAAATCAACCAGTGGGTTGAACGGGAAAGAAATGAATTGATTCAGATTTGTTAACCTACCCCATTGATTGGATTGTAGGATTCATGGACACAAGATCATTGCACGATCCTACCACAAACAGCCAGGTGATTGTCTTTGAATGTGTTTATGGCACTCTATTTGACAAGTCTGCGTATATTAAAATAATACTCTCACCAACACCTTCACCTCAAATATGGTCATTTCTAAATATCTTTTATAACCTTTACATTTTTATCTATTAGTATCATGAAAATGGTAGTTTAACTTTGCATAAACTGGCCCTTTAACTATTAGACAGATATATGACTATAGCTATGTCTTCTCCTTGTATGCAACTGACATTTCCCTTCCATCAGATGAGTTATTACATTGTCAAAAGTGGAGACTTTTTGTCCCAGCGTTATGTCGTCTTTTTAATGACTAGCCTTGGCTCCAGTAGAGACGTACAGTAGGAACTGTATTATCCATGTTGGCAGGGGAGGAAACTGAAAGAAAAACTAGCCCGCAGGAAAATAACCCGTATCATAACTTAGTGAAAGAAAATGAATGCATACCCAAAATATATACACAGTGTCAAATATTAATGGCATCCTACACTGTTCCCACCCCAGAGCCATTCATTACTGTCTGGGCCTGCTCAGTGAAGCTCCCATTGTGCAGTATCAGTGCGCTTATTGAGAGAGGCAGACAGCAAAGGAAAATGTTGCAAGTATGAATACTTTTTGGGTGCATGGAATATTTTTCTCACGCCCTCTTGTCATACCTCCATTTGACCTTTTAAATAAGGAAAGCTATATTAAGTAATTAAGTGGTTGCCAAGTATAGACACAATCCTGTCCATTCTTTAGTGCGAGGCTACAAGCCTGATGTAACAATAGTAATTTTTGAGCAGAAAGCTTAAGATGGATGATGTTGGCTGTGTGTCTAGGCCCAAGGCTATGTCCCATAGTCTGACCAGCAGTGACCTCCTCTCGCTCTCTGCCATTAGACGCCAGACCAGGCACCAGCCCTATGTCACAATTACTTACCCCTTGTTGACAATACTGCTGAATGTTGCAGTAGACCATCTCATGCTGTGTCTATCTGTTCCTGACCTTTGTGAACTGGCTGAAAAATCACTGAGCCATAGATCCAAAGCCCATAATAAAACTATTACACAATAGAAATTCCCCCATACCCTTTTGTGTGCCAGCATATTCCATATGGTTTATTTCATATATCCTAATGTGTATAGATTTGGCCTACTAATGAGCTTTAACTGGTTATCAGGAGGACCATGTGATGCTGTCAATGTTAGCACAGAGAATGGATATCTTATATTGACCAAAGCAGTGTAGTGGAGTCAAGGTTAGTAATGCAGTGCAAAGAATAACACTGTGTAACATCCCACACCAACCAATCAGCAATCAATTTCTGTTCTCTGTTGTACACAGGTAAAAGCTGATTTCCAGCTAGTTGCTATAGCTTACAGCAGTCTATTGCACTTTGCAATACAATAATAATAACTTGCAAATTAAAACGGTTGTAAACCCTCATTTAAAAAAAAAAATTAAAATAACAAACATTTTATACATACCTGCTCTGTGTAGTGGTATTGCACAGAGCAGTCCCAAACCTCTACTTGTGGGATCCCCCACCAGCGACCTTGCCTCCTCCTCTTCTCTGTGTAACACCATAGCAAGCTGCTTCCTATGGAGGTGTGCCTGTGGGTGCATATTCACACACAGCATGGCTTGCCCTTGACCCCCCACCCCCCCACCAAGACCTCGGCTCACGGAATTTGATTGATAGCATCAAGAGCCAATGGCCCCTGCTGCTTCTTCTAAGCCTGTTAGAGGGGAGAGAGTGAACCAGTGCTACTGCAGAGTCGCGGGGCATGCTGGGACTGTGACATCATAAGGGGCGGGGACATCACCCGGTGACCACACCCCATACCTATATAAGTCTCCGCGCATGTCACACACCGCATTTCAGTGGGAGAGAGCGTCTTGTCAACATCGGAAGAAGAAAGAAGAGAGAAGAAGGATGGAGGAGACCAGGCTCCTCCGCTAGTAAAAGAGCTGCAAGAAGATAGCGGAGGAGCCCGGTAGAAGACGCTGGAGAGCGGGAGACGACGCCAAAGAGCAGGAGAAGAGGCCAGACAACGGGAGAAGAGGCCAAACAGAGCGGACAGAGCGGAAAAGTCGGAAGAAGACCCCCGACGTCGGAAGAAGACCCCCGGAGCTGATTAATAAATTACTGTAAAACCCTGTGTTGTGTTTCTTTTTTATTGACACTTTTTTCCCCAGGTCAATGGGTAGGGGTACGATGTACCCCTTACTCATTCACATAGGGTGGGGGACCGGGATCTGGGGGCCCCCTTATTAAAGGGGGCTCCCGGATTCCGATAAGCCCCCCGCCCGCAGACCCCGACAACCAACGGCCAGGGTTGTGGGGAAGAGACCCTTGTCCTCATCAACATGGGGACAAGGTGCTTTGGGGTAGGGGGGCCGCATGGCGCCCCCCTTCCCCAAAGCACCCACCCCCCCATGTTGAAGGCATGTGGCCTGGTATGGTTCAGGAGGGGGGGCGCTCACTCGTCCCCACCCCCTTTCCTGACCGGAATTTGGTGGGACCCCCACGCTGTTTTTTTGCCATAGGGGGGTTCCCCCTAAAATCCATACCAAACCTAAGGGCCTGGCATGCTCCCGGAGGGGGAACCCATGCCGGTTTTTTATTTAAAATTTGGCGTGGAGTTCCCCCTTGAGATCTCATTATTCTCTGATTGGCCACGGCCAGAGTCGCCTGGCGCGACTTAAAGTCGTGTTGTAAGTCGCCCCAAGTCGTGTGGAAGTCACGCTGTGACTTGATGTCCAAGTCATGCTGTTATTCATACTCAAGTGGTGTCCAAGTTGCCTCCAAAAGTTGTGCTGGAAGTCGTGTTGCCCCTGTGTGAATGGACTCTAAGCCCTTGTACACACGGTCGGACATTCTGACAACAAAATCTGTTGAATTTTGTCCGACGGATTTTGTCCGAAACTTATGTTGCATACACATGGTCGGACAAAGTTGTCGGAAAATCCGATAGTTCAGAACGTGGTGACGTTATTTCGTTATGACGGCACTACGTTCAGGCTAGTAGCCAATAGCTTTGGTCTAGGAATTCTCTAAAAACGATAGGACAAAGTCCCATCGGACCATGTTGTCGGAAAATTTTACAGCTCTAAAACTTTGTCAGTCGGATATTCAGACGGAAACAGTCTGATGGAGCCCACACACGATCAGATTATCTGACAACACGGTCCGATCGGACATTTGTACAAGGGCTAAGGCTTATTGCTGTGTTCAGTCAAGAGAATAATACCACTTTTGTCTCAAATAGAATTAGTCCTGCTAAGTTTCTGAAATGTATTCAGATATATCTGAAAATGTAAACGTAAATGCAATATGAGTTCTAGATGTGCCTTTGCCGACGTTCTTCTTCAAAGTTGTTAGCTTACTATCATACTCATTTTATGGCTTTACTACTTGGTAAGTTACTGACCTGGAACAGTTATGCAGATTGGAGCCCATGATTTCTCTGGCTGCATGCTTTCTCCAGTCACTGAATATTTAAATATATGTGAACCTTCACCTTATAAAAAAAGGATCCATACAGTTTAAAAATGAAATGGCAAACAAGGTAGCAAGCCAAAATATTTGTGCATATGTTTAAAAAAAAAAAAGACCTGGTCTGAATACCATTTTTTTATTAGTGATCACTTAATGTGGTTGTAAACCCTTACAAACCACTTTGACCTACAGGTAAGCCTAGATTAAGGCTTACCTGTAGGTCCAAGCAATATCTCCTAAACCTATATGGTTTAGGAGATATTTGCCCGAAAACGGGCACCGCTGTCTACGGCGCATGCGCCGTAGACAGCGGCGCGCAGGCGCACTGAACGCGGCAGTTCCAAGAATGGAGCTGCTGCATTTGTCGACTCCCGTGCGCATGCGCGGGAGTGACGTCATCGCGGCTTCGCCGAATGACAGCGGCGGAGCTGCGAGACGCCACCAGCAAGATGGATGCGGCGGACTACAGGGGACAGCGGCGACTTCGCTGGCTCCTGTGTCAGGTAAGTGACACATAATGGGCTACTATGCGATGCATAGTAGTCCATTATGCTTTGCCTTTGCAGGGAAAAAAAGAGGAAGTAAACTCATCAGGGTTTACTTCCTCTTTAACTTCAGTTCTGAGCTGTGTACGGGGCTTTGAGACGTGTGGATGGGGACTGCAGGGAATTGTCAGCAGCAGGCAAAGAGACAGCAGTACACTGATCTTCCCAGTGATTAGCTGAGCAGGGGGGCGTATCAGCACATGTTGTAGTACAGGCATTGTAGTACAGGCAGGCTGTGCTGTTTAGTAGAATGCAAAGAACAAACTGACCCTAACATGGTCTGTTTAAAATAGAAAAGCAGGGAGACTGGCAGGATCACCAGATATTTCACATAAAAGGGAGCAATGCAAAGAGAGCAGGATATTTTTTTAACACATGGTAACACAAGCACATATCAGTAATGTGAAATGTAGGGGGTAACATACACTTTACATCCATGGGATGACTATAAGAGGCAGTTCACTCAGAGGCGGCTTCAAAGCTGCCCGGGCCGTACAGCGCGACTTCAGCGTGGCTTGCAAAAGACTTCTGTATAGAAGTCAAAACAAGCTGCTCTGAAGTCGCCCCAAAGTAGTACAGGAACCTTTTTCTAAGTCGGAGCGACTTGAGTCGCTCCTATTAGAATGGTTCCATTGTACAGAATGGAGTGTGACTTGTCAGGCGGCTAAGTCTCCTGACAAGTTGCCCCAGTGTGAACCGGGTCTAAGAGTCAAGGAGCTAGCCATATATAATATATAAAACACAAGGATGAATAACAGCAATGGCACCATAACAGTTTTTTGTTTATATAATATATAAAAACTTAATTCTCAACCTCAAAATGTAAGAGAAATTCAAAGCCACAAGTGAAATCAGTTAAAAAGCCTCCAATGCTACCCCAGGAAATTCTACAACAGAGCTAAAGTCTGGCTTGAGGCTGGTTTAAATCTGATTGGCAACTGTGACAAAAGCACAAAAAATACATTGATAGATTATGTTTTCTGTATGTGACACAGTGGTAAAATGTATCTCTAGGCAAAACCTTCTTTTTAGTTTTGGATAGAATGGGGAAAGGTTAGATCCTATGTCAAGTGTTTAATGTTGTCAGTGTCTCCATTGGGAGGATTCACCCCTTTATTTGTACTGGTGACCATTGTCTCCAGAAGGAAAATGGGAGGGAAATCCAAAATATTAGAATTGTTCCAAGATCAAAGAGAGATTATCAAATAGGGACAACGGTTCCAGAGATAACTGTCTAAGCCCTTGTACACACGGTCGGACATTCCGACAACAAAATCTGTCGGATTTTGTCCGTCGGATATTGTCCGAAACTTGTGTTGCATTCACACAGTCGGACAAAGTTGTCAGAAAATCCGATCGTACGTAACGTGTCAGCGTTATTTCGTTACGACGGGACTACATTCAGGCTAGTAGCCAATAGCTTTGGTCTAGCAATTTGATCTGAGCATGCGTGGCACTTTGTCCGATCGGAATTCTCTACACACAATCGGACAAAGTCCGATCGGATCATGTTGTCGGAAAATTTTATAGCCCAGCTCTAAAACTTTGTCCATCGGATATTCCGACAGAAACACGGTCCGATCGGACATTTTCCGTCGGAATGTCCGACTGTGTGTACAAGGGCTAAGAGGGAAATTCTTCACATTTTGTGAGATTTCCTCTAACTTCAGTTGCCTTTCTGACATAGGATGTAAAGGGAAATTCCCTAATAATGCACAAATGGAAAAAAAAACAACCTGACAGGGATTTAAATCTTTTCCTGTTATATCCAACACAAAAAAGTATTTTTTAAGGTATATCTCTCCTATATTACATAAAGATGAATGAAAAGGGTTACCAAATTTCCAGATTACTGGCAAAGAGTCTAGGGAGGATTGATTAACTTTCTCAATGTCTGGATATAAACGAAAGCCCTAGGTAGCTGCGCTACCTGTATACATTTTAACTATTAATTTGCAGTTGTAACTGCAGCAAACTGAACAAATTTTCACAAAACTATATGAAATATTGTCTTAAACATTTTGCATCTAAAAGTCTCCTTTAACACTAAAGCTAAAATGAAATTAATAGTTTATGTGCCGACAATGTATATTCAAATTATACAATGAGTTTACACCAATTACCACTGGTATTATGTAGAAAAAAATAATAGGAAATAACAAGATTCATCTTCACTTCCATTCAGAGAATGTGTTTTATTGGGATGAAAGTGGTCGAAAGACAATCTTTTACATGTGACGTGTGGAATTCTTCTGTTGGGATCCCCATTGAAGGCCTGGCCACTATCCCTTTATTTCCTTGTTATCTTTTGTGTTACAAGCTAACAAGATGGAGCATCCTTATATTGATGCCATTATGTAGGGCTTGTTTGCTCTGACATTTGTCTGTTTTCTTCCTTTTGTGCTTTTGCCCTCACTTGGAGATTTATGTATTTTTGATATTAAATTCGTTCTCCCTTTAACCTGCTCTCTTGTTGACTTTTATTGAACCCCGTGGCCTTTTTCCTGGATGTTTCCATATTTAATAGCTCATCACTCCTTAATGGACAGTCTTTATTGTCACCCTTACATTGGGATGCTGCCCCCAGTTGCACTTGTAGTTTACTCTGTTCTTGAACTTCTGCAGCTCTCCATAGTTCCGATCCTCAGATATTTCATTGGGTTGCTCAACCTTTCTGTTCTTCCTTGTATCCTTGTACAACAAGTATTTTCTCTCCTAGATACCAAGCTCCTAATCACTTCAACAAACAACTCTGCTAATCATGGGGCAGCCCTCCCAATGCTTAGGGTTTTTGTTTTGCTGGCCTCCCAATGCTCTGGCTGTTGTAGTAAGGCAGCTTGGCCTTTCTGACCTGGAATTTCTTTCCTACTTTCTCCTTGCAGCATGCTGCCTTGTCCAGCTCTTTGTGGGCCAAAGGGCAGACTCCTGGCTGTACAGGCTGGCAGCAGCTGCTGGAGGTGACATAACCAGACAACTAACAGAAAGCCTCTGCTCACACACAGTCATAGATGAATCAATGTATTTCTGTATTTCCCATTTCTGTGCGTGACTGGCACAGCTCTGCTTGGCTAAGACACAAAGAAAAGGGAAGTTCAGCTTTCCACAGACTGGGATCTGAAGACTTGTCTGCTTAGTGTCATCCACTGACGTAGTCATTTTTCTCTGCTATGAGTGCACTATCTTTATGATGATGATGGCGATTGTTTCCCATGGTGCCTTGTGCGCTATGCCCTGAAGGTCCTTCTCCAACTAGATGCTAATTGTAGAGGCTGCACACTACTGGCAGCTAGCATGCTCGAGGGATGCATGGAGCTGATCAGCCAGCCTTAATTGACAAGGACTTGTCTGTATTTAGGAGCAGCTGCTCCCAGTGCTGGTGTACACCAGTGCAATCTTAACACGATGTCTCTAGCCTGGAGCAAAGAGAGTGTAAATGTGGTTAAAATCAAGGAAGATTTATTGTGCATTCTCCAGGGTGAAAGGGACATAAAGCAGCCACCACGATCTTCCCTGGAAGGGGTCCCATTCATCAGCCTCGCAACCTTTGTAATATGTCCAGCAGCCATGCTTCACGTATAATTAATAATGGTGCGACCATTTAGGGGGATTAGGCAGGTGACAATATTTAGAGGCAATATATCACTGCAAACAAGCCATTTGGGGGAGTGAATGAAGAACCAATATTGTAGTAGAGAAAAAAAACCAATTACCCTTCTATCCTGCACCATGCTCATTCCTGGAGATCATAAGGTGTGCTCATCTACTAGTGTACATTATGACATTTACCTGAGATACAGTTGAAACTGGAAATGAAAAATTGGTAACCGGTGTCCAGGAAGCTATATTTTTTACTGGAAACAGCAAGCTAGAATATGACTGTTTGTTGTGGTCATCACCTACATCTCCCTTCACTTCTAGGGGTTGAGTTACTAAAACTAGAGTGTGCAAAATGTGGTGCAGCTGTGCATGGCAGCCAATCAGCTTCTAACTCCAAAGAAATGCTGGTAGGTTAATTGGCTTCTGTCTAAATTGGCCCTAGTGAATGTGAGTTAGGGACCTTAGATTGTAAGCTCCTTGAGGGTAGGGAGCAATGTATATGTGGAATGCTGTGTAAATTTACAGCGCTATATGGGTACCTTAAATAAATATTAATATAATAGATGAGCACCTTAATGAGACACAATGTACAGGGATAGGGGCAATTGTAGACACTCATTGAAGTTGAACTGGATGGACTGGTGTCTTTATTCAACCTTACTAACTATGTAACTTCAGATTGTTCAATTAAGATTTGACAAAAAAAAAACATGGAAGCTGATTGGTTGCCATGTAGAGCTGCACCAGATTTTGTACTTTCCAGTTTAAGTAAAGTAACCGCCTAGTGTCCTGGGGTTACTTCGCACAAGTAAGGCCGCGTACACACGGGCGGACTGTCCGTCCAACTAAGTCCGTCAGACAATCCGACAGACAGTCCGTCCTACTTTTGAATGAACGGACTTGACCACACACGATGAACAGACAGTCCGCTGAAAGCTTGCGCGATGACGTGTACAGCACGTACGACGGGACTAGAAATACGACGTCCAATACACTGCAATGCAACCTTCGGCCGTGTAAATCCTTTCTGAGCATGCGCCATACTTAGTCCGTCCAACTTGCCTACACACGAGCGGACTGTCCGCTGAAACCAAAGTTGGACGGACAATATTACGGAAATTCCGAAAGACTTAGTCCGCCAGACTGTCCGCTGAAAAAGTCAGCTGAAGCCCACACTCGAGCGGATTGTCCGCTGAAACACGTTTTAGCGGACCAAGTCCGTCAGACAGTCCGCCCGTGTGTACACGGCCTAACTGTGTCTATAGGCTGTCAGTTGTTATGAATTTTTTAAGTTTCCTCCAGGTACTCTGTCTTTCTCCCATGGACCAAAAACATACTGGTATGTAAACCGGCTTGTGTGCTTATGGGACTGCATTAGATATATTAAACTCCTGAATGGTTTTATGTAAAATACTAAGTGATATGTTGTTAGTACCATATAAATATGGAAATAATGTTTTACTAAAGACGCCTAGTTGGGGTTCTTGTATAAACAGAACCAGAACTCGACAACATTTTTACTAGCAAATAAAGATTTACAGCACTCAAAAACACAGGTTTTAATTTTTCCCCCTGTTTTTATCGAATACTATTAATATGGCCAAAGCATTGTATGAAATGGATGTTATCTTCATTAAAAAAAAATCTGCTGTATTTTCTAAGGAGTATAGACAAGGCATACAAGTATCTAGGCTACAGCATGCTTTGCAGTTCATTGAGTAGTAATCCAGGGCAACCAATCATATTGCAGAAACTCTAAAGTCAGCACAGTAAAGGCCCATACACTCTATCAGATTTTCTGCTGATTTTTGTCTTCAGATCTACCAAAAGCATATAATATGAGGTCAAACCTTAGGAGTTTCAGTTTGTATGCAATCAGGCAGGCCCTTGTATTACATGGTTTTGGTAAATCTGAAGATAAAAATCAGCAGAAAATCTTATAGTGTGTATGGGGCTTAAAATATCATTCAGTTTGGTATTTTAGGTTGTTACACTTTCCACTTTGCCAAGCACTCATGTAGGACCTGTGTATTCAATGTCCTAAATATTTTGAATATCCAACTGTCCTAAGGTTGGCCATACATTATACAACTCTACAACTTTTTATCAAAACCATATAATATGAGGTCAGACCTAAACACTTTCTATTTGTATACAATCAGGCAGGTCCTTCAACTACATAGCTGAAGGTAAAACTTTAGAATTATATCTAGCATTAGAATAAATTCCATATATATTAATACATTTATCAATACAAAGCCAAGGCAGAGGTGAAAAGTAACTCATAGCAACAAAATTGTAAACCACATTTTTTTTTTAATTTATTACACTAAATTGCTGAAAGTTGATTGGCTGCACTCTGTACTTCAGTATTAAAGATCTTGGTGTAACTGTTCTCCTGCTAGATACTTTCCATACTCTAGACTTTATTTTTAGGTCTTTATAGAAACAAAATCAACATACAGCCCACAATTCCATATCGGTGTCTTTGTGTATACAGTGCAGCAACATCTGAAAAGCTATTCAGACTCTTGTGAACGGTTATTTCTTTCTCTTAATGTTTTTTAGAGGGATAGAAAACATCTTTTTGTTCATTATGTGGGAAACATGTAATTTTCTCACAGTTTGCACATGTAAAAGAGGCATAATAGAATTGGTATCTTTATTCAAAGTTGCATGGTTTTTTTTTTTTTCTTCTTGATTTTAAACAAAACTTCTCTAACTTTTGCTTGTTTTCTCAACTTTTTCTGCAGGAACAATGCGAACATTGAAGGCCACAGTTGGGAGCCTGCACAGTTGGAGATCTTTGCTTCCATTTTAGACATCTTTGGATTTCATCAATCAAACTGACTGCAATTTTCCATAAAAACCCCTGAATTTGGGTCAGAAAGTGGGCAATCCAGATAAAGATCATTCTACTTGTCTTGTGAGATGATAAATAGGCAGCTTTTCAGTACAACAATGCCAGAAGCTTCAGATTTGTAATGCACGTCTATAGTTTGTGAATGCCAGTGAGTCAATGCCATTTCTGTATGTCTTGCCATGCTCACAGAAGAGATGTCTTTATATTGCAGAGTGTGTTAGCTGGACCGTTCTCCCTTGCCTTACTACATAGGGCTCCTGCCGAGTTCTAACCGACTTTATGGAGGATAATTGTTAAACTTTACTGCATCTGAGTATCACAAACCAAAAACACTTTTTAATTCATTTTTAATATTCAAAGCAAACTTCCCTATCCATCAATGTCTCTATGCTATATTTTGCTGAGAAATCACTTTGAAAAACACTCCCGTAGCATTTCTGGCCATGGCCATCTTGACTAAGGGCAGATTCATGTAGCATTTCCTTCCTGGAATCCATCTGCCCTTAGCTCAGACATGCAGGCAGAAGGGTGTACTAAACAGGATTAAAGGTGGGAACACCCAGAATAATCACAGTGCACCAACCCCTTGAACTGAAACCACCCCCATACACAGATGAGCTGGTCAGAATTTGGTGCCTTGATGAGCTAGATGTAAGTTCACAGTAAGGCCCCTTTCACACGGGGCGGATCAGTAATGATCCGCCCCGTGATGATCCGCTCGCTCAGCGGGGATCGCTCCGTTGTCCCCGCTGAGCCGGCTGCGGACAGGGCGGTCTCCGCACACTGTGCAGGGACCGCCCTGTCAGCTCTCCGCTCTCCTCTATGGGGATCGGACGAGCACGGACCGTGTGTCCGTGTTCATCCGATCCGCTCTGCAGACGGACAGAAAAATAGGATTTTCCTCCGTCTGCAGAATCGGACATTTGCGGAGGCGGACAATAGCGGGTGTCTGCGGATGCTCATCCGCAGACACCCGCTATCCCATAGGGATGAATGGATGTCCGTATTTCATCCGCAAACGGATGGATGAAATACGGACATATCATCCGCATGTGTGAAAGGGGCCTTAGAAACAATGTAAAAACAATATAACATTGTATGATACAATATGAAACAAAATGACAGATGAAGCTTATGTAAACTAGATGCTGTGGGTAGCCCAGAGTGCTATACAGCACACTACTAATCTAACTCTGAAAGTGCTGTTTTGTTCCAGCATGGGTGTGCTTTGTGGCTGTAGGAGACAAAAAGTGGGAAGGGGGAGAGAAGCGCAACAACCATAGTGTAGCATGTAAAGTGTCATTTTAATAGAAAATATAAAAAAGCACTCACAAAGATAAAATAAAGCTCAAGAAGAAGCAAGGTTGCTTTGAAATGCTTTCCTGGTCCAACTCCAACATTTTCCTACTACACAAAGTGTGTTCATATCCTGGGCCCTGCGCTTTATTAGTAGATTTGGCTCTCCAGTGACAGCAGTTCCCTGCTGCCATTCAATCTCAGCTCTCTTGCCTGGGGCCAAGGCAAGGTATCCTGATTGTGGGTTCTGATCCCTGTCTCGGAGGCTACCTGACTGACATGCTGAGCTCTATTTTATCTTTGTTAGTGCTTTTTTATATTTTCTATTAAAATTACACTTTACATGCTACACCCTGGTTGTTGCACTTCTCTTCCCCTCCTCACTTTTTGTCTCTTACAGCCACACAGGAGGGTGTGGTTAGCTGAGCTCCTCCTCTTCTTCCCTCATGAAGACTCCTGGGATGTATGACATAATTTGCCTAGGCAAGAAAATTGGAAGTAACTGAAGAAATGTAAAAAAAAGGTCAACGGATAACTAAAGTTTTTTTTTTTTTTTTTAAACAAAGATTTCATACTTACCTCCTCTGTACAGATGATTTTGCACAGAGTGGCCCCGATCCTCCTATTCTAGGGTCCCTCAGTGGCGCTCCTGGCTCCTCCTCTTCTCGAGTGCCCCGCTGGAGAGCTGCTCTCCCTCGGGGCACTAGTGCGGGCACACTACTGTGTCCTGCTGCTGGGACCATTGACACAGACAGCAGGGCTCGGCCCCGCCCCCTGGCTCCTGCGTCATTGGATTTAATGGCCAGCAGCAGCAGCCAATGGCTGCACTGCTATAAATCTATTCAATTAGGACCCGAGACACTGGCTGGAGCTGGTGTGTTTGTACATATCGCTTCAAGGACCAGGTTAAGGTAAGTAAAAGGGGGGCTCTGGGGGGAAGCTGCATCACAGGAGGGTTTTCACCTTATTTCATAGAATGCATTAAGGTGAAAAACCCTGAGGGTTTACAACCCCTTTAAAACAAGTAAATAGGATATGCTTTCCTACCTATTTACTAATGTTAGCAGTATATGGGTTAAAAATCATCAATATTGATTGGCAGATTGAAGTTCCACTTTAACTTCTAAACACAAGGATAGGCTGAATCCATTTTTTGCTGGGCGGAGTTTAGAATGCACAGAAAAAACTCCTGCACTTCAGTTTCCAGCTCTTTCTATCTACTGCATTTATTATTAACAGTAAAATACAGCAGTGGGAGTGAGACTGGTCTTGCTGCAACAGAGTAAGTTAAATTTGGGATTGGTGTGATAAAGACATGAGCTCTGGCAGAGAGTTGAGGTCGGACTCCCAAAGAGATATATTGCCAAATTAAAGCTGAACTTCAGGCAGATATAAAATAAACAAATGAATGCAGCTCTGTATTCATCGTTAAAGCGATAGGTAAGTCCACTGTCATGCTTTCTTTTTTGGGGCCCCCAGGTGGGTTATGCTAGAATGTGCTAGTATGCACAGCACATTCGCACATTATAGCATACTTACCTGTCAAATTGAGTCGCCCAGCGCTGAGCTGGGATCAACCCAGTAGGTCCTGGGCACTTCTATCTTCTCCCGGTCTTTCTTCTGGGTTCCATGCCTTCAGCATGGGTCACTCTTGAGCATGCGCATGGGAGTCACATCATGGTGGCACAGATCAGGGCTGTAAATGTTCACTGAGCTGCGCATGCGGGGCTCAGTGCACATGACGGCTGACAGGCAGGAGGAAGCATTTATGACAGAAGAGATTGATAGGGTCTTTTCTGTCATAAATACCCTGCCTGTCAGCAACTAAGACCCCTTTCACACTGGGGCGCTTTGCAGGCGCTATAACGCTAAAAATAGCGCCTGCAAAGCGCCCTGAAAGACCCTCTGCTGTCTCTCCAATATGAAAGCCCCGAGGGCTTTCACACTGGACCCGTGCGCTAGCAGGATGGTAAAAAAAGTCCTGCTAGCAGCATCTTTGGTGCGGTGAAGGAGCAGTGTATACACCACTCCTTCACCGCTCCTGCCCATTGAAATCAGAGGCACAGCGCTTTGCGGTGGTTTTAACCCTTTCTCGGCCGCTAGCAGGGGGGGTAAAAGCACCCACAAGCGGCTGAATATTGACGCAAAAAATAGCGGCGCTTTACCACTGATACACCCACCTCCCCAGTGTGAAAAGGGCCTTAGTACTAAGTTTACTACCTCCTTAATTGTTATTTATTACATGCAAGCAGTGTGTAAGTACCTGAATTGAACCTGATATCAGCCGCTGCAGTTCCTGCACAGTAGCTATCAGACTGGCGGAGGGAGAAGCACCACAAGGAACTAATCAAATGTGGGGAGAATACCTGTACATTAAACTGCAGAAAAGAAATATCAGGCCACCTTCCCTTCTAGATAGGCCTGTTTTATGTGGCAGAGCTGTGTAAATGTAAGAACTGGATGGACATAAATACAATAAAAAAAAATTAAAAAAAAACAGCAGCTCTCATATATGTATTTAATCTCTGTATTTAGCTGAATTCCAAGTTAACAGCTAAATATACAGATACATGATATATAGCTGTCACATAAGCTGTTTTATCTGCCAAAAGGTTCGTAGTCCTGCCCATCCATTTCTGAGAGTTATACAGCTCTGGCACACAGCACAGCCTTGTGTGGTGGCCTGATTTTATCTTCTGTAGTTCAGTAAAACTTACAAGTCTCCTCCCCACCCCAAACCTATTACTAGACAATGAATAGAGAAGAAGGTTGATGGTTTTATTACTATGTCACTCTGCACTCTCCTCCTACCAGCATGCTCCTTGCATTGCAACACACCTGACTGGCTGTTTGTGCTGCTTCCCTTTCTCCCAGTCTAAGTTTTGCTGTATAGGGACTTAAAGATGCTGATACCAAGTCATATTCTGGTACTTTCAGTGCTTGTAATAAAAAAATATGTAAGGACATATACATGAACACAGAGCTCCATTACTTTGTATGTACATGTCAGTCTGGGGTTCAACTTTACATTAAATGTACAGCAAAACCTTGGATTGTGAACATAATTTGTTCCCGGAAGCATGTTTGCAATCCAAAGCACTTGTATATCAAAGCGAATTTCCTCATAAGAAATAATGGAAACTCAGATGATTCGTTCCACAACCAGGAGCTACAGAGTATTAAAGAGAAGAGAGGCGCCTCTAAGTGTAGCAATATGGTTACATTTAATGAAGGTACAACATTTAGCAACTCACATGGTTGATGATTAAAAGAGGCACATCTAAGTATGCAGGCATCCGGAGCTGTCCACATATATCATCCTCCTCACCGCCAGCAATCACAGCTGTCAGTCTGCAATCATGACCGTGAAGACTACCCTGCAGTAGAGAGATCTGAAAGCGAGGCTTGAAGCTCTCGTGGAAGGGATGACATCGATGGCGGTGTGGAGGATGGTGTACGTGGACATCTTTACCCCGAATGCCTGCATACTTAGAGGTGTCTGTTTTAATCATCAACCATGTGAGTTTCTAAATGTTGTACCTTCATTAACCACTTGGGACCCGCGCTATTGCAAAATGACGGCAATAGCGCGGACCCACATTTTCGGGACTACGTCTATTGACGTAGTCCCGGTTACGAGCGGCCTGCGCGCCCCCTGAGGGGCGCGCGCGGCGCGCTCTGTGATCGGCGAGTCCGTGAGACTCGCCTGATCACCGATCCGTGTAAGGGGTCGATCCCGACCCCTTATCACGTGATCAGCTGTCAGCCAATGACAGCTGATCATGTGATAAAACGGAGCCGGTAATCGGCTAGTATTCCTCCTCGCGCTGACAGCGCGAGGAGAAAAAAAAAAAGCCGATCGCCGGCGGCCGTGTTCGGGACATCAGTCCCGATCACGGCAAGCAATTTAAAAGGACACCTGCCCCCTGCCAGTGCCCACCTGCCACCCGCAGTGCCATCCTGAATAAAGTAAGTGCCCCCCTGTCAGTGCCACCCAGCAGTGCCCATAGTGCCCACAGTGCCACCCAGCAGTGCCCACAGTGCCACCCAGCAGTGCCCACAGTGCCACCCACAGTGCCACCCAGCAGTGCCACCCACAGTGCCACCCAAAATCTGCCTCAGGTGCTGCACCCCAGTGCCGCCCATCAGTGCCCAGCAGTGCCGCCCATCAGTGCCCAGCAGTGCCGCCCATTAGTGCCCAGCAGTGCCACCTATCAGAGCCACCTATCAGTGCCACCTATCAGTGCCCATCAGTCCCATCTATCTGTGGTACCTATCAGTGCCCATCCGTGCCACCCATCCGTGCCACTTATCCGTGCCACCCATCCGTGCCATCTTATCTGTGCCCATCTTTGCCCATCAGTGCCGCCTTATCTGTGCCCATCGGTGCCGCCTTATCTGTGCCTATTAGTGCCGCCTTAACTATGCCTATCAGTGCCCACCAGTGCAGCCTATCAGTGCCCACCAATGCAGCCCATCAGTGCCCACCAATGCAGCCCATCAGTGCCCACCAATGCAGCCTATCAGTGCCGCCTAATCAGCGCACTTCAATGAAGGAGAAAAATGACCCGTTTGCAAAATTTTATAACAAACTATTAAAACATGATTTTTTTTTTTTTTTTTTTTGCATCTTTTTTTGTTTGTTTAGCAAAAAATAAAACTCCGAGCTGTAACTAAATACCACCAAAAGAAAGCTCTATTTGTAGGAAAAAAATGATAAAAATTTCATTTGGGTACAGTGTTGTATGCCCGCGCAATTGTCACTCAAAGTGCATCAGCGCTGAAAGCTGAAAATTGGTCTGGGACTGAGGGGGGTTTAAGTGCCCAGTAAGCAAGTGGTTAAAGTGGTTGTAAACCCTTACAAACCACTTTGACCTACAGTTAAGCCTAGATTAAAGCGGGAGTCCGCCGTTTTTTTTTTCAAAGCCAGCA
Organism: Lithobates pipiens; assembly: GCF_037356315.1. Classification (NCBI taxonomy): domain Eukaryota; kingdom Metazoa; phylum Chordata; class Amphibia; order Anura; family Ranidae; genus Lithobates; species Lithobates pipiens. Next base: position 419,097,994 of record NW_027507718.1, read on the forward strand.
GCTACAAATACTGCAGCTGCTGACTTTTAAAATAGTGACACATACCCGCCCAGCGCGCCCGCGATGTCGGCACCCGAAGCCGATCTCTCGATCGTCTCTCGGGTGCTGCCGCCGCCATCTTGGGTATGGGAATCAGGAAGTGGAGCCTTTCGGCTTCATTTCCCGGTTCCCTACTGCGCATTCGTGAGTCGCGCTGCGCAATAAGGATGGTCCCGCTGTCTCTGGGATCCGTGTGTTCCCCAGCAGGCAGCGGGGGACTTTCGGAAAGGGGCGTAGATTCTGCGGAAAGGGGCGTACCTTCTGCAGAATCTACGCCGGAAGTGGGTGCAGATACCTGTACTGTACAGGTACCTGCACCCCCTCCCCCCTGAAAAGTGCCAATTGTGGCGCCGGAGGGGGGAGGATTCCAATGAACGGAAGGTCCACTTTAGGGTGGACCTCCGCTTTAAGGCTTACCTGTAGGTCCAAGAAATATCTCCTAATCCTATACGGTTTAGCAGATATTTACCTGAAGACAGCCACCTCTGTCTACAGTGCATGCGCCGTAGACAGCGGCGCGCAGGCGCACTGGGCAAGCCGCAGATCGTGGCGATATGCCGCGAGTGTCGTCTGCCGTGCGCATGCACGGGAGTGACGTCATCGCTGCTCCGGCGAATCACAGCACCAGAGCAGCGAGACCCACCAAGAAGATGGACGCTCGGAACTACAGGGGACAGCGGTGACTTCGCTGGCTCCTGTGTCAGGTAAGTGACACATAATGGGCTACTATGCGATGCATAGTAGTCCATTATGCTTTACCTTTGCAGGGAAACAAAGAGGAAGTATACCCATCAGGGTTTACTTCCTCTTTAAATGTAACCATATTGCTACACTTAGAGGCGCCTCTCTTCTCTTTTATACTCAGTTGTATGTCTTGCAAAACGCTCTCAAACCAAGTTACTCTCAATCCAAGGTTTTACTGTAATTGCAAATGACTCTGTGAGTTATTGACTTTTTTTTTGTAGAACACATCAGCTGTGCAAAGCTTTGTTTCTGATTCTGAAGCTTATCTCTGGCTAAGCTGGTTATGAAGTGCCACAATTATATAGGAAGATTCACAGCAGGGAAGCCCACCATGTTCCAGTATATCAACAGTTTACAAAGTGTTAGCAGTCTGGTACTTCTGCTTTATCATTCTGTAACATAGCGCTGACTACGGCTTATACTGTAAAAAGCATTAAAGCCTGCTGTTAATCCAAACCTCTAATGTCAAATCATCAGCTGAATATCAGTTTTGGGTCCATACAGATCAATAATCTCCGCCATACACAGCCAGAGTCTTCATCCATCTGATTTGATAGATGCTTTTGAAGTGGTTGCGACTTTTTCCCTGAGTCGTCGTATTTTTTATTTTGATAATTGCACCAGAGGCTGGTCAGCATTTTACTCCCTTTTTACTGAATCTTAAAGGTAAACCACATAGGTTTGGGCCATATGGTTTCTCTGTAAAGAAAGCATTGTTGTAAATGTTGTCAGTGTATTTTTCTTACATAATAAATACTGTATAATATAATTGTTCTTACTTTGGCATATAGTGCCACTATAGGTGCATCAATGGGAAAACCATGTACATAGCTAGTACACTGGTCCAATGCAATGTGCACAACAGTGCAATAGTATTGATTTCCTAAAAGAATGGAGACTGTTCACCAAGCTTAGTGAATAGGATTAAACATAAAATAAATAAAGTATTACTAAACCCACAACAGTAAAATCAGTCTGTATGTGCAGTAAAGCATTCTTGTTATACTCACTTTGGCACCTAAGGGGTTAATCCTCTGTATTGTGTAAAAATGCTGTTTGATACTGTCTTCTCTGATTCTCCCCTTCTTCCACTGTCCCCAATCCATCTCCTGATTAGACACAGCCTTTGTAGTCACCCTGCACATGCTCAGTTTGGTGTGTATTGCTAGAGAGTTGGAATGGTGCACGTGATGAGCACAGGGCCAATCAGCACTGTCCAGACAGAGGGTCAAGGGTTATGCAGTCTCATAGGACAGTCAGAGTAGAATGAAAACTCACCCTACAAGCTTTACCCAGACACTCGTAGAAGTCATAAAACTGCTATAAAGGCATACCCCACTTTTCAGTACACAATGGGGTTTATTTACTAGGAAGTGCAAAATCAGGAAAATTCTGCATAGAAACAAATGAGCTTCCAGGTTTTATTACCAAAGCTTAATTGAACAAGCTGGGGTTAGAAGCTCATTGGTTTCTATGCAGAAGTGAGCCTGATTTTTGCACTTTCCAGCTTTAGTAAATAAACCCCATTGTGTACTTAAAAGCGGAGTATGCCTGTATACTGCTGATGAGAAAAGATATTTAACAGTTTATATTTACCAAAATGTTTGCATTTCCATGTTCTGTGTACTGTGGGAGACCAGATATAGTGAATGCAGGGTCCTGGGTTTAGTAACACTTTAATACTATTGCAGCTCTCCCCTCCTTAGATGTGATGACTGGATAACTTTTTTTTGTAAGACTGGTAATCCTGCCAATAACACACTTCCTGCCCTAGGGTGACAACTGTACTGAACAGCATTGTAAGAAAGGTGGGTGTTAGGACTACATAGCACCTACCTTTCTTCTTCACAACAGACAGAGATGCTGTGTAGTCCATGGAGATAGCCGGGAACAGTGATAATTGATAACAGTCCAGAGGCAGAGAGCACAGGAAGTTCTCAGATCACAGATTTCTAGCTGGATGAACAACTTTTTTTTTTTATCGCACTTATCTAAAATAAACTGTATATTAAAACAATTTCAATGGCATATTTAACAGACAAGAGTAAATAAGAGAAATATATTGTTATCTGCCAATTTTACCGGAAAGGATGGTCTGTTACCTGAAGTTAAAAAATGACACACTTAAAGGGTTTGTAAACCCTCGTTTAAAAAAAAAAAGAAAAAAAAAAGTCATACTTACCTTCACTGTGCAGTTTGTTTTGCACAGAGTGGCCCCGCTCGTCCTCTTCTGGGGTAGACACCCATGCGGGCGTGCTCCTGGGTCCTGCGTCTGCATGTATTCAAGCAGAAAGCAGGACCTGGCCCCACCCCCTGCATCATTGGATTTGATTGACAGCAGCGGGAGCTAATGGCTGCGCTGCTATCAATCTATCCAATCAAGAGCCGAGACAATGGGCAGAGTGGAAGAGCGCATCTCCGCTGAGGGAACAAGGTGAAAAAACACGAAGTTTTACAACCCCTTTAATGACCGATTCAACAGATAATAAAACTACATTACAGGGGGGACTCTGAAGAACAAAAGCTGCTGTGATAACACTACTGACGGACTGTCTCATTTATATAATTTTTGACTTTGCCCAAAGTTCCACTTTAACTTGAAAAATAATCTAGCCTTTTTTATAACTACATAAAAACAAAAACAAAATTGTTTTAATAATAGAATTTTTTTTTATTTTTAAAGCTAAACAGCAGCTCCAAGAGACAGGGACAGTGAACAGTAAAACATTTATGTCCATCTAGCAAATATATAACACAATTTTTTTTTTTTAAATATATCCCCAGTCACTTACTAGTCAATTGCTTAACCACTTCAGCCCCAGAAGGTTTACCCCTCCCCTTTATGACCAGGTCTTTTTTTGTGAAACAGCATTGCGTTACTTTAACTGACAATTGTGTGGTCGTGCGACATGTTACCCAAATAAGATTAATGTCCTTTTTTCCCCACAAATAGAGCTTTCTTTTGGTTGTATTTGATCACCTCTGTTTTTTTATTTACTGCACTATAAACAAAAAAATACTGACAACTTAGAAAAAAAACGAATTTTTTTTACTTACTGCTATAAAACACATCCAATAAAAAAAATTAAAAAATAAAATTTCTTCATCAGTTTAGGCCAATATGCATTCTGCTACATTTTTGTTGTTAAAAAAAATCCCAATAAGCGTATATTGATTACTTAGTTATAGTGTCTACAAACTATAGGATATATTTATGGAATTTTTATTTATTTAAATTTTTTTTTTACAAGTATCGATCAGCAATTTTCAGTGGGACTGCAATATTGCGGCGACACTTTTGACTCTTTTTGTGGACCAGTGACACTAATACAGTGATCAATGCTAAAAAATATGCACTTTCTAACTGTGGGGGGAATGCTGTGACTGAAGGAAAACCCCCTCTTACAGAACAGCGGTCTGCCTTGTTTACATAGGCAGACTGCCGTTCTGCCTCCTCAGAGAACAATCAGGGAGCCCTGGTGGACATGCAGAAGGGAGCCTGATTTTGCACTTTCCAGCTTTAGTAAATAAACCCCATTGTGTACTTAAAGCGGAGGTCCACCCTAAAGTGGACCTTCCGCTCATTGGAATCCTCCCCCCCTCCGGCGCCACAATTGGCACCTTTCAGGGGGGAGGGGGGTGCAGGTACCTGTACAGTACAGGTATCTGCACCCACTTCCGGGATAGCTCTCTGCGGAAAGGGGCGTAGATTACGCCCCTTTCCGAAAGTCCCCCGCTGCCTGCTGGGAAACACACAGATCCCAGAGGCAGCGGGTCCATCCTTATTGCGCAGCGCGACTCGCGCATGCGTAGTAGGGAACCGGGAAATGAAGCCGAAAGGCTCCACTTCCTGATTCCCATACCCAAGATGGCGGCGGCAGCACCCGAGAGACAATCGAGAGATCGGCTTCGGGTGCCGACATCGCGGGCGCTCTGGACAGGTAAGTGTCACTATTTTAAAAGTCAGCAGCTGCAGTATTTGTAGCTGCTGGCTTTAAAAAAAAAAAAAAAAAACGCGGACTCCCGGCGGACTCCCGCTTTACCAGTGGGTTATGCCTGTACAAATTGATTGTTAAGCCTGGTACACACTATTCATTTTTTTACGCTCAACCCAGAATGAAAAAAAACTGAAGGGCTCAGGAGGATCTTACTGTACTAACTATGTGATGTTAGTACAGTGATCTCCCCTCTTGAGCTTTTGTGTTCTAACTCCCTCACCAGAACACATTGGTCAGAGATCTCAGCTATTGGCTGAGAGCCCTGATTGGATGGCGACCGGCAACCCTTTTTTGATCAGGCCCCTGCGGTCATACCCCCTAAGATTTCCATAATATTTTATCAAAAAGTGATGGTCTCAGGTGCCTCAAAACAATTGCTTGTGCTGTTGATCTCATGTAATTCTTGCTCAATTAGATTTTTTTGCATTATTTACCAATAAATTAGATTTTAACATGTATGACCAGCATTAAATGCTAATGCATGATGTTAGAAAGTGAATTTTGAATTCTAGACCACCTATGAAATGAAGAATACTCTCTTTATATAGAGGTCTGATAGTGAACTTCCTGCTCCCTATGTTCCCAAGGTATAAATGGCTTTGTCCACTACTAGACTATGCAAAGTGAAGGTTACAAATGAGCAATAACTCATCCAAAGACTGATGGTTAACTGTCATTTCATGCCAGTAGCTTCATTTTGCTTTTGCCTTTGTGACTAGACACAGTGGGGGACATTTATCAAGCAAATTAGCAACACAGTTAGATGCAAATGAGGCTGCCTCAGTTTTTCCATGTATTTGGGACCTTTCTCCTTAAAATCCTAGCGAGCAATTTAAGGCTAGCAATAGAAGATCTATACTCCTAAATTGGCTGAAATGTGGCCCTGCAAACAAGAGATTAAAAACAAGACCTCCCATACACGGTTCAAACTGTTAATGGGCAAGTTGAATGTACTAAGTTAATCGATCGATCAACTTGGGCACAACCAGCCTGCCGGATTCTCTTGCAATCATCCCTATAGGCTGCTATTGCCACTAGCGATAATCACAGTCTTCTCGCAGCAGGGATGGCTTCCCCCGCCCACCTCTGCCCCCGCTGGGAGAAGACTATTGCTGATTCCCCTGTTAGCGCTGTATGTGTTGATGGGGCAATTGTGAGAATTTCTTTCCTGAAAGAAAAGTTGCTGGAAATAAATTTTCACTGTGTATAGCCTGCCTAAGCCAGGTGGAACATTTTGGCTATCAGATGCTGTCACTGTTTAGTAGTGCCATGGTATTCAGACAGCCATGGGTGTCCCAGCTGCTGAATACAATAGCCAACAGTGGAGTTTGCTAGTGAAGATTGCTCCATCAATGCTGTTCAGCTGACCAAGCCATGTATGGCTAGCTTAAAGGGGTTGTAAAGGTTTGTTTTTTATTTTCTAAATAGGTTCCTTTAAGCTAGTGCATTGTTGGTTCACTTACATTTCCCTTCGATTTCCCTTCTAAATGTTTTTTTTCTTTGTTTTCTTTGTCTGAATTTCTCACTTCCTGTTCCTCCTCAGTAAGCTGTTCAGTAAGCTGTTCTGGCTGACTAAACACCACTCGGATGGTGGTGTGAAGTTTACTGAGGAGAAACAGGAAGTGAGAAATTTAGACAAAAAAAAAAACATTTAGAAAGGAAATTGAAGGAAAAGGGAAGCGAACCAACAATGCACTAGCTTAAAGGAACTTATTTAGAAAATAAAAAACAAACCTTTACAACCCCTTTAAGGACCCTTTCACACTATCGCGAACTTCAAAGTCGTGCGATTTTGATGCAATTTTGACGTGATTTTTGCAGCATATTCAGGGAATGCCTGTGTAACTCACATCAAAGTCGGACCAAAGTATTGCAGGGACTTCTTTGAAGTCAGCACGACTTGAAGTCATACTAATATGAATGGTTGTCATTGGAAATTATGGAGAACGACTTTTCATATGACTTTTGCAGTCTCAAGTCATAGGACAAGTCGTACAAGTGTGAAAGGGACCAGCAGATTTGCTTAGATCTGTGACAGATGTAGCAATAAAGATTTTCACTCCAAACAGTCTATTACATAATTTATTCTGGTCACTAAAATTAATTAATGATCAAGTGCTTGCCATGCCTAGTGTTAATGCCAAAATGCTGCTGCCCCTGGCCATGCTGGCAGTGGGGATTTTTTTGGACACATAGGCTAACACAGAGGGATGTTTAGAGGTAGGAAAAAAAAAGCCAGACACCCCTAAAAGCAGCATTTTTTAATGCTCAGTATGCATGAGACCTTATAATAATTCTGTCTTACTGCTTCTATTTTGCACTGCCTTGCAGAATTTATACTTTTATCTCTGTGAGCTACAGTTGAGTGTGTTTTATTTTAGGAGGAACCAGCCCTGAAGCTTCCAGTTGGCTTCTATCATTTATATCGGCAGTCTCCAAACTACGGCCCTTGGGACCATAATTCTCCTCAATGACACCAATGAAAGGGAACAATTCCTCCCACTTATACCAATGATGGGGCAGAATTTCTCCCAATGACACCAACAATGGGGCCTAATGACACCCAATGATGGGGCACTATTCCTCCCAATAAGACCAACAATGGGGCCCAATGACACCCAATGGTGGGGCACTATCTCTTCCAATGAGACCAACAATGGGGGCCAATGACACCCAATGATGGGGCACTATTCCTCCCAATGAGACCGTCAATGGGGCCCAATGGCACCTAATGATAGGGCACTACTTCTCCCAATGAGAGCAACAATGGGGCCCAATGAGACCCAATAAAGGGGCACCATTCCTCCCAATGAAACCAACAATGGGGCCCAATGACACTATTGATAGGGCACAATTTTTCCCAATGACACAAACAGTTGGGTCCAAGGACACCAATGATGGGGCACGATTCTTCCCTGTGACACCAAGAATAGGGCACAATTCCCCTACTGACACCAATGATGAGGCAGAAGTACTTACACTGAAGCAAACATCATTTTTATTTTCCCCACTGATGTCGGGGCTTTTTCTACACCCAGTGGGGAGAGTCATAAAGTCTAAAGGCCAGTAAATTGGCCCTTTGTTTGGAAAGTTTGGAGACTCCTGTTTTATATTATTACCAAAGTTATTATAGTGAGACTAGGTTTGTGGTTGCTTTTGATCTTGCATAATGGTGCAAATTACAACCATGTTCAGAATTAATTTGTTTGCACGTTCGGTAATTTGAAATAAACCAATGCTCAGGAAAACAGTTCATTATTTAATTCAATGCTGGCTACTTTGGAGCTACTTTAGATGTTAAATTATGTACAGTATGTGTATAGCAATTAGTCACACAAATTGTTTATTTTGTATGGAAAAGCCTAGGGGATGCAGAATCTCTATATCAGACTTTCCAGAACAATTACCTATTTTTATTTTATTTTTTAAATAAAGGTTTGTTCAAAAGTGTATTAGCAACAATGTTGAATCTATGACAAATTAAGAGAACCTACTATTATGGCAGTAGGCACTACCATCAATAAATAGTCAACCCAACCACAGTTTATTTCCCCATTTTCTGGTCATAATTCCACCATCAAACTTGAGCGGGTGATGAATGCTGAAAGTCACAAGATTCTCAGGTAACAGGCCACATTAAGCTTCTCTGCAGCTTACAAACTGATGGACTTGTTAGTTCCAGTAGAAGACTGGGACTACGCAGAAGCCTGGCCTGGTAGTCTGACAACTGTGTAGGGGTTGAATTACCTCCTTACACAGCCTCTATAGGGTGCCACCAGGGACAAAAATTGTTATCAGCATGATTCTAAGAACAGCCCTGCCCATGAGGTGCCACTTTCCATGCCATCCTTGGTCTCAGGAAGTGATGTCATCTTTCAATTTCCTTAATATATCAAATAAAGTGTCCTTGAGTCTGTTTGTAAAGTGGAAAAGAAAAAGGATATACCTGTGCTCATATCTCAAAAACTAAAAATCCCTGTTCTGTTTGCTAGAAAGGGTGTATAGCAGTGTGTAGGGGGTTTATACAGAATTTCTAGGGTTAACATGTGGTCACACCCCTTTACCATCTGATAAATTATATGCATATCCAAGCTATTGGGATTTGACCACAGGTATATTCTTTTTCTTGCTTACACACAGAGAATTATGCAGGAAAATATCAATATTAACGTGGTATTAACCACTTGACTTTTGGAAAGTTTACCTCCCCTACATGACCAGGCCATTTTTTGTGATACGGCACTGCATTACTTTAACTGACAATTGCATGGTCATGCAACGCTGTATCCAAATAACATTTAGGGCAATTTTTTTCCCACAAATAGAGCTTTCTTCTGGTGGTATTTTATCACCTTTGCGGTTTTTGTTTTTTGTGCTTTAAACAAAAAAAACCAACACTTTGGGAAAAAAATATATATACTTTTTACTTTCTGCTGAAAAACATATCCAATTAAAAAAAAAAATCTAATTTCTTTATAAATTTAGGCCAATATCTGCTCTGCTACAAGATTCCTAATAGACATCTATTTATTGGTTTATGTGAACATTATAGCATCTACAAACTATGGGATATATTTATAGATTTTTTTACTTAAAAATAAAATAAAATAAATACTAATAATGGTGGCAATCAGCGACTTATAGCAGGACTGCGATATTGCGGTAGACAATCTGACTCTGACACTTTTGACACTGTGGGAGCCAGTGACACTAATACAGTGATCAGTGCTAAAAATATGCACTGTCACTGTACTAATGACACTGGCTGGGAAGGGGCTAAATATCTAGGGCGATCCAAGGGTTAAATGTGTGCCTAGCCAGTGTTTATGTGTTCTGTATTTGCTGATTTTACTAGGGGAAGAGTTTAATTCTAGCGCTTGCTTTGCAGGAACAGATAATCCATCCCTTCCCCGCTGTCAGAATGGCGATCAGCCTTGTTTTCATACAGTAGGCAGATCCCCGCTGTTTACCGACGATCGGCGGGTGCCAGAGGACATTAAGTGCCCAGCACTCACAGATGGTTTTTTGCTGTGAAGAATCACAGTAGAAGTGGCCGGGCGGCAGCCAGGAAGTGTGTTACCGGCCAGATCACTAGGTGAAAATAAAAGGAAAAAAAAAAGAAAAAAAGAAATCTAACGTAATCCTGCACAGCCTGGTACATATAGACATGGACTAGCGAGTTTGGGGTGGAGGAACTTGACTGGCCTACAACCCGGTAGAACACCTTTGGAATGAATTAGCGCAGAGACTGCGAGCCAGGCCTTCTCTCCAACATCAGGGCCTGACCTCAAAAATGTGCTACTGGAAGAATGGTCAGACATTCCCATAGACACACTCCTAAACCTTGTGGACAGTGTTTCCAGAAGAGTTGAAGCTGTTATAGCTGCAAAGGGTGGGCCAAGTCAATACTGAACCCCACGGACTAAGACTACTACTTTTGGTAATATAGTATATGAATAATTTAACTCTGCTTTTAGTACCACTTTAATGGATGCTCTCCAAATGTGTGTTCTATAAAATCAGAGCATTTCTAAACATCACCAAAATAAAAGAAATCCAATGATTACTCCATATAAAAATGACTAATTTGATAGATGTATACACAGGACAGTAAAGGGCATCATAAGTCACAGAGTTTTATCAATACAGCCAAGTAATTAAAGATGTATTATAGTGTGCTTAAGTGACTAAAGTGATTGCTCATTATGCCTAGCAGCAGCCATTAACGAATCTTAAAAATCCATTCTTTGGGCGTAGAAGCTCGGGTAACATTAGGTAGGTTGATGAATACATTTCATTCTGCAGAAATGAGATTCACCATCACAGTAGTGAGGCATATTCATTTATTACTTGAAGTAACAGAACTTGCTTTACAGGCTTTAACAACACAACTTAAAAAGCACAGCAAAGCTCCATTAAATTGAAAGAATAGAAAACAAATTGGGCAGGGGGAGAATGACCTGTTATGTGAGTGGCCTTTCCTCCAAACATAAATGCAGAAAGTATGCTTGGGGATACCGCAAGTTCCACATCACTTCCTGCATTAACAATTTCTCATATTTGCTCCCTTTTGGTCTGTTAAATATACTAATTGAAAGCTAAATGTTATACTGTATCTGTTCTACAAAAAAAATATTGTTAATGCAGACAGATATCTTGTTAGCCGATAACTTCCTGTACTTTCTGCTTCAGGACTGTTTTTTACTTAGCATTGCTCCCTGCTATTACGGTGGGCTACAAAACACTTCTCCTTGTTGTGGAGAAGAGCAGGAGGTGTTAAGGAGTGCTAACTGACTCCCTGTGTTAGGGTAAAAATGCTGCTCAATACAGTTGTAAGCAGGTACAGCTAGCTAGTTGCCACTAGGGGGCTCTGTCCAAAAATGATGTGTGGGAACGGGGACTCATGTGATCAGGTGTTAGGTCCCTTTTAGCTAAAGCCGTCCTGTAGTAATGTCATGGGTGGACCCATGTCATAGTGCCCATATATGCCGTATGCCTGGTTGGGAGGAACCTAGTTCAGTCAGACATGAGAGCCAATTACCCCACACATATGCAGATGTATGCAGTCCAGCCAAGGCCCTGCTCAAGGCAGTAGTCTCAGGAGAAGTGTACAGAGTTCAGTAGGAGCAGCTGCAGCAGTCCTATCTCTGGAATGACTAGAGGAGAGTTGTGAGCTGGATGCATAAAGCCTAATGGGCAAGTCAGAGCCCGCTAAGTGTGCGCTAATGACTCTCTGAACAAGAGAGAAACTTCAGGGAGCGAACCTGGCCTTTGGGGTGGGACTAAAAAGGAGAGAATGGTATACTATAGAAGGCATCTTGTTAATCTCTACTGACAGAGCAGGATGCTTCACATTGTGAATCTTGGTTTGAATAGAGCAGAATTCTACAGGTATAGTATGCAGGGAGATGGGTCCCAACACTGTGGTGGAGAGAGAGAGACTGTGTAAAAAGGAAGATGGCATAAGATGGATGAGTAATGTGCTGCTTTCACATAATGACAGCTACAGTACATCCACCATATGTGTGATTGGCAAAGTAATGCCAAGCGCTTCCAGACAGTATGTGTTTGTGATGTAGACTGCCAAGTGCAGAAACTATACTATTTGTGTGAACATTCCTTTCTCTTGGATATAAAGGCTAATGGCCGGGTATGTTGAATGAATGCCTCAGGCAAGGAGATGGGCACAATATGGGGGATATAAGGGGCTACCAGCAGGTGGATTGCTGTTCTATCATAGAAGGAGTGGGGTAGAGACTTGTACCTCTTGGTGCCAATCATCAGCTAATCACAAGCCCCCTTACATTGTTGATACTCTTTAAAAATAGACCCCTTATACAGACTGAGAGGAAGGAATATTTCTATATTACAGGACCTTCATCTTTGCACTCTTGGTCATATGTCTATTCTGCATAAACGTTTTTATAGTTAATTTTTGTATGCTCATACTGCATATGATGGTATGCATAATGATGGGAATTCAAGTCCAATATTGCATTGGTACTCTGACCACTGCAGGTCAGGTACTTCTTCTGTAATTATTATTTATTGACACCATTGTGTCTTTGGCTGCAGTGTAATTTGGAGATGAGCAAGCCACAGTACCCTTTAAATACTCTCTGATATGGCAAACATTTGGCAAATGCAAGAACTCCCACGCTGGTTATATGGGCCTAGGAAATTAGGTTGGAAATCACATAAAAGGACAGATAAACTGACAGAGTGCTCCTGATGTTGCTGCCAGAAGCTTGACCAATCTGCTATGGATGCAAAAACAACTTAAATGTGTCTAGTGGAGGACAGGGGTGGCCTTCTGAGCAAATAATTGTTAGCTGAGTACCTGCCACAGTGGTTCTGTACAGTTTATAAATTCATGGAAGGGGCCAATCTTCCAGCTAGAATGGGAGTGTCTATGTAGTAAGCTGGCATTGAGAAGCTGGGCATGTTTAGGGATAAGAGACATCTACCTGGTCATACGCCCAGATAGCTAGCAATTGAGCTGAAAGTTTAGAAATCACTTGCTTAGCTACTGCTAGACTTGCCAGGCTTGTTTGTTGCACAATTGCAGCAAGTTTGTATTGCACGACTCCATATCAACTTTCTTTGCAAACATTCTGCAAGATGTTTTGTGCGCACATTATTTGTTTAGCTATATTTTGCACTTGCACTTTACACCAGTTGTATGTTTATTATTTTATGCACATTATTATATTCTTGTGGATCTATAACTATAGATTAAGATACTGATTATTTAGTGCATAGCCATTCCAGAGCAGCGTATATATTTATTTTTGTTTTTATTGTGCACGAACATATAAAACATGTTTAACGCTTGCAGCTTGATAGTGGCAGATTGGTAGGGGGTTCTTTTAGTCTCGCAATATTTTTGTTTTTTGTTATTCTGCAAGTCTGCTGCAGGTTTCAGTTCAGTTATGTTGTGCAACAGTCATCCCACCAAGGGTCACTGTGATTTGCAGAGCTCTTGCTCTAGACTCACCGCTGCAACTTTGCTCTTGCTAGAGACTTGCCATGTAAATTTGCTAAAAATATGAAAAGTGTCAGAACTTGTGCTGCAAGTGCTCTGCAAATGTACAACTTGTCAGTGAAAATGTGCAGCAAGTTAAAAAGACTTACTTAATTCAACACTGCCACAAATTTGTGGCACAATATCCTTGCTATCTGGGTGGTAGCTTCTGCAGGAGATAGTGGGGTGGAGTTAGGTGGTTTATGGCATGGTTCAAGCCTATGCTTGGCCCTACTTAGCATGTCCGTGTGAATAGCAGTGGCCTGTGCATGTGTGACAGTGCCATCCGGTGGAATAGGAAGGTTGCTCCCTCAAGTCCTCTGCAAACTGCCCCTGGATGAAATCCTCCCTCACATATGTTCTGGCTCTCCCTCACTTTCTTCTTTTCCAATCTCTGGCACAGAGATGCAGCTGTGAAAACTTTTTTCTATAGTCTATACCAGCAGAAAGAGAGATTTAAATTGCAAGCTTTGGCTCAAAGTTACTAGAGACAAGAATTAGGAAGGGGTTTTAATAAAAAAAAGAAGAAACCACAGATGATGCGGCAATGGAAAGTAGGGCAGCAGCGGGACATTTGTAATCAGAGATAATATGCCTGACTGAAGTATGCCTAACTTGTATTTGATATAATGTGAGATGTTTTAGGTGCACATTTTTTCTTCCACTTAGCTTTATTTTTTCTTTAAAACAATGAAGGCTGTTTCTCCTAAAAAGTCCATATCAACATAAAATAAAATCCAATATATCCCTCAAATTAATTATAACTCCAAAATAACACCACCTAAAACAAACAATCCCCTTTTTTAATAAAAGCCAAGCTGCAGAAAAAAGGAGTTTAACCTAAAATAAATGACCTAAAAGCATTTAAAAAAGACCCAAGTGACCCCCCAAAAGAAACAAAAACCCCAAAATACTATCCTGGGAATAAAAGACCCCCTTTTTTCAAAAGCTTTTTAACCTAATAAAAGATCATATCAACATACAATAGAAACACCAAATAATACAAAAGTTCACTTTTGTCTTCTTGCTGAAAAACAGTATAAAAGGACCCTTTGCAGAAAGAAAGTTGCTATGGATGTTGCAGCATGCTAAAAGTGACCATGGACCGCAAATCAACCAAAAGAAAAAGAAAAATGCACTCAAAAAGGCAGCAAAGGGGTTGATTGGCCAAAGAGCTAGGAAGCAGAACAGTTTTCCCTAATGACTCCCCTGTACAATTTGACAGGTTTCCATATTCTTTCTCTGCTGCAGCCCCCAGTACACTGACACTAGGGCTAATCTCTGTCCACCCTTTTTTATGAGGGGGCAGCACATATCAGAGGTTCAATTTTTGCCTATTCTATGTCAGTTGACCAAAGTTCATTATTTATAATAATGTCCAGAGGTAGGTTTATTTAAAAACAACTTAATGAGTCTCAACAGCTTGCCAAATAACCTTTTTGTACAACTCTCTTTACTGCAACCAAAGAGGCATCTAACAACATCAATTTATCTCATTAGAAAGCTATTACAAAGTAATAATAAAACTAATAATTTTAATAATAATAATCAAATGTGATATTATCAGTAGCGGGAATGAGTACTGAAGGATGGAAGATTGACCGAAGCGTATACAGATTAATGGGGTTGTAAAGTCTAAGGCATTCCTAGCATTAAGGTAAAAAATATTTAGGTTTTAGCATCGCCCCCCTCAGCCCCCCCTTACTTACCTGAGACCTCATTCGATCTGGCACTGTGCATGTCTGCAGATCTTTTCTTCCCTCACTTCTGGGTCTCGCTGGCTTTGCTGGGGCACCAGTTGGCTCCCAGTGCTGTCAATCAAAGCCAGTAATGAGGAAACGAGGGATGGGGCCAAGTCCTGCTGTCTGTGTTAATAGACGCAGTAGAGGGACTTGGGTGCGAGCACACACGAGCGCCCCCATGGGAAGTGGTTTTCCATGGGGACACTGACCAGAGAGAAGGGGACAGGAGCGCCAGCAGGGGACCCGAAAAGAGGATGTTCCTGTCTGCTCTGTGCAATTCTATTGCACAGAGTGGGTAAGTATAGACATGTTTGTTATTTTTTTATTTAATTTTACTTTCCTTTACAACCCCTTTAAGGCAGGTGTTGGAGAAAGGCTCCAGGAGAGGATCTGAGAGCACCATAGAGTATAGGTCAAAAAGGGGCCCAGAGAGTGGGGTATAGCATTAGCCAAATTGGTTGGGTAATTCAGTAGCACTTAAAATGAATGTCACAAAAAAAAAATAAGATCAAGTATAAACTCCAACAACCTGTGAGGTGACAGCACATACCTGAAGCAGCTTTCAAAGGGTCAGCCTCTTAGGACCAATGCCTAGCAGCTCTATTTGGCAAAATCGGACTCCATGGTAATTATGAACGTGCCGATTCCATGAATGTACATTTTTATGGGACAATGAGACAGCCCTTGGTAGTGTAGTTACCTATATCTTGTTTCTGCAAACAAATGGCAACCACCCCAACCTATAACTGGCCTTGGCAGCAAAGAGCACATGGGCAGCACAAATAAATGCAAACAACCAAAAATTCCCGGCTACCAGCTAGCATGCAACAAACCGAATTGACCCTGTCTAACAGTTCTCATTAAAAATATGGGGTTTAGTCGCACACATTTGCAAACATATGTGTAAGCCGCAGTGGCCACATCAAGGCACCCCAGTTTACTGCAGTCCTAACACTATCATTTTGTGAGTCTCCGACGTTGGAGCACATATATAGCAATTGGGATGCCTTGATGTGGCCAATAAAGGCTTGGTGAGTGCATCAGCAATCATCTCCTCTCTTCTTGGGTGGGTGGGTGTTTAATACGCAGATCCCCCGTCGCTTGTGAGCCTGTGGGTGGCTTTCGGCCACTGACGGCCACTCTCGGAAGCTTTCGGCCGCTCTCGGCAGCCGAAAGCTACCGAGAATGGCAGAGAGCAGCCGAAAGCAGGACATCCGGGTCTGTATCTCGGTGGCGCCATTTCTAAAGGGCAAAGCTGAAAATTACACTGACAAGGCAGCTTGACAAGGCTGCAAATGATCCTGACAAGGCTGCATGACAAGGCTGCATGACAAGACTGCAAATGACACTGACAAGGCTACATAACAAGGCTGCACGACAAGGCTGCATGACAAGGCTGCAAATGAGACTGACAAGGCTACAGATGGACACTGATAAGGCTGCATTGATGGGTATTTAAAGTAAGTTTTTTAAGTTTTTTCCTTAAACTTCCCTCCTAAAAGTTTTTTTCCTTATAATTCCCTCTTAAACTTGGGGTGCATGTTATACGCCGGCACGTGTTATACGCCGATAAATACGGTAATTTAGACACCAGCTGCCTGGTGATTCCCTTTACATATCCTTCCTAATTGCCACGGGAGGCTTTGCTGGGTGTGTCATATGCCTTGCATGCATGGGTAATTAGCCCTATATATTTGGTATAAAATTCCCTTATTGTTTTCCCCGTTTATTATTTAGCAAAAGTATTTACTATATACATATATATACATTTATTTTCTATGTTAAATTTCTATATTTTACTGTATCTTCTGTTCACAGATGTATTTCCCGAAGAAGCGGTAAACCCACGAAACTAGTCGAAATACTATGTCATCTGTGTTTTCTTTTAGCTTTTTTGTGCATATTTTTTATATTTTGTATGAATAAACTTTGTTAATTTTATTCAACACTCACCAAACTTCTACTAACACAAAATTAGTAGAAGGAGCCCGTAGTGCGTCACTACGTTCGTATTTGTTGGCCAACAATTGTGTGCCGTGTGTATGCAAGACAAGTTTGGGACAACGCCCTTCGGACAAAATTGCACGGTTTTGTTGGCCAACAATCCGATCGTGTGTACGGGGCTATATAAGTGCTCTCATGAGGGAGTGTTTTATGACAGAAGGGAATGTTTCTTCGTAATCTTGACCGGATTTCTGGGAGTAACCCTTGGCAACTAGTCTGGGTTTGTATTTGTGGATATTTCCTTCTGCATCTGACTTTACTTTGAAAGTCCACTTACAGTATCTCACAAATGTGAGTACACCCCTCACATTTTTGTAAATATTTTATTATATCTTTTCATGTGTCAACACTGAAGAAATTACACTTTGCTGCAATGTAAAGTAGTGAGTAGTGATGGACGAACTTCCGACGGGACGTTTCGCGAACGCGAAACGCGAACGGACACAAACGTTCGCGAAAACGACCGTTCGCCGCGGGCTCCATTGACTTCAATGGGAGGCGAATTTCGCAAACCTTTAGGTCGAATTTGCGGCCACGGGGTAATTATTAGGGGGTAGCACGTAGTCCCACCACCTGGACAATAGCATAATACATGTATGAGGTGAATTTGGGATCGATAACTACAAGCATTTTTTTTTTATTTGGGAAATTGTTCTGACAATTCAGGACTATGGAGCTAATGAAGGCAATGGAGGAGAGGGAAGGTCAGGGACCAGGGTAGGCAAACAAGAGGGTGCAGGAGATACAGAGCACTGACAGCAGCACCGTAATACAGAGCACTGACATCAGCACCGTGACATACAGCGCTGACAGCAGCTCCGTGACATACAGCGCTGACAGCAGCTCCGTGACATACAGCGCTGACAGCAGCTCCGTGACATACAGCGCTGACAGCAGCTCCGTGACATACAGCGCTGACAGCAGCTCCGTGACATACAGCGCTGACAGCAGCACCGTGACATACAGCGCTGACAGCAGCTCCGTGACATACAGCGCTGACAGCAGCTCCGTGACATACAGCGCTGACAGCAGCTCCGTGACATACAGCACTGACAGCAGCTCCGTGACATACAGCGCTGACAGCAGCTCCGTGACATACAGCGCTGACAGCAGCACCGTGACATACAGCGCTGACAGCAGCTCCGTGACATACAGCGCTGACAGCAGCTCCGTGACATACAGCGCTGACAGCAGCTCCGTGACATACAGCGCTGACAGCAGCTCCGTGACATACAGCGCTGACAGCAGCTCCGTGACATACAGCGCTGACAGCAGCTCCGTGACATACAGCGCTGACAGCAGCTCCGTGACATACAGCGCTGACAGCAGCTCCGTGACATACAGCGCTGACAGCAGCTCCGTGACATACAGCGCTGACAGCAGCTCCGTGACATACAGCGCTGACAGCAGCACCGTAAGCAGCCCCAGGAGGAAGTCAGCACAGCACAGGGATGGTGTGATCCCCTCATAATAAGAACCCCCAGGAGGAAGTCAGCACAGCACAGGGATGGTGGGAGCCCCTCATAATAAGAACACCCAGGAGGAAGTCAGCACAGCACAGGGATGGTGGGAACCCCTCATAATAAGCAGCCCCAGTAGAAATATGACACCGCTCAACCTCTTCAAAGAGGAGGGTAGGGGCATATAGTACGGTGTGCTTTTTTGGGTCAGGGAAGTGAGCCAAATGAATTAAGAAGGTCTGTGTGCTTGATTCCAAAAATTGTTTATAGACATATACATGGTCTACTGATCACATGTGTTGAATTCCTCCGAGATCCATGCCTCATTCATTTTTAGAAATGTGAGGTAGTTAACACTGTGGTGAGCTAGGCGAGTACGCTTATCGGTCACAATCCCCCCTGCTGCGCTGAACGTCCTTTCGGACAGGACACTGGATGAGGGGCAAGCCAACAGTTCGATTGCAAATTGGGCAAGCTCTGGCCAGAGGTCAAGCCTGCCCACCCAGTAGTCTAGGGGTTCATCACTCCTCAGAGCGTCCACATCGGCCGTTAACCCAATGTAGTCGGACACCTGACGGTCTAGGCGTTCCCTGATGCTGGATCCGGATGACACCTGTCGATGGGTCGGCTGAAAGAATGACCTCATATCCGAAGTCACCAACACATCTTCAAACCGGCCTCTTCTTGCAGGCGCTGTTGGATTGGTACCCGCAAATCCTTCTCTGGGAGTGGGAATTGCTCCTCTGCCAGCGCACGCAAAAGCAGAATGCAGCATTTCTCGAAGCAAGGCCTGGAAGTGCTGCATTCTGACAGCCCTCTGCGACGGCGGTAACATTTCCGCCATTTTGTGTTTGTACCGGGGGTCTAAGTACGTTGCCACCCAGTACTGGTCCTTGACCCTCATGCTTTTTATACGGGGGTCCCTATTAAAACACTGGAGCATGAAGGCCCCCATTTGCACTAAAGTGGAAGCGGTGTGGTGGCCTGGCTCCTGCTCATCATCCAGGATAATGTCGTCCTCTTCATTCTCCTCTCCCCATCCTCGCACAACAGGGATCCCAGAAAGGTTTAAAGCATGCTCTTCTTGCTCCTGCTCATCCGCCCCGGCACCATCCTCCTCTGACTCCTCATCAGACTCCTGTTGTTGACTTGTCTCAGATAGAGTAGCCCCCCCTGGGAATTCATCCAGCATTGCGACTTCCTCATCTTCCCGCTCCTGCTCCTCCACAGCCTGATCAATGACACGACGCAATGCACGCTCCAGAAAGAAGGCATAAGGTACCATGTCACTGATGGCGCCATGGCTGCGACTGACCAGTTTGGTGATCTCCTCAAATGGCCGCAGAAGTCTGCATGTGTCGCGCATGAGCAGCCACTGGCGCGGTGAAAAAAAACCCAGCTCCCCAGAACCGTTTCTTTCGCAGAGTTCATACAGGTAGACGTTAACTGCACGTTTCTGCTGGAGCAGCCTATCAAGCATATAGAAGGTTGAGTTCCATCGCGTCGGGCAATCGCAAATAAGACGTCTGACCGGCAGATGGTGTCGCCGCTGAATGTCAGCAAGGCGAGCCATGGCCGTGTAAGATCTTCTGAAATGGGCCGAGATTTTCCTTGCCTGCCGCAAGATGTCCTGGACCCCAGGGTATTTGACAAGGAATCGCTGCACGACCAAGTTTAAGACGTGTGCCATGCACGGCACGTGCGTGATTTTGCCCTGTTTCAATGCGCTAAGCAGATTGGCACCGTTGTCACACACCACTTTACCAACTGTCAAATTGAGCGGTGTTAGCCACTCATCTGCCTGTGAACGCAAAGCTGAAAGGAGTGCCGGGCCAGTGTGGCTCTTTGCTTCCAGGCACAACAGACGCAGCACGGCATGGCAACGTCTCACCTGGCATGTGGAATAGGTTCTGGGGAGCTTGGGCGGTGCAGTGGAAGAGACGCTAGCAGCGGAAAAGGAGGAGGCAGCTGAGGAGGAGAGGGAGGAGGATGGAGTAGGAGGAGGAGAAGAAGAGTCAGGCCTGCATGCAATCCGTGGCGGTAAAACCAAATCTACACGGGTGCCACGGGTTACATGCTTGACGGCCGTCAGAAGGTTCACCCAGTGGGCAGTAAAACTGATATACCTTCCCTGCCCGTGTTTGCTAGACCACGTGTCTGTGGTCAGATGTATCTTGGCACCGACACTGTGTGCCAGAGATACATTCACTTGCCGCTGAACATGGCCATATAGCTCTGGGATGCCCTTCTCTGAGAAATACTTCCTTCCTGGGACCTTCCATTGTGGTGTTCCAATGGCCACAAATTTGCGAAAGGCCTCCGAGTCCACCAGTTTATATGGCAGTAGTTGGCGGGCTATGAGTTCTGACAAGCCAGCCGCCAACCGTTGGGCAAGAGGGTTATCCGGCGTCATCATTTTTTTACGCTCAAACATTAGGCCCACGGAAGCCTGCCTTTTTGCAGAAAAATGTGAGCTTGGCGTGATGGAAGGTGGAGTGGAGGACAATTGTGAGGAGAGAGGAGAAGGAGAAGTAGAAGACGAGGCTGGACGGTGAGAGCCTGCAGTGTGGCTTTGTGTGTTCCGTTGCTCCCACTGGGCTCGGTGATGGCTGCTCATGTGCCTTCTTAAGGCGGTCGTCCCTAGGTGAGTATTGGGCTTACCGCGACTAACGCGTTGACTGCAAAGATTGCAGATGGCAACGCTATTGTCAGCAGCGGACACGTTAAAAAAAGCCCACACTGCGGAGCCATGTGCCGGTGTCCTGGGAGCGCCAGATGTGACCGTACATGGTCGATGACTCGCTCCTGATACATTTGCAGTCTGCTTTGTCCCTGCTGTGCAATGTAAGTCATTGCTGCTTCTCCTCCCTATCTGCTGGTCCATATCTCCCTCTGAACTCCCCTCCTCTTCCTCTCTTGTGGGCACCCACGTGACATCACTAGACACGTCATCATCAACGTCACCTTCCCCACCGCTATAAGTAGAGTAGGCAGCAACACCGGGGACCAACCTCCTCCTTGGGCTGATCTGGGTACTGGCGTCAGACTGCTGAGTAGCGCTTGTTGCTACCTCCTCTTCCTGATCCAATACCAAGAGTGGCTGCGCATCAGAAATGTCCTCTTGATATGGATCGGAAAATAATTCCAGTGACTCAAGCGGAAGGTATGTGGTGGTGGTGGTGGTGGTCGTGTTGTTGGTGGTAGTGTCTTTGGGGGTGCACATAGCAGAGAGTGAAGAAGAGGGTGCAGATCGAGAGGATGAGGAGGGTGCAGAAGAGTAAGGCTGAGCGAGCCACTCAACCAAGTCTGGTGCATCCTTTAAAGTAATTGAACGCACCTTCTGCAACTTCCCACTTTGGCTCAAGCCTGTTGCTCCTGCCCTACCCCTACCACCCCTGCGGAAGGGCCTGCCTCTTCCTCTGCATGTCATTTTTTAAATGACCCTGTGACAAAACTCTTAGTCCCTATACCGCTGAAGGACTGCTGCAGTATAGGTGAGCGGTCAGCAGTGGTGCACGTCAACCCTATCTATTGTGGACCTATAGCGGTCCTTACAGAACAGCAGACTGTACCGCACTCAAGCCTATGTACCGTAGCACCCTATACCAAGTTACCAGTCCTTATAAGAACTTTTGTGGACCAAGCAGGTTGTGTATTAGTGTTTAGCAGACTGTACGTCAGTCCCTATACCGCTGAAGGACTGCTGCAGTATAGGGCAGCGGTCAGCAGTGGTGCACGTCAACCCTATCTA
This sequence comes from Lithobates pipiens, assembly GCF_037356315.1. Taxonomy (NCBI): domain Eukaryota; kingdom Metazoa; phylum Chordata; class Amphibia; order Anura; family Ranidae; genus Lithobates; species Lithobates pipiens. Next base: position 419,120,256 of record NW_027507718.1, read on the forward strand.
TTGTGGACCGATAGCGGTCCTTACAGAACAGCAGACTGTACCGCACTCAAGCCTATGTACCGTAGCACCCTATACCAAGTTACCAGTCCTTATAAGAACTTTTGTGGACCAAGCAGGTTGTGTGTTAGTGTTTAGCAGACTGTGCGTCAGTCCCTATACCGCTGAAGGACTGCTGCAGTATAGGGCAGCGGTCAGCAGTAGTGCACGGCAACCCTATGTATTGTGGACCGATAGCGGTCCTTACAGAACAGCAGACTGTAACGCACTCAGGCCTATGTACCGTAGCACCCTATACCAAGTTACCAGTCCTTATAAGAACTTTTGTGGACCAAGCAGGTTGTGTGTTAGTGATTAGCAGACTGTACGTCAGTCCCTATACCAATGAAGGACTGCTGCAGTATAGGGCAGCGGTCAGCAGTAGTGCACGGCAACCCTATGTATTGTGGACCGATAGCGGTCCTTACAGAACAGCAGACTGTAACGCACTCAGGCCTATGTACCGTAGCACCCTATACCAAGTTACCAGTCCTTATAAAAACTTTTGTGGACCAAGCAGGTTGTGTGTTAGTGTTTAGCAGACTGTGCGTCAGTCCCTATACCGCTGAAGGACTGCTGCAGTATAGGGCAGCGGTCAGCAGTGGTGCACGTCAACCCTATCTATTGTGGACCGATAGCGGTCCTTACAGAACAGCAGACTGTACCGCACTCAAGCCTATGTACCGTAGCACCCTATACCAAGTTACCAGTCCTTATAAGAACTTTTGTGGACCAAGCAGGTTGTGTATTAGTGTTTAGCAGACTGTACGTCAGTCCCTATACCGCTGAAGGACTGCTGCAGTATAGGGCAGCGGTCAGCAGTGGTGCACGTCAACCCTATCTATTGTGGACCGATAGCGGTCCTTACAGAACAGCAGACTGTACCGCACTCAAGCCTATGTACCGTAGCACCCTATACCAAGTTACCAGTCCTTATAAGAACTTTTGTGGAACAAGCAGGTTGTGTGTTAGTGATTAGCAGACTGTACGTCAGTCCCTATACCAATGAAGGACTGCTGCAGTATAGGGCAGCGGTCAGCAGTAGTGCACGGCAACCCTATGTATTGTGGACCGATAGCGGTCCTTACAGAACAGCAGACTGTACTGCACTCAGGCCTATGTACCGTAGCACCCTATACCAAGTTACCAGTCCTTATAAAAACTTTTGTGGACCAAGCAGGTTGTGTGTTAGTGTTTAGCAGACTGTGCGTCAGTCCCTATACCGCTGAAGGACTGCTGCAGTATAGGGCAGCGGTCAGCAGTAGTGCACGGCAACCCTATGTATTGTGGACCGATAGCGGTCCTTACAGAACAGCAGACTGTAACGCACTCAGGCCTATGTACCGTAGCACCCTATACCAAGTTACCAGTCCTTATAAGAACTTTTGTGGACCAAGCAGGTTGTGTGTTAGTGATTAGCAGACTGTACGTCAGTCCCTATACCAATGAAGGACTGCTGCAGTATAGGGCAGCGGTCAGCAGTAGTGCACGGCAACCCTATGTATTGTGGACCGATAGCGGTCCTTACAGAACAGCAGACTGTAACGCACTCAGGCCTATGTACCGTAGCACCCTATACCAAGTTACCAGTCCTTATAAGAACTTTTGTGGAACAAGCAGGTTGTGTGTTAGTGATTAGCAGACTGTACGTCAGTCCCTATACCAATGAAGGACTGCTGCAGTATAGGGCAGCGGTCAGCAGTAGTGCACGGCAACCCTATGTATTGTGGACCGATAGCGGTCCTTACAGAACAGCAGACTGTAACGCACTCAGGCCTATGTACCGTAGCACCCTATACCAAGTTACCAGTCCTTATAAAAACTTTTGTGGACCAAGCAGGTTGTGTGTTAGTGTTTAGCAGACTGTGCGTCAGTCCCTATACCGCTGAAGGACTGCTGCAGTATAGGGCAGCGGTCAGCAGTAGTGCACGGCAACCCTATGTATTGTGGACCGATAGCGGTCCTTACAGAACAGCAGACTGTAACGCACTCAGGCCTATGTACCGTAGCACCCTATACCAAGTTACCAGTCCTTATAAGAACTTTTGTGGACCAAGCAGGTTGTGTGTTAGTGATTAGCAGACTGTACGTCAGTCCCTATACCAATGAAGGACTGCTGCAGTATAGGGCAGCGGTCAGCAGTAGTGCACGGCAACCCTATGTATTGTGGACCGATAGCGGTCCTTACAGAACAGCAGACTGTACCGCACCCAAGCCTATGTACCGTAGCACCCTAGACAGACCAAGTTACCAGTCCTGATAAAGAGCTTTGTGGAACAAGTGAGTTGTGAATGATTAGCAGACTGCAGCAGAAGGGCAGCAGTCAAGTATAATATTCTTTCTATATTTGGAAGAAAGAATATTATACGTGTACAAGCCTATTACCGTACCACTGATACCAGTCCTGAAAAGAACCTTTGTGGAACTAATAGTAACAGCAAGTCTTTAAAATTATCCTCACTGCCTGACACACTGCTTCCTGCCTGTCCCTATACAAATTGGCAAAAAAGAGTAGGCTGGAACGATTAGCTGGAACAGCTCTTTTGTGGACCTGATAGTAACAGCTAATGATGATGATGATGATGATGATGAAGAAAGACTAATCTGGCTGAGCTGTCCCTAAAATAGCAGCATACAGCGCTCTGTCCCTTTATCTAAACTGACAAAAGAAACTCAGGCTGCTGACCTAACACCTATACCAGTCCTGAAAAGAACTTTTGTGTACCAAATAGCTAGCGTTTTCTCTGTCCCTACTCCACACAGGATCCTTTCCCTACAGTGACAGAAGAAAGAATGTAAAATGGCCACCGGATCGGGTGTATTTATAGGTTAGGGGGAATGTCCAAGTGTCCATGAGCTGTCATGTCTCAATTGGTTGTCCTGTAACACATGATAAACGTGTCACGAAAGGTTAAAGTTCTTGTATACATTAAACACGTAAGTCCGCCGGGGCGAACGACGGAAAAAGGCGTTCGAACCCGCGGACGGCGAAAGTCGGAAATTCGCCGCGAAACGACCGCCGGGCGAACCGTTCGGCCATCACTAGTAGTGAGTGTACAGCTTGTATAACAATGTAAATTTGCTGTCCCCTCAAAATAACTCAACACAGCCATTAATGCCTAAACCGCTGGCAACAAAAGTGAGTACATCTCTATGTGAAAATTTCCAAACTGGGCCCAAAGTGTCAATATTTTGTGTGGCCACTGTTATTTTAAAGCCCTGCCTTAACAATCTTGGGCATGGAGTTCACTAGAGCTTCCCAGGTTGCCACTGGGTCCTCTTCGACTCCTCCATGACGACATCCCAGAGCTGGTGGATGTTAGAGACCTTGCGCTCCTTCACCTCCTGTTTAAGGATGCCCCACAGATGCTCAATAGGGTTTAGGTCTGGAGACATGCTTGGCCAGTCCATCACCTATACCTCAGCTTTACCCTCAGTGGTCATCTTGCAGGTATGTTGGGGCCATTATCATGCTGGAATACTGCCATGAGGCCTAGTCTCCAAAGGGAGGGGATCATACTCTGCTTCAGTATGTCACATTACATGTTGGAATTCATGATTTCCCTGAATGAACTGTAGCTCCCCAGTGGCGGCAGCACTCATGCAGCCCCAGACCATGACACTCCCACCACAATGCTTGACTGTAAGCAAGACACACTTGTCTTTGTACTCCTCATCTGGTTGCTGCCACACACACGTGACACCATCTGAACCAAATACGTTTATCTTGGTCTCATCAAACCACAGGACATGGTTCCAGTAATGCATGTCCTTAGTCTGCTTGTCTTCAGCAAACTGTTTGCAGGCTTTCTTGTGCATCATCTTTAAAAGAGGCTTCCTTCTGGGACGACAGCCACGCAGACCAATTTGATGCAGTGTGCAGCGTATGGTCTGAACACTGACAGGCTGAACCCCCACTCCTTCAACCTCTGCAGCAATGCTGGCAGCACTCATATGTCTATTTCACAACCTGTGGATATGATACTGAACACATGCACTCAACTTCTTTGGTTGACCATGGCGAGGCCTGTTCTGAGTGGAACCTGTCCTGTTAAACCACTGTATGATCTTGGCCACCATGCTGCAGCTCAGTTTCAGGGTCTTGTCAATCTTCTTATAGCCTAGGCCATCTTTATGTAAAGCAACAATTCTTTTATTCAGATCCTCTGAGAGTTCTTTGCCATGAGATGCCATGTTGAACTTCCAGTGATCAGTATGAGAGAGTGAGAATAATAACACCAAATTTAAAACACCTGCTCCCTATTCACACCTGTGGCCTTGTAACACTAATGAGTCACATAACAACGGAAGAGGGAAAATGGCTAATTTGGCCCAATTTGGACATTTTCATTTAGGGGTGTACTCACTTTTGTTGCCAGCGGTTTAATGGCTGTGTGTTGAGTTATTTTGAGGGGACAGCAAATGTACACTGTTATACAAGCTGTACACTCACTACTTTACATGGTAGCAAAGTGTAATTTCTTCAGTGTTGTCACATGAAAAGATATAATATGATATTTACAAAAATGTGAGGGGTGTACTCACTTTTGTGAGATACTGTACTTCCTATAGTTTTGTGGTTAGGAGGGAGCTCTGTGAGTGTCCAGGTTTTATTTTCTTGAAGTGACCTTAATTCTTCTTCTGCTGCCTTTCTCCATTTATCAGCTTCATGTTTTGGCAGTTTTTCTATGTCTTCCCAGGATCTTGGTTCAAGTATACTGTTTGTTTTGACAGTGTATGACAGCTTGTGGGGTAGTATCCCAGACATCTCAAGTCTCCCGGAAGGAGCAGGAGACTCCCGCATTTCTGCGGCGGCTCCCGGACACCCGCAAGCACCTCCCGATCTCCCGGGAATGAACGGTGCGGCGGGGATCAGCTGTGATCACCGATCTCCTTGGTATAGATCTTTAGCTGACAGACGCTTCTCCTTCTCTCCCTCCTGCGGCTGTCAGCTAAAAAGCTATACAGGGAGATTGGTGATCACAGCTGTCCCTCCAGCCGCACCGATCATCCCCAGCTGCTCTGTGTACTCCTCCCGGGCCACCTCCATGTCCTTCTCCACCCCCGTTCTCCTCCGGCCCCCTCCATGTCCGTCTCCACCCCTGTTCTCCTCCGGCCCCCTCCATGTCCTTCTCCATTCCCGCTCTCCTCCGCCCCCCTCCATGTCCTTCTCTGGCCCCCCCCGTTTTCCTCTGGCCCCCCTCGTCCCCCCACCACTGGCTCCCTTCCCACCGGCTGCGGGGTGGGGGGGAACTAGTTAATGGGCACAGTGTGTGAGATCGCTTCTCTGTCCTGTGATAAACGAGCAGAGTAAACTGTGTTTACTCTGCTCAGTTTATGAATGGACAGGAGCCTCTGTCTCCTGTTCATTCATCTTTAGTGCAGAGAAACAGACTGGGGAATGTATGTCCTCAGTCCCTTTGTCTGTCTTAAAGGGGAAATGTAAGGGGTCTGACATCTCACCAAAGCCCCCAAAAAATATAAAAAAGAAATTGTAAAAAAAAAAAATGAAAATGTGTAAAAAAGTAAAATAAAAAAATTACTGACACCACTCTCCCCTGCCCTACCAACACTGTCCACTGCCCCAACCCCCACCCCCCAAAAAGCATTGTGAATTTTTTTTTTAAAACAAATTAAATTGTAAAAAAAAAATCAATTATTAAAAATAAAATAAAAACGACTGACACCGTTCACATACCACCTACCCCCACCCCTTTCCCCAGAAGCACTGCAAAAAATAATGAAAAAGTGATTTAAATAATATTTTGCCGGGGAGGGGGGCATTTGTGGGTACGAAGCGCCACCTCCCTGAAATGAGTTTGCCACCTCCCTGAAATTAGTTTCTGCAGGTTGGGATGTCTGGTATCCTTTTTGTAGTCCGAGTGGATCTTCTGACTTCAGGCAATTCAGTAAAATCTGGCGGGGAACTTGATTTAGGCATTGAGAGTTCCACCTCTTGTTCTGACACCACTTGACAGCTTTCAGGGATTTGTGTTTCTGATGATGGGCTCTCATCAAAATAAACACTATGGCTTATTTTCACTTTGTCAGCCTTTGGGTGAAGGATTCTGTAACCCTTTGCTTGCTCACTGTAGCCTATCAGAATGCCCTCTATGGCTCTGTTCTCCAACTTGGAACACTTTTCCCTTGGAATATAGGCATAGGCTTTACATCAAAACACTGTGATGTGCCCTATGCTAGGATTTGATCTATGCCACATTTTGAATGGAGGGTAGTCTGATCTGTAAGTAGGTTTCAGTCATGACTGCTTCTTCCACAATACTTGTGAGGTTGGTTGGAATCTGACAACATACATCTGGCCATTTCTATAAGAGTGTGATTTTTCCTTTCTGCTACACTGTTTTGTTCAGGAGTGTATGGTGTGGTTGTCTGGTGTACTATTCCTAGACTCTTCAGGTAAGAGGCCACTTCTTTGCTTATGTATTCTCCCCCATTGTTGGTGCGTATTATTCATGGTTTGCGTTGGAATTTGTTGCTAGACATGGCAACGAACTCTTGAAGTTTCTCTGATGTGTCATTCTTGTGTTTCATTAGTTAAGTAAGTATATATATATATATATATATATATATATATATATATATATATATATATATATATATATGTAGTTATATTTGATCTTGATGTTAAATTCATTGTTTGCCTGTCTTTGTTCTTATTTTTATGCATATTAGATTGCAAGCTCCTGCAGAAGCGCTTAAAATGCGCGCAACATGTAGAGTTTACTCCATTACGTCTCTGCCACCAACCATCTTCTTTTCCAATACTATCACCTGAATTGAATCATTCTTGATCCTAGTACTATGGTAATATTTGGTTATGTAGGTGGTGAGAGTGCTGTATAGGTTTAATCATGTTATGTTTTTAATATGTATGTCAACAATGTTGTTTTTTAATCATGTCTAAACCTGCTGCATAGATGGGTATAATGCATACAGTATTGTCAGTTTATTAACAACTTTACATTACATGCTGTTGTTCTTTTCCAACAAGAACAACAGTCACGAAGTGGAACAATGGTAAAAAAGACAACATTTTCTTCAACTTGATTTATCTTCTGACTTTAGCTCTCTGAGTTCATTTTAATCATTTTGTTGTGTGCATTGTCCTCTTACCAAGAAAATAATCTGCCCAAGCACATCTACAGGGATGTTTAGTAGCTGCCTATTTTGTTTATTACATAAATAAATTGATTTACACCCCAGACTGAGCCTCTATAGTGATCCATGTGTTTCTTGATGCTGTTGTTGATTTGAGTAATATGTGATCATTTTTTTCTCCTTATACTTGGTCTTCAGCTACATGAATCTCACTGTTTTTGGCTTAAAACATCCACCATTCACCATTCTAATGTCCTGCAAGGTTTTCCCTTACATAAATTACTCTTATGTTAATATATCATCATGGTGTATTGCTACATACTGTGTCTCTAATGTCTGACATTTATTCTGATAGCTCCTTTGGTTTATTAGCTGCAGGATACTTGTCATTGCTTAAGCTAACCCATCAGTTATTGGGGAGGTGTTTTAATAGGCATTAAAGGTTAATATAATGTACAGTAAAGTTCCGATGACAACCAACAAGTCAGATATGCTCTTGACAGATATGTCTTGTTGATATGAAGTGTAAAAAGGCTGTGCATTTAATACAAAATACCAGTCAAGGAATAACGACGCCCCACCCTATTCAGAAACACAAAGGGGTTGATTTACTAAAGGCAATTAGACTGTGCACTGTTGCTCCAGAGCTTAGCAAATGAGGTAAAGGTTCTCTTTGTAAAGAATACCCAATCACATGCAAGGAGCATTTTTGCTTGAACATAATTGGATGATGGAAGTCAGCAGCACTTTTTCTCATTTACTAAGCTTTGGAGCAACTGCACTTGCAATGTGCACAGCCTTTAGTAAATCGACCCCACGGTCTCTACCTCCAATATCACTATTGGAAACAACAACAAAACTCTTCCTATTGTTGTGTGTTTGTTTCAGGCAGACTAACCCGAAATCTATCCACTATGCAATAATCATGTTCAGGTTAAAGCCACCTTTTCCTTTGTACATATTTACAAAAACCATCATAAGCACAATAAAGATGGACATTTTGACAGCCTAGATGCATGCAGGGGCCCAAAATTGAAGGAGCACCTTTGGGCTAAATAGGCATATCATTTCCTGACTACCTACCACATTTAGAGGCCCTGGAGCACCAGGCCAGTGAAAACACCCACAGAATTACCCAATTTTGGAAAGCCAGCAATCTAAGGCATTTTCTGAAAAGCATAATTATTTTTTTGAAAATTACAATTTTGGGGAAAATGCAGTACATAAAATAAAAATGTTTTTTTTACACAAAGTTGTCAATTAGTAAGATATTTCTAACATGCAGCATAGGCATACTTAGCATAGGCATTACTTTTGGAAAGCACACAGCATAGGCATTACTTTTGGAAAGCACACAGCATAGGCATTACTTTTGGAAAACCAACAATCCAAGGAATTTTCTGAAAAGCATAATGATTTGTTTGAGAATGTAATTTTTTTGGAAAATGCAGAAAATAACCCCCCCCCCCCCCCCCCCAAAGTTGTCAAATAATAAGATATTTCTAACACACATCATAGGCATACTTACACTGACGCCCCAAAACACATTCTGCTTCTCTTTCCAAGCATGAGGATATGATATTTGTGAGACTTTTTTTTAAAGCCTAGAGGGACCCAAAATTCAAGGAGCTCTTTTAGGCATTCTGGGGGCATAAAGTACACATCTATTTTGCTGACTACCTAACACATTTTTGAAGGCCCTGGAGCATCAGAATGGTGGCAACAGCCGCAAAATGACCACATTTTGTAGCGTAAACACACACAAATTTTTTTTCATAGTGAGTCTTTTCATTTTCATTTTTGCCACAAGTTTTTGGAAAATGTGGAAAGAAAAAAAAATTTTTCTAAACAAAGTTGTCAATTTAATCAGATATTTCTCACGCGCAGCATAGGCATACTTAGTATTAAAACCCTAAGCCCTTGTACACACGGTCGGACATTCTGACAACAAAATCCGACTGATTTTTTCCGAAGGATTTTGTCCGAAACTGGTGTTGCACACACACACAGTCGGACAAAGTTGTCGGAAAATCCGATCGTTTGTATGTTACGACGGGACTACGTTCAGGCTAGTAGCCAATAGCTTTGGTCTCGTAATTTGATCTGAGCATGCGTGGCACTTTGTCCGATTGGAATTCTCTACAAACAATCGGAAAAAGTCCTATCGGATCATGTTGTCGGAAAATTTTATATCCAGCTCTCAAACTTTGTTGGTCGGACATTCCGATGGAAAAAGTCAGATGGAGCCCACACACGGTCGGATTATCCAACAACACAGTCCGATCAGACATTTTCCATTGGAATTTCCGACCGTGTGTGCAAGGGCTAACACATTCTGCTGCTCCTCCTGAGTGTGTGGATAACATGTGTGAGACTTTTTCAGTGTCTGTGCTGATTACCATATTTATGGGTGTATAACACGCACCCCAAGTATAGGAGGGAATTTTAAGGGAAAAAACTTTTAGGAGGGAAGTTTAAGGAAAAAAAGTTACATTTAAATGCCCATCAATGCAGCCTTATCAGTGTCCATCTGCAGCCTTGTCCATCATTGCAGCCTTGCCCAGTGTCCATCTGCAGCATTGCCCAGTGCCTTTGCAGCCTTGCCCAGTCTCTTTGAAGCATTGCCAGTCTCTTTGCAGCATTGCCAGTCTCTTTGCAGCATTGCCCTGATTTAAATTTGGCGCGATCTCCGCTGTCTGTGTGCGGAGAGGAGCGAGCGGAACTGAGATACACAAAGCCGAGTGTACTTCGGCTAGACTCGGCTCTGCTCACAGTCCCACCCATCTCCACTGATTGTGAGAGGAGAGGAGCGAGCTCCGCTGACATACAGAAAGCCGAGTGTACTTCGGATAGACTCGGCTCTGCTCACAGTCAGGACTGCGAGAGGAGCCAAGTCTAGCCGAAATAGACTCGGCTTTCTGTATGTCAGCGGCACTCTCTCCTCTCACAATCAGTGGAGGTGGGCGTGACTGCGAGAGGAGCAGAGTAAAGCCAAGTGTACTTCACCTTTGTGTATCTCGGCTCTGCTCGCTCCTTTCCTCACAATCAGTGGGGGATCGGTGGGGATCGGCGTATGACACGCACCCACGATTTTCCCCTGATTTCTGACTTATAAGCACAACTGTGTATATATATATATATATATATATATATATATATATATATATATATATATATATATATATATATATATATATATATAAAAACATACATACACACACACACACACATACAGAGAAAGCCACCCCCATCAAATCATTCTATGCAGCTATTACCTTTTGTACCACCATCTCCTCCCTTTACAATGTAAGCTCTACAAGCAGGGCCCTCCTGTACCTTTTGTATTGTACTGTGATTGTGTTGTCCCCCCCTATACATTGTAAAGCGCTGCATAAACTGTTGGCGCTATATAAATCGTATATAATAATAATAATAAAAAGTGGAGTGTTTGAGAGTTACTACAGAGTTACTGTGGCGGTAACCAGAGACAATAGCTGCCGACACTGAGATTCAGTGATATCAAAGCAGTCAGCCATTGTACGTGATCACACACACAGTAGTACAATGTTACCTTAGTGACACTGCAATTTCTCTGTGTGTGTGTGTGTGTGTGTATATATATATATATATATATATATATATATATATATATATATATATATATATATATATATATATATATATATATATATATATACACACACACACACACACACACACACATAGTTATGCTTATAGGTTTACATAACCTGGCAGAATTTATGATTTCTTGGCCATTTTTCAGAGAATATGAATGAAAACACAAAAACATTTCTTTCACTCATGGTTAGTGTTTGGCTGAAGCCATTTATTATCAATCAACTGTTTTTACGTTTTTTAAATCATAATGGCAACAAAATCTACCCAAATAACCCTGATCATACCCTGGTGATTTTGGCTTGATAACATGCACAAGTTGACACAAAGGGGCTTGAATGGCTATTAAAGGTAACCATACTCACCTGTGATCTGTTTGTAATTAGTGTGTGTATAAAAGGTCAATGCATTTCTGGACTCCTGACAGACCCTTGCATCTTTCATCCAGCGCTGCACTGATGTTTCTGTATTCTGAGTCATGGGGAAAGCAAAAGAATTGTCAGAGGATCTGCTGGAAAATGTAGTTGAACTGTATAAAACAGGAAAGAGATATAAAAAGATATCCAAGGAATTGAGAATGCCAATCAGCAGTGTTCAAACTCTAATCAAGAAGTGGAAAATAAGGGGTTCTGTTGAAGCCAACCCACGGTCAGGTATGCCAACTAAAATTTCAGCCACAACTGCCAGGAAAATTGTTCGGGATACAAAGAAAAACCCACAAATAACTTCAGGGGAAATACAGAACTCTGAAAAAATGGTGGTGTGGCTGTTTCAAGATGCACAATAAGAAGGCACTTAAAGAAAGATGGGCTGCATGAATAAATCACCAGAAGAAAGCCATTACTACGCAAATGCCACAAAGTATCCCAGTTACAATATGCCAAACAGCACAGAGACAATCCTCAAACTTTCTGGCACAAAGTCATTTGCAGTGATGAGACTGAAATTGAGATTTTTGGCCACAACCATAAACGCTACATTTGGAGAGGAGTCAATGAAAGATACGGAGGTGGATCGTTGATGTTTTGGGGATGTGTGAGCTGCAAAGGCACAGGAAATTTTTTCAAAAAATACTGAAGGAACATTTGCATCCATTAGCCAGGAAGCTGAGCATGGGACGTACTTGGACATTCCAACATGACAATGATCCAAAACACAAGGCCAAGTCTGCCGGTCATTGGCTACAGCATAATAAAGTGAAGGTTCTGGAGTGGCCATCTCAGTCTCCTGACTTCAATATCATTGAGACAATCTGGGGGGATCCATAGGCGTGTGCCCAGGGTGTTCTGGATGTGCCTGGGCACACCCTATTCCCCCCATGTGCATTAGCATTATCCAGAGAAGGCACCAGGTGGGTGGATGGGAGTGCCAGTGGCCAGTGTAAATGCCCCCAATATATTAAAGGCTAGGTTCAACTTTAGGAACACGTATTTCGGGTGTAACGCAATATGCTCCCACCTCCAGAGCCTCCACCCTGTGATAGCAGGTAGAGTTCATTTGTGTTTGAGCTTTGTGGTGCACACCCTAGTGCAATAGGCTGCGCACACCTATGGGGAGATCTCAAATGTGCAGTTCATGCAAGACAGCCCAAGAATTTACAGGAACTGGAGGCTTTTTTCCAAGAGGAATGGGCAGATTTACCATCTTAGAAGATAAAGAGCCTCATCCACAAATACCACAAAAGACTGCAAGCTGTCATTGATGTTAAAGGGGGCATATATCTATATATAAAATTAATATTATTATTTATTTTTATAATTGTATTTATACATACTGTCACCAGGATGTCACCACTGTGACACTGTACTACCGCGGAGAGGAGCTAATCATGATTTTTTTTAACACTGTGATTGCCCTGTACTATGTTATCACTGTGATGAATCATAGAGATCACAGTAGTAAGCAATTGCATTATGAATGAATACCATTGTTTACTACTTTACACGTGATCGCTGTGATTGGTCACAGCAATCACATGGTACCAGGGTTGCTTACAGTGGTCCAGTAGACCGATCTGTGATCTGCTGAGGACACACCCAGGGCCATGCACAAGCACTGGAAGTAAAAGGACACACCAGTGTGTCCAGTCAAAATGAAGCTGCTCCTGCTTGGCTGAATATGTGCATTGTTTGGGCGAGAGGCGGTTAAACCGAATGTTCAACCAGCTTTAACATGTAACTCTAGGGCCCTGATGCCTAACCTGTAGCCCTTTAGAACTTTTTTTTGCCCTGAAAACATTAATCTGTGTTTCGCTATTGCCCTGTTACAGCAGTGATCTCTAGCAGTCTTGTGTAATTTGTGTCTAGTCTATGATTCTCTTGAAGCATATTCTAGGTCTGTAACAACTCCTATATCATGTTCATAGTCTCTGACAGTCTCGTGCAGCATGTCAGTAGTCTATGAGTATCTCTTGAACTGTATATTGCCCACATTCTCTGACCATCTCTTGTGCTGTGTCCAGAGTCCTTGACCATGCCTTGTATCATGTTCGCAGTCTCAAACCATCTTTTGTATGATGCCTGCAATCACTTATGCCGTGTACACACGGTCGGACTTTCCGGCAGAAAAAGTCAGATGGAATAATTTCATCGGATATTCCAATCGTGTGTGGGCTTCATCTGACTTTTTTTTTCAAAAATTCTGAGAGACCTATAAATAGAACATGTTTTAAATGTTTCCGACGGAATAAATTCATATCGGCAAAACCGTTCGTCTGTATGCTATTCCCGACGGACCAAATACGACGCAAGGGCAGCTATTGGCTACTGGCTATTGAACTTCCTTTTTCTAGTCCCGTTGTACGTAATCACGTTCTAAACGAACGGACTTTGGTGTGATCATGTGTAGGCAAGTCTGTTTCAGAGGAACTCCATCGGAAAGACCGTCAGAGTTTATTTTGATGGAAAAAATGGTTGTGTGTATGCGGCATGAGCATTTCTTGTATCATGTCAACAATCTCTAATCATCTTTTGTATCATGTCCACAGTCTCTGACCATCTCTTAAGCTATGTCCAGAGTCCCCGACCATCCCTTGTATCATGTTTGCAATCTCAAACCACCTTTTCTATGATGTCCACAGTCTCTAACCATCTCTTGCATCATGCCTAGTCTTTGATCACCTCTTGAATAATTTTCACAGTTTCCACTCTTGTATCCTACTTGCAGTCTCTGACCATTTCTTACCCATAGTCTTTGACCATATCCTGTTGTGTGTCTGCTGTCTTTGATAATGAACATTCATTGAATTTTAAGTGTGGCCCATTGGTGATGTTGAGGGTCACACTTGAGGTCCCCCATATCAACAAAGTTGACTACCACTGATCTAGAGGATAATGCATATTCGTTATTTTATTAAAGGATCACATCTATTCAGTGTTCTTATCAAGCGTTTGTCTTTAATTATTTTTCAATACAAAACCAAAGAAATTCCCAGCTTAACTTACTGACCAGCCTGCAACCAACCAAACTATCCTGTCTGACAGTATGCATTAAAAATAACGGTGAGGGGACACCATGTTGCCATGGTGCTATATGCTGAGTGCCCTGTGCCCGGAGGGATGGGCTACATCCAGGCTCACCTTCCCTTTCCCTATCCAATATAATACATGTGATTCCACTGAGGAGGCTCTCAAAATTTTGAGGTAGGCTATAGAAAATACTGGTGTGCCTTGATGGGCTCTGAAGCCTATGTATGTATTTGCAAATGTGTGCAAACTAAACCCCTGTTTTAATGCATACTGTTAGAGAGGATAACTTGGTTGGTTGCAGGCTGGAGGGTAAGTTGAGCTGGGAATTTGTTTAACATTCAGTATTGGCCATGCACCTCTCAAAATAATCAATGTATTCATTATTTGTCCAGAACAGAGAACATCATTGGGCATTGCAATTGAGTGTTACATTTTCTAAATATTCTACTAGACTGTTGCAGAGATCTGATTTTGCTGCATTTTAAGCCCCTGATAATGTCACGTCATCATTTGAATAAATAACAGATCTGTGTATGAACCATAATAGTATAGAGATGTCCTGTCATGTATGCTGGACCCTGGCTGACTCCTTTTAGTTGAATACTTCCCCCTTAAGTTTGCGAAGTCTCAGTAATACAATGTAGAGGGAGACTATAACTATAAATGTAGAGGGAGACTATTGCAGCGGTTTCATCCATTACTAATTTACAATGGCATCTGTCATAACAGGAAGACCAAGAAAAACATGAAGATACGATTAACCATGTATACTCACCAAATTAAGGCAAGACATATATCAATTGTCTAGGTGAGATGTCACAAGCACTGAATGGAATACAGATCACGTTGGTTAACATCTTCTCTGTCAACCAGCATAGCCACAACAACAACAATCTGCATTTAACCCTTCAGTGAGGGTACGGAATTTCTTTTTGTTTTCTTGTTTCAGTTTTTCTTTGGGCAAAGTGAAGAACAAGAGATGTGAGATGAGAAATAAGGAAAACTGCATAGGCCTGATTAAGAGTCTGTTACATTCATGAGCTGCGGGGGTAAAACGCCCTGCTGGGGGTACTCAGTGCCAGTCATATGAGTGTCAGTTTGTCCCGCTCTCCCATTGCCTTTCAGCTGCTCTGCAGGCAGGACATTGGGGGTGTCTGACACCACATAATAGAGCTTTAGGAAAATTATAATATCAGCCCCAGAGAAGGCCCATAGAGATAGTGTGCACTCAATGAACATAGTTCAGCTGGATCAGCCTTTACATATACATTTCAATTGTGACCATGAATAATGTATTTATCAACTGTTTGCTATAAATGAATAATTTGCCAGTAATGGACATGTTTCTGTTGTGAACAAAGAACATGTTTCTTATTTTCCCTTTTTTTTAAATGAGAAAACACAAGTTTTTGACTTTTTAAAGATTAAAAAACACTGTTTTTGACATTATATACGGTAACATCCCATTCTTTCAATTTAGAATCTTTAACAAGAGTTATGCTTACAGGAAACAATGCCTGGGGATATGTAAATAATTATTTAAAAAAAGACTTGCACTTTCAGTGAAAAGTGGAAAAGCCTTTGAAATGTTGAGCAGTATCCAATGGCAGGGACTGCAAAGAGTTTCCAAGCAGAGGCTGCACTGACAATTACTAGTGTAAAAGAAACCTGAATGCCCTGAAACTGGTTGAGAACTGTTAAACAAATTCCACCATTCTACACAATTTTAGGGAGGTGGTACGCTTAGGCCAGCCGAAGACGGTTCGGAATGTCTGCCGTTTCAGCAGGAAGCGGCGAGATTTGAAGTATGTATGGATGAGCAGGCTAAATGAACCCAAGTTGATCGAACAATCAACTTGGGTGCAACTAGACTTGCGGATTTTACATGTGATTATCGATAGCGGCTGGTATAGAGTTCTCACGGCAGGATAGCTTCCCTTGCTGGGAGATTACAATAAGTCAGTGGGAGGGATTCACCTATCAACACACTGAGTGTGCTGATGGGGGAATCAAGGTTGTTGCAGGAAAGAAATTTGCTCTGTGTATGGCCTGCATTACTGTACGTTGCTCAAATCCTGATTCTTACCTGCTGCCCCACCTGTGACTTTTTTACAGCAGAGGTGTTATTGTTCCCCCCCTAAATTATTCAAGTGGAGCACCAAGGGGTTGATTTACTAAAGACAAAAAGGCAGTGCACTTTTCAAGGAAAGTTGCACATTTCAAGGGAATTTTACCCACTGCTTTGTGAATGTGGTGGTTTCACTTTGCAAAGAATACCCAATCACATGCTAAGAAAATATAAAAAACACAATTTTTGCTTGTACATGATTGGATGATGGAAGTCAGCAAAGCTTTACCACAATCACTAAGCTCTGGAGAAAAGTCCCTTGCAAAGTGAACAGCCTATTTGCGTTTAGTAAATCAACCTCCAAGTTTTAGGGTAGTGTTCCACTGAAATGTCTACCAGAACATTTAAAGTAGAAGTACAGCCAAAGCTTGTTTGGCTGTACTTCTGTGAATCACAGGAGTGGAGTTCGTGCTGCACTCCTGTGACCCGTTTTCAGCAGACAGCAGGGTGAAACCGATCCAGGCTCGGGCAAGATCACGACAATGAATTTGGGATTCAGCCACATGCTTGAACCAACACCGGCTTGACCTTTCACTAAGTCGCTGAGAGCCTGAGCTGGCCGCTCCTGCCCCCTCCACAGCCCAGCACTCCAGTGAGTGCAGGGGGGGCAGAGCAGACAATGGTAACTGACAGTCACCAGCTCTCTGCTCAGGGAGCTCTGAGAACCAAGCGAATGTCAGTGTTTCATTGCTTAGTTCTCAGTTTTAGAGCCAGCAAGAGACAGATGCCGCATCAGACAGATGCATCCACCTAGGTAAGTATAATTCTGCAAAAAACAAAACAAACAAAAAACAACAAACCTTACTTCTGTTTTTTTTTTTTTTATGATATGGTTAACACAGTAAAACAGGTTTTCTAAGGATTCCTTTTTGTAAAGATTCAATAGATGTACAGTATTTACTGTATATATGTACATTATATCCTGTGTCTATGTATGCACTGCACACATTTGGAATGTCAACTAAACCACTTTTATGATTAAGAATTTACTTATATTTTTTGATTTTTTTTTAACCCATCCAAAGGTGTAGAACTGTTTATGGTGGGTTCTGGACAGCTTTTTAGAAAAATAGTTTGTGCAACTCGCGCACAGTACAAAGTGCACACTTAAAATGTTTTAAAAAATATATCCGTGAAGTGCACAATCCCTTGAGTTGTATGGATATTCATCCTGCCTGCTTATCCATAGATCGGCACCCCCTCCCACAATGACATCACACAGATATGATTTTCCATGGCTGAGACATAAGGAGCCATCTGGTACTATAGTTGCTTTCTTTAATCTTTACACATTCTAACTTAAATACAATTAAATGTAATGCAAGGTGTGTAAAATTTAGATTTTATGAACTAGTATATTTATTATATTTTTTAAATTTTATGTTTTACAAATGTAACATATAAGAGAACTAAACTTATTGCTATATGTAATGTATACACCCCATACCAGAAAGGTCTCTCACCACCTTTTCTATGTTCTTTATGTTTGGTATACATTAATCATTGTTGTACAGCTCCACACAACATGATGGCACTTTATAATTAAGATGAATTGGTCGTGTATTATCCCTTTCTATAGATTAGTTACTGGACGTCACCAGACACAGTGGCCAGCACTTGACCATGAAGAGTGTCTGACCCTGAGGGTGGTCTCTGGCAGGTGATCCATATGTAGATGATCCACTATAATATTCACATAGGCCATTGTGCTGTTAATTGTCCATAATTGCAAGGAGGAATAACAATAATAATTCATATTAATAAATATGAGGGCCCATTATTCTCCCTGGCCCTACTGTTCCTTGCAGGTGTTTGAGGGTCTCTTGTGTCACTCTTATTTAGTTGCTAAGCAGGTGCTTTGGATATACAAGAAGGAAAAAGAAACAGCAGCTTCAGAAAAAACAAAAGGGTTTGTTTGGGTTAAACTCGCAGGCATGGAGAATTGTTTGGTTGGAGCAAGGTCTGCTTCTGCTGGGATGTCACATTTCCTGTGGTGAAGCCTGCATTGGCTGCTAATAGAGGTCTAATTGATGGGTGAAGTCCCATTTCCTCGCTCTCTCCTTTATTGCTCCATCCAGTCTGTTGCAAAATATAACCTTAATCTGATTTAGCAATTCCTCCAGGATTCAGCACAAGCCTACAGCACAGGAAAATCGTTATTAAAAAAGTTACAGGGGAGGCGTGGATTCAGTGCGCTGCCTTTTAAAATCCTACCGGGGTCTTGACATCTAACACTTTCTCCTTTTTGTAATCATTTAAGTTGCATTATTATTAATATAAAATAGTATCACCCATTGTCTCTGAATACAAATGGGATGGCTGGTCTGCCTGGAGCTAAACAGGGCTCAGCCAGCAGAGCAGATCATACTATTCACCTGGTAATAATATGTGCTTTCCATAATAACCCCATAATGTGTAGCTGGTACACTCACCAATAAAACCTCATAATATATAGACAGTATACACACCAATATAACCTGATAATATGTACAGAGTATTATTTACCAATATAATCTGTTTATATGTACACAAAAAACTCACCAATATAATCTGATAATATGTACACAATATACTCATCAATATAATCTGATAATATGTACACAATATACTCACCAATATAATCTGATAATATGTACACAAAAAACTCAGCAATATAATCTGATAATATGTACACAATATACTCATCAATATAATCTGATAATATGTACACAATATACTCACCAATATAATCTGATAATATGTACACAAAAAACTCAGCAATATAATCTGATAATATGTACACAATATACTATTACTCATCAATATAATCTGATAATATGTACACAATATACTATTACTCATCAATATAATCTGATAATATGTACACAATATACTCATCAATATAATCTGATAATATTTACACAATATACTCACCAATATAATCTGATAATATGTACACAATATACTATTACTCATCAATATAATCTGATAATATGTACACAATATACTCACCAATATAATCTTGTAATATGTACCAATATAATCTGATAATATGTACACAGTATACTCACTAATATACTGTAATCTGATAATATGTACACAATATACTCGCTAATATGCTGTAATTGGATAATATGTACACAGTATGCTTACTCACCAATATAATCTGCTAATATGTAGACAATATACTCACCAAAATAATAACCTGATAATATGTAGATGGTATACTCATACATAAAACCTATTAATATGTACACAGTATACTCACCAATATAATCTGTTAACATGTACACAATATTATTTACCAATTTAAATTGGTAATATGTACATAGTACTGTATTAATAACTGAATCCCAACCATAACACTACCTGCATGTAGTTTGCATGCCTGTGTGGGTTGCCTCTTGGTAGTCTGGTTCCCACCTACACTCCAAAGACATGCTGGTAGGTTTATTTGCTCTGGTATAAATCGGCCCTGGTATGTATGAATGTGAATTAGGGACCTTAGATTATATGATCCTTGTGGGTAGGGACTGATGTGAATGTACAATATATAAATGGGTAAAGTGCTGCATATTGGCGGCTGTATATAAATACCTCCAAGAAAATAAAAAAATAATAACCCAATAATATGTACATAGAATTATTAAATGGTATAACTTGATAATATGTACGTAGAATTATTCACCAGTATTCTCTGATATTATATGACCAGTGCTTCTCTCTATTATTACCTGATAAGAAGAAAGTCTGGAATGGAGATATCTGTGAACTGGAGCATTACACTACAACAGGTTTTATATACTGTATACTGTGTATCATTAGGTTGTATACTGTATAAAATAAGTAACCTCTTAGCACATTTATTTGTGCATTAATAACAAATAGTTTTTTGTTTAAAAAGGCACCCTCATATTTTGTGACATTTTGCTATTTTTGCTTGTGTTATCTGTATTCAGTGTTTATGTTTTAAAAATGTGGACATAATTGAAATTAATAAATAAACTCATATTTGAAATGCTCCTAATTTTTTGACTTGGTAAATACTGATAGTAAACAGAGATTATAACAGAACATGTGAAAAGGAAATCAAGGACGCAAAACTTCAAAACGAAGGACAGATTGCAAAAGTTAGTAGGACAAATCCCAAAAAAATCTTCAGATATATTAATAGTAAAAAGATCAGGTCTGAGCATGTAGGCCCTTTACAAAAAAAAATCTAGAGTGGGTGACTGGGGACAAAGAGAAAACAAATGTATTAAATATTTTCTTCAGCTCTGTGTATACAAAGGAGCATGGGGAAGCTCATGTCTATAATGAGGGTGATAGTGACACAGCGCCAAATGACCCACAGTGGCTCAAAAGTGATATGGTCCAGAAATATTTAGACAGAATAAAGGTAGATAAAGCACCTGGACCAGATGGCATCCACCAACAGATCCTAAAAAAATTGAGCTCTGTCATTTCCTGGCCATTATTTCTGATATTTAGAATATATATGTTCAATAATAGCATGCAATGCCAAGCTGCGGTTTCCAAAGCAAGCAAAGTCCTTTCTTATATTAGGAGAGGTATGGACTCCAAAGAGAGATATCATTTTGCCCCTGTAAAAATCATTAGTATGACCTCATCTGGAATATGAAGTTCAGTTTTGGGCACCAGTTCTCAAAAAGGATATCAGGAAACTGGAGAAAGTGAAAAGAGGAGCAACCAAACTGATAGGAGGCATGGAGCAACTCAGCTATGAGGAAAGATTAGAGGAACTGAATTCATTCCCTCTTGAGAAGAGGAGATTAAGGGGGGATATGATCAACAGTACAAATACATAGGAGGTCCATATAGTGAACTTGGTGTTGAGTTATGCACTTTAAGGTCATCACAGAGGACAAGGGGGCACTCTTTACATCTAGAAGAAAAGAGATTTCATCTCCAAATATGGGATGGTTTCTTCAGCAAGAGCTGTGAAAATGGCAGAGGTGGTTCTGACAAGCTCAGTAGATTGCTTTAAAAAAGGCCTGGATTCTTTCCTAAATGTACATAATATAACTGGGTACTAACATTTATAGGTAAAGTTGATGCAAGGAAAATCCGATTGCCTCTCAGGGGATCAGGAATGAATTTTTCCCCCTGCAGTAGAAAATTGGATCATGCTTTGCTGGGGTTTTCCGCCTTCCTCTGGATCAAGCGTGGGTATAGGATTGTGTACATGGGATTGTATTATTTTTAATTTTTTTTGGATGAACTAGATAGGCTTGTGTCTTTTTTCAACCTGACTATGTAACAGCTAGTGCAATAAACCGTTCTGTACACTGATATATAAAATTGTATACAAGTATTTATATGGCTGATATAGTATACCTTTTAAATTTGTTTTTGTAAATTCTGTTAACATTTTCCTAATAAAGATCTTTTAATCTCTGTATACATAATATACACACCTGGAAGCAGTTTTTGTCACCTTCTAGAAAAGCATGCATGGTCCATTGAATTAGGGACATATTGCCCCTGTAAGTGTACTTTGGTCATGCTCATTGTCAATGCACTACATTTTGAGTATACATAGTTGTGTGCACATACCTACCATTAATATTTAAATTCAAATAGACACTGTCACTTTTCCCATTCAGAAGGTGTCTGTTTAAAGCTGCCCCCACCCAACCTACTGATTCTCAGCTATCCAGAAATTACCTGGAAACCTGGTATCCAATCAGCTTCTAACTTCAGTTTGTTCAATTAAAGTGGTTGTATACTCTTTTTTTTTACTTTTACCTACAGGAAAGCCTATAATAAGGCTTACCTGTAGGTAAAAAAAAATATCTCCTTAACCTATACGGTTTAGGAGATATTCCCCTCTGTATGCGCCGCTGACTGCAGCGGCGCATGCGCACAAGGGGATTCTCGGCCTGAAAATCTGGCAGTGGCCGACCGGCCGGAATGAAATCTCCCGCGCGCATGCGCGGGAGTGACGATATCGCGGCTCCGGCCACTCACAGCGCCGGAGCCGCGATACACGGAAGAGCATGTCAGCTCCCTCGGCGTGGATCGGGCCAGATGTCGGGGCCTTGTTCTAAGGTAAGTATTTCATAATGAGCTAGTATGCGGTGCATACTAGCTCATTATGCCTTTTGCTTTGCAGGTGTTAAAAAAAAAAAAAAAAATCAGCGGGTTTACTACCGCTTTAAGCTTTAAGCAAAAAAAACCTGAACTGCACCAGATTTTGCACTCTCCAGTTTTAGTAAATCAACCCCACAGAGTCCAAGTTAGACGGTAGTAACACAATACAGTTATACCCGGAGGGCAGGCAGGCACGACCGTCCGGAGCCACTTACGAACCGTAACAGTGGTCTGAACACTTGAAAGATGCTGACAGTGTCTGCACTGAGGAGTGGAATGCAACCTGGCTGATCCCAACCCCAAGGGAAGTCTTCCTGAAGTAAGGTAGACTTAGTCCCTGCGCTGTCCCTAATACTCCAGAACCTCTCCCTTCCTCTGTACCACTGTCCCTGCCACATGGGGAACCTGTCCCTGCACCAGCCACTTGCATAAAGTGCACCTAACCCAGAAGCCAGAGTATGAAGCAGACTCTGCCTGACCTAAGATGGCTGCTGAGGTCACATTGGGTGTCAGTGTCCAATCAAACAGCTGTCTCATTTTGACTGCAGGAAGTCATAGAATAAACATGTTCTTCACAACTTCCTTCCCCTTCTGAATTGCCGCTTCGAAGTTGATTGATAGACTTTAATCGGTATGTGGCCATACACTATAGAATCCGAATGTTTGATCTCTGTAATATATAATAGTAATATATAATAGTAAAGCTATATCATAAGAGGACACACCTATCTATTCAATCACTCTGTATTCAATCAGGCAGGCCCGTGTACTACATAGTTGATGGTAGAGCTAAAGGAGATTGTACAAGCAGATTGTATAGTGTAAGGTAAGCTTTACAGACTTCCAAGAACACACTTCTCCTGTTAATAATACTACAGCTCTGCTCCAAATAGGCTGTTATGTGATCATTCAGCTCCTGCACACTCCGCCAAATGAATGATCTATGCAAGATGAAGGTACAAAACTATTGATTGCTGTGTATTTAGTGAGAACATTGCTAACTGACATTGCCTGCATTGGAAATGCATGAAACTGCTACTTAGTTCACTACCAGTTTTTCCATCCCAAATACCAGGACAGGCAGCAGGAAGTAATAGAGGAGTTTTCAATAGGCAACCCTGGAGGCTGAGGTAAGGCCTATCCTAAAAGTAAATTAAACTTTTTATTTTATCCCCTTCGCGTCGAGTGTATGCCTATATGCGGCCTCGGATTTCAGGGGTTATATCACGATGATGCCCGCAGCTGCAGGCATCATCCCGGTACCATTTTTTAGAGCGGGCAATCAGCTTTCCGGGGATAACAACCAATGCGGCTAAAAGCCACTCAATTGTTATCCTAAAGGATCAGGAGGGGACACCCCCTCCCGCCACCTCCCACCGCTCTTACCGGGCCTCCCGTCCCACCGAGAGACTCGATCCACCACTTTCGGCGCCTAGAGACAGACTGGAACGAAGCTGTAATCAGCTTCGTTCCAGTCTCCTGAATGTAAATACAGAAGCAACATTACAACAACACTACCGGTTTACTCAGCTGCCAATGGCGCCAGATTAAAAAAATATACAGTATTCGAAATTGCCGTTTTCAGTGATCTGAATACTTTGAAGTGCAAAGGAGGGATTGGAGTACTTTTAGACCCCCAAACCCTCCATGAAGAGTACCTGTCACCATCTACAGGCATACCCCACTTTTAAGTACACAATGGGGTTTATTTACTAAAGCTGGAAAGTGCGAAATTAGGCTCACGTCTGCATAGATACCAATGAGCTTCCAGGTTTTATTACCAAAGCTTAATTGAACAAGCTGGGGTTAGAAGCTCAGTGGTTTCTATGCAGAATTATTTAGCCTGATTTTGCACTTTCTAGCTTTAGTAAATAAACCCCATTGTGTACCCCATGCCTGTATTACTGTCACAAGGGATGTTTACATTCCTTGTGACAGCAATAAAAGTGATCAAATTATTTTTTAAAACACAATTTAATAATATAAAAATAAATAAAATAAATAAGGCCCCTTTCACACTGACGTCCCATTCAGGCCCGCCTGTCAGTTTTTCAGGCGGACCTGAACGGGTGCTCCATAGAGCTCTATGGAGCGTCGGATGTCAGCGGTGACATGTCCGCTGACATCCGACCCGCTCCGATCCGAAAAAGTGTAACGGAGGAAAAAGCTATTTTTCCATCCGTCTGCGGATCGGATCGGGTGACGACGGGCACTGCGGTCCGTCGTCATCCGATCTCCCATAGGGGAGAGCGGCGCTGTGACAGATCCATCCCTGCGCAGTGTGCAGAGACAGACCTGTCATCTTCCTGCTCAGTGGGAATCGACGGAGTGATCCCCGCTGAGCAAACGGATATCCACGGGGCGGATCAGAACTGATCCGCCCCGTGTGAAAGGACCCTAAGAGAATTTTTTTTTAAAGCGCCCCGTCTCCACGAGCTCGCACAGCAAAGCAAACACATACGGATGTCGCGCCCGCATATGTAAACGGTGTTCAAATCACACAAGTGAGGTATAGAGCGAGAACAATAATTATAGCACTAGACCTCCTCTGTAACTCTAACCTGGTAACCGTAAAAAAATTAAAGCATCGCCTATGGAGATTTTTAGGTACCGTATTTTGTTGCCATTCCAAAAGTGCGTGCAATTATAAAGCATGACATGTTTGGTATCTATTTACTCGGCGTAACATCATCTTTCACATTATACAAAAAATTGGGATAACAACGCTGCACAAATGCCGTGTGACATAAAATATTGCAACAATCGCCATTTTATTCTCTAGATTCTCTGCTAAAAAAATATATACAATGTTTGGGGGTTCTAAGTCATTTTCTACAACAAAATCTGTCGGATTTTTTCAGACGGATTTTGTCCGAAATACACGCGGTCAGACAAAGTTGTCGGAAAATCCAATAGTTCGGAACGTGATAACGTTAGTTTGTTGCAACGGGACTACGTTGAGGCTACTAGCCAATAGCTTTGGTCTCGTAATTTGATCTGAGCATGCTTGGCACTTTGGAACTCTCTACAAATGATTGGACAAAGTCCGATGGGATCACGTTGTCGGAAAATTTTATATCCAGCTCTCAAACTTTGTTGGTCGGACATTCCGACGGAAAAAGTCCAATGTAGCCCACACACAGTCGGATTATCTGACAACACGGTCCAATCGGACCGTTTCCGATCTTTTCCGGAACTTCTGACCGTGTGTACAAGGGCTAAGTGTGGTCAGTTTTTGATAGGAAAGCAGGGGGAATGGGTTTCCCCACAAAGGAAGCAATACAAAGAGAACAGGATACTTTCTCATACAAGTATATACAGCAGGCACATATCAGAAATATGAAGTGTTGTGGTAACAAAAATACTGGTACATAGGGAACTTGGAATTTATAAAAGAAAAGTTGTAATTTTTGGGGATGATAGATCCTCGCAATGATGTGTGATACGGGGTTCCCTCCTGCTGTGCTATAGGCAGTCCCAGAATTACAAACATCTGACTTACATATGACTCCTACTTACAAACAGTGGGAGACAACAGGAAGGCTACTTTCACACTGGGGTGTTGGGGGTGTTGGCGGTAAAGCTATTTTTAGTGCCGCTTTACCGTCATTTTTGAGGCATTTTTCGGACCATAGCGGGAAGCTTTTAACCCCCACTAATGGCCGAAAAAGGGTTAAATGCGCCCACAAAAAAAAATGGTGGCAATTTACTACCGACGCACCTCCCGCCCCAGTGTGAAAGGGGCCTAAGAGTTATCATGGGGAAAAAGGTGTCTCCACTGATGCTTTATCACCAATCCTTGTTTCCACAACAGCCCACAATTTCCAATATCCAGAGAGGTGGAATCTTCTGAAGAAAGCAAAGAAGAGGTGGATGGCCACATTCCAATGCAATCACCTTTATTCTATGTAGTAAAAGCAGAACATCATACAGCAAATAGAGGCTGCAAGCACTGTTAGACCGGTTTCTGTTGAACAGATAACGGTACACATGAACCGAAAGTCGGTCAGTTCCTGCTGAACCGGCCAACTTCAGTATGTGTGTACTGGGCTTTGGATAAACTAGTAGATTTACATGCACAATACATAAGTAGCTAACAATTTAAAGCCAAACTCTAACACTTTATAAGCAGTTTACAGCAACATTTGTTTCCTTTTGGGATGAAGGGTTTATGTAAATCAATAAAAGTTGACCATTGTATGCACACCCCTATCTTTATTAAATGGTTTGTCTCAACCTCTAACTGACACATTTGCTGGACAGCTTGGCCTGTTAAAGGAAGTAAATTCTACTTGCAGACTGTATCGTATACAGTATCTCACAAACGTGAGTACACCCCTCACATTTTTGTAAATATTTTATTATATCTTTTCATGTGACGACACTGAAGAAATGAGATTTTGCTACAATGTAAAGTAGTGAGTGTACAGCTTGTATAACAGTGTAAATTTGCTGTCCCCTCAAAAAAACTCAACACACAGCCATTAATGTCTAAACTGCTGGCAACAAAAGTGAGTACACCCCTAAGTGAAAATGTCCAAATTGGGTCCAATTAGCCATTTTCCCTCCCCCGGTGTCATGTGACTCATTAGGGTTACAAGGTCTCAGGTGTGAATGGGGAGCAAGTGTGTTAAATTTGGTCTTATCGATACCACTCTCTCCTACTGGTCACTGGAAGTTTAACATGGCACCTCACGGCAAAGAACTCTCTGAGAATCTAAAAAAAAGAATTGTTGCTCTACATCAAGATGGCCTAGGCTATAAGAAGATTGCCGAGACCCTGAAACTGAGCTGCAGCAAGGTGGCCCAGACCATACAGCAGTTTAACAGGACAGGTTCCACTCAGAACAGTCCTTGCCATGGTCGACCAAAGAAGTTGAGTGCACATGCTCAGCGTCATATCCAGAGGTTCAGTATAGCCATTACAGTCTATAGGAGTTAGTGCCTACTTTATTACAAATTCTGATACAATAATGTCAAAGGATACAATGCATTGATTAGGGGCAAGAATTGCTACATGTAAAAAATATTACATTGATTTTCACTTTAAGTCAAAATGAAAAAAAACGATATTCAAGCTAAATAATATAAATTTTCAATATCCTCTCAATTTTGTGCTCAGGAAATGCTAAACTGTTAAGTTCCACTGAAGTCCTGCTTTACTGGTGATGTGATATGGGATGTCAGTGTCTTTCTTCCTTCACCTATAATAGAGGAAGCAAGTTCTCTCCTTGGACATTTCGATATGGCAGCTCCATAACACCATTTCTTTAGAAAACTTTAAGTATGTGTAATACCACACTAAGTAAATCAGACGTCTGGTCAAATGAATGTTGTGATAAATATTATTTTGAGTTGTTTTTTTTTAGATGTGCTGATATAACCATGTAAGGATAAAAAGCCAATATCAGTTTAAGATTGTGGACTGATGTGGGTCTTTGTTTATCACTTAATAATATCATTTTAAGCCAATACATTAAAGATGATTCAGCAGGCTATGGCTTGCCATAGAAAACCCCGGAGCATATAATATTGCTAGTGATCTGAAAATTGGTGCAGAGGATGACCTGTTTGTCTGGGGGCCTTTTATCCTCAGGCCATAAGCTAGTGAGAGGGCTGTGCAGGCATTCTACGCCTATACAAACTGCATTCACTGCTCTTTATGGGTTTAACGAGGCGGAACAGCATGAAGGGGATTTAAGCCAAGCGCAATGATTGATGAACCCAGGGGCAAGATTGAGCCTTTGCTGGATAAAACCCCATAGATTCCCCAATAAAGGCTGGCTAGTGGAAGGGCTGGGCTTCCTGAAAAGACTAGTCTCGGGTCCATTAAGGCTAAACAGAAAGGGAAGGTGCTGTGTTGTTATCTAATCAGTTTATGCACTGAGCCACCAGCAGCAAAAGGCAAGACAGTGCTGGATAGGAAGTGAGGAGGGTGAAAGGGGAAGTCTGTGACACAGACATAAACCCAGGCAATGCCTTCACCCCTCCTTCCCCATCCATTCACTGCCAACCAACTCAGCCCACCAGATGCCTGAGAACCCAGCATGGGACCTGGGTACGAGCTCCAGGGTTCCTTGCGAGTTGGTGGCAGAGAAAAGACTCCAGAAAATGGGAAAGGAGTTTTCAGGAGATGGTATTATTTATTTACACAATATTATCCTGGACAATAACGCGGCTGTGTGGCCTGAAAGGAGCTGTCTGTGTCCCAGCTATTTGTATGATACATCCCAGAGACTGTGATAGACAGCAACCTGCCCAATGAATGGAGGCAAAGGCATGGCAAAAGGCATAGAGCTAATTTATTCTAGGTGACCTGCAAACAAAAAATCATTAATTAAGAAACTTCTAGTTCAAGCCTGCTTTATGATAGATGCCATGGCAGCATAGAATAAAGACCAAGATGTTAACCAAAAAGAAAAAAACTGTTCTTGTAAGCATTTTTGCTCTAGCAAAAAAATTCTCTTTAATTAACACATAATATGGAGTTTGCATTGTATTAATATCAGTGTAATAGTTTATGTTGTAAATGTAGATCAAATAAAGTTTCTAAACAGTATGCCAGTGACTAAATTAACGCTACCTGGCGATAATAATGTCATTGCCTATGTGGACATATTGAAGTCTTCTTGTACAGTCACACAAAGGGACCGAACAATCCAACTCCAGGCAACCTTTGTGCATATTATGGGCTGCCCTCTGCAAAGCTACAAAATATTTAAATAAAAGACATAAAAACTGCAGATTTTGCACTGATGGTTACACAGTGACGGCATCAATTTTAAGACATAAAATCAACTTCTGTTGTAGATTAGTCTGATCTGCAACTTGTTGATCCCATCTCATGTCTGACAGCTTTCCTAAAATCATGCAATACAACTAATATGTATTTTTTTTTTTTTACAAATATAAATTTTTATTCAACTCCAAACAGGGGAAGACAGTCCCCGTAATACAACATACAATGTCAAGTTAAGCGCAATCCAGTTAAGCAAAACTCAATACTGATAAATACTGAGACTTTAGGACTGACATATAGCAATCATATCATGGTGAGATATAGCGCGTATATCGTGCCAACTAATATGTATTTTACATATTAGAGTATATAGCTCCAAATGTGGTTACTCTACATTTAATTCTTCCCTTTTTGGTGCTATCTAAAATGTAAGTGAATTTGAAAAAGTGAAAGATTATCTACCTATCTATCTATCTATCTATCTATCTATCTATCTATCTATCTATCTATCTATCTATCTATCTATCTATCTATTTATCTGCTTCTATATATCTTTCTGTCATAGAATGTTCTACCAAATATATAAAGCCTGAAGAAGGCATCTAAGTTATCACAAAAGCTTACATTGTTAAAAAAGAACTCCTCGTCTATTGCGAGCATGTTTCGGGAGTTGGGATATAAGATCCTTACTCGCTGGTACTAGGTTCCTACATTGTTGAGGAAAATATGTCCAGATGCTGTGAATACTTGTTAGCGTTGAAGAGAGGAGGAAGGATCTATGTTGCGCATTTTGTGGACTTGTAAGAAACTGAAGTTCTGAACCCAGGTGAAAGAATATATTAGCTAACTGATTTTGATCTGGGATTAGATCCAGCCAGGTACCTTTTGCACCTCTCTGATCTCCCTATAAAGAGATATAAACACTCCATGCTAATCTATTTCTTGAATGCGGCCAAGGCCTGTATACCAGCATTGTGGAAGAAAGAGTCCCTTACTACATTCTCAATGCGGCTGGCAAGGTGGAAGTGATCCGTTCCATGGAAAGTATTACTACAGCCCTAAAGGGCAAAGAAGAAAAATGTAGATGGAAGTGTTTCTACTAGTCCTTATATACCAGTTCTGAGGACTATGGCTCAGCCCTTGCAGCGGAGGGATAGGGTATTACTTCCACATAACAGTTTCCCTCCTTTTACCATGAGTCTCCCCTTGTTGAAATGTGAATGAGGGACACCTAATAGAAAAAGTATGTAGGCATAGTAAACACCCCCTTCCACGTTCTCCTTAAAAGGGAATCATATTAAAAAAATGATTAGTTATACCCACAAGTGCTTTATTTTACCACTGTTATTCCTTTATATTGGCTTTTGAAATGTATAATTGCAGCAAATTAGAAAATGGATGAAAGGTTTAGCGCTAGGAAACACTTTTTGAAAGATAAAAAAAAAAGATTTTATATACAACTATATAGATCAGACCAAAATGAGGGACAAATAAGGAGGAAAGAGGGACATAGGGACTTTGTTCCAAATCAGGGACAGTCCCTCGAAATCAGAGACAGTTGGGATTCATGCTCTATCCTCCCTCCTAACATATACCCCCCCCCCAATTATATATAATATTCTTCTCTCTTCATCTCTCCTCCCTCCTGTTAATATTCTCCCCTTTTCTCTTCCCGACATTAGTCAGCTATTTGTTTTTTTTTGTGGTCCCAGACATGGGGTTTCAATTCATGTTGTGTTGCTCTGATAGAGAACTATGAGTCTGTCCGGTTGCTGTTGTTTGAGCCATCGGTCACGGTGGGATACATACTACATGCTGTTTTTCTGATAATGTACTTGTTCCGTTAGGCAGCCATTGTGGCTTGCCATATACCTGGTACTTCGAATCCCTATATCTTTAAAACTTCTTTAAACAAAGAATTAAAGAAAAAAAAGGAACTCCTAATCCCCCCCCCCCCCCAAAAAAAAACCTAATAAACAAAAAATCGCAAAAACTTTTTCTGTCTTTAAAAAAAAAAAAAAACTTGCGCTTGAAGCAAAAGTTCTCTCCTCACTCCTCTTCTTCAATGCCGCCAACTTTAATGGAGATCAATCACACACACAGTCAAGCCATGAGTCTCTATGTGACCGGGCGGAGACCGTCAGCGTGCGTGCGCATGCATGATATCTTGCAAACAGCTCCTAGGATATCACACATCCCAGGAAGCAGTTTGTGAGATGTCATGCAACATTTTTTTTTTGTTTTGTTAATGTGTAAGAGGAGGCAGGAAAGATAACCTTGCCAAATGTTTAAAGTTCTGCTTAGACAATAAAGATATATGGCAGATTTTCTGTATACTGTACATCTCAACTCAACTCTCAACTCAACTCTCTATTATCTTTCTATCTATCTATCTATCTATCTATCTATCTATCTATCTATCTATCTATCTATCTATCTATCTATCTATCTATCTATCTATCTATCTATCTATCTATCTATCTATCTATCTCATCCAGAAATAGAATCAAACTCTAGGTTTGCATTAATTAATTTAGTATCTAATCTATATGTTCCATTAATTTATTTAACCCAAATCAGCCTGTATTATTTAAAACTCTTCAAAATTTTATTAATACGGCTCATGCCAAGTGCTGCTGCCATCATACGTAGCACTTAAGTGAATGCACTTGCAGTGTGTGGGTTGTAAAGGTAAATGCCTACATGCAAAGTAGGGGGTTAATAATAATTCATCTCCTTGCCAATCTAGATTCATGGCTCCTGTGGTCTGCTATTATTATGACAGACAGAAGATTGAGTGTTGCTGATCTGCGGGAGAATTTACACGCAGTTGCTTTGAAGTGCCGCACTGCCAGGAAGCCAGGCCCATAGCCAGCAGCCAGCAGGCACGCTTCAATCTGCCAGGAACAGGCATCAATGGATCCAGAACTTTGTGCCTCTAGATATGGGGTCATCTTTCAATACCTCCCCACTGTCATATACAGCTTTTGTCATGTCCCACACTGAGCCCCTTGTGTCAGACAGGGGAGCAACACTATAATACACATATACAAAAGCACAATGAAGCAATAATCTCCTGGCCAGATCCTTTCTTCCTCTAAATGCTCTGACATAGATCCTTGCAGCAGGAGAAGAGGGAGGCTGCTGGCCATCCTAGCAGGGAAGATGTCTCTGATGGGATTATTCTCCACCTCTGTCCTAGGGACCAGAGAGGGCCACTGACTGCAGAAAAGGAGCAGCTACTACTGCTCAATCCTATTAAAGCATGAACAATGTGCCATTATCATTACTTTCTAATCTGAACTCCGGGGAATTTTGTAAAAAAATACCCTTGCAGTGGGCCCTGCCTCCACATAGCAAGGGTTAACTTTTGGTTGAAGTCCAATTCCAGGAGCTCATTTAGGTCTAGGGGACATAGAAAAGAAGGTTTACATACTTGATCCTCTGTTCCTCTGCACTGCTAGTGTCTTCTCTCCCTTGCTCCAGTGGTCTAAGGCAGGGTTCTCAAACTGGCGTCCCTCCAGCTGTGCCTGTGGGAGTCATGCTTATAACCGTCAGCCTTACAATGTCTGATGGGACTTGTAGTTTTGCAACAGCTGAAGGGCCACCAGTTTGAGACCACTGGTAAGGTCTTGATATCATCAAGACCAACACATGGTCCATGGCCCTGCATTGGGCATGATAATGCTGAGGCACAGTCCACCACCAGAGTGTGGGGTGCCCCATCTGCCAGGGTAGTGTGGGATTAAGCAGATTAAAGTGCTAGTCTAAACAAGTAATTAACCCTTGAAGTGCAGGTGCAGCCCAACTGCAAGGGATCATTTTTAGATTTTCTGGAGTTGGACTTTAAAGTGGTTTTAAAGGCAAGCAAGCTTGCTGCTTGCTGTAGGAGGGCACTCGGCAGGAGGGAGGGGCCAGAAGCGCTGGCAGGGGACCCGAGAAGAGGAGGATCTGGGCTGCTCTGTGCAAAACTACTGCACAGAGCAGGTAAGTATAACATGTTTGTTATTTTTAAACAAAAATTGGAAGGGTATCGTTTTAAAAAATACCAACATTCTGCTTTAAAGCTGGCTATAGATGGATCAAAATTTGGTCAGTTCAGCAGGGACCAGCTGAATTTTCGATCCATCTATGGTTAGTCCTGTTTGAAAGCAGTCAATCTATTGATCAGCTGCTCATGAACGAGCTTGCTGGAAAACTTTAGTTCAATCACTGCTGCAGCCAATATGCTACAGCACTGATCGGTGTATTCTGACAGCAGAGGAGTCCAGCTGTTGTCAGAATACAATGACACAATGGGGAGAACTCCTTCATCCACCTCAACTGTGTGGATGAGAGAATTGGATTAGTTATTTTTCACTCAGTTCATGTATGGCCAGCTTAAGTATGATTCTTTTTAATAGTATCCTGTACTAAGAGAATAAGGAGGCCAACATTGCAGACCTCTTACTTTGAATAAGGCACTCGGCTGGCTTTGGTGGTATTTAACCTGGCTGGGACAAATGAGCAGATCAGATGTTCTGACTTTACTCTGACTTTCTAATCTGCATACTTGTTCTAGGTCAGTGACTCTAAAGTAAAGGCAGTGACAGCCAGGCAATTCATATTGTTTTAAGGAGTACAACAATAGCAACCCCCTTATTTCTATCAGCACAGGTTTCTTTAAAGGGCACTGTCATTTGCCCATTTAGTACAAAGTGGCAGCATCTCCTGCCTGATAGCCCATCTTATGGATCTTTGCTCCTCATCTCCTCCCTGCTTCATCGCTCTAACCGAGTCTGGCTTTTGAATTTGTGGGAGAATTGGACCTCCCCTATGTGACAGTGCCCAGGCCTAATCAACCATGTATGGAGGTGCAGCAGTTAACACTCAGATCCCGTTGCAGAGAACAGAACTTGTATTAATGTCAAAGTTCAATAACTCACAACAAACCCGGTGGGAAAGCACTGACTGGGAACAGAATGTGTCTGTGTATGTAGCAGAGCAAATCTCAGATTTGCCGTCAGCTTCTGTCTTGCAGGGTGGAATGCGATCTGTCCGATCTGTATCTAAATTGGAAGGTCCCTATCTCTTGCCTACTCGCCTGGAACCTCTCCTTGCCGCTAATCACTGTCCCTCTCAGGCCGCTGACCAGTCCCTACAATACCCACATGCAAAATGCATGCCAAGCCTGGCAACCAGGGCCTTACTTCCCTCCCTGACCCAAGATGGCAGCCAGAGTCACATGGGGTGGCAGCATCCAATCGGATAGCTTCCCCAGTGACCCAAGAAAACATAGAGGAGCCAAGTTCCTCTTGACTTCCCTTCCAACTGCAAGGCTGCTGCGGTCCAGCACCACCTACAGTGGAGAAAAAAGATGACAGGAGTAACGCAGTGGTGGCTGGTGCTATATATTTTGGGGGGGCAAACAAGACCCCCACCGCTACCCCCCCTCAGTCACCTCTTGCTCAGTGTCAAATCTCCCCCGTTGCTTGCTCATCTGCCCCCCCCCCCCCCCCACCAGCCCACCCACACTTACCCCATATAGGCAGTTTTGGCTCCTTCATGTTTGGCAGTTTCACATCAGCTTCCTCGTCGGCATTTTCCCTCCTCCTTCCCTCGGCAGCCAATGCGATCGCTTTGCCTCTCAGCCAATCAGGTCTTAAGACCGGCTTCCTGATTGACCGGGAGGAGTATCAGAAAGAAAGACAATAGGGAATATTAATTCGTTATTGTGACACAACTGGGTGGGCTCAGGGCGCAGTGCTCCGCGCCCCGAGCCCACCCTTTTTTGAAGCCAATTAAAGCCATCATGTGCTTAAAAAAAAAAAAACGATTGGAATCTATGTGTCCGGCGACCTGCATGTAGTTTAGGGGCTGGACGCATGGAATAGGGGGGGTGCCCCTAATGGACGGGCCGCCACTGGAGTAACGTCATAAACCCAGATAAGCTCTATCACCACCTGTAATGGGAAGACAGCAAAGGATCATTTACTATACTTTACTAGAGGGGTGGGCTAATAGGTGAGACTATCACTTTACTCTTAATGAACCAAGTGATAGTGGCTCTTTAAGAACATTATATATATATCTGTCTTTGAAATTAATATCATCTGAGTTTTGAGTGATTTATAGTATCCGATATATTACTCATTTCCTTTATTTAATTCCAAATGCTGCAGAAAGCCCCAAGAGCCTCCCGTCATCATTAGTAATGTGACATCCTATAGGCATTATTACACTGGGCATACAGCAGTAGAACAATGCCACAATTATGTCATTTACAAAACACCGGGGCTATAAACAATAGAGATTAAGCAGAAACCAGTACTAAGATCTTATTGAATGTCATAGGTGGCCGTCGTAATAGGTGCTGGTAAAAGGTTGTAAATAAAAAAAATAAAAATGGCACAATGTAACACACAAACACGCATCCACACTGAGGTCATGTGCTGGCTCTGCACAAACATCCTCCCTCCTCTGGAAATAATTGCGGATAATTCAATGTTCATGTTGGATAATGGATGCTCAAATAAATATGAGAATTCCAAGCAAATTTGTGCAAATGAAAAAAGATTTCCTCTGACATGATGGCATGGTGCAAGGCTGTGTGTAATGAGTTGTAATTTGTCTACAAGAGCATTTAAAAAGGGGCCGATCCAGCACTGCACAAAGCCCAGCCACACATCCAGACACTGCAAGCACATGAGCCTTCCTGCCTGGTCTCTGAGGAAATTACAGCACAAGCCAGCCAGATTTCTGACAACTTCCATAAATTATTTCAGATTTTCATATTTCAAATTTCATCTGCATTCATCATTTGAGTTTTACTAGGGAGGGGAAAAAGTCTAGGAGGAGCTTTGCTAGCATTCAGCGTAGCAGTCCCAGGAGCCTGCCCTAGGACTGGCTAATTCAATTTACTTGTGATTTGATTATTCCTGCTGCAGTCTACTGCCAATCTGAAGTATTGTGCTTTCTCTTGTACTTAACCTTGCTGCCCTGTGCCTGCTCCAGCTTGCATGCATCTCTGTGCCTTGCAGAATATATTCGAACAATCAAAGTTGGGAGTTATTATTTTCTTTTTCCATTGTCCATCCTTATAAAAGCTCACATCTTTCACTAAGCTCCATCTTCCCAGAAATCCGATTACCTTTTTCTTTTCTTTTCTTTTTTTTTTTTCTCTTTTGTGTGTCATATTATTTACCATTTTCAGTGGATTGTGCCCCATAGTTTAGGTGAGGAATATAAATTTATGACAATGGTCCCGATGATGCAATATGCCAAAAGCAAAAATAATTTATTATGGAAAAAAAGAATCATTTAAGATAGCTGAATGAAAACATTTAAAAACGTGAGTGTACAATAGAGGAAAACGCATAATGAATACTTCTGTCCACACGTATAAAATAAAATGTACGTTTAACTATCTGCATTGTTCATCAGCTTGCCATTGACTGGCATTTGCAAAGACCAATATTATCTCTGGCACAGTACAGGGGGACAAGGTCACAGAGTTGATTTTGGTAATCAGAGAACTCTTATGCCTCGTACACACGATCGGACTTTCCGACAACAAAACCGTGGATTTTTGTTCAAAGGTTGTTGGCTCCAACTTGTCTTGCATACATGAGGCAAAAAGGAATCTCTGGACAGCCGCACTCCAGAATATAGCCTTTATTAGTAAAAAGTCCAACAGATACAACCCACAGCAAAAAATGGGAAAAACGAGTTGACGCGTTTCACACTTAACAGTGCTTAGTCATAGCTGTATCTGTTGGACTTTTTATTAATGAAGGCTATATTCCGGAGTGCGGCTGTCCAGAACTTCCTTTTTGCCTCATGTTGCTATATGCTTAGCTGACACCTGGGGTTCCATTTCCGAGGAGAGTTCTATATCCTTATTTCCACCTGGATCGGTGATCCCTTTCCCTTCCCCTATTGTCTTGCATACACACAGTCACGCAAATGTTGATCAACAATTACGAGCGTGGGAACGCGGGGACGTACGACAAGCCGATAAAAAGGGAATTCAATAGGCATTGCGCCACCCTTTGGGCTCCTTCTGCTTGATTCCGAGCATGCGTGAACTTTTTTGCGAAGGACTTGTGTACACACGATCAGAAAGTCCAACAACAAAGTTTTGTTGGAGGAAAATTTGAGAACCTGCTAGCCAACATTTGTTGGCGGAAAGTGCGACAACAAATGTTCGATGGAGCATACACACGGTCGGACTTTCAGCCAACAAGCTCACATCCAACAGTTCCCATTGGAATATCCGACCATGTGTACACGGCATAAAGGTTCACAGAGGTTGTCCTTTATAGATACACTTGATTAGTTAGATTGCATATTTTTTGTTAAATACGATGAAGATAAGTCCTAATCAAAATTGAAAAATAAACTCACACAGGGATCAAAGTTTACCTGCTGATAAATTCAGTTAATATTGCTATTATTCTTCCAGACATTGCTATCCTGCACCAATCTACCCACCTCGCCTGTAATCTGGTGATCCTGGAATACACTTAAGCCCCATACACACTATCAGATTTTCTGCTGATTTTTTCCTTCAGATTTACCAAAACTATGTAGTGCAAGGGCCTGCCTCATTGCATACAAATTGAACTCCTAAGGTTTGACCTCATATTATATGGTTTTGGTAAATCTGAAGGAAAAAATCTGCAGAAAATATGATAGTGTGTATGGGGCTTTACACTATATTACCAAAAGTATCGAGAAATCTGCCTTTACACGCACATGAACTTGAATGACATCCCAGTCTTCAACCATAAGGTTTAATATTGAGTTGGCCCACCCTTTGCAGCTATCACAGCTTCACCTCTTCTGGGAAGGCTGTCCACAAGGTTTAGGAGTGTGTCTATGGGAATGTTTGGCCATTCTTCCAGAAGTGCATTTGTGAGGTCAGGCAGTGATGTGAATGAGAAGGACTGGCTCACAATCTCCACTCTAATTCATCCCAAAGGTGTTCCAGTCAAGTTCCTCCACCCCAAACTCACTCATCCGTGTCTTTATGGACCTTGATTTGGGCAATGGTCAAAATCATTTGGTGGAGGGGGGATTATGGTGTGGGGTTGTTTTTCAGGGGTTGGGCTTGGCCCCTTAATTCCAGTGTAGGGAACTCTTAAGGCGTCGGCATACCAAGACATTTTGGACAATTTGTGGGAACAGTTTGTTGATTACCCCTTTCTGTTCCAACATGACTGCGCACCATTGCACAAAGCAAGGTCCATAAAGACATGGATGAGCGAGTACTAGTGATACCATTCCACCCACCTTCCTATCACCTGTAATCTAGTGATCCTGGAATACACTTACTAGTGATACTAGGACAGCCACCTTGCTGTCTTCCACAAAATGCCCAATGTGTGTGTTTACTCCACAAGATATTACATAAACCTTTGATTAAGGTCAAGTGAACCTACTGGATACTTTTGCATACCTTCCAACTTTTTGAGATGGGAACGAGGGACACGTATTGGCAAAAGTATGTAGACATAAGACACACCCTGCCAAGCCCCCCTAACCACTTCATCCCCAGAAGGTTTTACCCCCTTCCTGAGCAGGCCATTTTTTGCAATACGGCACTTCGTTATTTTAACTGACAACTGCGTGGTCGTGCAACGCTGTACGCAAATAAAGTTAAATGTAAATAAGCCTTAGCGCTAATATTATAAATATGTAGAGACAAATTACAACAATAAAATTAAAAGAAAAAACCTAAACGACTAGGCTGCAACCATGTCAGTGTTCTGTCACTTTAAAATTATTGTTATATCTAATGGTGTGCTCTGGTCAACTTTCTAAAATTATTGTTAGTCTGTGCAGACATTGAATTAGAAAGTTGACCAGAGCGCACCATTAGATATAACCCAAATAAAGTTGATGTCCTTTTTTTCCCCACAAACAGAGCTCTCTTTTGGTGGTATTTGATCACCTCTACGGTTTTTATTTTTTGCCCTGTAAACAAAAAAAGACTGACAATTTTGAAAAAAAACAATGGAGTTGATTTACTAAAGGCAAAAAGACCGTGCACTTTGCAAAGTTCAGTTGCTCCAGAGCTTAGTAAATGAGTAGAAGCTCTGCTGACTTCCATCATCCAATCAGGTGCAAGCAAAAATGCTGTTTTTCTTTTTACTTTCCTTGCATGTGATTGGGTACGCTTCACAAAGTGAAGCCTTACCTCATTTACTAAGCTCTGGGGCAACTGCACTTGCAGAGTATACAGTCTATTTGCCTTTAGTAAATCAACCCCATTATTTTTTACTTTCTGCTTTAAAACATATACAATAAAATAATGTAAAAAATTTAATTTCTTCATCATTTTAGATTAATATGTATTCTGCTACATATTTTTGGTAAAAAAATCCCAATAAGCGTATAGTGATTGGTTTGCGCAAAAAGTTATAGCGTCTACAAACCATGGAATATTTTAATGGAATTTTTAGTTTATTTTTATTTTTTTTTATTTTTTTTACTAGTAATGTCGCAGTGCCCTAGTAGTGCCCTGATTACAATAAGCGCCCACAGTGCCAGCAGCGTGCCCAAAAGTGGCAGCAGTGAGTGCTCACCAGTGTCGGCAGCGAGTGCCCACCAGTGCCAGCAAACAGTGCCCACAAGTGCCAGTAATCAGTACCCATTAGTGATGTCAGTCAGTGCTGGCTATCACTGCCGCCCATCAATACCTATCACTGCTGCCCATCAATGCCACCCATCAATGCCCATCAGTGCTGCCTATCCATGTTGCCTATCTGTGCCCAGCAGTGCCGACTATCTGTGCCCATCAGTGCCACCCACCAGTGCCACCCATCAGTGCCCACCAGTGCCGCCTATCAGTACTCATCAGTGCCACCTTTCAGTGACACCTATCAGTGCCCATAAGTGTGGCTAATCCGTGCCTCCTCATCAGTGCCACCTAATCAGTCCCGATAAGTGCTGCCTCATCAGTGCCATAAGTGCAGCCTATCAGTGCCCATGAGTGCCACCTCATCAGTGCCCATCAGTGAAGGAGAAAAATTACTTATTTACAAAATTTACTGACAGAAACAAAGAAAAACTTTTATTTTTTTCAAAATTTTCTGTCTTTTTTTTTCTTTAGGAAAAAATAAAAAACCCAGAAGTGATTAAATACCACCAAAAGAAAGCTCTATTTGTGTGAAGAAAATTATAAAACTTTCAAATGGTTACAGTGTAGCATGACCGCACAATTGTTGTTCAAAGTGTGACAGCGCTGAAAGCTGAAAAATGGCCTGGGCAGGAAGGGGGTGTAAGTGCCCTGTATTGAAGTAGTTAAAAGATATTTATAACACATTTTTAAATCCACAAAGCATTCTTAATCTATTTACTTCCCCTAGCACAAGCACCCCCTCCACAGTACACAAACACTGGCTAGGAACACAGTTAACCCTTTCATTGCCCCTGATGTTAACCCCTTCTCAGCCAGTGCCATTAGTACAGTGACAGAGCATATTTTTAGCATTGATCACTGTATTAGGGCCGGTTCACACAGCGAGCCGCGGCGAGGCGTCTCCGACTTACCTCGCCGCGACTTGCGGGGAGCTCAGCGGCGACTTGCAGAGGACTTCTGCATAGAAGTCAATGCAAGTCGCCCCCGAAGTCGCCCCGAAGTAGTACAGGAACCTTTTTTCTGAGTCGGAGCGACTCGAGTCGCTCCTCTCAGAACGGTTCCATAGTACTGAATGGGGGCGACTTGTGGGAGCGAGGCGAGGCGAGCCGTGTCGCCTCGCCTCGCGTCGCAGTGTGAACCGGCCCTTAGTGTCACTGCTTCCCCCCAAAAAGTGTCAGAAATATCAGTTAGTGTCCGATTTGTCTGCGGCAATATCACAGTCCCGCTTTAAGTTGCCGATTGCTGCCATTACTACTAAAAAAATAAATACATAAAAAACCCATAAATATATAGACACTATAACTTTTGCACAAACCAATCAATATACGCTTATTCGAGAATTTTTATTACCAAAATTATGTAGCAGAATACATATTGGCCTGAATTGATGAAGAAATCAGATTTTTTTTTTATTGGATATATTTTATAGCAGAAAGTAAAAAATATTGTTTTCTTTTCAAAATTGTAGTTTTTTTTTGTTTATAGGACATACATTTTATTTGGTTACAGTGTCTCACGACCGCACACTTGTCAGTTAAAGTAACGCAATGCCGTATTGCAAAAAAATGTCATGAAGGGGGGTAAATCTTCCGTAGCTGAAGTGGTTAAATCCATCATTCAGTTATAAATTGATGAGCTGTGTGCTCCCTTTTCTCTGAACTTTTTACCTAAATTATTAAAACCTTAGGTTCAGACATTTGCAGGCTTCAGAGATCTCAGAAGGATCCCCTCCCCCAAGGATCTTGGCTTTGCCCCTTGCCAAAAAAATGAGCATTTTAGACATAAGCAAAATTTGCATTGTTGGTATTTAAGTTTTATTTCAAATAATTCAAAATGTTTAACTTCTCTAAGGTCAGATCTGAAAGT
The DNA here is from genome assembly GCF_037356315.1 of Lithobates pipiens. NCBI lineage: Eukaryota > Metazoa > Chordata > Amphibia > Anura > Ranidae > Lithobates > Lithobates pipiens. The sequence goes on from NW_027507718.1 coordinate 419,161,964, forward strand.
AACAAGGGATTCCAAAAGAAATAAAGCAAAGTCTATGGCGGCTATGATCTACCATTAAATCTCACCATTAAATAATCTAGCTGTCACTTCCATTCCATTAAGTTTTTTTCTGTAACTCTGTAGTCTATAAAATGTGTTTTTACCCAACGCTACATTACTTATTATTGTTTTCTATTGTGATAAAAAAAAAATCCAATTTACAGTTGTCTATTGAATTCAGCTCCACCAATATACTCAGATCATATCTTTTGTTGAAAACTATCAATATATCCAGATCAAAGAAGAAGCCAATATATTTTTGGACGGAACATTTTCACAGGGGAGACAGTGGTGAAAGTTATCCTAAAGCATATTAGGGATTGTTTGTCTTTTCTCATGCTGGAACACAAAGATAATTCAAAGCAAACTGCATTATTCCATAAGAGATATATGGCAAACTTGAGGAAAGTGTCCAGTTTAATGGCCTGAAATTACCTTTTAAATATACAACTAAAATACACCTTGCTGCAGCGGAGTTATTTTTTTAGGTATCTACAACTCTCCCATGCCTTCAGATGCCAGTTCTCCAGTTCTCCCCCCCTGGTTGTCCAATCCGCACTGGAAGGCCTCCTCAGGTCCAGCTGTGACAATAAGCCCACCTCAAAACTTTACTCCCATTTGGTAATGACCTCCCTCCCTACTTTGGGAAAACTTAGAGATAAGTGGGTGCGAGACATTCCCACCTTTGATAATGATGATTGGGATGACATGTGGGACTTCCCCTTCAGATCCCTGGTCTCCCTAAGAGATCGGCTGATACAGTTTAAGATGGCCCACCAAGCATATTTCACCCCATACAGATTGCACAAAATGAACCCCGCCTCCCCCCCGGGATGTTGGCGTTGTGGGACAATACCGGGGGACTTCATTCATATTTTTTGGACCTGCCCAGCCATTGTCGACTATTGGAAGGAGATACTAGGGGTCATTACACAGGTCACCTCCATATCGCTCCAACTCTCTATAGAAACTTGCATACTGGGCCTGCTAGACCATCTAATTCCCACTGTGGCGCAGCGCACCCTAGCTGGGCTACTTCTCTTCTATGCCCGCAAGGCCATTGCACTCAGCTGGCGTAAGCCCACTCCTCCTCCTCTCTCCCTGTGGAAAAAATTGGTGAACGATAGCCTGCCTCTCTACAAAGACTGCTATGTTAATAGGGGTTGCCCGCAAAAATATAACAAGGTCTGGTCCAGCTGGCTGGCGGATGCCTCCACGGCCTCAGACCCACAGCCTACTTAACGCATTATCGTTTGTTGATAAATAGGAATATGCACTAGTGGAAATGTTGTATATTTGAGTAGCATGGTTTAGTTCCGAGCCGTCCTACTGCACATGGAGACGGCTCTTTATGGCCGGTGTGATGCCTTGAACTCTCCAACATGTTTTGTATGTAACGCACTGTCTTATATTGCAACTCTATACACGTCACGCCTGTAACACTAATCGTGACCAATGTATGTGTTTTTGTTTTTGTTTGTTTTGTTTTGCTTTTGGTTGCTTGTTCACTGTTTAAATTCCAATAAACAGATTTGCAAAAAAAAAAAAAAAATACACCTTGCTGGGATTTCGCGAGCGACTGTGTTGGGGCCGCTTCGCACCCGAATGGCACAGAAAAGCGGGCTGCATTCCTGTGCAATTCCTGTGCGACTCAGTGCAGTGTCATTTTCAACCCATTCATTTGAATAGGCTGAAACTGCACTGGATTGCACAAAAAGCAATGCATGCACTACTTTTCAACAATGGACCACACCAAATGACATGGTACTGCGGTAGATCTGGTGCAGGCAAATACACTGTGCTTGCGGTTGCAGATCACACACTCGGTGCATTTTGAACGCAGTGCGGGAAACACGCACAGAACACAGGTTTCCTGCACCGCATTCTGGTGTGAACAAGCCCTTAATGGAACTACAATTTCAATTGTTTTTGCTGTTTTAACCGCTTCAGCCCCGGAAGACTTGGCTGCTGAATGACCAGAGCCTTTTTTTGCGATTCGGCACTGCATCACTTTAACTGATAATTGCGCGGTCGTGCGACATTGTACCCAAACAAAATTATTGTCCTTCTTTCCCCCACAAATAGAGCTTTCTTTTGGTGGTATTTGATCTCTGCGGTTTTTATTTTTTGCGCTATAAACAAAAAATAGTGACAATTTTGAAAAATAAAACACAATATTTTGAACATTTTGCTATAATAAATATCCCCATTTTTTTTTATTTAGGTCGATATGTATTCTTCAACATATTTTTGGTAATAAAAATCGCAATAAGCATATATTGATAGTTTGCGCAAAAGTTATACCGTCTACAAAATAGGGGATATATTTATAGCATTTTTGTTATTATTATTTTTTTTACTAGTAATGGCAGCAATCTGTGATTTTTATAAGGACTGCAACATTATGGCAGACACAATAGACACTTTTGACACATTTTTTGGGACCATTGGTATTTATACAGCCGATCAGTGCTATAAAAATGCACTGATTACTGTAAAAATGTCACTGGTAGGGAAGGGGTTAACACTAGGGGCGATCAAGGGGTTAACTGTGTTCCCTAGTGTGTGTTCTAACTGAAGAGGGGTGGGACTGTCTAGGGGAGATCGCACATCACTGTTCATACTCTGTATGAACAGACAATCTGTCTCTTCTCCCCTCAGAGAAGAGACATTTTACACACACAGATCCCGGTTCTCCCTGTGTCACGAGCGATCACGGGAGCCCGGCGGTTTAGCACTCGCATCGGCTCCAGGGGCGAGTAGCACGTGCGCCCCTAGTGGCCACAGGGTGACGTGTCATAAGGTAACGCCGTTTCACGCAGCCATGCCATTCTGTGCAGTAAAACTGATCGGCAAGTGGTATAGGGGTTGTAAACCCTGGAGGTTTTTCACCTTAATGCATAGAATGTAATGCAGCAGCCCCTCAGAGCCCCCTTTTACTTATCTGAACCCGATCGTTCCAGCGACGAGAACGAACTGCTGTCTCAGGTCTTCATTAGACAGATTGATAGCAGCAGGAGCCATTGGCTCCTGCCATTGACTCCCGCTATTGTCAATCAAATCCAGTGACAAGGGAGCCGGGGGGCGGGCTGAGTCCTGCTGTCTGTGTCAATGGATGGAGCAGCAGGACTAAAGAGCACACCGGCATGAGTGCCCCCATGGAAAGTAGGTCTCAGAGGGGCCACTCTGTGAAAAACCCTTGCACAGAGGAGGTAAGTATACAATGTTTGTTATTTAAAAAAAATAAAAATGAAGCTTTACAACCCCTTTAGTGTATTAGTGTGATTATATTCCCAGTGTAATTTGTTTTCCCTTCCTTGTAATGATGGGCTCACATGTTGTGGCTGCAGTTTGTAGCTCATGGCTAGTGGGTTCCCATGTCCATGCATTCATTCATCTAGCTTGTCCCTATTTGCCAAAAGGGGCAAGACAACTTCCTGTTTTAGAACACACAACTTCCAATGCATGTGCCGTCATCTGCTCTGTGTCACATCACAAATCTGGGCTTGCTAATGTAATAAAAGAAAATCTTCCATATACACAGTGAGGTCTCTGTGTGTCTGTGTATTGCTCTGCTTGTTTGTGGCGGTCAGATCTGATTACTGTGTAGCTTCCACCTGCACCAGCACTAGGCTTAGAGACCCAGGGATGATGGGATATGTAGTTACTTCACAGGAAATGTCAGTTCTCACACTACGGACAGAAGTCATGCATTAACCTGTACAGTGCCGTGCTGCATACCTCATGTTTGAACACAAACAAAAACTTATAACAATGGAATGTGAAGATTTACTCTATAAGATCTCTTGAACATGGTAGTAAAAAAAAAAAAATTGCCAGCTTTTCTTTTTTTTTTTTACTGATCTGAACATAGGTGTATTGTCTATGGAACATAACAAGCAGCTGCACAAAGATCAGTAATACAGGGATGAGTACAAAGCCATAAAATAAAAACAGAAATGTTATGTTTGAGTGCAGTAATTTCTGCACATTCGGTATATACGCATGTATACATGCACATATTGAAACGTTGGCTACTATAAGTTTATGCACATTTACTTGTATTTATGCAAGGTCTCTACAGAACATTTTATTCATCTTTCTGTCAACAGGATCCTGAGTATCAGTAAATGTTTGCATTTATGGGCCTTATGGGCTATGAATACTGTGCAACAAATGACACCATAAAACTACATGATCAATGTACATCTTATGTTGCTGGAAAACACAAGGTGCAGGTTGGAGTTTTCAAAATTCTTTTAAAGAAGAACCACAGTGAAAATAAAACAATGCTTGCAAGTTTACATAGTAGTAATTTATATGTTCACTCTTTTTTCAGTTGTGTAATGCAGGAACTTCCATTATATATTATTTGTTTCAGTGTCTGTATAACCAACAAATCAGCTTCTCAAAGTTTCCATATTATGACAGGGGGGAGTTCATGCAATGGTGTGGGAACTGCAGCACAGCTCATTAAAGGGGTTGTAATGAGTTGTATAACAAACATGTCATACTTACCTCCACTGTGCAGTTCGTTTTGCACAGAGTGGCCCCAATCCTTGTCTTCTGGGGTCCCTCGGTGGCTGTCTCGGAACCTCCCCGCAAGAGCTAACCCCCCCCCTTCTGGGAAGCCCTCTCCCAAGGGGGTTAGCTTGCGGGCACGCTCCCATTTGATACAGTCGGCGGCCATAGCCACCAAGTGTATCACTCGGCCTGCCCCTGGTGCGCTGCATTATTGATTTGATTGACAGCAGCGGGAGCCAACGGCTGAGCTGCTATCCATCATCCAATGAAGAGCCCACAAGAGCTGGGGAAAGCAATGCGGGATCATGCCCACTGAGATTTGGGGCTCAGGTAAGTAAAACGGGGGCTGGGGGGGGGTGGTGGCGGAGAGTGCAAGCTGTTCTTTCACCTTAATGCATAGGATGCATTAAGGTGAAAAAACACAAAGCTTTCAACCGCTTTAACTTCTAGTACTGCTTTTCCCTCTCTCAGTCAGAGCTCTGCTATGCGGGAAATGTAAGAGTCTGATGACAAGTCAACTTGAGTTATTGTAAAAGCTTGTTTTTTTTCCTATAAAAATAATAAACATGTTATACTTACCTACTCTGTTGCAGTGGATTTGCACAGAACAGCCCAGATCCTCCTCTTCTCCGGGCCCTCTTCTGTGCTCCTGGCCACTCCCTCCTGTCTCCTGTTTAGTGCCCCCACAGAAAGCAACTTTCTATAGCGGCACCCGAGCCGAGTCACAGCTCCCTGTGTCCATTCAGACACGGAGCCCCGACACAGCACCACCCCCTCTCTCTCCTGATTGGCTAGCTGACTTCGATTGACAGCAGTGGGAGCCAACGGCACAGCTACTGTGTTCCAGCCAATCAGGAAGGAGAATCTCAGATGGCTTAGACCAGGGGTCTCAAACTGGCGGCCCTCCAGCTGTTGCGAAACTACAAGTCCCATCATGCCTTGGCCTGTGGGAGTCATGGTTGTAACTGTCACCCTTGCAATGCCTCATGGGACTTGTAGTTTTGCAACAGCTGGAGGGCCACCAGTTTGAGACCCCTGGCTTAGACACTTGTGGACATCGCTAGACAGAGAGGGACCTCAGGTAAGTATTAGGGGGGCTGCTGCACACAGAAGGCTTTTTATCCTAATGCATAGAATTCATTAGGATAAAAACCTCCTGCCTTTACAACCCCTTTAAAGTATGTAAAGTATATAAACAAGGAAAAAAGCTGACTATTGTCAGTGCTAAGTGGTTTGCCTCAATGGCCTAACTGCCCTTTTGGACAGCTTGGTCTGTTAACCACTTCCTGACCAGGCCATTTTTTGCGATGCGGCACTGCATTGCTTTAGCTGACAATTGCGCGGTCATGCTATGCTGTATCTTTTTTCCACAAATAGAGCTTTCTTTTGGTGGTATTTGATCACTTCTGCGTTTTTTATTATTTATGCTGTAAACAAAAAAAGACAAATAAACAAAGAACGACTGAAAATTTTGAAGAAAAGACAATATTTTTTACTTTCTGCTCTAAAACAGATCGAATAAAAAAATGTAAAAAAATCGAATTTCTTCATCAATTTAGGCCAATATGTATTCTGCCACATATTTTTGGTAAAAAAAAATCCCAATAAGAGGATATTGATTGATTTGTGCAAAAGTTGTAGCGTCTACAAACTATAGGATATGTATATTTTTTCTTTTATATATGCATGATCCTGCGCAGCGTGGCCGCCCTGTAGCAGTAAATCTGCTATGGGGAGGTCAGCAAGGGGTTAAAGTAAGTTGAAATATAGCAGATTTATTGGCCAGATCACCAGATGATCATAAAGGAAAAAAGCCTAAAAAAAGAAAACAAATGCAGCCAACAATCTATGAATAGGTAAGCTGCACTATATTAATTTGTTGTGGATTTAATCCCATATTAATTCGTTATTATTGAATACAGAGATGCATTAAGATATGGCCCTTATTTCTGTCTAGAGTTCAGCTTTAAAATCAGATGAGAATTGATGCCAACACACTGCTATTTTTACTCTTAACAAAACATACTGAAGAAAAGCAAAAATCCAACTTAATTCACTTTGGGAAAGGTCATTAAGGTGGCTTTATTTCGAGCCATTGAGGACAGTAGAGGTTTGAGATGAATCCCTATTCTGGGGGGGGGGGGGCTCTGAAGCACAAGGAAGTATTGTTTCCAGTGCACAAGCTATTAATGGATGCTGGTAGATGTTTTTTTGTCTGGTTATGATAATCCATCGGTTCATACCTGTATCCAGTTGGAATCACTTGCCCTTTACAATGTCAGAATCTTCAGTAAAGTGTATAAGTAATTTACTTAATGGCAAGCTGAGGGATTAGAGTAATAATTAGACAGTATAAAGTCTTCCTACTTATGACACATAGAGGTTCCAAAACATCTTCTACAGAAAAAACGAGTATAGTGTGTGCATTAAATTAGGCTGAAATATCACTAATGCAATTTTTTTTTAATTAGTAAGTAATATTTAGAAATGGCTTTTCTCTGGTTTTCTGACTATTATAGCCTACGTGTGCAAATAACATTTGTTGTCCTAAAGAAGCCATCAGTATTAGGGAAACTTAATTTTCACAAATTGTCTTTGTTAATGTGTTAACAAAAAACATGCTGATTGGAGCAGAGAACAGAGTGACAGAAGGATAAATTAATCAGTCTGCTACTTCTCCTTTCACTGTCCAGTCCAGTGACAGGCCAGGAAAAGACACAGTCTATAAGACCCCATACACACTATACAACTTTTGTTGTCTGATTTCCTTTAGATTTCCAAAACTATGTAGTGCAAAGGGCCTGCCTGATTGCATACAAGTTGAAACTCTTATGCCCCATACACACAGTCGGACATTCCGACCACAAAATCCATCAGATTTTTTTCCGACCACAAAATCCGTCTGATTTTTTCCGAAGCTTGTGTTGCATACACAAAGTCGCACAAAGTTGTTGGAAAATCAGATAGTTCGGAATGAGGTGACATACAAAACGTACGACAGGACTACGTAGAGGCTAGTAGCCAATAGCTTTCGTCTCCAAATTTTTTCTGAGCACGCATGGCACTTTGTGCGTCAGAATTCTCTACACACGATCGCAAAAAGTCTGATCGGATTTTGTTGTCAGAAAATTTTAGATCCAGCTCTCAAACTTTTTCCGTCGGAAAATCCCATAGAGCCCACACACGATTGGATTTTCCGACAACATAATCCGATCGGACTTTTTCCATCTTAAAATCCGACCGTGTATATGGGGCATTAGACTGCTTTCATACTGCGGAGCTTTACAGGCACTATAGCGCTAAAAATAGCGCTTGTAAAGAGCCTCTCCTTTTACTCCAATGTGAAACATCCCAAGTGCTTTCACAATGGAGCGGTGCGCTGGCAGGATGGCAGGATGCCAAAAAAAGTCCTGCAAGCCGCATCTTTGAGGCGCTGTAGAAGTGGTGTATACACAACTCCTACAGTGCCCCTGCCCATTGAAATCTATCGGCAGCCCCGCCGAAGAGCCGGTGAAGCACTACTGCAGTGGCGCTTTGCGGGCGCATTTCACCCTTTTTCGGCTGTTAGTGGGTGTTAAAAGAGCCCTGCTAGCGGCCGAAAAGTACCATAAAAGCTACGGTAAAACTGTGCTATACTGCAGACACCCCCAATGCCACAGTGTGAAAGTAGCCTTAATGTTTGACTTCATATTATATGGTTTTGGTAAATTTAAAGGAAAAAATCTAAAGGAAATTGTATAGTGCGTAGCCAGCTTTAGGGTTACTTAACTGCAGCAGAAAAAAATCTGAGAAGATTAAGGTTTCTTAAGCCTCCTAAACAACGCTTTGATTTTCAGACGACAGAACGTCTGATTTTTGTGGCATGCTAGTGTCATGTGAAAAGTGAAGAGGTTACTAACATCACGAAAATTTTCGTATAGCAGAATAGTTGAATAGTTTTGTATGTATTCTTTTGTTTCTGAACATGCGTAGTCTTGCTCTTACGATGAAACGAATATCAGACGTTGAGTTCACATTCCGAAAAGATTTTATAGTCTGCACAATCGGCTTTTGTCTGACGAAAAAGTGAAATCGGCTGTTGAAAGCACTGTACTAATAATTAGGGATGGGCGAACGGTTCGGGCATAACTTTCTCTGTTCGGACGTTGGCTGATCAAATGGGTCTTCGACCGTTTGTTCGCCCCCCCCTCCCCCCAAACCAACCATAATGTATTGCGGTGCTGAACAGTGCATTGCAAGCCCTAATTGACTGAAGCAGTGAAAACTTCAGCCAGTCAGGGCACAGAGCACTGTCAGAGTCATGATTGGACACTATCATCATGACGTTATCCAATCATGGCTCAATCTCACCCCACAGTATAAAAGTATTCTTTCAATGGCAGCCATTTTCAGTGTGATTTCGGCATGGAGAGAGATAGAACAGGGCTCTGTTCATTGCAATTGTCAGTGTAGAATATTAGTTTAGTGTCAGTCTAGGGATAGTGTGAGTGTAGTGAGGAGGACCATCATTCAGCTTTGCATAGTGTGCAGCTAGAGTAGGGACAGCTCAGATAGTTTCACTGTAGTGTAGTGAGACCATGTCATTCATTTATACATTAGTGTAGAGTAGGGACAGTTCAGATAGTTTCAGTGTAGTGTAGTGTAGTGAGACTGTGTCAGTAATCTTTAAATTAGTGCATAGCTAGAGTAGGGACAGTTCAGATAGAATAGTGTAGTGACGGTTGAACACTGTCTATTTGATTGCGTTACTGCCAGTTTAACTCCATTTACTTCTGTGTGCGTTACTGCCAGTTTAACGCCATATCGTTTGGGGTGCGTTACTGCCAGTTTAACGTTATATAGTTCTGTGTACGTTACAGCTAGTTTAACGCCATATAGTTCTGTGTGTGTTACTGCCAGTTTAACGCCATATAGTTTTGTGCGTTACTGTCAGTTTAACGCCATTTACTTTTATGTGTGTTACTGCCAGTTTAACGCCATATAGTACATTATATTGCAGTATATTATAGTGTATCCATGGAGTGTGTCTGTGTATTGTGAGTACTCAAATTAAAGTGCACCAATCACCTGATTAACCACTTAAAGACTGAGCCTTTTTTTCAGACTCTGTGTTTACAAGTTAAAAACAAGTTTTTTTGCTAGAAAATTACTTAGAATCCCCAAACATTATACATTTTTTTTAACACCCTCGAGAATAAACTGGTGGTCATTACAATACTTTTTGTCACACCGTATTTGCGCAACGGTCTTACAAGCGCACTTTTTTTGGAAACATTTTTTGAATAAAAAAAAACAACAGTAAAGTTAGCCCAATTTTTTTATATTGTGAAAGATAATGTTACATCGAGTAAATTGATATCCAACATGTCACACTTAAAAAGTGCACCCACTTGTGGAAGGGTGTCAAACTTTTACCCTTAAAAATCTCCATAGGCAACATTTAAAAAATTCTACAGGTTGCATGTTTTGAGTTACAGATGGGATCTAGGGCTAGAATTATTGCTCTTGCTCTAACGATTGCAGCAAAATCTCACATGTCATGCAAGCAGAGACAAGTGTGCAGTCCCCTGCAGTTGCCAGAGTGGATAAACCCGCCTAAGTGATTCATTTTGGAAATTTGTTTAGTCCTCGCCAACCCAGGGCTGTCAGATTCCACATCTTATTGGCAGCGCCTGCATCACATGGTGGCCGATTACCTCTGGGCCAAAACAGAGATGGAGAGCTTTCCAGCTGACGATCCACTGACTTACTGGGTCATGAGAATAGACCACTGGTCAGAACTTGTCCAGTATGCTATTGAGTTGTTGGGCTGCCCTGCATCCAGCGTGCTTTCAGAACGGGCATTCACTGCTGCAGGAAGTGTCTTTACTGATCATAGAATGCATCTGTCCACAGACTCCGTGGACCGCTTGACTTTTATAAAAATGAATCAGTCCTGGATTACCAGCTCTGAAGCCCCTGATGCAGATGTCACTGAATTTGGGATGTGGAATCTCTGCAGGGCTTTGAGGCTGCCTAGCTTTGAGGGTGTTCAATCATTTCATGTGGAAGAATGTTTTTGGTATGGGTTTCATGGGCACAATTAACACCCAAAGACCAATTTTTCAGCACCTGTTTGACAGGTGCATATCATTGCAATTTTTTTACAGCAAGGCTAAATCTTGTTTTCATCAAGATTACCTGTATAGAGTTACGGTGGGAAGGTGCCACCGACACCCAAAGACCAATTTTTACGCACCTGTTACTTTTATACAAAGTCAAAGTGACAACAAAATGTATCCGAAAAATCTCTAAACTTGTTCCCAGTGCACTACATTGTGGCCTCATCTTACACACTGGCTCCCCAGCTGTTGCTGAGCAAAATAAAGGCAGCTTGCAGGGAAAAAATTTTTTTTTGCCTTTATAAATGCAGTTATTGCTGCTGCAGATTCTGTGAATCTTGGATCAGGCAAAGTTAGTGTTCTCCCCTTGGCGTCCACTGTAGTGATAAAATAGACAACATTGTCCTTTCCCGGCCAGCAAATAACAACCTTGTCTGAGTAAATATGTCTCCCAAAGCTCCAATGCTGAAGACATCCGGTGAAACGTTCGTACATAGCAGGGGAACATCCTTGCTCCTGAAGGGTTTAGGCACCTTCAGATAGTCCCATACATCATTTGCATACCAGTTCTCCCGATTTTCCTAAATTTCCTTCATAATCTCTTTAGGAACATAGGGGAACTACAGTCCATATTCTGTTGCCACCCACTTATTCAGCACCCGCTGGGACCGTGCGAACCTGGGCAGAGCTTGAGCACTTCCATCCCCGGGAGGCACACAGGAGTTTGGTGATTTGTGTACCATTGCAAAGGACATTGTCTTGGGTTAAGGTAAACTAACAGGTTGTATGGGTTCCTGCCCGAGGCGATGCACTCCCCAAATTAAGGGCTAGCCAGCCGGAAACATTGCAAGTTGCGGCCACATCATCCGCATTGGCCCACAACATCTCTTGGGACAAAGTCTCAAACAAATCGTCATCCCCTGAAACATCAGAGTGGGAATCTATCTCTGAGTCCCACAACTGCTCTGCTGGTAAATAATTATGTACAGCCCTTCTCAACACAATTTCCCCAGAGTTCTCACCGGTATCTGTGACGGATTTCTTGGGAACGGTCTCCTTCCTCTGATTCGATCCGGGTAAACTCTGGGATGGACCTCTACTGCGGCCACAGGAGACCTTGAAAAAGCCCACTCTTTTTGAAGCAGGCACAGTAGTGGTGGTGACCGTGGATGAAATAGTGCCCATGACATCCAGAGTAGCTCAACAGCATCTCCCTCTGGGACACTGATAGCAGTAGACAGCGTAGAGGTTGTAGGCCTCACCACAGGAGCGTAGACAGCAGACTCCTCGGTGGCAAAGCCCATGGCCCAGTCCATGCAGTACGCCCGAGGCGGTACAGTGGGTTGTTCCACCTTGAACAAATACTCTCCACACTGCAGGCAATGGACAAATGGGCGGAGACTTGCAACCAGTCCCTCGCACTTGTCGCAGAGCATTCCCAGGGCATCCTGGGTCCCATGATGGACGATGTTCCTGGCACTCGGAACATTTTATCTTTTTCCTTCCGCAACGAAACACAACCTCTTTCCTCTTTCTCCTACGACACACTCACACAGTGCCTCATGCAGGTAAAAGAAACAGGCAAGACTCCTCCCACTGGTTCCTCCGTTCACACAACTCACTGGCTTTTTCCAACTCTGCCCACAGTTTACGCACCAACAGTGGATGTCAATCATTCCTTGCAGAAATGGTGCAGTCCAAAATCATAACCCTCTACCATATACATTCCACGTAGACAGTTCTTTTTTGTTTGCGAGGGGTAACTTTAAATCCCAGACTCGAGCCCCCACATGTAGCACTGACCCCCGAAGGAGCTGCTGGTTTTATTGGGCTTACTGCTACCTTCTTGACCTCATCTCCGTCTAGAGTTTCCCATGGTAGATGGCCCAAAAAAATATGGAAACTGACACTGAATCTTCTTTTGGGTTATTTATTTAAAATAGAAACAGAGCCTCTCAGTTTAGGGTAGAGGGTTAGGAGGAAGTTCAGGTACTTTGGACTGCAAAAATGGAAAGTCTCTTATAGAAGAAATCCAAAGAATAACTGTTTCACAGCTGGACTTCACAACCCCCGGATAGACCTCCTCTCACTAGGCCCAGCAGCCGGCAGGGTGTCAAGCAAAGCAAAGTCTCTGTCACAGACTTGGATGTAGAATACTTTAGAAAAGTCTCTGCCACAGACTTGAATGTAGAATACTTGAGGAAAGTCTCTGCCTCAGACTTGAGCGTAACTGAGGGACATAGACAAATTTAAAGAGCTATAATACGGTACCAGTATCTCTCAGCCGGTCCAGCGATACCATATGAATGTAGATACATGAAGTGTCCTTCAACTGAGCCTCCAGGCTCCTTCAGAGAAGCCAGCCTTGCACACGGCCTTCTCCTGAAGAGTCCTCCCCTGGATGCTTCTCCAGTTGCTGGGCCTCTCCTTATGCTGCGTACACACGGTCAAACTGTATGACGTACTTAGTCTGGCGTACTTTCCGCCAGACTGTCCGTCCGACTTTCCGAACGGGCTACTTGCCCACACACGGCACTTTTTGAGCGGACTAATACGGCGTACTAAGTCCGCCGTACTATCCGCCCTACTTTTGAAATGAACGGATTCGTCCACACACGCGGAGGAAAGTCCGTTCATTTCGAGCGCGTCTCCAGGTAGGCGGGGCCCGCGAAGGAGACGTCGCTTGCCCCGCCGCCTGGTATGGACTTAAAGGGGAACCCCAACGCCGAAAAAAATCGGCGTGGGGGTCCCCCCCAAGTCCACAGCAGACCCTTGTCCGAGCACGCTAACCGGCCGGCCAGGAAAGGGGGGCGAGCGAGCGCCCCCCCCCCTCCTGAGCCGTACCAGGCCACGTGCCCTCAACATGGGGGGGTGCCTTGGGGAAGGGGGGGGCCGCGCTCCCCCCCACCCCAAAGCACCTTGTCCCCATGTTGATGAGGACAAGGGCCTCTTCCCGACAACCCTGGCCGTTGGTTGTCGGGGTCTGCGGGCGGGGGGCTTATCGGAATCCGGGAGCCCCCTTTAATAAGGGGGCCCCCGGATACCAGCCCCCCACCCTATGTGAATGAGTATGGGGTACAATGTACCCCTACCCATTCACCTGTAAAAAAAAGTACAAAAAAAAACACAACACACGAGATAAAATACTTTATTGCACAGCTCTGGGGGTCTTCCGTCTTCGGGGGTCTTCTCGCCGGGCTCCTCCGCTATCTTCTTGTAGCTCTTTTGCTAGCGGAGGAGTCCGGCTTTCTTCCTCGCCGCAGGCCTCTTCTCCCGACTTCGGGGGTCTTGTCCCCCTCTTCGGTTCTTCTGCCGGGGCCACCGCGCCTTCTTATAGCTCTTTTACAGGCGGTGGCCCGGTCTTCTGTCGCCGCCGCCGCGGCCGCTGCTGCCTTCCGTTCTTCTTCTTCTTCTTCTTCTCCAGGAGATGTTGACTCGATGCTCTCTCCGGCCACAATGCCAGGGACGCACTGCGCGGCCACTTATATAGGGACAAGGGCCGGTGTCACATGGCTTTATGTCACATGGGTTGGTCACATGGGTTAATGTCACATGGGGACTGTGACATTGTAAGGGGGCGGGGTCACCATGTGACACCAACCCATGTGACATAAAGCCATGTGACACCGCCCCTTGTCCCTATATAAGTGGCCCCGCAGTGCGTCCTTGGCATTGTGGCCGGAGAGAGCGTCGAGTCAACATCTCCTGGAGAAGAAGGAGAAGAAGAAGAAGAAGAAGAACGGAAGGCGGCGGCGACAGAAGACCGGGCCACCGCCTGTAAAAGAGCTATAAGAAGGCGCGGTGGCCCGGCAGAAGAACCCAAGAGGGGGACAAGACCCCCGAAGTCGGGAGAAGAGGCCTGCGGCGAGGAAGAAAGCCGGACTCCTCCGCTAGCAAAAGAGCTACAAGAAGATAGCGGAGGAGTCCGGCGAGAAGACCCCCGAAGACGGAAGACCCCCGGAGCTGTGCAATAAAGTATTTTATCTCGTGTGTTGTGTTTTTTTTGTACTTTTTTTTACAGGTGAATGGGTAGGGGTACATTGTACCCCATACTCATTCACATAGGGTGGGGGGCCGGTATCCGGGGGCCCCCTTATTAAAGGGGGCTCCCGGATTCCGATAAGCCCCCCGCCCGCAGACCCCGACAACCAACGGCCAGGGTTGTGGGGAAGAGGCCCTTGTCCTCATCAACATGGGGACAAGGTGCTTTGGGGTGGGGGGGCCGTGCTCTGGAGGGGGGCGCTCGCTCGCCCCCCTTTCCTGGCCGGCCGGGTAGCGTGCTCGGACAAGGATCTGTTGTGGACTTGGGGGGGACCCCCACGCCGATTTTTTTCGGCGTTGGGGTTCCCCTTTAAGTCCATACCAGGCGGCGGGGCCAGCGACGTCTCCTTCGCGAGCCCCGCCTACCTGGAGACGCGTTCGAAATGAGCGGACTTTCCTCCGGGCGGGAAAAGTCCGCTCATTTCAAAAGTACGGCGGACTGGCATACACACGGCCGGATTGTCCGCCGAAATGCGAGTACGACAGACAGAATTTCGAAAAAAAATGAAATTCTTAGTACGCCGGACTGCACGCTGAAAAAGTCTGCTGAAGCCCACACATGAGCGGATTGTCCGCTGAAATGTGTTTCAACGGACTAAGTATGCCATACAGTCCGCTCATGTGTACGCAGCATTAGATGAAACGGCACAGGACCACCTTTGAATCAATAGGCCCCGATATCCATTCAGGCCTGTCCCTGAAGTTGCTTCACCTCGGGCTACCCAGCCACGAGACTTGGAAATGCATGGATCCGCACCCCAGGCCAGAAGGGCCATGGGGGCTGGTCAAAAACCAACAGAAAATATCTTCTGGCACGGAACCCCCAAAGCATATGATGTCAGTACCTTAAATGCCACCTCCCAGAACACTCCCACTGGGCTGGTTCCAAAAGAAACGTGGCATTCAATACACCCAGCTAAACTGCGTTCTCATACTTGCCAGCAGTGACAGCGACACCTGCGGTCAAGGAGAACCCAGTGCAACCCAGCTGGAATGGTACTGAAACCATAATTTAGTAAAATTAGCCCTAAAACCCAACTGTGGTTTTAGGAATATTAGCTTTCAAAAACATATAGCGCATGCTCGTCAGGAGCCAGCGCTACATAAACTACACAGGAGCCATGGCCTGCAGGGAAAGGGGAAAGCATGAAAAAATTGCCTCCAGCTTCATCAAGAGGATGAGTCTCAGCATAAGGCAGTACAGCCCTCTCTCCAACTGGGAATGTGGCTGGGCTCTGCTTTTGTACTGATAGGACCTGAGCGGAGTGATATTCAGCTGTCAGTCATGCTGTAGCCGGAACTATAGAGGTAGCATCGGAAAATGCGGCAACCTGCCTGCTTACTCCACGAACAGTGGCTGCACACACAGGAGTAACATAGCCAAATGAGAAATAGTCCCACTCGCAGTGCTGCCATTGTCCATTAGCAAAGGTGCTGAAAAGACAATCCTGCCTGTGCTCAGGAGCTGGGAGGGAAAATGAGACCTTCAGACCCTGGTAAGCGCCTTGCTCCCCAGCCACTCACCAACGCCACCCTTCATATGATGCCCATGGCACTTGCCATGGCTGCCATACCCTAGATACGCCACTGATTCTAGTGCATTTTTTCTGCAATAAAAAGGCATGGAAAGAAGGCTATATGGTTTCCAATGGCATAGTTCACACCAGTGTGATCAGTTCCAAGGCGTTCCAGTTCCGGGAAAAAAAGTGGAAAATGCTGCATTTTTCCTGCACTGAACTGTACTGTAACGCTGTAAAACGCTTAAGGGGACTGCAGTGGAATGCTTTAAAGACGCACAAGAATGCACTGGAAAGCATCAAAAATGCACTGGACCCCAGTACAGTGGACAAAAAAAAAACAGGAAAAAATAAAAAATCTTCTGGAATGCATCCAGAAAAGCATCAAAAACACACCGGAATGTGTCAAAAACACATTAAAAATGCACATGCAGAAACGCATCAGGAGTAGATCTGTAGTGTGTGATTATGGAGTGAACCGGCCCTTAAAGTGACACTTCCTTCTGGTTTAAAAAATATATTTTAAACTCAAAATACTTTCTATCACTTTCAGCCTCCACCCAATTTAAATCTTTAAATAAGGACCATCCCTTGCCCTGCTAGTATTTAAATAAACCATTGTGCTCTGTTCCTCCTGCCTAAAAAAATAAGTTAGTGGTTATTAAGGCATGCGTGATTAGAGGTGTACAGTTTATGTAGTCTACAAGTTAGAAATATCCAGAGGTAAAGGTTGGAACTACTGTGGGTACAAAAAAATCAAAAACAGAATTACTGAGTTGGAAAACGGATCACCTCCTTGTGACATTACTTTTTTGAACCACCTTTTGCATTAATTCTAGCCTTTAGTCTGTTGGGATATGTCTCTACTAACTTGGCAATATTTGCCCACTCTTCTTTGCAGGATTGTTTAAGTTCAGTTAAATTTGATGGTGGCGTGCCCCGATTCTGCAACACCTAAGCGAGCCTTGACTTGAGCGAATATCTCTCCTTTCAGAGACAGTCACTGGGTATAATACTGTTTGTTAACCCATGAACTGTGAACTGCCCTGTATGTTTCCATTACCTGCTTAATCTACGGTATGTAGTCATGGCTCTGTACACTTTTATACTTGTAATGTGGGGCCCGCCCTGTTCAGAGTTGAATAAAATTCATATATGAAAAAAAATTTGATGGTGGCCATTTGTGGACTGCAGTCTTCAAGTCATTCCACAAATTTTCAATGGGGTTTAAGTCTGGGCCCTGACTAGGCCATGCAAGGACATTTACATTTTCTTCTGCAACCACTGTGTGGTCATTTTTGGGTCATTGTCATGTTGGAAGGTAAGTTTTCCAGAAGAAGAAGCAGAAGGCGGCAGATTTTTTCTTAAAAATGTGATGGTAATTTGCACCGACAATTTTTCTTCTATCCTGTGCTCAGTCCTTGATGCAGAGAAACACCCCCATAACAGGATATTACCACTTCCATGCTTTATTGTAGGAATGGTGTTATTTGGATCATGAGCTGTATTGGATTTCCGCCAGGCATATAATTTGATGTTGAGTCCACAAGCGGTCACCATCAAATTTAACGGAACTTGAGCAGTTCTACAAAGAAGAGTGGACAAATATTGCAAAGTCTAGATGTGCAAAGTTAGTAAAGACATATCCCAACAGATAAAAGGCTGGAATTAAAGCAAAAGGTGGTTCAACAAAATACTGACACAAGGGGGTGATCCCTTTTCCAACTCAGTGATTCTGTTTTTGAATTTTTCTGATATGTTGGCGTTATATCTTTTACTTGGATGTTATAAGTTGCATTGAGTAAACATAGCTGGATAAAACACAAATCATGTCTGTCTTAATTTCAGGCTGCAAAGCAACAAAATGGGATTATTTTAAAGGGGAATGATTCTTTTCTATACTCACTGGAAATTTCTTGCACTTGCCAAGTAGGACTTGTATGCTAAAATAAAGGAAGACATTGAGACATTGAGGTTGCACTTGTCAGTACACCATTGTAGTGATTGTAAATGATCACCTTGTAAAACAACCCATTCAGTTTAAAAAAAGAAATGAAAGGCAAAACATTTGTGTATCGATATAAAAAAACATTATAAATACCTTTTTTCCATTTTTTTATAAGTGATCACATTCCCTCTGTTCTCAGCTGCATAGGAGATGGGGGGAGGAGAAGCAGCAGCACACTGAACTTCACAATGAATTGCTGTGCATTGGGGGGCATGTCAGGACAAGTCTGATCATTGGATGAGAGTACACAGTTTCCAGCATAGCTAGAGAAATGACCACGTGTGCTCTCCTGCTTAGTGGGGTCCGTTTTTAATAGGAAAGCAGGTGGACTGGCAGGAACACTAAGGATTTCACACAAAGGAAGCAATATAAAGAGAACAGGATACTTTATCATACAAGCACAGCAGGCACATATCAGGAATATGAAGTGTTGGGATAACAAATGCTTTAAGTATGTCTTGGGTGGAACATTTGTCTTTGGCCTAATTTTCCAACAAAGACATGTAGAAGGTAAATTACTCCAATGATGTCTTTTGGAAGGAGCCAAAGAAGATAGGTGCTCTTCCAAGAAAGGACTGGGGGGACATCTAGCATGCAATATTCCAGTGTGTCAAAAAGAATGTAAAGGCTCTACTGACCTACTCTGGCAGGAGCTTCCCGGGCCAGGCATCCATTAGAAAGGAAGTGCCCTTCCAAGTGAGGGCCAGGGATGTTGAAAATGTGGGGGGGGGGGGGGGGGGGGAGGGCAGGGACATCTAGCATGCAATTGTCCAGTGTGCCAAGTCAAGGAAAGTGGACAAAGGTTATGCTAAAATTAACAGTAAAATACAGTCACTTTTCTGCCATTATAATAGGACCACCTGAAAGATGGTGATGATGAACTCAGACAGGGGGTGGCCTGGGCCTGAGAATTTACAGAAAGTCATCATGCAGCCAAGACTTTAAACTGAATCTGATAGCAGATTTATTGCTTGAACAGCATGAATAAACGTTTCAGTTATTTAGAAATGAGACCAGTTTGATGAAAATAATAATATTGTGTATGATTTTAAAATGATACTACCCTCTTTATAGTCTAGAATTATATCTGCATAAGTACATGGAGAAAGCCTTCTGTTATGAATTGGTTCTACTGCACCCTTTCATATCGTCAGCCAACACACTGAAAATGTTTTTTTATTAGTTTTCAGCAAAGAGAGATTGTAGTAGCTCATCTACTCATCTACTACGTATTTGGTAGCTAATCTACAAAGCTTCACATGTATAGGTAAAAATATATTTCCCTTTATCTGTTATTTACACTTATATGTAGAGTGTCATTGTAGCACAGAAAGGGTCCTAAAGTTCATAAGCCCCATCCCCTGTATCATAGGTAAACATGCAGTCGGGTTCTTTTAGGTTCATGGGTGTCCTCATTAAATCTACATAAAAGTAAATTTGTGTATAAACTGTGCCAAATGATGGACAGAAACCCTTTTTTTGGGTTTGGGAAAAGGTGGGGGAATGTGATAAAACTTCTGTTAAAGCGGGAGTCTGACGTTTTTTTTTTTTTTTAAAGCCAGCAGCTACAAATACTGCAGCTGCTGACTTTTAAAATAATGACACTTACCCGCCTAGCGCGCCCACGATGTCGGCACCTGAAGCCGATCTCTCGATCGTCTCTCGGGTGCTGCCGCTGCCATCTTGGGTATGGGAATCAGGAAGTGGAGCCTTGCGGCTTCATTTCCCGGTTCCCTACTGCGCATGCATATAATTCAGCTTACTGAGTGGTTGCTGGAGGTTACAGCATACATTATGGCTCACTGATTAGTTGCTAGAGGTTACAGCAAATGATTTCGGCTTGTTAATTGGTTGCTAGTGATTACTGTACAGTAATACTGTTCACTGATTGCTTGCTAGAGGTTACAGCACATCATCGCCTCATTGCAGGGAGGTATGATATACATATGAATGCCACCTTTTTTTACATATTAATGCCGCTGGCCACAACTATTTAATTATGAATACTGACGCTATTTACATATGAATGCCGATATTTACATGTAAACACAGGGTCTGCAGGTGAGTCACCTGTACACAACAATAGGGCAGAGCTGGGCAGCATTAGTACCAGAACTTCATACTGAGATATCGGGACACAGCACAGGACTAAAACTTCAAAGGACAAGGGAATTTAAACTGGGTTAGTTGGCAAGTATGAGGCAGCTGCTTTGGACCCCACATCAATGACAGGTCCCAGGGCAGCTGTCCCTTTTGCCCTGTCTTAAAGACGGCCCTGCCTAGCAGTAAAAAGGGTCACTGGTTCAAATCCCAACCACCAATCCCAAATACCTGGGTGGAGTTTGCATGTTCTCCCTGTGCCTGCATGGGTTTCCTCTGGGTGCTCCAGTTTCCTCCCACACGCCAAAGACATGCTGGTAGGTTAATTGGCTTCTGCACAAAAATTGTCCCTAGTATACGAATGTGAGTTGGGGACCTTGGATTGTGGGCTCCTTGAGGGTGGGGACCAATGTAAGTGTGTGCGATGTATGTGTGGAGTGCTGCGTAAATTGATGGCACTAAATTGATGGTACCTTAACCACTTTCCGACCAGCGCACGACGATGTACGTCGACAGAATGGCACGGCAGGCATATTGGCGTACAGGTACGTCCAATATTCAATGCCGCCCTGCCATCGGGAGCGCGCCGCCGGCGGCGCGCTCCCGCGCTGGTCGGGACCCCCGTGAGTCCGGTCGCGGGACCCGCGGACTCGATCGCCGCGGGCATCCCCGCGATCGTCTCACGGAGCGGCGGAATGGAGGAAATGCTGTGTAAACAACATTTCTCCATTCTGCCTAGCAACTAGTGACGCTGATCTCTGCTCCATGTGATTGGAGCAGAGATCAGTGTTCACTAAATGAAAGCCCAACCCCCCCACAGTTAGTAACACACCCCTAGGAACACTTAACCCATACACTGCCACCCACTGGTTAACCCTTTCACTGCCAGTGTCATTTACACAGGAATCACTGCATTTATATAGCAGTGATTACTGTATAAATGACAATGGTCCCAAAAATGTGTCAAAAATGTCCGATAGGTCCCCCACAATGTCGCAGTCACAATAAAAATCGCTGATCGCCGCCATTACTAGTAAAAAATAAAAAAATAAAAAATTATTAATAAAAATGCTATAAAACTATCCCTATTTTGTAAACGCTATAACTTTTGCGCAAACCAATCAATAATCGCTTATTGCGATTTTTTTTACCAAAAATATGTAGAAGAATACGTATCGGCCTAAACTGAGGGAAAAAAATGTTTTTTTATATATTTTTGGGGAATATTTATTATAACAAAAAGTAAAAAATAATGCGTTTTTTTCAAAATTGTCGCTCTATTTTTGGTTATAGCGCAAAAAATAAAGACCGCAGGGGTGATCAAATACCACCAAAAGAAAGCTCCATTTGTGGGAAAAAAAGGACGTCAATTTTGTTTGGGAGCCACGTCGCACGACCGCGCAATTGTCAGTTAAAGCGACGCAGTGCCGAATCGCAAAAAGGGGTCTGGTCTTTGACCAGCAAATTGGTCCGATCTGCAAGTGGTTAAATAAATAATAATATAATAGATGAGCATCTAGGGACAATTGTAGAAAACGCACCCACACTCATGCAGGATGGACTGGTGTCTTTATTCAACCTTACTAAAATTAGAGATGAGCCGAACACCCCCCCCCCCCCCCCCCGGTTCGGTTCGTACCAGAACCTGCGAATGGACCAAAAGTTTGCGCGAACTTTAGAACCCTCTTAAAGTCTATGGGACTCAAACGTTCAAAATCAAAAGTGCTAATTTTAAAGGCTAATATGCAAGTTATTGTCCTAAAAAGGGTTTGGGGACCCGGGTCCTGCCCCAGGGGTCATGTATCAATGCAAAAAAAAGTTTTAAAAACGGAAGTTTTTTCAGGAGCAGTGATTTGAATGATGCTTAAAGTGAAAAAAAGTGGAATATTCCTTTAAATATAACACCTGGGGGGTGTCTATAGTATGCCTGTAAAGTGGCGCGTGTTTCCCGTGCTTAGAACAGTCACTGCACAAAATTACATTTTTAAAGGAATAAAAGTCATTTAAAACTGTTTGTGGCTTTAATGTAATGTCTGGTCCTGGCAATATGGATGAAAATCAGTGAGACAAACGGCATGGTTACCCCCCCAGTCCATTACCAGGCCCTTTGGGTCTTGTATGGATATTAAGGGGAACCCCGCACCCAAATTAAAAAAAGAAAAGGCGTGGGGCCCCCAGGCCCTATATACTCTGAACAGCAGTATACAGGCGGTGCAAACAAGACAGGGACTGTAGGTTTGTTGTTAAGTAGAATCTGTTTGTAATTTTGAACTGGTACATTTTTAAAGTGTAGCTCCAGCCAAAAAATCTATTTTTAAGCTTTTTGGAAAACATAGGGAAGGGTTATCACCCCTGTAACATTTGTTTTGCTGTCTGTGCACCTCTTCAGAAGATTTCACCTCTCTTTCTGTCCCAATGACAAATGTTTTTTGAAAATGTGGGTTTTTTAGTGAAACAAGGATTGGTGATAAAGCATCAGTGGAGAGGACACATGTTTTTCCCATATCAACTCTTACAGGAGAGAATTTCCCTTCCTAGGGGTAGATTTCATCTCACTTCCTGTTGTCTCCTTCCGTTTGCAAGTAGGAGTCGTTTGTAAGTTGGATGTTTGAAAGTAGGGGCCTGCCCTATATGCTCTGCAGAAATTTGGGCCTAAGGTGTTGGTGTTGCCACAACACTGTAAGCCCTCACAGTTACTCTTGGTGGGCGCTGGAACGCCCTGCTGTGAACTATTAAAGCAAGAATTGTAATTACATGCCATTGTTGAACAGTGGTAGCAAAATTGGGCCTTTGGTGGTGGTGGTGTTGCCACAACACTGTAAGCGCTCAGAGTTACTCTTGGTGGGTGCAGGAATGGGCCCTGCTGTGAAATATTAGATCAAGAATTGTAATTACATGTCCCTGTTGAACAGGGACAGAAAAATTGGGCCTTAGGCA
This sequence comes from Lithobates pipiens, assembly GCF_037356315.1. Classification (NCBI taxonomy): domain Eukaryota; kingdom Metazoa; phylum Chordata; class Amphibia; order Anura; family Ranidae; genus Lithobates; species Lithobates pipiens. Next base: position 419,185,231 of record NW_027507718.1, read on the forward strand.
CTAGTGCCACAACACTGCAACGCCTTACAGAAACTCTAGTTGGAGCGCAGGAATGAGCCCTGCTGCAAAGTATTGCATCAAAAATTGTAATTACATACCCCTGTTAAACAGGGGCTGAAAAATTGGGCCTTAGGCAATGGTGCTGGTACCACAACACTGCAACCCCTCACAGATACTCTAGTTGGAGCACAGGATTGAGCCCTGCTGCAAAGCATTGCATTAAAAATTGTAATTACACGCCCATGTTAAACAGAGGCTGAAAAATTGGGCCTTAGGTGCGGGTGCAGAACACTGCAACCCCTCACAGATACTCTAGTTGGAGCGCAGGAATGAGCCCTGCTGCAAAGTATTGCATCAAAAATTTTAATTACACACCTCTGTTAAACAGGGGCTGAAAAATTGGGCCTTATGCACTGGTGCTGGTGCCACAACACTGCAACCCCTCACAAATACTCTAGTTGGAGCGCAGGAATGAGCCGTGCTTCAAAGTATCACATCAAAAATTGTAATTACACGCCCCTGTTAAACAGGGGCTGAAAAATTGGGCTTTAGCCACTGGTGGCGGTGCTCAGAACCAACAATGTTCTTACAAGCTATCAGCATGATCATTGAGGAGGAAGAGGGTAGTCACTCAGCATCAGCATAGACAGTCTTGAAGGGATCTGACATTTCAAAAAAATTATTTGGTTACATTAGCATCAGGTGCTTGGTAGCTGGTGGTGATCCAAGACTGATTCATTTTTATGAAGGTCAGTCGATCAACCGAGTCGGTGGACAGGCACACCCTGTGATCAGACAAAAAGCCTCCAGCAGCACTGAATGTGCATTCTGAAAGAACTCTGGATGCAGGACAGGCCAGTAGCTCAATTGCATACTGTGCAAGCTCTGGCTAGTGATCCATCCTCAAGACCCAGTAACCCAGAGGATTTTCGGTGGTAAAGGTGTCCAAGTCTGATCTTGCCCCTAGGTATTCCTGCACCATGCAAATCAGACGCTGGCAATGGTTGCTGGAACCGATCATACTTTGGGGCTGTGGACTAAAAAATTGTCTGAACGCATCAGTCAGAGGGCCGCCTTCACCACCGCTCCTTCTGTAACTGACCGAAGCCTCAGCAACACGTTGTCCAGGACCAGGAATTTGTAACCTCCCAGTCTCTGGGAACGCATTGCACAGACCTTTCTGCAAGGCCTCCCAAAGATGTTTCATCCTCTGCTCCCTCTGCGATGGCAAGATAAGGTCCACAACCTTACCCTTGTAACGTGGATCAAGGAGGGTTGCCAGCCAGTAATGATCCCTCTCCTTGATCCGATGAATACGAGGATCCTTCCGCAGGCTTTGCAGGATCAGGGAGGCCATGCAGCGTAGGTTAGCTGAGGCATTTGGTCCGGAGTCCTCTAGGTCACTAATGATCCATAGCCACCTCCTCCCAGCCACGTAGAAGTCCATGGGTTTCTTGGGACTGTAAATGATCCCTTAACCCCTTCCCGCTGAGCGTACGCAGATGTGCGTACTTGGCTTCCGGAGGTCTACCGGGATGATGCCCGCACCTGCAGGCATCATCCTGGTACCGTTTTTTAGAGCGGGCGATTGGCTTTCCAGCCATAACAACCAATGCGGCTAAAAGCCGCTTGGCTGTTATGCCGGAGGAGCGGGAGGGGATGTCCCCCCCCCTCCCTCCGCCGCTCTTACCAGTGCTCCCGCTCAATCGGGAGCACCGATCTCACGTCCGCCGCTTCCAGCGGCTAGGGAGGGACTGGAATGACGCCATAAGTGGCGTCATTCCAGTCTCCTAATTGTAAACACAGAAGCGATGTCATGACGTCACTTCCTGTTTATTCGGCTGCCAATGGCGCCGGATTTAAAAAAATATACAGTATTCAGAATTCCCGTTTTCGGCGATCTGAATACTTTGAAGTGTAAAGGAGGGGTGGGGGGTCTTTTAGACCCCCGATCCCTTCATAAAGGGTACCTGTCACCACCTATTATTGTCACAAGGGATGTTTACATTCCTTGTGACAGCAATAAAAGTGATAAAATTATTATTTTTTTTAAAAAACAATTTATTAATAAAAAAATTAATAAAAGAAATAAGAAAAAAATTTTTTAAGCGCCCCCCCCCCCCCCCCCCCGTCGCCACCAGTTCGCTCAGTAGAGAAAACGCATACGGAAGTCGCGCCCGCATATGTAAACGGTGTTCAAATCACACATGTGAGGTATCGCCGAGATCGTCAGAGTGAGAGCAATAATTCTAGCACTAGACCTCCTCTGTAACTCTAACCTGGTAACCGGAATTTTTTTTTTTAAAGCGTCGCCTATTGAGATTTTTAGGTACCGTAGTCTGTCGTCATTCCATGAGTGCGTGCAATTATAAAGTGTGACATGTTTGGTATCTATTTACTCGGCGTAACATTATCTTTCACATTATGCAAAAAAATTGGGCTAATTTTATTGTTTAGTTTTTTTAAAATTCATGAAAGTGTCCCTTTCCCCAAAAAGTTGCGTTTAAAACACCGCTGCACAAATACTGCGTGACATAAAATATTGCAACAATCGCCGTTTTATTCTCTAGAGTCTCTGCTAAAAATATATATATATATATAATGTTTGGGGGTTCTAAGTAATTTTCTAGCAAAAAATATGGATTTTAGCTTGTAAACACCAAATGTCAAAAATAGGCTTAGTCATGAAAGGGTTAAAGACTGCTGCTGATGCTGAGTGCTAGGCTCCACCTCCACGCTGACACAATCCTCCTCCTCCTCGCCCTCTTCCTGTGTGATCAGCGGGCCAGCAGGAACACTGTCTGGATAAAGGGGGCCTTGAGAGGTAAGGATGTCCTCCTCTTCCTGCCTCTGTTCTGCCTCAAGTGCTCTGTCCATTTTTTCGACGCACCATATGCAACAACAGGTGGACAAGAGGGACAGTGTCACTGATGCATGCACTGTCATTGCTCACCATCCTTGTGGCCTCCTCAAATGGTGACAGGACAGTGCATGCATCCTGATCATGGCCCATTGGCGTGGGGGAAAAAAACAAGCTCCTCTTACCCTGTCCTGGTGCCATAGTTGCACATGTATTTATTGATGGCCCTCTGCTGCGTGTGCAGCTGCTGCAGCATGGCAAACATTGAGTTCCACCTGGTGGGCATGTCACAGATTAGGCGGTTCTGTGACATGAGCCAAACAGGGCACATGGGTCAGTTGTCCCTATCGGAGGGCGGAGAGGAGGTTGGTGTCATTGTCACAAACCACCATTCCTGGCTTAAGCTGGCGTGGCATTAACCACCTCTCAGCCTGCCCCTGCAGAGCTGACAGAATTTGTGCCCCAGTGTGGCTCCTATCCCCCAAGCACACCAGCGCAAGCACCACATGGCATCTGTTTGCCTGCGTACTTGCATAGCCCCTTGAATGCCTACAGAGCACCGCTGGTTCCGAGGACAAAGCACAGGAAGAGTCCATGGAGGAAGAAGAAGAGGACGGGGTGAAGGAGAGAGGTATGTCACAACCAGTAGTAGCATTTTAGAGGCGTGGTGGCGGAACAACCTCCAACACTACTGCACCTTGTCCTGCCTCCTTCCCAGTTGCCAGCAGAGTCACCCAATGCGCTGTGAAAGATAGGTAATGTCCCTGTTAATGCCTGCTGGACCATGAGTCAGCGGTAATATGCACCTTACCGCTGACCGCCCTGTCAAGCGAGGCCAAGACATTGCCTTCCACATGCCGGTAGAGAGCCAGAACTGCCTTCCATGAGAAAAAGTGGGTTTGGGAACCTGCCACTGAGGAACCGCACATTCCACAAACTTGCGGAAGGGGGCAGAGTCTACCAACTGAAAAGGCAGCGGTTGAAGTGCTAGCAATTTGGCCAAGCTAGCATTCAACCGTTGGGCATGTGGATGCCTGGGAATGAACTTCTTACGTCGGTGCAGCAACTAGGGTGGGGAAATTTGCCTGGTACAATCTGACGTCGGTGTACCGATAGCAGATTGCCTGCAAGTACTTGGCTGTGACACACCTAATTCTACGCCTTCATTCCTCTCAGTGCAAGTTTCGGAGAGGACTGAAGGTAGAGTGGGGTTGGAGATCCCAGCTGATGAGGAGCAAGGAGAGGTCTGCTTTGTTATTTGGTGTGGGTCTTTTAGGTACGCTTGCCAAGGAACTGCATGGCAGGTCGACATATGTCTGGTCAAGCATGTGGTGCCCAAGTGGCTGATGTTTTGGCCATTTGAGATACGCATGAGACATATGTTGCAAATAGCAGCAGTACGATCTGATGCACTCGTCTCAAAAAAGGCCCACACCAAAGAACTTTTGGAATAACGCACAGAGACAGCAGCGCCCTGCACATGCAGAGCTCTGCGGTGTGATGTAGTCAGTGTGCTGTCCTTAAGCTGGCCCCTGGAGGGCATCCTGCCTCGGAGATGTGCCTCCTCCTCCTCTCTCCTATCAGGCACCCACGTGGAGTCAGTGACCTCATCATACCCTCCCTCACTGGAGCAAACCTGCCAGTATGCTGCAGCTGGGGGAACATGACTGCCCAATTGCTGTCCTTCTTGGCACCCCCCTCTCTCTGGGCTCACATTACTGCCTTCCTCTAGCTGGGTACCATCATCAGAGCCTTCAAAACGCTGGGCATCCTCCTGGAGCATGTACCCAACACTGTGGTCAAACAGTTCGGGGGACTCTTCAGGAGGACATGGTGGGGCTAGGGAAGAAGTCACTGATGCCATTGAGCCGAGGGAAGAGGCCACGTTGGCAGCTGCTTTGCCAGACAAAGTACCCTGAGCCTGGGAGAGAGAGGATGAGGAGGATGACGACGGCTTGGTCATCCACTCTACCAAGTCCTTGGCATGTTGCGGCTCAACGCTGCCAGCTGAAAAAAAGGACAAGCGTGATAAGATGTGCAGCTGCATCTCCCTGCATGCCATTAGTATGTCTGAAAGGCCAACAAGGAGAGGCAGACAGTCACGAGCCAATAAAGGAGGTCAAGCAGGCTCTGTGTCTAGAGGCAACACTGCTGGTCACGGCCACGTGCTGATAAGGATGCACCGTGTCCATGACCAGCAGTGTTGCCTCTAGACACAGAGCCTGCTTGACCTCCTTTATTTGCTCGTGACTGTCTGCCTCTCCTTGTTGGCCTTTCAGACATACTAATGGCATGCAGGGAGATGCAGCTGCACAAAGCTGGGATGTATATATATATATATATATATATATATATATATATATATATATATATATATACTGATTATATTGAATCTATCAGAATCAACTGCCTGCCTGTAGTATTTTTAGTATGAGAATACCGGCAATTGTATTCAGGTAAGCTTTAGATGCACTCTGTGCAAAGGACACTAAAACAAAATAAAATATATGTAAGGCTGCGCCAATCCCTCTAACATAAGATAAAATACTAAATAAAATTAAATATATAAACAATAATACAATTGAGCAATAAGACCTCAAATGCTGTGTGAAGTGACAAAAAGAAAAAGAGTCCAATCTAAGAAAAGTTCATAGGTGAATCCAAATAACGGACGTAGATGTCCTCAGATGACAACACCCCAGTGGTTCAACACTTTCCAAAGCGCGTGAAGTGCCCGTCACCAAATGTTGAATGCGCTTACCAGAAAACATATGAAATGAAGCATATATAAATGGTCAGTGGACAACATCCAGGTCAGCCTTCCTCAGCTGGGTCAGCACTCCATCCCTTAGCGATCTTTCAGGATAATGATCTGTTCAGTGGTCTCGATATAAGGCACTCAAAGACCCACAGAAAAGAGAGGGACTGACATAGCGTAATAACGTAGGAACAGTTTAATATTGACAACGTCAGGTATGACGAAACGCGTCTGGGAAGGCACGCAGTGACGCCACCACGTTGTAGGAGAGGAGGACGGGCTCCTGTTTGCCGGCCGGCTTTTTACTCTGTTCTTATATGCTGTAATTTATCTACATACCTGTAAGTGCAATACTTTTTATTTTATTAAACTGTTCCTACGTTATTACGCTATGTCAGTCCCTCTCTTTTCTGTGGGTCTTTGAGTGCCTTATATCGAGACCACTGAACAGATCATTATCCTGAAAGATCGCTAAGGGATGGAGTGCTGACCCAGCTGAGGAAGGCTGACCTGGATGTTGTCCACTGACCATTTATATATGCTTCATTTCATATGTTTTCTGGTAAGCGCATTCAACATTTGGTGACGGGCACTTCACGCGCTTTGGAAAGTGTTGAACCACTGGGGTGTTGTCATCTGAGGACATCTACGTCCGTTATTTGGATTCACCTATGAACTTTTCTTAGATTGGACTCTTTTTCTTTTTGTCACTTCACACAGCATTTGAGGTCTTATTGCTCAATTGTATTATTGTTTATATATTTAATTTTATTTAGTATTTTATCTTATGTTAGAGGGATTGGCGCAGCCTTACATATATTTTGTTGCTGTTGGGTGCTATATCGCATTTATTGCTGCTGCCTATTTTTAGTTTGTTAATTTCACATTGTTTCTCCTAGCGCGGTCTATATTTTTTCTACTAAAACAAAATACTGTAGCTCCCTGCCTGTATTTGTATGAGAACACTGCAAATTGTATTCAGGTACAGCTTTAGGTGCACACTGTGCAAAGGACACTAAAACAAAATACTGCAGCTCCCTGCCTGTATTTGTATGAGAACACCGGCAATTGTATTCAGGTAAAGGTTTAGGTGCACACAGTGCAAAGGAAACTAAAACAAAATACTGTAGCTCCCTGCCTGTATTTGTATGAGAACACCGGCAATTGTATTCAGGTAAAGCTTTAGGTGTACAATGTGCAAAGAACACTAAAACAAAATACTGCAGCTCCCTGCCTGTATTTGTATGAGAACACTGGCAATTCTATTCAGGTAAAGCGTTAGGTGCACACTGTGCAAAGGACACTAAAACAAAATACTGCAGCTTTCTGCCTGTATTTGTATGAGAACACCGGCAGTTGTATTCAGGTAAAGCTTTAGGTGCACACAGTGCAAAGCACACTACAACAAAATACTGCAGCTCCCTGCCTGTATTTGTATGAGAACACCGGCAATTGTATTCAGGTAAAGCTTTAGTTGTTATCCCAGATGGTAAAAAGCCACAGGTGTGCACAAAATCAAGCCCAAACTCAAAAGGCCAAAAAAAAAAACCCTTTAGGGGAAAGAGCCTGGAGAGTTTCACAGATTGAATCTAGGACATAAAATGCAAAAAAAAATTACTTTGGGCTTGATTCTGTGCACACCCCTGTGGCTTTTACTTAGCTTTATATCCTGTTTTCTTTTTAAGATTAGGTAAGTTTGGTTGCTTTTTTTCCCTTCTCCTTTTTGACCCCCTGTTGTGCAGTATTAGCTCCCTTCCTCTTGGTTTATGTCCCCCCATGATTTCCCATTCTGTATTCCCTACCACCACCCTTCCTTCCTTTTTTCCATTTTTGCTTTCCCTCTGCATTATATCTATATGCATTTTTGTTTAGCCCTGTAGACACAATCAGATTTTCCAATGGGAAATGTTGGATGTCAGGCAGAAAATCCGACTGTGTGTATGCTCCATTGGACAATTGTTGTCGGACTTTCCGCCAACAAATGTTGGCTAGTATGGCTTCAAATTTTACACAAGTCCATTGGAGAAAAGTCCAAAGTACAAACACGCATGCTTGGAAGCAGAAGCAGTCGGTCTTGTAAACTAGCGTTTGTACTGGAGAAGTAACAATCGTGACGTGGCAAATTATGAAATCTCCAAATGCAACACACGATTCTCTTCTTTAATGGGATAATAATGAAGCTGTTTTGCTGGTGATACTGATGGAGTTATTGCGAACTAATTTTCAAAGGCTTTTTTTTCTAGTGGCATCAAGAATAATATTATTATTATTTTTTTTTTTTTTTGTGCAAGTTACCACAACACCATTATCCTGTAGTTTTTAAGATCAAATACCTTAAATCTTAAAGATGTTGGTGTTCCTTGTCAATTTTACATTGTATTTTTGAAAATGTAACTGCCTACTCCGAAACTGTCATTTGAAGTAAAACACATAGCCAAGTATTATTCTACACAGTTTTTTTATTGTGCATTTAACCCGGGGTGGAATTTTTATAGCAAAAGCGGTAACCCCGAGCCAGACTTGGGATCGCATCGCTGAATGCAGGAGGATGCTTACTTACCTTGTCCCCTGGATCCAGCGATGTCCCCGTGCTGTACGAGTGGCTCGTCCTTTGCTCGATTCAACACGGAGCAAATCTCCGTTCCCTGCGAGCGTTGCGACGCACGGGGACGGAGATCGGCGCCAAATTCAAAAAGTGAAACACACAGTATACATACAGTATAATGTAATCTTACAGATTACATTGGTGTATGTAATTATTTCACATCCCCTTTGTCCCTAGTGGTCTGCCCAGTGTCCTGCATGCAGTTGTATATTATAAAAACTGTTCTTTATGCCTGGAAACTGGAGATTGTCCATAGCAACCAAAACTGTCACTTTACATCAAAAATGATTTTAGACCAGCTAGAAAACAGCGATAATAAATTGTAATCACTCGCAGAATTGAGCGATAGCGATTTGTGGGGAGATCCGTCATCAAATATTGAAAAGTAAAGACAGTGACAATTCTGCAACTGAGGAAATTTCAGTGTTTTTGATTTGATTACATTATTGAATAATTTTTATTACTGTTATATTATTATTTGGTACAATTATTTATAATTATTTATTATATTATAATTTAGGATTTCATTTTTCAAACTTTATCATACTCAGGATGTCTACTAGACTCTGGTTTGGACAGATTTAAGTGAGTTATTGCTAAGAATTACAGGACTACAATTTAAAACACCAAATTTTCATGCAAAATAATTGTACCGCTTTTAGCACCTAAAATCTGAAATAATCATACTGCCAGGGAGGTTAAAAAAAAAAAATATAAGACATGCTATCTACCAATAGAACTTAACCAAAAAGTGCATTCTATGCATCCAATAATATAGAAAATAAACCAAATCAAATCATTTTCAAATCAATCATTATACAACCAAAAAAATAAATGTCAAAGAAATAACTTCAAGGCCAATAATAAATAACACGTTATCTCCTCCGATTCCACAACATGTCCGGTTGACGAATGGCCATTCAGAAACATACAGAAAAGCACAAACTGAAAAACTCTGAATGCAAAAAGAAAAGCGTGACAACGCTCACCAAACTTCTACTAACACAAAATTAGCAGAAGGAGCCCAAAGGGTGGTGCTAAAGTGCTGAAAAACCACGTAGTACGTCTAGTATGTCACTACGTTTGTAATTGTTGGCCAACATTTGTGTGACCATGTGTATGCAAGATAAGTTTGAGCCAACATCCTTCGGACAAAATTATACCGTTTTGTCATCGGAAAGTCTGATCATGTGTTCAGGGCTTTTGTATTTTCCGCCCCCCTTTTTGGTGATTTGGGGTTACATTATTTTCCCCTTTTTCCCTCCTCCCCCCTATTTTCTTCTTTCATAGTGATAGTTTAAGATAGTTCAGGATAGTTTATGTCATTATTCTTACATGTTACTCGGCTGCTGATTAACCCAAGATAAGTCTCTTCTAGTATTGAGTGCTACTTGATCATTTATCAATTTTCCCAAATCACAGGCCTTGCCAAATCTGACTAAAAGCTGTGCTATTGTTTCTAACAAGCACGGTATTGCTTCTTCCTGAGCTTTGAAAAGTACAGTACGCAGGTCGCTGTAGAATTTAGGCAAATTAAGTGGTATGGCTTACATGGCTTCTATTTTACTACAATGAAATCAAATATGTGTACGCTCATTGAATTGGTAATCTGGAATGGTTAGATTACTTTGAAATGGTGGAAAACCCCAAATAACTGCATTTACACATTACAACCAGACAGTAAAATCAAACCAGTTAATACAATCTGGATGAGTATGTATGCAGTAAAGAATTGTACCATGATAATCATAGATATTAACAGGAAATTGAAAATGTAGGAGAAAATTTTTGCATGTTACCTAAATATATTTTGAGGTGCAAGCTCTCCGAGAGGTAGTATGGAACATTACTGGACAAGATGGAACAATTAACACACATACTGTAATTCAGAAAAGTTTTACAATTTATTTTAATTTAAATAGCACCTATTTAGTTGGAGGGCCTTCTTCACTAGATATCAATTTAATAGACAGGCATTTTTTTCTATATAGCTCTTGTTAAAACCCAACTCCGGTATAAATGTAATTCCCTTCCTCTCCCACTCCCCCTCTACCACCACCGCCCCTGTCAGATAGCTGGGTTAATGAAAAAAACTCACTAAATCTCCATTTTCACCTGCATGAAGTTGTGGTCATGTCATTATCAGTGCCCATTTCTTCTCACAGCTGTTTACTTCTGGTGGGTATTCCTTATGGGTGTCCACATCATTGCAAGAACAATGTGGACAACTTTCATTTACTGGCCAGCGGTGGTGTCCTCCTAGGATCCAGAAGAGATCTGTTATTGGATCAAAGAGATTGAAGTTGCCAGGGTGGCAAAGGTTAATGTGCGACTGTGCCCTAACGGTCTCCACAGGTTGAAACAGCACCAGCAAGACCTGACTGGGGGGACTCAGGTGAATATAACTAACTTCACCAGGTAACAAAAAATGATCTATCAGCTAGCAAGATAGGTCACAAGAGTGTGGAAGGAAGTGATAGGAAAAATTAATTTTAACTGTATTTTGGCTTTAAACTTAAAGGTGAAAGCACATAGATTGTAGAAAATTAACTTTCCTATTTGTAGGCTATTTTCATACATTTTATGTAATTTAGTCTTCTTATCATTCGGCTTACCTTAGTGTATTGTCCTGCTTATATTGTATGTGGCTAGATTAACATGTGATAAAGCTAAGCACTGTATATTAACATTGTTAAGTAAGTCTGTCTGCAGAGCCTGGGGCATAGAAAAAAAGGCACCATGTGGATAAGAGAGATATAAGGCACCATCTGTTAAACAGAGGTAAGAGGCATGAAGACGCGTGCCCACACAGTTAAAATGGACAAGAAGCGGTTCGATCTTAAACTGGTAGTGGTAAGGATGTGGAATTCCCTTCCACAGTTGGTGATGTCAGCAGGGAACACACAGGTTGGATGAACTGGTGTCTTTACCAACTATGTAATAAACGTTATTTTATATAGTGCCTTTAACCATTTCCCAACCGGCTCCCACACATATACGGCGGCAGGTTGGCAGCCCTGCACGAATCGGCGTATATGTACGGTGGCTCATTTAGGAGCCATAGCAGCCGCGATCGCCGCCAGCCACCCGCAATCGCAGACACAAGAGCCAGAAAGGAGATTTGTTCTGTTGTGTTGTGTAAACGCACAAATCCCTGTTCTGACAGGGGAGGAGAGACAGATCGTCTGTTCCTACTAAGTAGGAACAATGATCTGGCTCCTCCTCTAGTCAGTCCTATCCGTTCACAGTTAGAAACACACCTAGGAAACACACTTAACCCCTTGATCGCCTCCCTAGTGTTAACCCCTTCCCTGCCAGTGACATTTACACAGTAATCAGTGCATTTTTATAGCACTGATGGCTGTATAAATGTCAATGGCCCCAAAAAAGTGTCAAAATTGTCCGATCTGTCTGCCGCAATGTTGCAGTCCTGCTAAAAATCGCAGATCGCCCGCCATTACTAGTGGAAAAAAATAATAATAATAAAATGGCCATAAATCTATTCCTTATTTTGTAGACGCTATAACTTTTGTGCAAACCAATCAATATCCACGTATAGAATACTCATTGGCTTAAACTGATAAAGACATTTGTTTTTCTAAAAAATGTTATGACCAGCATGAATGGTTTTCATGTTTCCTGTTTTTTTTTTACTTTTCATATTATGGTGTGCTGAAACAAACAGAGATGGGCACGAAAGGTGGACAGGAATTATGGCAGATAGATCGCACTGTTGGACTAACCATGTATATAAATTGACATTGGTTAACTCAGTCTGACAAGTTGCACCTATAGCCTAAAGCATGGGTCTTCAAACTACGGCCCTCCAGTTGTTTAGGAACTACAATTCCCATCATGCCTGGTCATGTCTGTGAATGTCAGAGTTTTACAATGCCTCATGGGATGTGTAGTTTCACAACAGCTGGAGGGCCGTAGTTTGAGGATCCCTGGCCTAAAGTGATTGTAAACTAAGTAAAGTGACTATTCTCAGGTGATACACAGGGATTAAACAAATCATCCTATCTTTATAAAGCTTGTCTGATCTATCAGAAAAAAAGGAGGTGGAGAGCTGAAATTACACTCTGCAGAGCTGAGTGAAAAGAGCTGAGCAGTGACGGCTGGTGTTTTTTTGTTTAGGGGGGGCGGCAAACACAACCGAACCCCCCCGCACTCACTTAAACTCCCCCGCTGTCCGCCGGTCGGTCCACTGACACTTACCCCATCTAGGCGGCGGGCATCGGTAGGCATCCAAGGAGCAGTGGTGGCAGCTCCTTGCTTCCACTGTGGCTCTCCTCCCCTCCTCCTAGGCTTCCAATAGGATCACCTATCCTTTCAGAAAATTGGGTGGCAGGTATCCGACCCGCTTTCCGATTGGCCGGGAGGAGGATAGGTGTTCCAACAGCGAATATTCCTCTACAACCCGAGCCCACCCTATTTTGAAGCCTATTAGAGCCACTGACTCTAATCAGGTGCTTCCAAAAAAAAAATACCTGGCAGCTCTAATGCACCCAGTGCCATGAAAGGGGCTGGATGCATGAATAGGGGGGGCTGTGGTGGCCATGGATAGATTCATGCTATGCATGAATCTATACATTTTATATAGGGGATGGAGAGGAGAGAAGGGGCGGCGCCCCTAATGGATGGGCAGCCCCCGGAGCTGAGAGCTAATTGGAGGGAAGGGACACATCCCCCTTCACACAGCACACAGGGACAGAGCTTGGGCTGTCAATCAGCTGGAGCTCCCTGCCCTGTCACCCTTTTTTTCTTGGTGTCAGGAAAACTTGTCAAAAGTGACTCATGCTGATAGCAGACAGAAATGACACAATGACATGCTCTGGATAGAGACAGGTACAAAGTGTAGAGGGATATGCTCTGTTCATATTTCATGTCTGAGGTTTACAACCACTTTAAATATCACTTTTTGGTGGACTGACCTTGGCAAATGGGGTAAACAGCCTCCAGTACAGTTTAGGTCCATTGTCAAGGAAATGTACAGAAGTCACAGCTGTTTTAATCAGGTTATTCTTATAGGTAGTTTAACACTTCTTCAACCTGCTTTCTCTATGCATAGGGGCTATTGACTACCCTTTAAGAGTATCCAAACCCAAAAATAAAAATGTTGCAGCTTAGCTATCCTTAGATATGTTAGCTCTATTCGTTTCCTTTTTTGCAACCTTTTTTTCTTCTTATATTTACTTGGAAATCATTCAAATATTACACGTTCTGTCCCTATGAGGTTACACTCACTTCTCCAATCTATCAATGGAGGGAGCCATGTTTATCATACGCACTGGACTTTAAACTTATCTGTTTTTGTTCACCTTCATTACATGATTGTTGAAAGTATTAGTAGTTGATCAAAAATAAGATAATTTTTGCTGTCTTTTCAGCTTACAGGAGGTGACAAGGACACTACATTTCTGGCAAGATCAACAGGTGTTTTCTGTACAGGCTGAAAAATGTAAATGTACCATTTAAGGACTGGTAAGCTGCAATATATTACTTTTTGTTATAATTTTTATATGCTTTAATGACATTACTGCTCATTGACATAATATACTGTAACTGCCCCCAAAAATTGTTTTACTGCCATTCCATCACTAAGACTAGCACTCATTCATATACGGTAAATTGTGTTTTTGTGGTTCCAGAATGTATAGGATTTAATTGTGTTTAGTTAGATGCACGGTGAGTTTTGAATAGTACCAGACCCACAAATCTATTCTGCTCTGCTCTAAGAATGGAAAATGGTTACCTGGTAATTTGATTTATCCATTCATACATGTCACATTAAAAAAAAAAAAACAATACTAGAAAAACATACTTTTGCATCTGAATCCTTTTAGAAAATTGTGCACGAATACAAGAGATGCATTTCATGTATATATGTCATGCCATATAATAACATGTCAGAATGTTAAAATGAAACAATGAATGTTGGCTGATCCATCTTTTTCCAGTGTTGTTTTTTTTTTTTCATTTGCACCTCGATGAGATTCGCTCTTAGTACATTCCATAATTTGGTTAGCTTGCTTTTGTAATGGCTTGTATTTTGGGAAATGAAGACAAACGGCTTAGACCTTGAAAACACATCGGCTACTTAGATAGATGGCATCTGTGAAGGCCTAGCACTGCCTCTACATTCTATAGGGAAAAACAGAGCCAGGTGCATTTCTCTCCAAATTGAATTAGATGCAAGATGCCACATCCAATTGTAGTAAATTGATGTGAGAGTTTGTGATGTCTATAGCAGATCTTACAACAAAGGTCAGCGTGTAGAGACGTAGACAACAGGCTGGCATATGAAACTTGTGAGTTAAAAAAAAAAAACAGCTATGCCACGAGCAGAGAAATATAAAATGTAATCAAGCTTGTAAATCTGCAAGAGAATTTGCTTTAATCATGTGTTTAATTGTATTTACAATACAAGCATTCACATGTTTAATAATGCAATAAGGTAAACTCAGGATTAGGTTTACAAGCGCAACACTTCGGTGTCTAACAAAACTCATTTTCAATGGATTACAAACATTTACTTATCTTGAAAAAAGTGCGAAATGTTGATGATTCTGTCTAGAGGTTCATTAGCCAAACACGACTGCGAAAATCATTCTAATGTGAAACAGTTATCGATCGTACTATTTGCGTTAAAATATTCACTGTGGCATTAATACATTTATATTTAATCTTCGTTTATTTAATTACCAAGTTTTTGTTTAATTGCCAAGGAACCAAATCTAATCCAATAAAAATCTTTTTTTTTCATTAGATAAGCGGTGAAAATAAATACCACATATATTTTTGGTAAATTTTCATTGGGGAATATCTGAAAGCTTCTTTCATTTTGTTATGTAATGTATGGATAGTCAGGTAGTGCCATTACTTTATATTACACCATTAACAGTGACTGAGTACCTCCCATAATGTTACTACGTGTACTACCCATCAACACTACAAAAACATTGTTTTTACTCTACTGATATCATGCATAATTTGTACTAGGAACATATCCACAGAATCCCAATTTACCTGTTTTTTCCTGCATGTTGCTCACCCTTCCTTCTTTTCTGGTCTGGACAGCACTCTAAAACCCTACCAGGAAGACAGTCATGTTTATTCAAAAAAGGGTAAAGAACAAGACTGCAACTCCCATAGTGACCAATCAGAATCTATCTTATAGTGGTTTGACTCTTACCGGTTCGCTTCCAGCACTGGTTACTAAAGAAATCCCTCTGTAAAAAGACCATTGGTTCTAAAAATAGCAGGCACATTTTGGCCTCTGTCAACGGGTTTCGATGGGCAAATGCAGAGTGCTTTTGGCATTAGTTTTGCAAGATTATAAGAACATTCAGATCCTTGTAGGTGCATTAGACCTGCTTTAAACTAATTGTAAGGGTTTGTTTTAAAAAAAAAAATAACAAACATCTTACTTACCTACACTGTGCAGATCGTTTTGCACAGAGTGGCCCCGAACCTGCTCTTCTGGGGTCCCTTGGTGGCTCTCGCAGCTCCTCCCCACATCTGATAACCCCCTAGGAGAAGCGCTCTCCTGGGGGATTACCTTGCGGGCGCTCTCCCGAGTCCAGCATTCGGCGTCCGTAGAGGCTGAATGCAGGACTCTGCCCCACCCCCTGGCACCCACGTCAATGGATTTGATTGACAGCAGCGGGAGCCAGTGGCTACGCTGCTATCAATCTATCCAATCAAGAGGCGAGAGCCCTGAGCAGAGAGACAGCGTGTCCCTGTGGGTCAAGTTCAAGGGCTCCGGTAAGTAAAATGGGGGGCTGGGGGGCCGGTCACTGGCAGGTGCTTTTTCACCTTAATGCATAGGATGCAATAAGGTGAAAAAACACAAAGAGGATTTTGGAAAAGCCGCGCTTAGGAGTAGGTAAAGGTTGCTGCCGCCCTCCAAGACCTCAACCCCCTGTTTGGAGGCTGTGGGCGTTTGACTGTTTATGGTATTAATATGGGGCTTTAGGTGTTACCTGGACCAGACAAGATATTCTACCACGATCGATGCCCTATGGCAAAAAGGTGTTATAATATACAAGTTAAACTCCCCAGCCCTAAAATGGCTTACAATATATGGAAGATAAAATTAATTCATACACCGAACCCCAGTACTAGGTATATATACACCAGGTGTTGGGAATGGGGTAATGACCCAGAAGAGAAAGATGGAGAGAGGGAGAGAAGAGTGGTATTTGTGATCAAGATCCCTACCAGAAAATGTCTTAATACCAGGTTTCACACACTTCCTACACACCCGTTAAATATACACCCTATCTATATAGAGTGCATGAAATATATAAGACCGGAGGTAGGTAGTGTATAAAAATTATATGCATTAAACCAGGGGTTTGTCACTTCAAATACATATAAAGTGATCAGGTGTACGAAATAAATTAAGATGTAATAATGAAAAATATTTCCAGCTAGCAAACACATCTGCTGCTAAGTTCTACGCTAGCCATCCGGATCCATCTTCGATTTGTATTCTAAAATCCAAAACTGAAGATGATGTGATTGCAGAGAAGGAAGTACATTAGGTCCCAGGACAAGGAATCGTCCGCCTGCTGTTAACCATCTCAAAAGGATTGCCATTCGGGTTATTAAAATACAGCAAGAAGGTGGAAGAATCCGGTACAGGGTGTCTACAGGTGGAGATACTACATGCCCGTAACCCCCTAGGGGGACAGGAATCTGGTGAGTGGGGATCCAAAGGGGTGTGAGCACAGAAGTCATTGGATCTATGTGGACATGAAAGTCACCTTTTTTCTTTCTGATCCATCTGGAACTGTATAACACATTGATTGTCTGATTGAGCACTTTGGATATATATTGTAACCCAATAAACATTGAGCACCTTAATGCAATTTTGAATATCACTTGTTGGGACACCTTGTAATTTTTCATAATTCTTGTATAATTTGTTTTTTATGGATTGTTTCATGAATTATTGCCCCTTTTAGGCAATTCTTTGCGGTTTTTGCACTGTTAGCATTTTTTTGCATTTATTTTTTTTGCAATTTTTTGCACCTTTTCAGCACGTTCTGCACTTTAGTGCACATTTTCTGCAATTTTTGTGCAATTTTTTGCATTGGTTGTTTGCACCTTTGAGATAGAGATCTGGATTTACTGGTATATGACACACAATACCCTCTTTTTCTCATGTGGATAATGTAGATATGTGAATGGTTTTAAAGAAGGATTATATTATTAACACATATAGTCATTTTCTAGCTGGAAATATTTTATTATTACATCTTAATTTATTTTGTACACCTGATCACTTTATATGTATTTGAAGTGACATACCCCAGGTTTAATGCATATAATTTTTATACACTACCTACCTCTGGTCTTATATATTTCATGCACTCTATATAGATAGGGTGTATATATAACGGTTGTGTAGGAAGTGTGTGAAACCTGGTATTAAGACATTTTCTGGTAGGGATCTTGATCACAAATACCACTCTTCTCTCCCTCTCTCCATCTTTCTCTTCTGGGTCATTACCCCATTCCCAACACCTGGTGTATATATACCTAGTACTGGGGTTCGGTGTATGAATTAATTTTATCTTCCATATATTGTAAGCCATTTTAGGGCTGGGGAGTTTAACTTGTATATTATAACACCTTTTTGCCATAGGGCCTCGATCGTGGTAGAATAGTTTACAGCCCTGTTAGGTTCCTTTTCCAGTCTCATTGACTATTATGGGGAGAGAAGCAGCCCTGATGTGATCAAAAGCTTGTTGACATTGGCCCATAGTTTGCTAGAAAATCTGCATGCTTTATCAAATGTGACAGATAAAGTATAATATCAATTATACACATTATTACATGTATGCAGCGTAAATAACATTGATATTTATGGCCATGGATGCAGCCTTCCTATTTTTTTTGTATGCTGCTAAACACAGCACAACATTATGGTCTCAGACACAGCTATGTGAATGGACTCGTAGACTTCCATACTGCTCTGTACAGATGCATATAAACCTAATTGCTATAGGCATCAGCAGGCAACAGTTTTAAAGCAGAACTAAACCCTCCTATTCTTTTCAGCCAAGGAAGTTGACATCTCAGCTTCTGTTTGATCTACAAGTGCCATAATGCTGCACATGTGATCGGTTATGACACCAACCATTTGATGGTTTGACAGTTTGGTTAAGAGCACAATGAAAGCAAATGTGACAGTTAGCATTCCCGGCATGTTACTGTTTTTTTTTAATGTAAAAACAATGGGTTTAGTTCCACTTTAACACCCTTTAAGCATTCTATTTTCAGCAATGTGATTGTAATTTTAAAACTTCATTGGAAAATCAGTTAAAAGGCTGAAGGTTTTTTAGCTTCATGCATCTATGCAAAAAAACTTCAGTGTGCAGCTCCCCCTCAGCCCCCTAATACTTACCAAAGCCTGATCTCAATCCAGCAATGTGCACAAGACCCAAAGCTTTCCCTGGTCTCTCCCTCCTGATTGTCTGAGATGCACCAGTAGGAGCCAATGGCTCCCCCTGCTGTCAATCACAGCCAGGGAGATGGGAGCGGGAGGCAGGGCTTAGTCATGCTCTCTGTGTCTTATGGACTCAGAGAGCCAGCTCGCATGAGTACCCCCACAGCAAGCGGCTTGCTATGGGGGAACTCAGCAAGGGGGAACCAAGAAGAGGAGGATTAAGTCTGCTCTGTGCAAAACCACTGCACAGAGAAGGCAATTATTCCATTTTTTTTATATACACTTTTTTCCTTTACAATCACTTAAAAACAACTGTCACTTTTTTAAAATAAGGATGCTTTCCCTGATCTCTTAGCTTGTACTAAGCCTAATGTCTGTAGCATGGATTGCTGGATACTGCAACTCTTTGAGCTATTGCACTTCATAAGTATTTATTTTCATTTTACTTTACTTTAAGGCCTGATTCACACCTATGCAGGTTGCATTTTGCATTTTTCAATACACATTTTTGCTCCATTGAAGTCTATGGAACCAAAAACCAGAAAAAATCCCTGGTCCTTTCCATAAAATGCACAGATGTGAACTACAGCAATAGGAAACCAGGTTAAAGTATAACTAAAGACAAAACCTTTTTTTTGTTTTGGACAGAGTGGAGAGGAATTAGAGCCCCTGTCAGTTTTTATTGCTGTCTGTGCCCCCGTTAAGGAGATTCGTCCTCTCTATTTTTCTTGTTTACCATTATCCTTGAAAGTGAAAGTAAAAAGAAAACCCCAATTTTTGGGTTGTCCCCAGAAAAGCAATAGATGGGAAATCTTCCAATGGGGACACTAGTTCTGGTGAGCTGGGGGTCCCCAAAGAATTCCTTTAATTTGCAGAGAGATATCCTCTCACTTCCTGTTTGGCTATGGGACAGGAAGTGAAGGGAAATCTTCACAATGGGACACAGATGGTGGTTATAACCTTCCCTTACTCTAGTTCTACTTTAACCACTTCAGCCCCCGGAAGATTTGGCTGCTCAATGACCAGAGCATTTTTTACGATACTGCACTGCGTCTCTTTAACTAACAATTGCACAGTTGGTCGTGCAATGTTGTACCTAAACAAAATTGACGTCCTTTTTTTCCTCACAAAAATAAACAAAAAGAGCGACAATTTTGAAAAAAAGCACAATATTTTGTACTTTTGCTATAATAAATATGCCCAATTTTTTTTTCAAAAAGCGAATTTTTACATATTTTTTGTAATAAAAACTGCAATAAGCATATATTGATTGGTTTGCGCAAAAGTTATAGCGTCTACAAAATAGGGGATAGATTTAAGTCATTTTTATTATTATTTTGGCGGCGATATGCAATTTTTATCATGACTGTGACATTATGGCGGCCACAAGCGGACACTTTTGACACATTTTTGGGACGATTGACAATTATACAGCGATCAGTTCTATAAAAAATGCACAGGTTACTGTATAAATGTCACTGGTAAGGAAGGGGATTAACACTAGGGGGCGATCAAGAGGTTAACTGTGTTCCCTGACTGTGTGTTCGAACTGAAGGGGGAGGGGACTGACTATAGTGGATGCCAGATCATGGTTCCTAGCTATTAGGAACTCACAATCTGTCTCTCTTCATAGAACAGAACAGGGATTTGTGTGTTTACACACACATGTCCCTGTTCTGCCTCTCGTGCCTGCAATTGCTCATGGCCAGCGGTCATCACGACCGTTGGCCACGAGCATTGGCACACCCACAGTGCAGCGGGCACAAGCGCACGTGCCTGCTATCCCACTTAAAGGGGCCAACGTATAGCTACGATGGCTTATAGGAACATGCCCACCTGCCACAGTATAATGGCGGCGGCTGGTCGACAAGCGGTTAAATGAGCTGGTGTGTTTCTGTAAAACGTAAAGTGCACTAAAAAATGCATAAGTGTGAACCAGGCCTTAATAAAAGATCCTCCTGCCTATAATATGCATTACTCTACATTAATGTGTAATCCTAGGTAGGTTGAAATAACATGTAGGACATACATCGTTTTGGAAATCTAGCAAAATGACTGCTGCTGTTTGCTAATGTCTAACCGACTTACAATGATATAGTAATTCCAATACTGTAGTCACTTTTCTACTGTAATTTGTTTGTTATGGGCAAATCCTCCACCAAGCCATCAGATTTCTCATAAAGCACAAGAATAATGAAAACCAGGCAGTGTTCACCTTTTGGAGCAGAATAGTCTTCTTGCCAAGAGTATGACCCAGTCTCCTTGTCAGCACTAAGGGCAGAGCTTAAGAGTCTAAGCCCCTGTACACACGGTCGGACATTCTGCCAACCAAATCCATCTGATTTTGTCCGACGGATTGTGTCCGACGGATTGTGTCCGAAGCTGTTGCATACACACAGTCGGACCAAGTTGTCGGAAAATCCGATCATTCAGAACGTGATGACGTTATTTAGTTACGATGGGACTACGTTCAGGCTAGTAGCCAATAGCTTTGGTCTAGGAATTTAATCTGAGCATGCGTGGCACTTGGTCCGATCTGAATTCTCTACACATGATCGGAGTATGTCCGATCGGACCAGTTGGTCGGAAAATATTTCCAACATGTTGGAAAATTGGGTCCGACGGATATTCCGACGGAATCAGTCCGATGCATACAACACACAGTCGGATTATCCGACAACACGGTCCGATTGGACACATTCCGACGGATTCTCCGACCGTGTGTACAAGGGGTAACATATACTCATATGTTCAAATCATTCTTCTAGAACAGTGATTATAAAACGTAAATAGGAAGACCCACAGAAGGGCACTTGGTGGAGAAAATAACTCCCCTAGAATACCATGTGGCTTCAGTTTAGGGCCATCAGTGCTGAACTCAGAGCATCACCATGGCACCTCTGTAATCTTTTTTACATGATGCTCCCCAGACTGGAAACAATGAGATAACATCACCCCCTTTGGAATCAGCCTGGCCTAACTGGATTACATCTCCACAATAGAGACCACACTCTTCACTGGTTCCTGTTCCTTTGAAGAGAACTTCTCTTTTTCAAAAGGAATAACAACAATCCAGACAAGGAAAGCAAGTTTAATGGGATAAACACCTTATGTTTTCATCAATGGGTGCAGATACTACCAGTAACTCCTGTGGTCACACACTTTGCAAGGTTCCAAATAACGAAATTCTAATGGAGAGATCCACATCCATACAATAAACAAAGGAACACTTGAGAAAAAAGAAAAAAAATGCTGCACACCCCGAGTAATATTGAACAAGGAAATTGTCCTGCAAGTGGGGTTTTCAAGGCAGCAAAGGGGTGAAAAAAATGTACCATATAATTTAAGATTGAATAACTTTATTAAGACAAAATCTCAAAAATTGACAGTTTGATGGGCACAGTGAGATGGGGTTGATGGAGTTATGTTTTCAGAATTTCTCAGTTTGTTTGTGCCCCCTCAAAAATTTTGAGCACCAGCCACCGCTGTAAAGGAGGATCTATTTTGTGGAGACGTTCATCATCAAATTCACAACAGAGGCACTAAAATCTTGGCTCTATTCATATTACTTTTTATTGCACCAGAATCTTGCCTGCCGATAACTCAACTTTACAGCCTTTCTTGTGATCTTTAAGAATTATTTACTTATAAAAAATAAAAATAAAAATTAATTACTTCACACTACAAGCAGCTAAAGTGATCAGTGGTGGCTTGTTTAAAGCAATTATTTTTTACTCCAAATACTAAAATTGCACAGCAGCACCAGCAACCAGTGAACAGGGTAGTCTTAGGTGGACATGTCATTTTTAAATGGATTGCAAGTAAAAGAAGAATACAATTCTAATACTTGTTAGAAAGTTGCACCAGTGCATCTTGAAAAGGGTTCAAACCATTTGAATAAAAGTTGACTTTTGTAAAAAAAATTTTTTTACTGTCGGGATAAACAGGTAATTAAAACTGTGCCACAAGGTGGGGGGGGGGGGGGCACTGGTGCTTTAATGCTATTTGAGTAAGTGTATAGGAGGCACTGGGATTTCCTTATATGTTATTTTTATATTATGGTTCTCACCCAACTGTAAGGCAATTACAGTATGTAAAGAAAATGAATATTGAGCTGACAGCTTCTGCATACTGTAGGGAAATAAACAGATTTAAAATTGAAGTACAAATTTGAATTCCATTGTAATATTCAAGTCCACATATACATTTATTCAATGATGGATTATTTGAAAAGCTAATGAACTTCAGAGGCTGTAACTCTACTACCTTCATCAGGACATAAAAGAAAGTCTCGCCACAAGAACCAGCTGCTGACAGATACTATCCTAATTTGTAACACTCCAACAACTTTCTGCTACACAGTTGTCATTGAGTCTATACACATTCTAGCAATGTTTCATTCTCTTAAGCCCTGATGAAGAGAACAGAGTTATGCTGAAATGTGTTGGATTTGCAAGCAATCTATCATTGCAATAAACTTGTATTTTTAATTGAATATTTTGGTGTGTCACTTTCATTTTCAATTTGTGTGTTAATGCTATTGACAAACTGTATTATATATGTCTTTTTTGTTTTGCTGGTACTTTCATTTTTACCTTTTCTTTGAGTTATGTCCAGTTCAAATTATATAATTATGAACATTAAATTAAATGGTAAATAAAAGACAAGAAGATGCATTTGTTTGGGTTTGTTGTACTTTTTCAATCCATAAAACAAAGTGATTGAATAATAAGTATTTCTAAAGAAATCATTCCCCTGCATCGCATACTAGCACATTATGAGAAACTTACCATAGAACAAAGCCCTCCCACACCGCAATGTCATCACTGAGACAGTTGACATCTTCCTTCCAAGTTTGCAGCCTCCGGCTACATGGGTGTCCGGGGGCGCTATGACGTCACTCCCGCACGGGATCCACCAATTCTGGCACAGGCTCTTCAGAGTTCATGTGCCGATGAGGTCATTGGCTGCATGCACTCTGAATATCTTCAAAACTGTGCAAGTGTAGCAGATATTCACAGTACCTATAGGTAAGCCTTATTATAGGTTCACATGTAGGTACAAGTGGTAGTACGGAGTTTACTACCACTTTAAGGATTGGTAGTAGGGATGCACCGAAATTTCGGCCGCCGAAACATATCGGCCGAAAATGGCCCTTTCGGCATTTTGCCGAAAGGAAAAAACGGCCGATAATTGAGCCGAAAATGGGGCGGGGCCTGGGCGGGGCGGAGCTCCGCCCCCGCCCCTGGTGCCGCCCATCACGGGAGGTGTATATCGCAGGAAAGCCGCCTCCGCCGTCTGGATCAATAGAGCGCCGGGAACATCACAGCTTTAATTTTAATAGCTGTGTGTTCCCCCGTCGTGCGCCGTCGCCTACAGCCCCTCCCCCTCGTTCGGGGAACTGATAGACAGATCACCCGTCCAGATTGGACGGGGGATCTGTCTATCACAGTTCCCCGGACAAGGGGGAGGGGCTATATGCGGCGGCGCGCGACGGGGGAACACACAGCTATTGAAATTAAAGCTGTGATGTTCCCGCCGCTCTATTGATCCAGACGGCAGAGGCGGCTCTCCTCTCTTTCTGCATCACTGACTACACAGGGGACACAAACACTGGATGCACGAGGGGACACAAACACTGGCTGCACGAGGGGACACAAACACTGGCTGCACGAGGGGACACAAACACTGGCTGCACGAGGGGGACACAAACACTGGCTGCACGAGGGGGACACAAACACTGGCTGCACGAGGGGGACACAAACACTACTGGCTGCACGAGGGGGACACAAACACTACTGGCTGCACGAGGGGGACACAAACACTACTGGCTGCACGAGGGGGACACAAACACTACTGGCTGCACGAGGGGACACCACACTTATCACTTTTATCATGTCGCCAGTCTCTGACCACCTCCTGAACCATGTCGCCAGTCTCTGGCCACCTCCTGAACCATGTCGCCAGTCTCTGGCCACCTCCTGAACCATGTCGCCAGTCTCTGGCCACCTCCTGAACCATGTCGCCAGTCTCTGGCCACCTCCTGAACCATGTCGCCAGTCTCTGGCCACCTCCTGAACCATGTCGCCAGTCTCTGGCCACCTCCTGAACCATGTCGCCAGTCTCTGGCCACCTCCTGAACCATGTCGCCAGTCTCTGGCCACCTCCTGAACCATGTCGCCAGTCTCTGGCCACCTCCTGAACCATGTCGCCAGTCTCTGGCCACCTCCTGAACCATGTCGCCAGTCTCTGGCCACCTCCTGAACCATGTCGCCAGTCTCTGGCCACCTCCTGAACCATGTCGCCAGTCTCTGGCCACCTCCTGAACCATGTCGCCAGTCTCTGGCCACCTCCTGAACCATGTCGCCAGTCTCTGGCCACCTCCTGAACCATGTCGCCAGTCTCTGGCCACCTCCTGAACCATGTCGCCAGTCTCTGGCCACCTCCTGAACCATGTCCCCAGTCTCTGGCCACCTCCTGAACCATGTCCCCAGTCTCTGACCACCTCCTGAACCATGTCCCCAGTCTCTGACCACCTCCTGAACCATGTCTCCAGTCTCTGGCCACCTCCTGAACCATGTCCCCAGTCTCTGGCCACCTCCTGAACCATGTCCCCAGTCTCTGACCACCTCCTGAACCATGTCTCCAGTCTCTGGCCACCTCCTGAACCATGTCCCCAGTCTCTGACCACCTCCTGAACCATGTCCCCAGTCTCTGACCACCTCCTGAACCATGTCTCCAGTCTCTGACCACCTCCTGAACCATGTCTCCAGTCTCTGGCCACCTCCTGAACCATGTCCCCAGTCTCTGACCACCTCCTGAACCATGTCTCCAGTCTCTGACCACCTCCTGAACCATGTCCCCAGTCTCTGACCACCTCCTGTATAAAAATATTTTTTTAAAACAGTCATTTTCGGTATCGGTGCTGTTTCGGTATCGGTTTCGGTTTTCGGCCTAGTGTATTTTTCATTTTCGGTATCGGTTTCGGCACCAAAAAACCCATTCGGTGCATCCCTAATTGGTAGTATGCAATATATAAAATTTTTAGGTTTAATATTGCTTTAACCACTTCCCACCTGGCCAATGCACATATACGGCCGGGTGGGAGCCGTCTACTCCTGATAGGACGTTCAGGAACGTCCATCAGGAGGAGCGGGATCACACGCGCGCGCGTGCCCGCGCAGCGGCGCGATCCCGATGCGCCCGTGTCACCCGGACACGGCGCATCTCAGATCGGCAGGAGGGCTCTGTGATTGGCCCTCCTGATCACATGACGGCCGTGACCAATCACGGCCGTCATGTGATGTAAACAAACAGCCGGTTGCTAGGCAATCGGCTCCTCTTCTCCTCACACAGAAGTCATCGCTGAGG
Organism: Lithobates pipiens; assembly: GCF_037356315.1. Lineage (NCBI taxonomy): Eukaryota > Metazoa > Chordata > Amphibia > Anura > Ranidae > Lithobates > Lithobates pipiens. The sequence continues at coordinate 419,211,284 of NW_027507718.1, forward strand.
AGAGGAGAGCAGATCGCTGCAGCCGGCTGATGATCAGTGAGTATGAGCTGTTTTTTACAGCTTTTTACTCACTGATCACCAGTCTAGTGTACACACAAATCACCACACAGTAAACACACCAAACAGTATAAACACAATGTCCCCACACATGTCCCCAAAACATACATGTCCCCAAATAATAACAACACATGTCCCTAATAATAAAAACATGTCCCCCACATATGTCCCACTAAAATCACATGTCCCAATGATTATCTGCACACATATGTACGTGATCACCTGCACACATATGTACATGATCATTTGCGTACATATGTCCGTGATCACACAAACCAATTATTATACACTTAACGGAATTTTTTTTACCAAAAACATGTAGCAGAATACATTTTGGCTTAAATTTATGACAAAATTTGATTTTATTGGATTTCTTTTAAAATAGAAAAAAGAAAATATTGTTTTTTTTTTTCCAAATTTCCGCTTTTTTGCGCTTATATCGCAAAAAATAAAAAACGGAGTCGTGAATAAATACCACCAAAATAAAGCTCTATTTGTGCGAACAAAATGATAAAAATTTAATTTGGGTACAGTGTAGCATGACCGCGCAATTGTCACTGAAAGCGCTAGAGCGCTGAAAGCTGAAAATTGGGCTGGGAAGGAAGGGGGCGAAAGTGCCCTATATTGAAGTGGTTAAAAAAAACATAACTTGTGAAGGTTGGTGAACCTGACTTGCCATGTGTTGAAGTGAACTTGATGTTATGATTTTGCCACCTAAAGCACATATTTATATGTTTATGATTGCCTTGTTTTTATTTCATGTAAGGAAATTGTGTCATTGTGAGCAACACAGACCAGTGCATCTTTGCAAGATTGCCTTGGTTGTTTTTGGCACACACATTTTATGCATTCATATGTTTTAAAGACTTATCACACACGGTCTCCTCATATACATCATATACAGGAAATGACAGAGGCATGCAATAGCGTGATAATGTTTAAAAAATTGTAATTGCAAACTCCACATCACTGCCGCCATTTTCTTGTATCTCTCTTTGATAAACTGAATGCAGTCCCCGATTTCCGCCATTTGGGCTACAACAAAATGTGTTGCAGAGCTGGCATAGGACAGGGGGAACGCGATGAAAACCGGAGCTGCAGAACCGGACCACAGGTGACTCTAACACCCCTCAGCACTATAGCACTTTAAAAGGCGTTTTTTTATTTATTTGAAATGTGAGTTGTATATACGTGGAGTTCTGTTTGCAATTAAAACTTTTTAAACGCTATCATGCTATTGCATGCCTCTGTCATTTCCCGCATGTGATGTATATGAGAAAACATTCTGAACATACCAGGAGAAAATAGTGGCCTCTGAGCTGGGTTATCGGAAGTAGCAGGTGGCCTGTGTCCCAAGTGTCCAAGTGTCCAAGTGTCCAAGTGTCCCATAAACCCGCATAGGATAAAGGAAGCAAAGGAGGATCTCTGCAGGCTATTGCTATCAATTACAGGCTTATATTTTAAGCCCCTAAGGTGAGGGTACACCCAGTGGGGGTTGTGTGTGCACAACTCACGAATACACAATTATACATGGTTGATGTTAATATGGACTTTTGCTGTTTAGTTTAAACACTCATTAAGGATTTATTGAAAGTCACGGAGCACAAGCACTTTATTTTCATGTATATGGACTGTTGCTATTGAGGACTGAGTGCAATATCATGGAGAATGAGCACTTTATTTCTAGTGTTTATATGTTGATATGCTTTAGACATTTATGTTACAGTATCTCACAAAAGTGAGTACACCCCTCACCTTTGTGTAAATATTTGAAAAAATCTTTTCATGTGACAACACTGAAAAAATTACACTTTTCTACAATATAAAATAGTGTACAGCTTGTATAACAGTGTAAATTTGCTGTCCCCTCAAAATAACTCAACACACAGCCATTAATGTCGAAACCACTGCCAACAAAAGTGAGTACACCTCTAAGTGAAAATGTCCAAATTAGGCCCAATTAGCCATTTCCCCTCCCCGGTGTCATGTGACTTGTAAAGCCCCGTACACACGAGCGGACTTTTCAACATCCAAAGTCTGACGGAATGATTCCGTCAGACTATTCGATCGTGTGTGGGCTGCAACTGACTTTTGATTCGCAAAAGTCTGACGGACTTTAGAAATGGAACATGCTTCAAATTTTTCCGCCAGAACTCTGCCGGACCCAGTTCCTACCGAAAAATTAGCTCGTGTGTATGCTATTCCGACGGACTAAAACCGACGCTAGGGCAGCTATTGGCTACTGGCTATGAACTTCCTTATTCGAGTCCAGTCATACGTCATCACGTTCGAATCCGTCGGAGTTTGGTGTGATTGTGTGTGGCCAAGTCCGTTCAGTCGAAAAGTCCGTCAGAACTCTGTCGGAACTCCGTCAGAACTCCGTCGAAAGTCTGTCGGACTTAATCCCTCGAAAAGTCCGCTCGTGTGTACGCGGCATTAGTGTTACAAGGTTTCAGATGTGAATGGGAGCATGTGTGTTAAATTTGGTGTTATCACTCTCACCCTCTCATACTGGTCACTGGAAGTTCAACATGCCACCTCATGGCAAAGAACTCTCTGAGGGTCTGAAAAAAATTATTGTTGCTCTACATAAAGATGGCATAGGCTATAAGCAGATTGCCAAGACCCTGAAACTGAGCTGCAGCACGGTGGCCAAGACCATACAGCGGTTTAACAGGACAAGTTCCACTCAGAACAGGCCTCACCATGGTTGACCGAAGAAGTTGAGTGCACCTGCTCAGCATCATATTCAGAGGTTATTTTGGGGAAATAGACGCATGAGTAGTGCATGCATTGCTGCAGAGGTTGAAGGGGTGGGGGGTCAGCCTGTCAGTACGCTACACACTGCATCAATTTGGTCTGCATGGCTGTTGTCCCAGAACAAAGCCTCTTCTAAAGATGATGCACAAGAGATCCTGCAAACAGTTTGCTGAAGACAAGCAGACTAAGGACATGGATTACTGGATCCATGTCCTGTGATCTGATGAGACCAAGATAAACTTATTTGCTTCAGATGGTGTCAAGCGTATGTGGCAGCAACCAGGTGAGAAGTACAAAGACAAGTGTGTCTTGCCTACAGTCAAGCATGGTAGTGGGAGTGTCATGGTCTGGGGCTGCAAGAGTGCTGCTAGCACCATGGAGCTACAGTTCATTGAGGAAACCATGAATGCCAACATGTACTGTGACATACTGAAGCAGAGCATAATCCCGTCCCTTTGGAGATTGTACTGCAGGGCAGTATTCCAACATGATAACGACTCCAAACACACCTCCAAGATGACCACTGCCTTGCTAAAGAAGCTGAGGGTAAAGGTGATGGACTGGCCAAGCATGTCTCCAGACCTAAACCCTATTGAGCATCTGTGGGGCATCCTCAAATGGAAGGTGGATGAGCGCAAGGTCTCTAACATCCACCACCTCCATGATGTCATCATGGAGGAGTGGAAGAGTTCTCCAGTGGCAACCTGTGAAGCTCTAGTGAAGTCCATGCTCAAGAAGATTAAGGCAGTGCTGTAAAATAATGGTGGCCACACAAAATATTGACACTTTGGGCCCAATTTGGACATTTTCATTTAGGGGTGTACTCACTTTTGTTGCTAGCGGTTTCAACAATAATGGCTGTGTGTGGAGTTATTTTGAGGGGACAGCAAATTTACATTGTTAATCAAGCTGTACACTCACTACTTTACAATTGTAGCAAACTGTAATTTCTCCAGTGTTCTCACATGAAAAGATATAATACACTTTTTTCAAAAATGTGAGGGGTGTACTCACTTTTGTGAGATACTGTATATATATGTAGCGCAGGGGTTTTGCCACCCAAGTTACCATGTTAAACAATGGGATGTTCTTTAAATAAGAGTTTGGCTCCCTCTAGTGTCCTTTCTATTTAATGCTATTAAGACTTTTGTTCGATTTCATTAAAGCCACGCTCCAAAGCATTGTGGGAGATATAGTGAATGAGGAAGTGACTCATGTGCTTAAAGTTAGCCTGGAAACTACTGACCCACAATTGCCAGTTCACCTACCCACAATGCCAGGTCACAGAACAGCCTGCTGGGTAGTCAATAAAAGGGGCAGTGCAGCCATTTTTGTCCAGCCTCTTGGGATGCCATTCACAGCCTACCTGCAAGGACGTCTGTGTGTGACCGACAGACTGCGGCCTGGAAGGTGCAGAGCAGAATCATTTGGCCTCTGAGGAGTTCCAGAGCACAGTCAGCTGGACCAGCATGCAGATGGCAAGATTTCTAAAGGTACCCTGCATCACAGTTATCAGCATCAGAAGGAGCGGTGCCGTGTGATGGCGCCAGCTTGGATCGGGACTGAGATACCAGGAAAGGATCCTTGCAACCTGTTGTGGTGAGCGGGCACTTGCCCAGATCAATATAGTGTACTGTTGCCGTGTTATTTAGTTACAGACTGCTGGTGGGACTTGTAGTCCCACAGACGTGTTCTCATTCATCCATAGCCTGCATACAGAGGAGTTTCAGGGTTGCTTTCCCTGTGTTATAAAGTTAATGCTGCATCACATCCACTGCTAAGGAGAAAATATACAAGTGCCTTCTGTTTTGCAAGTACGCTATTATCAGCACATCACTTATCCTATAGCCTGCTGTCTACTTGTTTCTTTGTAGGATTTACAAATACTGCAGTCTAATACCATGAGCTAGCTGAAGATCAAGAGGACTTCTATCATCTTCTACAAAATGCCATAGTTTATTTTGCATTGGGAACATTGCATTGCTACCTAGGGGGAGTCCTTGAGCTCAGGGTATATTTATTGTGTTGTACTACAGTGTGTTCATAACAGTTATTGCAGATTTGGTGTGCCTGCTTGGAGGTCAGTGGGAAGGAGCTTAAAGAGGGATTCCACCTACAAAAAAAATATTAAAAGCCAGCAGCTATAAATACTACAGCTGCTGACTTTTAATAAATGGACACTCACCTGTCCCGGGTTCCAGCGATGCCGGCAGCCGAGGCCGATCGATCTCTCGGCTCTCGGCTGTTGCCGCCACCATTCTAGGTGAGGGAATCAGGAAGTGAAGCAAATCGGCTTCACTTCCCGGTTCCCTACTGCGCATGCTCGAGTCGCGCAGCGCAATAGCAATTGTCCGCGCTGTCTCTGAGACCCGTGTGTGTCCCAGCAGACAGCACTGCAGGACAGGAAATGGCGTAGACTCCCATGGGAGTCTATGCCCAGAAGTGGGTGTAAATACCTGTCTTTGACAGTGTATCTCCACCCCCCCTCCCCCCTGAAAGGTGCCAATTGTGATACCGGAGGGGGGGAGGGTTTCCGATCAGCGGAAGTTCCACTTTAGGGTGGAACCCCGCTTTAATATAAGTGTTTGAGGATATTGAGCGTCTGTCTTACTGTGTGCCTGTCTGCATGTACATCCTGATGGTGATCATTGAGTTATCAGTTTCATGTTCATATTGATTGCTATATATTGTCATTCTCGAAGTATCTTTAGTAAACTTCTTACATGGTTAATTTACAATTGGTGTGAGACTATATCTATTACTGCAACCGGTGAAGTGATGGGTTTCAAGAATGCGGTAAATATACTGTGTGGTGTACCATTACTGTATTTCTCCTTATTGTTAGGTTTCACACTAACATCACCATACAGGTATGCCAGAGGGGTTGCGTCTGTTCTTGGGGTTGATAGACAGAGTACAGGATTAAACATTCATCAGCAGCTCCTATGGGGGTGAGTGCTACATATAGTGTTTACTGGATTCATATATTTATATTAGTATTGTGTCCATATACTGTATATCAGTGCTGCTCAGTGTGTTATACAGATTAAGTTGGACATAAGCCTTTAAACCTCATCAATGTACACAATTATGGCACTATATACTATTTTGTCATAGTGATAATAACAGTAAAAATACTGTAATATTCTGTAATATTCTGATGTAATATAACAAAAGGTAGCTGATGGAAAAAAAATCTGTGCAGGAGAGATTAGTGAGATCTGAATGATATATTTGCTGTGATATATTTATCAGAATAGATGAGACAGATTATCACTCTAAATAGATGCATAAACATCTTGAAATGTTCAAATCTGTAAAAATCTTCTTCCATTTCTCTGGCTCAGTTTTTAGTCCCAGACTAAACCCATGTGAATGCATGTTTGAAGGCAGTGTATTTTACAGTCATGTGCCTGAGTCTTTAGCGATAGATGAACCACTACATGTAACACGAAGTGATGAGGCATTGCACATAATACTAATACTAATAATAATGTTTACCATTCCAGCGCCAGTCCTTGTCCATGTTGAAGCATCCACATCCTAGAAGCATTATAGGAGAATCCTGGAGCAATTAGCACCCACCCACCACTAGTGGATAAAGACAATGAAGAGAAACTGGACCAAAGACACCTGAAAAAAGGGATGTATAAAAAATTTTTAAGGACAAAATGGTGCTCTAATGGGAAGGGTAACGAATAGGGGAGAAAAGGAGCAAATGGGACAGGGGGGTTTTGTGAATCTTTTGATGTTTGCTTTGCAGTTCATTCATTTTCTTGCAACTTTTCCAATGTGGTTCACAGTTTTAATTTTTACATATATATCAAATATTATTAGCAATTACCCAGACTAATTGTCTGTTGTGACAATCTTTGAAACAGCATTTATATCCTTAGACATATTATTACTATCCTACCCTAATACCTGTACGATACAGTTGGTATACAGTTTATGTTTCTTGATATACCTGTATAATGGAAGACCCACAATAAGTAAAACAGTTTGCCATTATTCTGATGACAACCAAGAGATCAAAATTGTATGCACTTATATATGTTACATACTCAAGTTCTGAAATAAGAATGGAGCTGACTCAATGAAAAGTGACCATTTCACTGTTTCCCAGAAGCAAAGGCCGCATTGAAAATAAGAACTGACATTTCAGCAAAACAGAAATAATGCACATTTGCCTTCCAGATGTATATTTATTCCACACACATAACCCAGTGGGTGGGAAGGATACAGTTTTCCCCTCTTCATGGCTTTTCAGATGCTTCTGCCGATGCAAATTTGACTGAAAAGCTTTGTGTGATAGGAATGCTAGTGTTCCAATCTACTGTCATCTTGTACAGTACCTGGGCAAGCGGTGCCTATGTAGGTGAGAGAAAATTCTATCTCTGAAAGCTGTAACTAGTACAATTGTGATGAGTGGAAGATTTGCGAAATGTAGATTTATTCTCTCATTCTTCCTGGTGATGAAGGTTATCAGAACAAAAAAAATGAGACTGAATCTCCCAAAAAGTTAGGCAGACAGCAATAACACAAGCCTGACAAGTGTTTTAGCTCTTTACCACTTTCTTCCAACTTCAACCCACTTTTTTCCTTTCCCCCATTTTTTCCCACTTAACTCTTTTCCAACTGCCCAAAATTAGGAAAAAAAGTTCAGACTTCAGTTTCATTTTATGATTTTAGGTATCTTAGGAGAAGACCTAATGTTTCTCCTGTTTGACTTGTATCCAATGAGCTAATAGGGTGTAAAGTGATCACTAATGTACACATACACTTATATCAGAGCAACACCCACCTCTAACCCTTCTTACCAGTCTTATACTTACCTGTTTGCGATCCAGCAAGATATCACTGCCTAGATGGCCTTTTTTTGTTTTATTAATGCGTTCTTTGATCATCCGATTGAGGGCAAATACTGCTGTGCAAAGTGTAAGCACATTGTTTCCCTGGAAGCTCAGGTTCTGAATCTGGGGAAGAAACTGTCAGCACTGAGAAGACCCTCCATATTAAAGGAGAGCCAGGAACGTACTCGGCAGGTGCCAGCAGGGGCCAGCACAGAGGCGGTTGGAGACAAAGAGGTGCAGGCACTAGAAAAGCGTAGATGGGTGACAGTCAGGAGGGGTTGAGGGGAAAGTGCCAGGGAGGCTGATCCAGGGCTGGAGCATCCCAATAAGTGCACTCACTTGAGTGACATTGGTGAAACCAGTCAGGGACCAGTACTGCTGGAGCTGAGGGACTCCCATATCTGCCAGGGGAAGAACCTCTCCAGTGAGAGTGGGGGAGGGGGGGATGAAGGGAAGGGAAAGACAGATTCTGGTGGTAGGGGACTCAATTCTTAGAAAGACAGATAGGGCAATCTGTACCAAAGACCTGAAGCTCCGAACTGTATGTTGTCTACTGGGCACCTGGTTTCGGTACATCACGGATCTGGTGGACAGATTACTTGGAGGGGCTAGGAAAGACCAGGCTGCACGTTGGCACCAATGACAAAGTCAGAGGCAGATGGAGTGTCCTAAATAATGATTTTAGGAACTTAGTAGCTAAACAGAGGAAAAGAACCTCCAAGGTAGTATTCTCAGGAATACTACCGGTACATCGAGCCACACCAGAAAGGCAGAGGGAGATTAGGGAAGTAAACAAGTGGCTGAGGAGCTGGTGTAGTAAGGAGGGCTTTGGGTTCCTGGAGGACTGGGCCGACTTCTCAGTCGGTCACTAGTATTATAGAAGGGACAGACTGCACCTAAATGAGGAGGGTGCAGATCAGCTGTGAGTAAAGATGGACAAAAAGTTAGAAGGGTTTTTATGGGGGGACGGCACAGAGGTAGAAATAGTCAGCGTGGAACATATTCCAGAGGGTAGTAATGGGGGCATTAGTGGTAGGTTGACTAAAGCACATAAACCAAAGGTAAGTATAGTAACAATTCCTAGTTGCAATCTCGGAACACTGTCAGGGCTGGGCTCAGCCCTTCTTTCTCAGAGCTGGCCGCTCAGCTGTCGGCTAATTGCCAGCTTCTATCTCTCTCCACAGTTACTCAGCTGTTGTTGATATCCTGCTCTTCAGTCCTGCCTACTTAAGCCATCCATTCCAGAGGAGCTCTACCTTCACCCTGGTCAACATCACAAGTAACATCTCCTGCATTCCTGTTTAAAGACTGGCTTTGCTGACATCCCTTCTGGCTCCAGATCCTGCTTGCTATTCTACTACATTGACCGCTGTCTTCTGGCTTGGCTGACTATCCGCTCCGGTTACTGAACTTTGGCTATGTTTTGACTACGTTTGTTCTTTTAACTTTTATTATTAAACAAGTGTGAATAACTGTACTTCTGTCTCAGTCTGATTTCAGAAGATGCAGTCAATCCACTTGTTGGTAATATTTTTTCCAGATTGGATGAACTGGATCACCACATGCATCAGTTCACCATGGCATTGCAGATGCTCCTGAGTTGCACAGCTCACCTCTAATTTCCCACTGTAGCTTCCCCAATACAACCTATGTTGCAGGCCGATCCTGCTGCTGCTCCATTCTCTGTGCAGGCACCCACCTTGAGTATTACCTCTATAAGAGGCATGTCTGGTTCCACTCCGCTTCTCCAGCATTTTGCGGGCGATCCAGTCCAATGCAGAGGGTTTCTCAATCAGGCTGAGCTATACTTTGAGACACTGTCCCAGGCTTTTCCAACGGGCAAAAGAAAAGTAGGTTTTGTGATATATTTGCTTTCTGAGAGACTTGGCCTGGGGAAACCCTCTATGAGAGATGCAAAAACCTGTTATTTTGAGTTACCCTGACTTTGTGGCTTAGTTTTAAAGGGTATTTGATGTTCCCGCATGCTCCGCTTCTGCTGCCAAGTGCCTCATGTCCATCGGACAGAGTACGAGAACTGTTGCTGACTACGCCATTGAATTCCGTATTCTGGCAGCAGAGGTTATGGTGAACAATGAGGCCCTTGTGGCAGCTTTTTCTCATGGTCTCTCAGACACTATCAAGGATGAGATAGCAGTCCGAGATATATCCACTGAGCTGGAGAAGTTGATCACGTTTTCCATCCTCATTGACTCCAGGCTCAAAGAAAGACTCTCTTTTATGGAGCGCTTGCTGAAGCCTCCTGTACGTTTGTCTCCGAACTTTGCAGTCTCACCCGTGCCTCCCTCACCTCCCATGCCTTCTGGTACCAAGTCGGGCAGTTAAGGTGAACCCATGCACTTGGGTTTCATGCGTTTCTCTGTGGATGAGAGAACCTTTAGGAGAAGAGAGAGATTGTGCTTTTATTGTGGCCAGGTAGGTCACTTTTTGAAGTCTTGCCCTACCCATCCAGAGAACGCCCAGACCTTGAGGTCCTGTCACGGACAGACCTTGGGTGGCGTTGTTTCATCCCCAATTATCCAGAAGGATAAGCCCCTGGTTTCGGTCACCCTTTCTTGAGCTGAGTCATCCGTTGAGATACAGGCTCTAATTGACTCTGGGGCTGCAGGCCTGTTCATTGATACTGCCTTTGTATCGAAGCACTCGATTCCGCTGCAGCTGTGTGACACTCCACTTGTCATTGAGGCTCTTGACGGAAGACCTCTACAGCCTGCCCTTGTGACTCATGAGACAGTTCCATTGTTCATGGCAGTAGGGGCTCTTCACCATGAGATAATCCAATTCCAAGTCATTTCCTTACCTAAATTTCCGCTGGTTATTGGTTATCCTTGGCTACAGAGGCGCAACCCCTCTTTTGATTGGCTCCATGCTGAGGTTCTCTCCTGGTCACCACAATGCAGTAAGACATGCTTCCAGAAAGTAGCCAAAGTCCGCTGCACCTCTTCACTCTACTCTCTGCTGGAGGAGTACAGCGAATTTAGTGATGTCTTTGACAAAGCTCAAGCTGGTAGTTTGCATCCACACCGGCCATATGATTGCGTAATTGATCTTCAACCTGGTGCCATACCCCCTCGTGGCCGGGTTTAATCTTTGTCAGTCTTGGAGGATAAGGCCATGGAGGAGTATGTTGCAGAGGCACTTGCTTGAAGTTTCATCTGCAAATCCTCATCTCCTGCTGGTGCTGGTTTCTTTTTTGTGAAGAAGAAGAGTGGTGAACTGAGACCATGTATTGATTATAGGGGTCTCAATAATTTCACGATTAAGAATGCCTATCCGATTCCTTTGATTACGGAGTTAATCGACTGGCTCAAGGGAGCAATGGTTTTCATAAAGCTTGACTTAGGAGGGGCATACAATCTTGTAAGGATTAAGGAGGGGAAGTGGAAATTGTAAAACTGTGTTTAATACCAGAACAGGCCATTATGAGTACCTCGTAAGGCCTTTTGGCCTTTGTTACACCCGGCAGTTTTCCAGGACTTTATTAACGATGTCCTCCGAGATTTGCTGCAAGTATGTGTGGTGGTTTATCTTGATGATATTCTCATATTTTCCAAGTCCCTGGAGAGCCACCATACAGATGTCTGTCGTGTGCTTCAGAAACGAATTGTAATTGTGAACTGGAGAAGTGTGAGTTCCATCGTGAACAGGTTAAATTCCTGGGCTATGTAATTTCCACTGCTGGTTTTTCAATGGACCCAGAGAAACTTCCGGCAGTCCTACAGTGGCCCCCGACCCATGGGTTTATGTCCTCTGCAGCGTTTCCTGTGCTTTTCCAACTATTATCGGAAGTTTATTTGTAATTTCTCATCTCTGGTCAAGCCCCTGACTGATATAACCAGAAACGACGGTAACCCACAGAGTTGGTCTCTGGAGTCCATTAAGGCCTTTGAGAGTCTCAAGGCTGCCTTTGTTTCTGCTCCTGTGTTGACACATCCTGATCCTACGTTACCATTTATCCTGGAGACTGGTGTTGACGCCCTTCTGTCTCAACTTCCTACCTCTGGGGGCGCTATGCATCCTTATGGCTACTTTTCCAAGAAATTGTCCAGTGCAATTATGAGATTGGTGACAGAGAGCTGTTGGCGATCATTTTAGCCCTGAAAGAATGGGGACATCTCTCAAAGGTACCACTGTGCCGGTTCTCATTCTTACTGACCATAAGAATCTCACATTTTTGTCTGAGGCTAAACACCTCTCTCCCAGATGTGTTCTTTTCTTGCCAAGTTTCAATTACATTGTCTCATTCTTACCCGGTACTAAGAATGTAAGGGCTGTCACCTTGTCACAACAATTTTCCTCCACTTCCAATTTGGAATCGGTTCCTGTTCCTGTGATTCCTCCTGATTGTATTCTGGCTACAGTTCGCACCAGTCTCACTTCTCCTTTGGGTGACAAGATTCCTGCTGCTCAGGTCCATGCTCCTCCTGGGAAACCTTGTGACCGCTGCTTTGTCCGAGAGAGTCTCCATACTGCCGTGCTCCAGACTTACCATTCTCCCAAGGAAGCTGGCCACCCTGGAAAGAATCAACTCCTGTGGGCCATTTCCCAACAATTCTGGTGGCCTAGTCTACGTGCTGATGTAACTGCCTTCGTAGCTGCCTGTTCCGTCAGTGCTCAGAGTAAGACTCCACGACACCTTCCAGTGGGTCTGCTACAACCCATACCCAATGGAGAGAGGCCTTGGACAAACCTGTCTATGGATTTAATTGTGGAGTTACCCAACTCCCAGGGCAACACAATTATCCTTATGGTGGTTGACCTGTTCTCAAAGATGTGTCATTGTATTCCACTTAAGAGGTTGCCCACTTCTAAGGAACAGGCTTCCATTTTTGCTCAGGAGATCTTTCGTTTACATGGGCTACCCAAGGTGATTGTCTCGGACAGGGGTAGTCAGTTTGTGTCCCAGTTCTGGCGAGCCTTTTGTGTACAGTTGAGAATTCAGCTTGCTTTTTCCTCTGCGTATCACCTGCAGTCTAATGGGGCCACAGAACGAGCCAATTATTCCTTGGAGCAATTCCTACGTTGCCATATATCTGACCATCATAACAACTGGTCAGACCTATTACCATGGGCAGAATTTGCTCACAACAGTGCCTTGAATTCTGCTTCCCAATTGTGTCCATTTGGGGTGAATTATGGTTTCCAACCTTCCATGTTGCCTACCTCGTTTGTTCTGCAGTGTATTCCTGCATTAGAGGAGCATCTCCGTGGTCTTTGTTCCACTTGGGCACAAGTCCAGGAGGCTTTGCACTATTCTAATGATAGGTACAGACTTCATGCTGACCGCAGATGCCTGCCTGCGCCTTCCTACCAGGTTGGAGACAAGGTCTGGCTGTCATCTCGCAATCTCCAAGTTTGTGTTCCCTTACTGAAGTTTACACCTCAGTTTATTGGGCCTTTCCGTATTCTTCTCAGGGTTAACCCAGTGGCTTACGCATTAGACCTTCCTTCTAATATGCATATTTCAAATGTATTTCATGTCTCCTTATTAAAATTTTTGGTCTGCAACCGCTTTACCACATCGGTGCCATGTCCTCACCCTGTATAGGTTGACAACCATGAGGAGTATGAAGTACAGTCCACTGTTGACTCCTGTAGGTTCCGTGGGCGCATACAGCACCTGGTGCATTGTAAAGGGTACGGTCCGGAGGAACGCTCTTGGGTCTCATCCTCGGACGTACATGCCGCTGTCCTCCTCCATGATCTTCATAGACGTTTTCCCCTCAAGCCTGGTGGTCCTCCGCGGTGGAGGGGTCCTGGAGGAGGGGGTACTGTCAGGGCAGAGCACAGCCCTTCCTTCTCAGAGCTGGCTGCTCAGCTGTCCACTATTTGCCAGCTCCCATCTCTCTCCACATTTACTCAGCTGTTGTTGATATCCCGCTCATCGGTCCTACCTACTTAAGCCATGCAGTCCAGAGGAGCTCTGCCTTTGCCCTGGTCAACAGCACAAGAAACATCTCTTGCGTTCCTGTTTAAAGACTGGCTTTACTGACATCCCTTCTGGCTCCGGATCCTGCTTGCTGTTCCACTACTTTGATTCCTGACTTCTGGCTTGACTGACTATCCGTTCCGGTTATTGTACTTTGGCTATGTTTTGACTATGTTTGTTCTTTTTACTTTTGTGATTAAACAAATGTGATTTAACTGTATTTCTGTCTTGGTCTGATTTCATAGTTTCTGACAAACACCCAATAAGAGGATAGTATGCGACCGGTCTAAACTACGTGGCATGCTCACCAATGCCAGGAGCCTGGTGGACAAGATGGGTGAACTAGAGATACTGTTATACGAGGAGGATTTGGATTTTGTGGGAATTTCAGAGACCTGGTTCAACAGCTCTCATGATTGGCTGGCAACCATTCAATGTTATACCCTTTATCGCAGGGATAAAAAGGGGGAGGGGTATGCCTATATATCAAGAATAATGTACAAGTGAATGTGACAGATGACATCACTAAGGGAGCTAGGGAGGAGGTGGCATCCTTATGGGTAGAGCTCCAAAGGGATGAAGCTAAGGGGAATGAATACTGGGAGCATGCTATAGGCCCCCTAACCTGAGGGGGGAGATGGATCTCCTATCACAAGTTGGATTAGCAGCAAGGATGGGAAGTGTTATTATAAGGGGGGTTTTAATTATCAATACATAGACTGAGTGGAGGGAACCAAGCATTCGTCTAAGGCTCGGTAGTTCCTAAATGTCTTGCAGGACAATTTCATGGTTCAGATGGTAGATGCACCAACTAGAAATAAATTGTTACTGGATCTTCTGATTACTAACAATACAGACCTGATCACAGATGTGGAAATATGGGGGAATTTAGGAAACAGTGATCGCAGGTCAATTGGCTTCGGTATAAATCACACAAATAGGAAACATAAGGGGAATACAAAGACACTGAATTTAAAAAGAGCCAACTTGACTAAACTATAAACCTTGCTAGAAGGCATAAATTGGGATAAAATTTTAGGAACAAAGAATACAGAGGAGGGCATTAGCCAAAGCATCCCGTTGGGTAATACATTTAAAAAAGCGAACAAAAGTCCTGGATGGCTTAACTCCAATGTAAAAATGCATATAAAAGCAAAGGAGTAGGCCTTCAAAAAATAAAAGGTTGACGGATCATTATCAGCTATCAGACTTTATAAAGAATGCTACAAGAAATGTAAGGGTGCAATTAGGGCAGCTAAGATAGAACACAAGACAAATAGCGGAGGAAAGCAAACAAATATCCCATGAAATTCTTTAAGTATGTAAACAGATAAACAGATAACAATAAAAGCCTTTTGAAAGGAGTCTAAATAAAATCTCAGAAGGATAAACTATGTGTATTAGAAGAACCGATAACAGAAGAAGAGGTTATCCGAATCTTAAAAAATTCAGCATCGGGAAAAAGCCCAGGCTCCGATGGGCTTACGACATATTACTAAAAAAGTTTAGGGAAATTTTAATCCTTAAATTATGCACCTACATGAATGGGATAGGAACAAGCTAGGAGATAAGAAGGGAAGCTCTAGCAGCCACCATCACTGTCATCCCAAAAGAATGAAAAGGACGTCACTTTATGTTCAAGCTACAGACCTATCTCATTGCTGAAGGCAGATACAAAGTTATTTGCTAAGGTACCAGTAGGATGAAAGAGATAATGAATGACTTGGTACATGTGGACCAAGTTGGATTTATCCCAGGAAGGGAAGGAAGAGACAATGGGGTTAGAACATTATTATTATTGCAGAAAATTAAAGAGGGTAAATCCCCAGGGCTACTGCTCTCAATAGACGCTCAAAAAGCATTTAATAGGGTAGACAGGGGATTTATGCTGAACACATTGGAGGTGTAGGCCCAAAGATGATCCATTGGATTAAAGCATTGTACAATCATCCTACAGCTAGGGTAAAGGTTAACGGGACAGTATCTAAGCCCTTTGAGATGTACAATGGAACAAAACAGGGGTGTCCCCTGTCCCCCCTATTGTTTATTCTGTTATTGAAACTGCTTTTGGCAGGGATCAGACAGAATCCAGACATAGAGGGGATTAAGAGAGGGGACAAAGAGCATAAACTGGCATCCTATGCCGATGATATACTGTTCTACGTAACCAGGCCCAGGGTAACTCTGCCCAACCCAATGAAGCTATTAAAATCCTATGGAGAAATATTAAATTTTAAGATGATCCCCTCTAAATCAGAGATTCCTAATATTAACTTGAGTAAACAGGACGAGCAGATATTCCAACAAGAGTTTCCATTTATATGGAGGAAAACAGAACTAAAATATTTAGGAGTTAAAATCACACCATCCGTTGAGACAATATACCAAATGAATTTCATCCCGCTACTGAATGAAGTAAAAATGTAAATGAATAAAACTCCAACTAGATACCTTTCCTAGATAGGAATAATAAATATCATTAAAATGGCATTTTTGCCAAAGACCATGTACAAGATGCAAATGCTACCAATCCCCCTCCCACAGGTATATTTTAAGACATTAAAAACAATATTATTAAGGTTTATATTACAGAAAAAGAAGCTTAGAATAAGTCTTTTGGTACTGAATAAAGATAAAACGCAAGGGGGACTGGGGGTACCAGATCTCAAAAATTACTATAACGCAATATTATCAAGGGTGTTAGAATGGGTAAAAAATAATAAAGAAAAGAGATGGATTAAATTGGAAAATACGATGAGTAATGTAGCATTGGGGAAAATAGTATGGCTATCACCACAATTTAGAGAACTGAGTGAGAATACACACGACAAAACACAGAAAACACTGGCAATATGGAATTTAATGCACATAAAGGAAAAATGAGAATATAACTCACCTCTGGTACCGTTAAGAGAAACTAATTACTTTCCACCAGGGAAAGGGAGATTGTGTGGGGAATGTATAAAAAAAATGCACAATTAAAAGATATAATGGAGAAAGGTAAAATACACACACACTACAGGATTTAAAACATAAAAAAGATTTAATGGTAATAGATGAATGGCGGTACTCCCAGCTGAAACATTTTGTCACAACATTGCCTCAACCAATAAGATCCGGAGATTAATGTGGGGTTAATTGTGGGCATTCATAGTAAAGTGGGAAGAAGAACTGGGAGAGCGAGAGAAAGACCAAGACCTAGGGAAAATACTGAAGATGGCACACACCACGGCAATAGATAGTAATACCACAGAAATGAATTATAAATGTCTAGCACATTGGTATATAACACCTGATAAAGCACATAAATGCCAAAAGCGGGTTTTGAGGTTATGTCGCCATGGGTGTAATGTTGTGGGAACCATGGTCCACATATGGTGGACTTGTTCAAAAATCTAAAAATATTGGAGAAATGTTTTGCAGTTAACAAGGGAGATTGCCAATATAGAGATACAAGAGGAACGTTGGAGGTGTCTGTTTCATGGGGTTAGTATGTCAACCAAACAATATATGAGAACATTGGTCCCCGAGTTAATGAACGCAGCCAAAAGTCTAATACCTCGACAGTGGCAGGAGACAGAAAACCCCATGATGGAGAGTTGGTGTAGAAAAATAAAGAAATATATAATATGGAATAGCTAAGGTTCAGCAGAGAGGTGGGAATGGAAGGATTTGAAAATAAGTGGAAAGGGATTGGAAGTACCTGCTGAGCTCCACTCTCAACCAGCTGCGTCCTCGCAGAACCAACTCACCACAAGATCTACTTCAGTGGGATCGGTGCGTCAAAACCCCAGACCGGGCTTTCAAAAGTAGCAAGACTTGAAAGTCCTTCACTCCCAGGCATTCCAAACAGTGGGCCACGGCTGATCATCCCTGATGCTCAGTTTGACTCTTGATCTTTTCCCACCACGGAAGTGGTTTGCGGTCAGGTAATGTACAATGTTGAATTCCAGAACCCGTTTGGTTACCCTTAAGACAGTTGCACTAGTGGTTTGCTCCTGTGTTTACTGTTTTGCTTTTTTTTTCTGTTTTATAGATGTCACAAACAATTGTGGACTTCTCTGGATGAATATGAATGTTACATATTTTTCATGGGGGGGGGGGTTGGGTAGTTACTTAAGTTTCATTTGCATATGGGTAAGTTACAAATAGAGTTGTTACTACTACCTACTGCACAGTTTTGCAGGATTATTATCTTTCATATCTTTCAGCTGTTGGCGTTTCCTTCATTGCAGTGGGGCTTAGGCACAAATTTGTGGGTCCACTTGGAGGCATATACACTGCGCCGCAGGGAACCTTTTGATACAGGGGTAGTAGATTTAAGTTATCTTATTACAAATTGTTCTGTTATAAAGTTACTAGATCTATGTCCTTTCTCGGTCCTACTTTAGTAGAATTTGTGTCTCCCCTTCCTTCATTCACTCCCCTTTCCCTTCTCCTTTCTCTGTGTTCTTTTCCCTCCCCTTTGCCTCTTTCCCTCCCCTCTACCCCTCCACCCCTATCCCTCCCCACTCCCCCCCATCCGCCACTAGGCACATACCGTATATACTCGAGTATAGGCCGACCCGAATATAAGCCGAGGCCCCCAATTTACCCCCAAAAAAACTGGAAAAAATTATTGACTCGTGTATAAGCCGAGGGTGAGACATGCCTGTCCATCCCTGTGTGTCCGTCCATCCCTGTGGGTCCATCCATCCCTGTGTGTGTGTCCATGCATCCGTGTGTGTGTGTGTGTGTGTCCATGCATCCGTGTGTGTGTGTGTGTGTGTGTGTGTCCATGCATCCGTGTGTGTGTGTGTGTGTGTGTGTGTGTGTGTGTGTGTGTGTGTGTGTGTGTGTCCGTGCAGCCTACCTGTGTCCAGCCTGCCTGTGTCCGTCCAGCCTGCGTCCCGTCCAGCCTGCGTCCCGTCCAGCCTGCGTCCCGTCCAGCCTGCGTCCCGTCCCGTCCCGTCCCGGCCCGGCCCGGCCCGTCCCGAGCCGAGCCTCCGTCCTTCAGCTCTTCGTCGGCGGCCATTCTAGGATTCAAAAGCCGGGCCTCCGTCGGTGATAGGCGGAACACTCAATTTCCCACTGACTGCTGTTCCGCCTATCGGATGTCCGTGATAGGCGGAACACTCAATTTCCCAGCAGCCTGTGTTCCGCCTATCACGGGCATCGTCTCATCCTCGTCCGTAGTACGAGGATGAGACGATGCCCGTGATAGGCGGAACACAGGCTGCTGGGAAATTCAGTGTTCCCGCCTATCACAGGCGAAGGCGGAGCCGGAGGCGCGGCTTTTGAATTCTAGAATGGCCGCTGTCTGTCTGCTCGACACGCTGATCGAGCGGGCAGACAGCGATGACTCGAGTATAAGCCGAGGGGGGCACTTTCAGCCTCAAAAAAGAGGCTGAAAATCTCGGCTTATACTCGAGTATATACGGTATATATTAGCTGTGGCCCAAACCATAACCAGATGCCTCAGGAGTGGGGACATGGTTGGGTTCCTGTTATAGACCGAGGAGGGGGAATGGGCCTTGACTCAGGAGCAGAGGGTTTTACCCTCTCCCCCCCCCCCCCCTTATTTTTGTTTTTTTGTTTTGTTTTGTTTTGTTTTGTTGCTCCTTCACATTTTCAGTTATGGGTATCTGTACATTATACTGGATAATTATTTTTTTTTTTGATTAGGAGGCCTGTCTCACCCGAGGTGATCGTTGCTCCCTCATTCCATTGGTTGAGATGACTCTTCCACGTTGTGGAGTCTAAAACCACTGACTGGCCCCACACTTCCGAGTGCGGGAGGCCACAGCCACAGGTAGCATTGGGGTACTGGATATTTGCTCTGGCAGGGCTGGTTCCCTGCCGTGGCCTTTGCTTTTTTGATTTGTTTAGTTATTTGTTTTTTGTTTTTCACTACTTCTCTTCTTTCCTTTTCTCTCCTTTCTTGCCCTGAGGATCCTACGGCCGCTTTGGTGGGTGTGTTGACTATACTTTTTTTTTTAATTTCCTGTCTCTTAACTGGCTCTCCTTGAATGTTCAAGGACTAAACTCGCCCCCAAAAGATATTTTGTTACCTCCACTTCCATAGAATTGACATAGCTTGCTTGCAGGAAGCGCATTTTGCAAACTGCTCGACCCCACGATATTGCTCGTTATCGTCAAGTGTATCATGCTACTGCTTCTTCCAAACAGCGCAGATTTCTTATTGCGTTTCATAATCAAGTCCCTTTTACGTGAAAAAAGGATTGCGGACCCACAGGGCCATTACCCATTACTTCGGGGTACCCTGTTGGATTTGGAGGTGACAGTCTGTTCCTATTACACTCCCAATAAATGTCAGCTTCCCTTTTTATCTCATCTATTGAATCTGGTATGCACTCACTTCAAAAGCACTTTGTTGTTCTGTGGAGATTCTAACATGGTGCTCAACCCCACACTGGATCGATCAGTTCCAGGTCCAGATGGGGTGGACTCCCCCTCCAGGTCCTATAGGATCGTTTGAGTAATAGGGGTTTAGTGGACATTTGGAGAGAATTGCATACCCTGACAAAAGATTATACTTATTATTCCCACCTTCATGCACATCACTGAATTGGCTGAATTGGATTCGGCCACAGCTGATGTCACCCATCGACTCATAATTAGGGTCTAGTTGACAATTTGCGCCATGACCTTGACCTCTGTCTGATGGACTGGGCAGAGTGACATTTGTGCTGGACCAAGAAGAAATGTTATGCCAATGCCAATAAAATGGGATCGTTATTGGCTAATAAACTTAAGTCCTTTGAATCTCGAAAACCAGCTTTGTCCCCCAGAATGAGGTTTCAGGTCCAGACATCTAACCCAGTAAAGATTCTGGATGAATTTCGTTTCCATTTAGCCAAGCTTTATTCATCGACATATGGTAGCAGTAAAGGTGCTGGTAATTTAACCTTACCTAAAATAAGTGAAAAATGCTAACATAACAATCATACGTGATTAGGGTGATACAACAACCTCTCACCCCACAGTAATAACCAAATAACAAAGAAACAATTGCAAAACTAATTAATTAAATAGTCCCAATTAGATAATGAAGAACAGCATATAACCAAAGTCCATGCAGTGATTGAGCTCTTCAGAAAAAAATGTGATAAACAATATCCATAGCATAATACTGTTTAATTAAAACAAAAATGTAAAAACTTAAAGCCAAATGGCTGCTTACATTGCTCAGTGCCTGACCTGGCACTGGGGCTGCTCGCTTATTGGATCGTTTTGTGGTATGCTCGTGGTTCCTCGTTATGTACGTGCTATGGATATTGTTTGCTCTTTCTTTATGCCCCGTCTGAGCCTATGAGGAGGAAGATGTTTTCCATAGGGACCTATCGTACTCCATGTGAGCAGGTATATATATACATGCACAAGCTCGGCTGACTATCTTTTTAACTAAAGTAGTCAATACAATCTGGTAAGAAGACCACTGTATCTTCACGGTTGGGTGTTTTTGTGTCCAAATCTTGGTGAAGGGATTTCTCACTAATTTCAGAAGATCTCATTATATTCTGGCAAATGAATATAGACAAAGTTTATCACAATTTTTTCTGAAGAGCTTAATCACTGCATGGACTTTGGTTATATTCTGTTCTTCATTATCTAATTGGGACTATTTAATTAATTAGTTTTGCAATTGTTTCTTTGTTATTTGGTTATTACTGTGTGGTGAGAGGTTGTTGTATCACCCTAATCACGTATGATTGTTATGTTAGCATTTTTCACTTATTTTAGGTAAGGTTAAATTACCAGCACCCCTACTGTTACTATATCTCAGCGAATTAAGTTTCTTATTATAGATCTTTTCTAGGGAGCAGCTCTAAAATTATCACATTATTAGTTTGATTATTAGACTATTCACAATTTGTATCACAAAGCATTGTAGTAAGTGGTGCAGAGTTTATTTGTAGCTGGTATCAGCCGCATATACACAAGCTTTATTCATCGGGGGCTACTGCCTCCAAAGTTGAGATCCAAGCCTTCCTACAGAGTTCAGCTCTGCCGTCTCTACAACAGATGTAACAGAGTACGAATTGCGTCTGGAAATTAAAGCATGTAAAGTGCCCTGGGCCATATGGTTTTACGGCCTTAGTCTATAAAAAAAACTACCGGATATAGTAGTCTCTCATCTAACAACCATGTTCAATAGTCTAAAGAAAGATGAAAATTTCTCTGCGGATAAGTTACGGGCCTCAATAGTGGTGCTTCCAAAACCAATTTCTCTTATCAACATTGATGTGAAACTCCTAACCAAAGTGCTTGCTAGTCGCTTGAACAAGATTTTGCATCACGTGGTCTCAAAAGACCAAACAGGTTTTGTCCTTCTATGCCAGGCCACTGATAACATACACTGTATGCTCCTTCTAACCCATTTAGCTAACAGCCGCACTATACTCCTATTGTCCTTGGACATTAGGAAGGCATTTGACACCTTATCTTGGGAATATCCAAAAGAAGTCCTCCGCCATAGAAGCCTGGGTGATCCCTTCCTACGCTGGGTTAATACGTTGTACTCTCATTCGACAGCCTCGGTCAACTATATGGGGTAGGAAACCCCTAGATTCCCCATCTCCCATGGCACGGGTCAAGGCTGCCCATTGTCTCCATTTCTCTTTAATATAGCCCTTGAACCCCTGAACAGAACATATCCGCTTGAATCCCGATATTCGGGGGGTGGAACTGGCTGGAGTGCACCATAAACTGGCGCTGTTCGCCGATCATGTCTTGTACATCACGTCCCCTCACACCAGTCTTCCAAATTTATTCTCAGTTTTACACGGTTTTGCCTCCTTATGGGGACGTCAAGTTAACCAGACTAAATCCTGTGCATTGAACATCTCATCGGACTCGGTTCAACGCTCTTTGGCAACAAATTCTCATTCCATTGGTCATCGTCTCTTGCCTATTTGGGGATCAATTTAACATCGACCCATCGTTCATTATTATTTTTTTTTTTTTTAATTCTTTATTTAATTCCTTTTTCTTTTCCTTTACAAAATAGAGTATACAAAAGATAATCAATACACAATTCAGTCGATCACAAACTCAGTCTTTTCTTGACATCTTTTACAACCAAATATACTTAACATTTCTTTTCCCTCCCCCCCCCCCCCCCTCCCTTCCTTGCAGTAGGTTCCAAGTTGTATCCACCCTCACCAACCCTATGTATATCTATCCTGGCTTTATTTTATGATTTCCTCTACATACCTCCAAGAATTTTTGAATTCTTTCCAAGATTCCCATTTACCCGTACCCCCTCTTCCGGATACAATTTCCTCCCCCTCTTCCACTGGGCCCTCCATATTCTGTATTTCATTTACCCGGAGTATCCAGTCCCGTATTTTAGGGCTATCCGGCTCCCGCCATTTTTTTGGAATTAGACTTTTAGCGGCACTGAGCAGTATGGGGATTATAGAGGACTTATATTGCCTCACCGAGCCATCAGTCCCGTGAAACAAAACAGTCCAAGGATCCTCAATTATGTGTTTATTCGTTACAACCCTTATTAACTCCAACACCTCCTTCCAATATTTTTTAATAATCGGGCACTCCCACCAAATGTGAGCCATAGTCCCTATTATCTTACACCCCCGCCAACATTCTGGGGATTGTGCAACTGCAAATCTACTCACTTTGTCTGGGGTCGCGTACCACCTTGCCAGACACTTATAGTTCAACTCTATCATCTTATTATCTGCCATTGCACTATGAGTTAATTTCATTATTTTCTCCATGGTCTGAGTGCTGCAACGAGTCCCCAACTCTCTTTCCCATTTATTAATATAGGGCGGGCCCTCCAGACCTTCCCCCTCCAATAGAATTTTATAAATTCGAGCTATATTATTTTTTGATTTGTCTCTCAGACAAAGCCGCTCAAAAGGCCTATATTCTTCCTCACTCCGAATTGGATGGGGAAGTTTTGTAATAAAGTGACTTAACTGAAGATACCTCCAAGCATCCATCCGCATAAGTTCCCTATCCTTCCTAAGTGCTTCCAACGTGTTAATTTTACCTCTATAAATAATATCTTTTACCTGTGCATTACTTTTTATTATCCAATTACCCCCCACCTCCTGTTTCCCAGGTGTAAAATAGTCGTTGTCTTTTAAATAAATCAAAGGTGAGTTGTAACTCCATTTATTATGTGCATGAATTCGATCCCATAACTTAAGTGCAATATGTGTTATTTCATGTGTGTTTACTCCTACAAACCTATACTGAGGGGGATTCCAAATTATCCGTCCTAACTGTGCTTGGCTCATCGCCTTTTCTATACTTACCCACCTTTTATTATTTGCCTCTTTCCCCCATTCCACTACTCGTGTAAGAACCACCGCATTATAATATTTTTTAAAATCCGGGACTGCAAGGCCCCCCTTTTTTTTTTCCCTGCTCAGAACCGCAAAAGCAATTCTTGGTTTTTTATGTTGCCAAATATACCTTGAGATTAGCCCTTTTAATGTCCTAAAGAAAACCAGGGGGAGAGAAATGGGCAGCATTTGAAACTTATATAGAATCTTTGGGGCCAGAACCATTTTGACCGCGTTGATTCGCCCAAACCAGGAGAGGTGGCATGTTGAAAATTTTTTTATTTCTCTCTTAATATCCTCTAGTAATGGGATATAATTGTTAACATAGATTTTCTTAATAGTATCGGGGAGGAGAACTCCCAGATATTTAATCTCCTTTCGCCAAGGAAACCGGAATTCCTCAATGAGTCTTACCTTTTCCTTTCCCTTGATATTAATATTTAAGACTTCGGACTTGCTGAGGTTTATTTTTAAATTCGAGATTTCCCCGTATTTTTCCAACAACCTCAGCAAGTTCGGAATCGTGATCCTTGGGTTGGAGATGTAGAACAGCACATCATCCGCATATGCTGCGAGTTTGTGCTCTTCCTCACCCACTTTAATCCCTTTTATATCTGGGTTATCTCGAATGGAGGCCAGTAATGGTTCCAAGGATAATACAAAAAGAAGGGGTGACAAAGGGCACCCCTGTCTTGTTCCATTCTCCATTTGAAATTGTGCGGATGACATCCCATTCACTTTTACTGATGCCTGAGGATGGTTGTATAACACCTTGATCCATTGGATCATTCTTGGTCCAAGGCCCAGCACTTCCAGCGTTTCAAACATGAGTCCCCAGTCTACCCTGTCAAATGCCTTCTCCGCATCTATCGACAGGAATAGTCCTGGGGACCCACTCGTTTTTAAGGCCTGTAGCAGGAGCAACGAACGCACCCCGTTGTCCCTACCTTCTCTCTCCGGGATGAATCCGACCTGGTCCGGATGAACCAGTTCGTTCATCCTTTCCTTCAGCCTAGATGCTAAGACCTTGGCGAATAGTTTGGTATCCGTGTTTAATAAAGCAATCGGTCTGTAACTAGAACAAAGCGTGCCATCCTTCCCCTCCTTTAGCAACACCGTGATTGAGGCCCGCAAGGCCTCTCCTTCCATCCCAAAATCCCTGCCCAGGCCGTTCATGTACTTACAGAGCTTAGGGACCAGGATCTCTTTATATTTTTTCAAATACGAGATCGTGAATCCGTCTGGTCCCGGACTTTTGCCAGAGGCGGTTTCTTTCAGGGCCTTAAAGATCTCTTCTTCTGTAATGGGTCTGTCTAAGTCATATCTATCACTCTCTGCTAAACTCGGTAGTTTCACTTTATTCAGGAATTCTTTAATTTTGTCTTTCTTTCTGGAATCTTTTGCCCCTTTTTGTCCTAAATTATACAGTGCTTCATAATATTGCTTAAACACCTCAGCTATCTCCCTGGTAGTATGTGTCATCTTCCCGCTCTTATCTTGTATTTTATCAATAAAGTTAATCCCTCTCTTCCTCTTCAACTGTCTTGCTAGGTGACTACTTATTTTATTTCCCAGGTAGTATCTCTCTCTAGTTCTCCTGTCCAATGTCCTCTTTGATTCCTGTTCCATCATATCTTTAAGTTCATCTCTCTTAATCACCAATAAGTGGAGTTGTTCCTGCTGTTGCCTCCTTAATTTTTTATGTGTTCTAATTTATATACCTCTTCTCTTAAGTTTTCTATTTTCTCAAGTCTTTCCTTTTTTTTCCTTGTGCCCATGGAGATGAGGATGCCCCTAATATATACTTTATGTGCCTCCCAAAGAGAGGCACCAGAAATTTCAGCTGTGTCATTGACGGAGAAATAAAATTCGATTTCCTTTAATACTGTCTCCGCAATTTTCTCGTCCTGCAGAAGGTTCTCGTTCAATCGCCACGTGAACGGTTGCCTCTGCATCCCGGGCATCCTCATCTTCACTGACACCGGGGCGTGGTCTGATAGTGTAATTATTCCTATCTTGGTTTCTGTCACTAGGTCCAGTAACCTGTGATCCACCAGTATGTGATCCAACCTGGAGTACGTCCCATGCACGGGGGAGAAAAAGGTATAATCTTCTATTTTATCATGCTGCAACCTCCAAACATCCATCATCTGGTGTTGTTTCAACCATAGTTTAATCATTTTCAGTAATTTCGTATTTAGCCCCCTAGCCTGGGACGTACTATCCCTAGATGGGTCCATACAAAAGTTGAAGTCTCCTGCAAGGACAACATCCCCTTCCTTAAAATCTTCTAACTTCCCCAGAACTAATTTCAAATAACTTATAGGGTTTTTGTTGGGGCAATATACATTTGCTAGGGTGAGAATCTTATCCCCTAATTTTCCCTTTACAAACAGGTATCGACCTTCAGGGTCTGTCATCCTCTCAAACAATGTGAACTTTGTACATTTCTCAAACCCTATTGCGACTCCCTTAGCTCTCTTTATAGGCGAGTCCCCATATAACCAATTTGGATAGCTATCTGAATATAATTTAATATTTGTGTCCTGAGACAAATGGGTCTCCTGCAGAAACACCACCCCCGCTCTATACTGCTGTAATTCCTTCAACATTTTATGCCTCTTGACCAGAGAATTCAGACCCTTAACATTATATGACAGGAAGTTTACTTCTATCATCTACGGTTTTCCATTAAGATGTAATGCTTTCGTCTTCTTTTCTGCCTCATCCCAATACATATTACCTTAGTTGGTGCTGCAAGGAACCTCCTCCCCCTCCCCTCCCTCCCCCCCCCCCTGGCCAAATCCTGACCTCTACTCTGCAGCTGAGGACCCCCTCTATTCTGCAGATTTTTACCCGCTCGGGTGAGACTCCGATCACGGCCACCCGTGTCAGGGTCCCCCCCTCTCCCGCCCCCCCTGGGAGACGGGGGATCCCTCCTCAGACACGGTATGATGTCCCGGGGCCCCGCCTGATCCATCCGCCACCCTCTTTCCACCATCCGCCCTCCCCATTCTCCCCCCCTCCCCCTCCTCCAAAAAAAAAAACAAAAAAAAAAAAAATTAGAGAGAAGGAGATCAGCAACCTTATACACCTTCCCCAAATCCAACTCCCAATACCAATGTCCTTTATATAAGTCCTTTAGGCCTCTCTAGAGATCTTTGGTACTGGGATCCCCAGATTATTACAGAAGACCTCCAACTCATCTAGAAATTTTAATCTAAATGTTCTTCCATCCCTCTGGACCAATAGGGCCGCTGGAAATCCCCAACTATATCGGATATTCGCCAATTTCATTTGTTCTAGTAACGGTTTTAGACGTCTCCTCCGAGCCAATGTTCCTGCCGATAAGTCCGAAAAAACCTGTAAAGATACTCCCTCGTATTGTAATGGGGGCAGCCCTCTGAGCCTGCTCCATATCTTGGCTTTATCTTCAAGGAGGCAAAACTTTATAATTACGTCTCTCGGGACCTCTTCCCTCAGACCTGGGGGTTTCCTCACCCTATAAACCCGCTCAATCTTTAAATCCTCTCCTATCCCTCTTCCTAGTATAGGGTTAAATATTTTTCCCATCTTAACCCCCAAATCTTCTCCTTGTTGTTCCGGCAATGCTCTAATCCTTAGGTTTTGACATCTGTTTTGGTTTTCCTGTTCTTCCAGCTTATATAGAATGTCCCGCTGGTCCGTTTGCAATTTCCCAACTTGCGTTTTCAGTTCTAATATTTCATGGGCCTGTTTACCCGTTAGTTCCTCTGCTTCTTCCACTCTCCTCAATAAATGGCCCATATCCGTCCTGACGTTTGAAATTTCTATTTTAATGGTATTCTCTAGTTTGGCGAACATTTCCAGCATTTCACCTTTTGTGGGGATTTGAGCGATATCCCTCTGCCCCCTCATTTTGCCTTCCAAATCTGAGTCCAGCTCCTCCCCTGAGTTATCTCCCGGGGCCCCTGCTGACTTAGTTACTTCTCTCTTCTTCTCCCTTACCCCCTGCTGCTTTTTTTCTAATCCGGGGCTTTTTACACTAATTTCCTTCATATACTTCTGAATCGTGCTTGTATTAAGACTCTCCTTTGATTCATTCGCCTTTTGATTTCTTCCCCTCATATTCCCACCTTTTGTCCTTTGCCTCCCCAGGATTGAAAAAAAAAGATTTCTTTATTCAGTGTTTCTTTGGTTATGCCACCTGCGCTGCAGTAAGAGCCCGGCTCCCAGATCCGCACCCACTTTCTCTGTGTTTTTAAGTGAGAGCTATTACTGCAATCTCTTCTAAAAAAAAGTTTACAGGACTCCAAAAAGCGGGCCACACATTATCACACATGACATTCCGATGAGCATTCGTTATACTTCATATGCAAGTCATATACATCGTTTTTGTGGATATATGTCATTTTATCAATCATTTATGTTTAAGCTCCACTTTATTCCTTTTACATCCTGGTCTGCCAAAAATATGTGGGATATGTGGGATATGTGGGATCAGTTTCCTGAGCCTCCACTGTTTTGCTCTGTTTCCGTTCCTCCTGCTTATACTGAGTCTTTTCATCTAGGGCCACCCAGAGCATCAACAGGAAATGTTCAAATACATTTCATATGAAATTTAACCAGTATTCCGCATATTCAGCATGTGTTCGGCATAACAAGATCAATAACAAAAATACCTGGGGAGGAGGTGGTTGCTTGTAAGTATATAGTGTCCACAGACCTCAGTCCATCTCGTTCCTCTGTTCATACAGCCTCCAGGGGATCATCAAGGGGGTATCAGTCAGTCTGCTTCCGCTGTGTTTGCCAGCGCACCAGGGATCTCTTCAGACGCTGTTGTATTGTCCTTCCACCTGGTCCTAGGTCCTGGCAGTGCACTAGCCCACTGTAGGTCTCATACAAGGGCAGCAGAGACTGTACGCGGAGGGGGGGGGGGTCGACAGACTCTAGACCGATCGATCTGAGCCACAGCGCTTTTACCCGTTTAGCACCCGGAGGGTGTACACGGTACACGGTCGGTCTGTTTAGTGGTGAGATAGGACGTTCCGGGCGGCTTCATCCATGGAGCTCAGCGTCCTTTCCCCTCACGCTGCTCCAGCTGATCAGCGGGACCGCCCCATCTGCTCACACGGGCGCCGTCATCGGGTCCCTCCCCTCTCTCACAGGCAGCTCGTATTACCCATCAGAGTGTGGGAGATTCCCGATTGCTGCCATCGTTCATTATATATGGCCAATTTCCCCTCCCTTATTAGATCACTTATCCAAATATTGGAATCCTGGGATAAGTCTATGATTTCTTGGATGGGCTGCATCCACTCGGTCAAGATGACCCTTCTCCCAAAACTTTTGTATGCCTTTCGAGTCCTACCAGTTTTTATCCCCTCACATGTCCTACATTCTTTGCAACGTCGCATCCTTAAATTTGTCTGGGGATCTACAAGGCCAAGATTAAATTAGGTGTTGTACAAACAGAAGTGTGCTGGTGGTTTAGGTGTTCCAAATTTGATTCACTATTATAAAGCTGTGCAGATTACACCCTTAATACAATTATATGCTGGAGGGTCAGCTCCTCTTTGGACATATATTGACCTGGTGGAGGTATACTCTGTCCCTTTATTGTCACTTTTGTGGCTACCAGCTCAATTTCGTCCAAAGCCTCTAAAACCTATTTTGACTCATTCCCTCGCAATATGGGACTCGGTCAAATATCCGCAAAGCTATTGTTACTCCACTTACCCCTCCTGGACATGTTGAACTGCCCATGGTTTCCCCCATGGCTGCATGACCTACATAGCTTTCAGTGATGGTGCTCCAAAGGCCTGACAATGGTCCACTCTTTCCTCACGTCTAGAGGGGTGTACACCTTTCAGCAACTTCAGGAAACCCCGACCGAGAGAAATATCGCTATATTCAAATTTGCCAAATTTCTGGACTTCCTGGTTAAAAATTATGATAGCTCCAGACCATTAACTGCATTTGAAACCAGGTGCCGTACTCATCCGACCACCCAGGTCTTAGTCTCCTTACTCTACTCTTCTCTTCTGGGTGCCTCTAACACTTCAGCCCCATTTTACTGCGCAAGATGGGAATCAGATTTTGGTGCCCTTCAATCCCCTGAGGACTGGTCCAGGATGTGGGAAGCCCTTTTCCGCTCCTCTCACAATTTCTTAGCCCTAGAGAATTAATTTAAAGTAATGTCTAGATGGTATTACACCCCAGTGAGAATTGCTAAATATCTCCCTACGTACTCGGCGTTGTGTTTTAGGGGCTGTTCTAATCAGGGCTATATGAAGCACATATGGTGGGCATGCCCAAAAGTTAAAAGGTTATGGATTTGGGTGTACGCTCTGGTCAATACGCTCTTTCATTCCAATATACGTAAGGACCCATGGGAAACGTTACTTCATAAGCCTATTTTGGAGTTAACGAAACAAGAGCGAGTCTTGGCAACACACATCTTCATGGCCACTAAACAAACCATTGCAAAGTTGTGGAAAACACCCCTTCTCTTGTTTGAGGAGGTGAAGCGATGGGTGAATGGTACGTTGACAAAAGAGAAGCTCACGGAGATACTTGTGGACAATTGGGACAAATTTCATAAGATCTGGCAACCCTGGTTGGACCAGTTCCCAGCGTGAAGCCCACCCTCCCATTTGTGGGACATATAGGAAACTCTGGCAAGCCCACCAATGCTGACCATGGATTCTCGGGGCTTATTTTCTACTTTCTTCTTTAAGATTCCTATTTCTTCAGATTCTTACTCTTATTCTCTCTTTTTGCTCTACTCTCTCTTCAGTCTCGCTTCTTTATTTCCTACTTTGGGTCATTTTGCCTCCAAATGCCAGTAGACTGTGTCTGTCAATTGTTTTCTGGTCACCTCCTCTGGAGGACCCCTGGCCCCCTTTTTATACATATATATATACAAACATGGATCAAACTCAGGTATTGTATAAAGTTTGTTATATGATGGTCCTTACAATAATGCTGTCAGGGTCGTTACCTGGATGGTCGCGGTGCTGCCCGTGTTGGTGCGCGCCGATGTCCTGCGGTGCGTGCTGGGGTGCGTGTTCCTGTGCGTGCGGTGTTGCGCGCTCCTGTGGGCGCTGGTGCGCGTCGGTGTGTGCCCTCGCGTGCCCCTGCTGGCGCTGGTGCGCGTCAGCGCGCTGTGGTGGGCACTTCGGGTACCGCTGGCGTGCGCGGTGCTTGGCGCCAAACGGCCTATTTAGGTCTGCCACTGACATCTCCCAGGTGCTGCCTGATCAACAGCTTCTCGGTTCCTGTCCCGTTGTTCGTATCCTGTGTTCCTGTTTGCTTACCTCCTGACGACCCGGCTTTCCCTTGACACCGCTGACCTCTGCCTGCATCTGACCTCGGCCTGTTTGACCTATCTTTTGCCTGCTCCTTCTGTGCCTCTGCTGCCCGCCTGTTGCCGTACCCTGCCTGCACCCGGACTTGCCTGCTCTGCTCCTGTTCTGTACCCAGTTGCCTGTGTCCTATCTACACACCTGCTGCCAGAAGGTTCCTGCAAGTTCCTGCTCCTGGAGCCATATCACAGGCTCTCTTACCACTCCGCACTCTCAGCCACCTGTCTGCTCTATCAGGGGTTGTAAGTCGGACACGTACGGGAGACCACCCTCTGCCCAAGCGGACTCATCGGTTCGGTAAGTGCCAGCCTGACAGTATCAGGCAGCCATGACTGAGTCCGGGCAGGGGGCCTCCCCTATGGATGAGTTATGCAGACATTTGGCCGGTCTGACCCAAGCCGTGAAGAGTCTCCAGGATGGCTACTCAAGGTTGGAGGAGCAAGTCCAAGCCTTGTCCTCCTCATCTAACCCTCAAGGAACCTCCCCCACCGGTCTTTCATCTGCACCCTCCGTAGTGATGCTTCCTCCAGAGCCAAGGGTACCTACACCCGAGAGGTTTTCCGGCGATCGCACCAAGTATCGTGCGTTTCGCAACTCCTGCGAATTGTACTTCGCACTGCAGCCCCGGACATTCTCTCTAGAGGCAACCAAGGTGGGCTTTGTGATATCCCTGTTGTCCGGCGAGCCTCAAACCTGGGCCCATCGTTTATTGGAGCAGAAATCTGGAACCCTGGATAGCCTTGACAACTTCTTCTTGGCCATGTCTCAGCTCTATGAGGACCCTCAGTTGACTGCGACTGCAGAAGCCGCACTACACTCTCTCCAACAAGGTCGCAGAGCGGCCGAGGACTATGCAGTGGAGTTTCGCCGTTGGAGCTCCGACACGGATTGGAATGACGCCGCCTTGCGTCACCAATTCCGGATGGGACTTTCTGACCCCCTTAAGGATGAGTTGGCACGGGTAGGAATACCACAAACCCTGGACGAGTTAGTCAACCTCTCCATTCAGATTGACCGCCGGTTAAGGGAACGCCGGTCGGAGAGGTCCTCCAGCCACTTCCGTCCCACCTGGGTGCTCCCCAAGGTTCCCAGTTCTGCTGGTCAGTTCTCTTCTACCTCTTCTGCTCCCGCTCAGGAAGCTCCGGAACCAATGCAGCTCGGGTTACTCCGGCCCTCGTTGACCCCTGAAGAAAAGCAGCGCAGACGTACCCTTAACTTATGTCTCTACTGTGGTGAACCTGGGCACTATGTCAGGGCTTGCCCCAACAAGACACGTAAGTGTGTTTCCTCTTCCTTCACGTGTGCCTCTGTTCTACGAAAACCCAGTTCTCACCTTGCCCTTCTCCTCACTTTGCAGCTTCCAGGAGGGAGTTTTCCAGTGTCAGCCATCATTGACTCCGGAGCATGCAGCTGCTTTATCGATCTGACTTTCGCTGCCAACCATCACATCTCGCTCATACCCAAGGCCCAGGGGCTTGCTGTACATCTAGCCGATGGCTCCGCCCTTAGTTCCGGTCCTGTCACTCAAGAGACTGTTCCTCTGCTGGCTACTATGGGCACCTGTCACCAGGAGCACCTGCGTCTGGATGCCATCTCCTCCCCCTTGTTTCCAATTATCCTGGGGATACCCTGGTTGCAGGCCCACAATCCAAGCATTAACTGGGCCACAGGAGAAATCAAGTTTCTCTCCGATTACTGTCAACAACACTGCTTGGCCCGACCGACATGCAACTCCTCTTCACTTCTCTGTTTGGATGTCGATCCAAAATTGCTTCAGACCGTTCCGGAACCCTACAAGGACTTTGTGGATGTTTTCAGCAAAAAAGGCGCAGATATTCTTCCCCCCCACAGGCCTTATGACTGCCCTATTGAACTGTTACCAGGTACCGAAGTCCCCTTTGGGAGAATTTTTCCATTAACGGAACAGGAGTTAGGCACGCTGAAGGAGTATATTGACGAAAACCTAAAGAAAGGGTTTATCCGTCCTTCTACTTCCCCTGCCGGTGCTGGCATTTTTTTCGTCGAAAAAAAGGACCATTCCTTACGTCCCTGCATTGACTATCGGGAATTGAATAAGATAACTGTCAAAAATCGTTACCCTTTACCCCTAGTACCCGAGTTGTTCCAGAGGCTGGGGTCTGCAGTCATCTTTTCGAAATTGGATCTTCGCGGAGCTTACAATTTAATCCGTATCCGAGAGGGAGACGAGTGGAAGACAGCGTTTCGTACTCGTTTTGGGCACTGCGAGTACCTTGTCATGCCCTTTGGGCTGTGTAATGCACCCGCAACCTTTCAACATTTTGTCAACGATATCTTCCGCGACTACCTGGACCTATACGTAATTGCATACCTGGACGATATCCTAATCTTTTCCTCATCCTTGGAAGACCATCGTAGACATGTCCGTAGTGTGCTAGCTCGTCTCAGGGTACACGGGCTCTACGCGAAACTCGAAAAATGCGAGTTTGAACGCCAGTCCATCCAATTCCTGGGCCTGGTTATATCTGTGGAGGGCATCAAGATGGACCCCCAAAAAGTATCTGCCATCCTGGACTGGCCTGCACCTGTGGACAGGAAGGGCGTACAACGTTTCGTCGGTTTTTCCAACTTTTACCGGAAATTTATCAGGGGCTTCTCTGCGATTATTGCTCCCATCACCGAACTGACCAGGCAGGGTACCCGATTCTCTTGGACCCCTGAGGCACATCTGGCCTTCGAAAAACTTAAGATGCTGTTCACCTCTGCATCTATTCTAAAACATCCGGACCCAGCCTTACCCTTCGTTCTTGAAGTGGATGCTTCGGAAATCGCTGTGGGGGCGGTGTTATCTCAACGGCAGGGTGCCAAGGCCCTTCTTTTCCCGGTGGCGTTCTTTTCTCGCAAACTGTCATCATCCGAAAGGAACTATGATGTTGGGGACCGAGAACTTCTGGCCATTAAGGCGGCTCTGGAGGAGTGGCGTTACCTATTGGAAGGTGCTGCACATCCCATCCTGGTTTACACCGACCACAAAAACCTGGAATATTTGAGAACTGCCAAAAGACTTAGACCACGGCAAGCCAGATGGGCTCTTTTTTTTTCCCGGTTTCAATTTCATATCACCTATAGACCTGGTTCTAAGAATGTCAAGCCGGACGCCCTGTCACGTATGTTTTCTATCCCTGAAGAGACTCGGCCTCCTGATACTATTCTCCCTTCTGGGAACTTCTTGCTCCTCCAAGGGGACCTTATCTCCCGGATCAGACAGGCTTCTGTTGGAATGCCCCCGAGCCCCGAGGTCAGCTGTAGTGAGGGGTTGTTCTGGCATAAAGGCAAGATTGTAGTCCCTGAAGCCTTGAAGTTAAACGTGTTGGAACTCTGCCACGATCATAAGATGGCCGGACACTTTGGTACCCGGAAGACTGCCGAACTGATTCAGCGCACCTTTTGGTGGCCTCAACTTCTTAAGGACTGCAAGGACTATGTGGACTCGTGCAGCACTTGCTCCCGAAATAAAAACAGCCGGACGCGGGCTTGGGGCCTACTGAAACCTTTACCTGTCCCTGAGAGACCGTGGAAAATGATTTCGATGGATTTTATCGTGGAACTCCCCCTTTCCGAGGGGTTCTCTACTATCTTTGTTGTCGTAGATAGGCTGTCCAAGATGGCCCACTTCCTCCCGATGAGGGGCACTCCCTCGGCTATGGAGACGGCCAAGATCTTTGTCAAAGAAGTTGTAAGGCTGCATGGGATCCCGGCAAGTATTGTTTCTGACCGAGGCGCCCAATTCACCTCGAGGTTTTGGAAAGCGCTCTGCGGGTCTCTTGAAATTGAACTGGCCTTTTCCTCCGCTTATCACCCCCAGACAAACGGACAAACGGAGAGAACCAATCAGTCCCTGGAGCAGTACATCCGCTGTTTTTCTTCCTTCTCGCAGGATGACTGGGTCTCGCTACTACCCATGGCGGAGTTTGCTTATAACAACTCCTTGCACTCCGCCATCAACCAGACACCGTTCTTTGCCAATTACGGCTTCCACCCAGCCTTCTTGCCCAGCTCAGTCCCAGAATGCCTTGTTCCAGCAGTTTCCGAGACATTGGACTTCTTTTCTAAAAACAACCAACTCCTAAAGGAAACCATGGCCCGGTCCCAGGAATGCTACAAACGGGCGTTTGACAAAAGGAGACGGGGAGAACTGGTTCTGGCTCCCGGCAGCCAAGTATGGTTATCTACAGTCAACCTTAAGATGGCCTGTCCTTCCAGGAAGTTAGGCCCTAAATTCATGGGCCCCTTTTCTGTAAAAAGGAAGATAAACGAAGTGGCATATGAACTTAACCTGCCTGACTCTTTTAGAGTGCACCCGGTCTTTCACGTGACCCTACTGAAGCCCGTTACCCCAAATCCCTTTGCTGACCGCACCACCGACCCACCCGAACCTGTTATAGTGAACAATGAAGAGGAGTTTGAGGTTGAAGCAATCCTTGATTGCAGGAAGAGGGGTAATGTAACCCAGTACCTCATCAAGTGGAAGGGTTATGGACCTGAGGACAACTCCTGGGAACCCGAGGACAATCTACATGCTCAGGAACTTTTGCGGGCCTTCAAGAACCGTCAGGTTTCCAGATCGGCTCACCTGGGCAGCCCGTCGCGGTGCTTGGCGCCAAACGGCCTATTTAGGTCTGCCACTGACATCTCCCAGGTGCTGCCTGATCAACAGCTTCTCGGTTCCTGTCCCGTTGTTCGTATCCTGTGTTCCTGTTTGCTTACCTCCTGACGACCCGGCTTTCCCTTGACACCGCTGACCTCTGCCTGCATCTGACCTCGGCCTGTTTGACCTCTCTTTTGCCTG
Source organism: Lithobates pipiens (assembly GCF_037356315.1). NCBI lineage: Eukaryota > Metazoa > Chordata > Amphibia > Anura > Ranidae > Lithobates > Lithobates pipiens. The sequence goes on from NW_027507718.1 coordinate 419,247,394, forward strand.
CTCCTTCTGTGCCTCTGCTGCCCGCCTGTTGCCGTACCCTGCCTGCACCCGGACTTGCCTGCTCTGCTCCTGTTCTGTACCCAGTTGCCTGTGTCCTATCTACACACCTGCTGCCAGAAGGTTCCTGCAAGTTCCTGCTCCTGGAGCCATATCACAGGCTCTCTTACCACTCCGCACTCTCAGCCACCTGTCTGCTCTATCAGGGGTTGTAAGTCGGACACGTACGGGAGACCACCCTCTGCCCAAGCGGACTCATCGGTTCGGTAAGTGCCAGCCTGACAAATGCCTGATTAACGTATTTCTAGGCTTTTGATGGTAACGGGGTATCCTTACCTGGTTACCCTTTGCCTATGTTTGTAGTTATTAGCTATATCACATAAAGGGTCTATTTATCTGTGACATATAAGTTATTCTTAATCTACTCTCAACCATTGACCCTGGCATCTATTCGCTGTTTCATGAGTTTCACTGTATTCAATACCTTAGCGTGTAAAAAATATAAGAAACATACCTAGAAGTGATGCTTGACTATGCTCCCACCTGGACACAGTCTGTTCCCATTGGGGTTTGCCGTTGAGTGCGAGGCATACCTGTTATCATTGTGTTGCAGAAGTATGGTTATGCACGATTCAACTGACCTGGTTATATGTTGTCTTTATATGCATTGAATTCAATAAGTATTGCTACTATGCGGTTATTTTTATTTTTTATCTGTATATATATTGTATACATTATTGATGGACACCTGAAAATGTCTTATTTGATTCCTGGTATTCTCTTTTGTTTTGGAAAATCTTCAATAAAAATATCGTAAAAGAAAATAAGTGGAAAGTTTGGACAGAGTTTAAACAAACAAGAAGATATGTAGATTTGATGGGAGCAGAAGACTGGGGAAAGGCAGGGAGAAATACGAGATGTCAGGCAATAAAAGGTAGGAAGAGAGTGGATAGAGAGATGGGGGAAGGTAGGGGGGTAAAACTCTTGTAAAATGTGATTGTGATTGAGAATTTTTTTTTTTAATCTTTTGATAAATATTTGATATAAATAAAATCAATAAAGAAATTGAAAAAACAAAAAAACCCAGCGGATGTTCTAACCCTTCACCGCTCTATATATATATATATAATTATTATTATTATTATTATAATACACGATTTATATAGCGGCAACAGTTTACGCAGCGCTTTACAATGTAGAAGGAGGACACCACAATTACAGTACAGTTCAATACAGAAGGCACAGGCAGGCCCTGCTCGTAGAGCTTACATTCTAAAGGGAGGGGTGGTGGTACAAAAGGTAATAGATGCAGGGAATGATTTGATGGGGGGGTGGCTTGGGGACAGGTGTTAGGTGGGTGTGGGATAGGCTATATATAATATATAATATATCAGTCTATGCTGAAACTTTCATTGATTAAACCTTGACCACCAGCTTTAGAAGCATAAGCATGTTACAGTAAATTAATCCAAAATTGTTCTCCACAGATTGAGGGACTTACATATTTGTTGCATCTATATATTTTATTGGTTTCATTATACATTGTAAAAGTCATACTCTGATTCTTTCTGGGTGCAAGAAAAAATATGACAGCCAAGATTCCATTGTTGTAACAAAAGTGTTTTAAGTTACAGACATCCAGACTCAAAACTCATGAAAATCCTGAGAATTTTAGACAAATAGGACCCTTATGCCAATTGGTAGGATGCTCTGCCAGAAGAACGGCTGTGGAGGCCCACTGTTAGGCACTGTACAGGACACACAATGTGCGACCTTTAAAATATCCCTGGTCCAGACACAGTTCTTTTCATTCTGATGTTCTGTGCTCCGTGACATCCTGTGAGTCATCTTATGATGGATCCCAGCAGTCTCTGACTCTGAGAGCAGCATACTGAATGGAAATCGTTGTTTAACTAAGAACTGAATATGCCCAAACGTTTCAAACAGCAGCAAGATTTGTAAGATGTTAGTCTGAGACAAAAATAACATGGCTTCACACATCTTCTTAAAGTGGTTCTCAATAATTACATAAATAAAAGTGCCCAACTTAAAAGAGTGGGTGGGCATAGCCTATCATATAGCTCACACAAAGCACAGACTAGCTGTGTGAGGTCTAAATTGCTCACTTTCCATCTAGTTGGACTTGGTTACCTAAGCAGACCACTCAGCATGGTTTCCCACAGAGCTCAGGAGCGGGACTTTCCCTAGCAAATTGCCTGTGCCACAGTGGCCATTAGCTGGCTTAAGAAGCCAAGCTAATATAACATACCCATCCTCATAGGGGTTATATGGGCATACATTCATACCTCCCAAATGTTTTAGATGAGAAAGAGGCATACCTTAGTAAAATGTATGCAGACAAATGGCACACCCCTCCTGTGCCCCCTCCCAAAAAATAAATACAAAAAAAGATGAGTTAAACTCACTGTCCTTTTTTTTACTACTTCCTTTTCTTTTTACTGTATTTTAAAAATAAAAATTGCAATCATGTACCATAGAGCAGTGGCAATGAGACACAATTCCTCCCACTGACACCAATGATGGGCATTATTTCCAATAATTCCAATGATGGTGCACTATTTCTCCATCTATTGATCACAGATGGTATTTATTTTTTACTCACACTGATCACCAAGCCTGAGGCATTGTTTACTCCCACTTTGCTGGGGCATTTTTACTCCCAGTGGCCACAGTCTGGCCCCCCTAAAGACTAAAGCACACTAAGCTGGACCTTTGTTTAGTTTGGAGACCCCTGATGTAGAGAATCTGTCACCCACAAAACATACCACTGCTGCTCCAGGCGAGATTTGGCTCTACACTCCATAGTTCTTCTTAGGTTCAGCTTGTCTCCATGGAAACAATCAATCTTACCAACAAGAGAAACAACGCACATTGAGATGCAAAATATTATTTTGTATCATACATTAGGGTACACAGAACATATTCAAATGCACAGGGTTGTGGAATTTCAGGAGATTAGACACTGGCAAACAAAGTCATAGGGACAGCCTAGTGTAACACCTCCCACTCCCATCATGTCTCAGTTTTTTGCTAGGATTCTTAGCAGAACACATTTTTTCTCTCTAATCTGACCAGTTACTGTAAGTTTGGTGCCATTATGCAGACTTAATGCCCGGGTGTCTCAGTTGAGTCTGGATCTCAATTTCATTTGGTGCACTATGCATGCAGTCCGAGGGGCTGTCAGCAAGTATCTGGACACCTTTCCCTGACTCTTCCTCTTCTGCATCCTATGATCCAGGTTGTATGTATTGGGGAGATGCAGACTTGCAATTACTGAGCAGCAAATATATCACCTGAGATGTATTTCAGTTATGCTGCAAACCTGGCCTGTTAGTGGCCCCTGAGGACAGGGTTGATGACCACTGCTCTAGAGTCCATCTCTGATTTTGCTGCAACTGTATATGTTCCTGCATGGACAACTGAGGATGATAATTATTGTACCCTGCCTGCATTCAGTGACTTGGTACTTGAGAGCTCTCAGTTTTCTAACATCACTCCAAAACTTAAGGACACAATGTTGGTCTTTATTTATGCAGTGCACACGTGTCTAGACCTAGAACATCCTGCATTAGCCATACCTGAGGTTACCAGTCTGGATTCTCTTAAAGTGGGAGTAAACTCCCTTGGTTGATTTTTACCTAAGGTAAGGCTATAATAAGGCTTACCTATAGGTACAGTAAATATGCATGCACACAAGCACATTATAATTTTGCCTTACAGGTTTATAAAAAAAAAAGCAGGTGTTTTACTACTGCTTTAAAAGTCTCAAGCCTGTTAAAACTTTTCCTGTTCACTCACCATTGCAACCTGTAGAGTGATTGGTCTATTCTGGTCTATTTCCTTTCTTAATAATATGACTGTGCCTATTGAGGACATCCTGGTGTTTTAAGATTTGGTGGCCTAGAGCAGTAGTTTTCAACCCTGTCCTCAAGTATCCCCAACAGGCCATGTTTGCAGGTTTTCATTTATCTTGCACAGGTGCTTTAAATCAGAGTCAATGGCTTGGTATTTTGGACAGCTATTTTATCTAAGAGAAATTCCCAAAATATAGCCTGTTTGGGGTACTTGAGGACAGGGTTGAGAACCACTGGCCTACAGGGTAGAAGTCCTTTTCGAGGCCTTAATCTCTCTTCCAGGCCCTGTCTTGCAAATGGCCATTACTGTCCCTCTATCAGACCACGGCCGTTTGGTCCAAGGAAATGCCTCAGGATTCTAGATATGTTGTAACAGATCCCTATGTCCTCCAACAGCTAGAGCCTATGTCTGTGGTTCTGCTCTGCTAATGTATATTTTAAGCCTAATATTCTAAATTAGTCTTCTTTCAGTACATTACAGTACAGTACAATTGGCTCAAATGCTGGTCTGCAGGACATCAGTACAAAAAGCGCCTATTGCACATGTGTTTGATAGTGAATGCATTTTGGTGTATCCCTAATTCTTTTTATTAAGAACTTTGCTGGAGGGGGGAGCACCCTTTTTTTTCTAAACAAAGAAAACCTAAGCATCTGCTGCAAACCCTCAACCTCAGAGCCAAAGGGTAGTATTTTTTGTTTCTCACATATCTCCAAGTTAAAAGCAAAGACTAGAACCCAGTCCAATCATAGCCCTTGGACTTTCAAGACCTCCAAACCAGCAACACAGTGATGGGAGGCACCACTTGTCATCATGCAGGAATGTCTATTGGCTTTTATGGCCACCTGGTCACAGGACATTTCAAACTTCTGGGTCTAGAATGTTGTATCCAGTGGCTACAAACTAGGATTTTGGTACATACCCCTGTCTGACTCTAAGTTTTCAAACCTGCCAAGGTCCATGCAAAGTAGCTTTTCTCTCAATGGATCATAGCCATTGTTTCTCAAAGGAGAGGTTCCAGGGTTTCTACTCAATCCTGTTCACAGTTCACAAAGGCAAAAGGGGAAAGGGGACATTCATTCCACCCTAAACCAAAAGGTTCTCAATACCTTCTTTTGGGTACCAAAATATCCCAAAGATCTTATAGACAAAAGATATATATAGACAAAGGCTAATGGTCATATTATTCTACATATTAAGAAAGTGCCACATCCCAATTAAAGATTATTCAAAAGAAAGGGGAATTTGAGAAAAAGGGACTGGAGGGCAACCAACCCCCGGGACTTTTTTAACGGCACTAGATATACTCAAATCATATATAAAATCATTGAAATTTTTATTATTTCGTGTATAAAAGACATTTTTCAGACAAAATAGACAGTTTCATCCATTTAACATACAAAGTACAAAGTACAGATATAAAGAGATTGGCATGTGGGCCTATAAGACTCCATCTGTTACCACATTCATATATGATTAAGACTGCATTGTTTCTTTCCTACATGTTTCGCTCTTCAGAGCTTCCTCAGGACAATTGCAGCATACAGCAATCAACAAAAAAACTGAAATTATACAAGAAAATTTATTTTAATACAAATACATAACATTTCTGTACACATAATAAACCCCAAAAAAAGGGGGCATGAGAGGTGTCTTCCAACATGAGTTGACACATCTGATCCAATCAGTCTAGTGGTGGATTCGCTCCAGTCCAACGAATTGGTTCAAAAGTAGCGAAACCATCACCAATGAATAATTCAAACACAAGGGCATAATTTACGTATCAATGTTCAATAGACAAATTAATTATTAGAAAGGGAACAACTAAACCATTCCCCTGAATGGCCTCCCCAAATTTGATACATGGATAATGTAATTTTCCTTTCATGGAGATTGCAGACAGGGTTGTAAAAAATCAAAGTTAAAAAAGAAAAAAAAAAAAAAAAAAATTTAAATAAAAATAAAATACACAACTGGACTGAAAAGTATGCATAATACTAAGACAGGCAAAATGACATCTTACCCCATATACCTGGAAAGTTACTTTTGTTATCTGTCGTTGTTTTCATATATTGTGTGTATCAATTAGTGCTTTTTCATCACACAAGCGGACTGCGATAGGAGCCCCTTTAGGGATCCCCCACTTCTACCCCCAAAGGATCTGCAGAGGCACGAGAAACGTGTATAAGATATATCTAGGCCATTTAAATATATTTACCAAATGGCACAGTTCATGTTTAAACATACCTGGTAATACCAAAGCAGTAAATAAAATAGAACCAGTTCAAACATGCCCGATGTCCACGAACCCCATATATTGTCAGATGGAATTGGATAGAGTATGTTTCTGAACACGAGAAGTTTCTCTGTGCTGATCTATGAAACAAGAGAATAAAAGAAGAAGCCATGTCTCCATCAGTTTTTTTGTAGCCTTCTCAAAAATGAAAAGTGCATGGCCCTGAATTTGGACTTCAGGAATATCCATCTAGTCCGGTAAAGACATTTTCTTTCCTACCTGTTAGGTAGAGCACTGTGGTACAATCAGGGAGATTTCAGAATTTCATCCGTCAGTTTGGCGGTTCCACGTGTCTGCTTCCAATGCTTGTTTGGATAGCACTGACCGGGACCCGCGTTTTGAACTCGTGCCTCCAGCCCGGCGGCGTCTGACGTCACCGTCGGGCTGCGGGCACACCTATTGGGAGGATCCCCTTCGTACAGATGTCCAATGTGCATGCGCGGAGGACGTGTTTCACGTCCCTGTAGCGCGTCTGCCATTTTGGATTCTGGCCGGAATCAAGAGTTTTGCCAGTAATGACCCATCGATACCTGTATTCTGACTATAGCTTGCCATTTGGTCAGAGACAGGCAACCATGATGGTTAAGGGCTAATGCCCTGATCTTGATCTCGGATGGGTCATAGTGCAAATACATAGGGACAGAGGTAGACCGACATGAATGTCGATCACCGTATGTCTCTAGTTTCAAAGGATGGAAAAAGAAAATATTATACTTGCAACAAACCGGTAAAAACAGAGAAGGGGAACATCCCATATTATAATCAGGGCGGGCTGACCAAACCCTCAACTGGTTGGAGAGGGTTGTAGGTCAAACCCGAGGGTCCCTTTTGAACGCGAAGCCCCTACCACAGTCCGCCAGTCTTCGAGCAACCATATTGTTATCAAATTTCTTATTTAATATTTAATGCAATATATTGATGTCCAGTGCAGAAGAAAAAAAAAATAAAAAATCGCGGTCCGCTTGCGTGATGAAAAAGCACTAATTGATACACACAATATATGAAAACAACGACAGATAACAAAAGTAACTTTCCAGGTATATGGGGTAAGATGTCATTTTGGCTGTCTTAGTATTATGCATACTTTTCAGTCCAGTTGTGTATTTTATTTTTATTTAATTTTTTTTTTTTTTCTTTTTTAACTTTGATTTTTTACAACCCTGTCTGCAATCTCCATGAAAGGAAAATTACATTATCCATGTATCAAATTTGGGGAGGCCATTCAGGGGAATGGTTTAGTTGTTCCCTTTCTAATAATTAATTTGTCTATTGAACATTGATACGTAAATTATGCCCTTGTGTTTGAATTATTCATTGGTGATGGTTTCGCTACTTTTGAACCAATTCGTTGGACTGGAGCGAATCCACCACTAGACTGATTGAATCAGATGTGTCAACTCATGTTGGAAGACACCTCTCATGCCCCCTTTTTTTTGGGTTTATTATGTGTACAGAAATGTTATGTATTTGTATTAAAATAAATTTTTTTGTATAATTTCAGTTTTTTTGTTGATTGCTGTATGCTGCAATTGTCCTGAGGAAGCTCTGAAGAGCGAAACATGTAGGAAAGAAACAATGCAGTCTTAATCATATATGAATGTGGTAACAGATGGAGTCTTATAGGTCCACATGCCAATCTCTTTATATCTGTACTTTGTACTTTGTATGTTAAATGGATGAAACTGTCTATTTTGTCTGAAAAATGTCTTTTGTACACGAAATAATAAAAATTTCAATGATTTTATATATGGTTTGAGTATATCTAGTGCCGTTAAAAAAGTCCCGGGGGTTAGTTGCCCTCCAGTCCCTTTTTCTCAAATTCCCCTTTCTTTTGAATATCCCAAAGATCTTGCCAGGTCAGTCATGCCTCGGGGGACTTTCTGGACCCTGTGGACATCACAGACCCCTACTTGCATGTCCCCATCTTTCCAGTTCATCCATGCTTTCTGAGTTTTCTGTGGGCTTTTAAAATTACCAGCTTGTTGCCCTTTCTTTTGGCCTGACCATTGCACTTTAGGTCATTGACAACGTGCTAGCACCTGTCGAGGCATTCCCACAATAAGATACCTAGATGACAGTCTAGATGACTGAGGGGTCAATCAGCACAGACTGTCAGTTTATATCCACCAGACTGTTTGAATCCTATAAGGTTCAAGTTGATCCTGAACCCCAAAAAGTAGCACTGGAACAAAATCATCACATATCTTTCGCTCTCATAGATACTTCCCTGTCCAGGGATTTCCTTCCAAAGTTAAAGCTCCAAATGTTCTGCTCCCATGTTTGGACGCTGCAGTCCAAGAGCCAATCAACCCTTTGCATTAATGATGCCCTCTTTCAAGTCAGTTTGATTTGCCTATTTTTTTTCCAGGCCATCAGAACTCAACAATCTGGCTGCATGAGACAAGAAGGTTCAATCTCAGGACCATCATCTGCATCTGTACCCCAAGATCAGGTTTTTCCTGGCCTGATGAGTAGCAGAAATCCTTCCTTCCACTGGTCTGGAAAGTTTTCATGATGGATGCTAGCCTGCCAGGCAGGGAAAAGAGTCTTGGATAAAATTGAGATGCAAGGGCCCCTTTGACTGGTTTCAAGAGTGGACCCTCTTCATCATGGATCCTCCTATGAAACCAGTTAGCAGTTATTCATGCTAGAGACAGCGACTGCATGCTCTCAAATATTATCCACTACTTCTTCTGTGCAGTAATGGTTGAGAAGGTCTTTTCCTAGATACTGTGTTATGTAACATAGGGTTAAGTCTATAAACGTTTGAAAATGCCATGTTTTACTATTTCTAATAAAGGTTATACGTAGGTGTCACATGATACTTGTGCACTTTCTGTTTGTTCTATAATAATTGCAAACACATTTTTTGGATGTACGGTTTGATGTAGTGTAGCACCCTCCTAGGTGCTAGTATGTGTTTTATTAGGTAAATTCAGTGTGGCTGTGATTGTTTGTTAGGTAAAAGTATAGTTTGCTCACTGTACTCAGAGAAGCTGCATTCTGCTTGTTAGGTCTTCTCAGTGTGTTCAGCTGCTGCCAGTCTGATAGCTCCTTCTGCATCCAGAGAGCTTGAGACATTTCTGGATGATAGGTGTGGAGATATGCAGATAGCTGCATGAATATTGGTACAGCCCTTTCCTATCCCAGAGAGGTGGGCTGTGATGGCATGCTGGGAGATTGTATATATTCTGTGAGCACACTTTTCCTTGAGAGGATTAGTCCGACCTGGAGGGCACGCTGCCCTCCCAGGCAATGCTGCTATGTCTGCTGTTGCGAGGCCTTGGGTGGTGACTTGTGAGACCCTGGATCTTACAGAATGATTTGAAAGATCTTGGGGACCTTTGCTCTTTTGCCATCCTTTCTTCTGGTGCTAGAGAAAGTCAGCTGTGGGTCTAAATAAAGGGGGTCCCAGCTGGTGTCCTGAAGAGCTTTGTCCAGCCAATCTTCTACTTAAAGGGAGATTTACACCACCTAATTCTCTCAACGCTATCCAAGTTCTCCAAAAATAAAAACAATAAAACCAACACCTCTAGAGTGATCATTGAAGATATGTGTAAACGAGCCTGTGTGTCTGGCTATGAGGGAGGCTTGTGGGGAAGAACTGGACAGTGTTCTTGTGACTCCTATGGGAGCAGCGCTACAGTACTATAACATTTTTGGTTGTTTGCTTCCAGTTCCACCAAATGAAGGGCAGTTGGGAGCTATGCGCATTTTGCTAGTTAACTTTTTGTAAAACACATGAAATTCTTATTAAAGTGGCAGTAAACCATTGAGGAGAAAAGAAAATTCCTGTGCAAGGCAATGTTGTAATGTGCTAGTACGCATCGCATACCTTAAAATAAAGCCCTCACCGCTGAGAGGGCTTCCATCTTCACCCTGTCTTCCTTCCAGGTACGTACCCTCTGGCTACATGAGTGGCCAGAGTGTGATGATGTCATTCACACACATGCACATGGGAGCCGCTGTTTACAGCATGGGCTCTGAAGTGCCGGCATGGTATGCCGGACCTTCAGAGCGCATGCAGCTGTGACCTCACCGGCTGTATGCACTCTGAATTTTACCTAAACAGTGCAAGTTTAGGAGATATTCACAGTACCTACAGGTATGCCTTATTATAGGCTTACCTGTAGGTATAAGTGGTAAAACAGAGTTTACTACCACTTTAATGAAAAGCAATGCTTGATGTTATACCCTATCACTTATAACTCTTGTTGCCTTGTTTTTCATATATTAACTTATAGAACAATGACATACTGTATTCAGCTTAGAAAGTACTATGAACCATTTGCATCAGTACCTGCAGCACTGAAACTCACAGCCTAATGTCCATACCACACTCAGGAAAAGTAATAGCCCTAACTGGAATGCTCTACCCACAGACATCCGAGGAAAACTATCTGGCCTTCAGGAAGAAGCTCAGGACCCATCTCTTCTGAAAACCCAGACAGACAACTGACAGCAAAAGCGCCCTGAGGCGATTTAGTTCACATATGTAGCGCTATACAAGTTATTCATTCATTCATTCATGCAGGTGTTTGGATTGTGGATGGAAATCATAATTCTCACAATAAATCCATATAAAGAAAAACATGTTAACTGCATATATGTTATGACTCTGTTAGGAGTGGTATGTGGAACTCCAGTGCTGTGTAAGACATCCATTCTAGTCAAAGAGCTGCTGAACTTCCAGTATACCTATGAAAAGTAGCATTTCTTGAACTAGGATTACAGGGCGCATGCATGACCATTTTTTTAAAACAGCTGGGCAATTTAGTCAGCAGTATCTCCCTGAGTGTGAAACAGGTGGGGTGGGGTGGCAGGTTGCTCAGTTATATAGTAAGTGCAGTATAGGTTTCAGGTATAAAAAGCCTGGAGATACTTTTTAGCGTCTTACATTTATACTTTGACATGTGTTTTTCTTTGTTTCCTAAATACCTGTCAGTTTCCTCTTTAAATTTTGTTCAGCTGTTGCAGTTGACTTTGTGTTTTGTGGTAACACTGTTTTTGTCCAAGCAGTACTAAAAATACAGATTTTCAAACATTTGTTGGCATATTATGGGACATCAAAAACCAAGAATCCCTTATTTTCAATAATTTAATATTACAATGTGAACTGTTGACTTTAGAAACTACCTATGCAAATGAGGTACACCTGTAGATAAAAACAAACTGTGAAGCTTTGACTAATGTTGAATAATGCCCTTGCTATAGGCATATGTTATTTACATACCACTTTAAGTTTGACATGGAAACTCCCAGGACGTTACTAGGATGTTGCTAAGCGAGGCCCAGCTATTGCTGTTCTCCACCAGCGCAGGAGTGAGTTCCAAAACTCTGAACTCAGAGCTACCACATCAGGGGAGAGAAAGTGCATGTAAGGAGGGTTGAATCAGAGAAAGAACTCTGGCTAACGTGAACGGTAATAGCTTGGTCTCGCTTAGCAACATCCTAGCCACATCCTGGGAGTTTTCAAGTCAGGTTTCATGAGGTACTTAAATGGCCTACACCTATAGAAAAAGCAGTATTTAATTTTGGTCAAAGCTGCACAGCTTGTTTTTATCTAGACTTCCCTCATATTCATAAGTAGTTGTTTGATAAAAATGTACTATGGCTTTAAAGTTCATTCCTGAGAGAAGCCTCACTTGCACATAAACATGGATTTAGGTGGGTTAAAGGGGCATTTTTTTTCTATGCCAGCTATTAGTTAAAGAGAGCTTGAGGGAGGACAGATGTAAGAGGAAACAGAGATGAGCTTAACATTTTTTATAAACAAAGCAATATAGGTAATGAATACTTTTGTAACAAGCTGCTAATTTTGATGTCCTGACTTAGAACATCAGCCTAATCAAAAAAGGTGTTGAAAAGTGGAGTTACCTCTTAAAACAGTGCTTATTAGATTCATGGCCAAGTGCCTTACTGGTACAGAGTGTGCAAAACCACTTGTACTTTCAAGGCTATTGTATGGGTTTCCATTAATATACTACAAGGCCTTTCATTTATCACAGTTCTATGCATTTGAGTTTTTAGCCACTTGTGACATAAACACAGCCAGTTTTTGCTGGTACTTAGAAAAGTTGGTCAATTTGTGCATTTAACAGATTCACCCAGGTGTCCTGGTGTATGGTGCATTTTACAAATAACTGACTGCCCCTGATAATGAGCAATATTAATACTCTACATATCAAAAACCCCAAGAGCTAACATGTTGCAGCATTAGAATTTGTTAGTTTATAATTAATTACATACAGTAATTGATAAGAAATACAATTACCAATATGTTTAGAATTTGTTGTTTACAAACATCACTTTTGATGTTGTACTTGTTTATTCTTGTATAGTCAACACTGTCCCTTATGTTCCTTTTGAACCCTATTTCAAACTTAAGAAACTTGTAATTGAAAAACCACATTAACCACTTTCAGACCGGACCAATTTGCTGGTCAAAGACCAGACCACTTTTTGCGATTCGGCACTGCGTCTCTTTAACTGACAATTGCGCGGTCGTGCGACGTGGTTCCCAAACAAAATTGACGTCCTTTTTTTCCCACAAATAGAGCTTTCTTTTGGTGGTATTTGATCACCCCTGCGGTTTTTATTTTTTGCGCTATAAACAAAAATAGAGCGACAATTTTGAAAAAAAACGCATTATTTTTTACTTTTTGTTATAATAAATATCCCCCAAAAATATATAAAAAAACATTTTTTTCCCTCAGTTTAGGCCGATACGTATTCTTCTACATATTTTTGGTTAAAAAAATTGCAATAAGCGATTATTGATTGGTTTGCGCAAAAGTTATAGCGTTTACAAAATAGGGATAGTTTTATAGCATTTTTATTAATAATTTTTTATTATTATTTTTTTTACTAGTAATGGCGGTGATCTGCGATTTTTATTGTGACTGCGACATTGTGGGGGACCCATCGGATATTTTTGACACATTTTTGGGACCATTGTCATTTATACAGTAATCACTGCTATATAAATGCAGTGATTCCTGTGTAAATGACACTGGCAGTGAAAGGGTTAACCAGTGGGTGGAAGTGTAGGGGTTAAGTGTTCCTAGGGGTGTGTTACTAACTGTGGGGGGGTTGGGCTTTCATTTAGTGTACACTGATCTCTGCTCCAATCACATAGAGCAGAGATCAGCGTCACTAGTTGCTAGGCAGAATGGAAAAATGTTGTTTACACAGCATTTCCTCCATTCGGCCGCTCCGTGAGACGATCGCGGGGATGCCTGCGGCGATCGAGTCCGCGGGTCCCGCGGCCGGACTCACGGGGGTCCCGACCAGCGCGGGAGCGCGCCGCCGGTGGCGCGCTCCCGATGGCAGGGCGGCATCGAATATTGGACATACCTGTACGCCAATATGCCTGCCCGTGCCATTCTGTCGACGTACATCGTCGTGCGCTGGTCGGGAAGTGGTTAAAGACATTTTCTCTACCAAATTACACATTCACAGAATTGGAAGATGCCAATTTAGGCAACCAAAATAATAATTTTCAGAGGGCCATAAGTCAATAAAATAATATTGATATCATATTGTAAAAAATGTCATAACTACATATGCAAGAATTTTATACATGGTAATTTCAATATCTTATATTAAATAAATTAGGGTGATTAAAGTGTTGAAGGCAAAATCAAAAATTACATATATGACTTGATCTGTCAATTTCATTAAAGGCATGTTCCACCTTTTGTAAAAAAAATAAAAAATATGATTAACTGTACGCATGCATATTGCAAAATGAAAAAAGGGATTTGTCATTTTTTTTTAAATTGGAACCTGCAAAGCATCGCAACCATGACTCAGGTAGTAAGGGAAGGTTTGAGGGTGAGTGGCTGTGAAATGAGACCATGTTACATGTCACATCCAAAATATAGTTGTAAAATGTCAGAAAAAATTATATTAAGTTGACCATAGATAGATACAATTTAGAATGAAAATTATTTTAATTTTCAAAATACTTTTAATATTTGATTTTTCAAATGAATAGACTTCACTGAATAAAAACCACATACACTGTTAGAAATTTGTATACTCAAGAAAAATTTACCTTCAAAATTTCTCGTCACATTCAAAAACAAATATCAGTTTGACTCACTAATGATTAGAAAAACAAACAAACTTTCTTAGAACAGTCTTTTCCCAAGAATTTTTGTTCAAAATTCTACCCATCCATGGCCAGCTCCAGCCTTTAACACATCAGCCCCCCTTGTAACATAGTTGCATTACCTATTGATCCTACCAGGGGATCTGTTATTGTTCCACTTCCGGTAACAGGCCAAGCTGTCAAGGAAAAGGGGCAGCTTGAGGGAGAAACCCTGTTACACTGGCAGGGGGTTGTTTTTCTTCTAATGGTCCCCAATCCACTAACACCTATCTGCCTGTTTGCAGGTATCTCTTTATCTAGCTGGCTGCTAAGGAGGCACCAGTAAGTGTGGGTCCCATGCCAGTGCTAGGTGGGTCAATAGATATGCACGGTGCATGGCAAGCCATGCCCCTGCTCCCTTCCCCCTAGAAATTTGACTGAGGACAGCAGGAGCCTATCTCTCTGTTGCCCTTTCTACAGCCCAGAAGATCAGGAAGCTGCACGGATTGCGGAAGATCTGGCGGCAGTGGACATGGACCACGTGTAAGTGTTTTGGGATGGGGGACACAAAAGGGTACTGGGGTGTTTTTTACCCTATTGAGATAAAGAATTGCCTAGCATTTAGTACCACTGGCAGGATCATCAAGTAATAAATCCGTGTTACAGGGAGACTTAGGCAGCGTACACACGAGCGGACTGTTCGCCCAACTTTGTCCACTGAACAGTGTTTCAGCGGACAGTCCGCTTGTGTGTGGGCTTCAGCGGACAGTTTCAGCGGACAGTCTGACGAACAAAGTTTTTCGGAATTTCCGTAAGACTGTCCGCTGAAACTTGGTTTGAGCGGACAGTCCGCTCGTGTGTAGGCTTGTTCGACAAACTAAGTCTCGCGCATGCTCAGAAAGAATTTACACGGCGAAGGTTGCATTGCAGTGTATTGGACTTCGAATCTCTCGTCCCGTCGTACGTGCCGTTCACGTCATCGCGCAAGTTTTCAGCGGACTGTTCGTTCGTCGTGTGTGGTCAAGTCCGTTCATGCTAATTTTGAATGGACTGTTTGTCAAACTGTTTGACGAACCTAGTTGGGCGGACAGTCCGCCCGTGTGTACGCGGCCTTAGGAAAACAAAAACTGCTGTGTTACTGCTACTGACAGACTGCATATATGTCATTTTGATTTTGCCCATAGCTACACTTTAATGAATTTAATATAAGTTCCAGTTTCTGATTATGTTGGTCTTTTGCAAGGAACCCTTTACAATACTAAAACAAACAATATCATTTCACATTATATTTTGATAATGGATACTTGCACAACAATAAAGCACATGTACTGCATTGGTTTACTAAGCTGGTAGTATAGACTGTGGCTGTAAGGAGATGGATGTATGGAAGTTTTGCATTGAATGTATAACTTATAGTATATTGTAGTATATTGTAATATTACATACTATATTGCTATAGCCCCTCATTAAGAATATTGGCAATACCTTGTTCTTGCTCTGTAAGTAGACAGATGAAATGTAATTGAAATACAACATATATCCCTAATTCAGAACTCATCCATTAGGTAATAATACCCATCAATAAACTATCATAGAGATGTGGTGCACTGTAGACAAAAGTTATTGTGTCAAGTTGACACTAATCATCTAATTGCACTAAACCTTCCAATAAACAAATGCCGTTTGTCTGTAAATGATGTGTGATTAGCCTCCAGTACATCCTATGCAGCTATTTTTATATATATATATATATATATATATATATATATATATATATATATATATATATATATATAGAGAGAGAGAGAGAGAGAGAGAGAGAGAGAGAGAGAGAGAGAGAGAGAGAGAGAGAGAGAGAGAGAGAGAGAGAGGGAGAGGGAGAGGGAGAGAGAGAGAGAGATGTATCTGGCAGACACGGTGCCCCAGGCTTCTATATGTAAAGCAAGACAGGATCCACCATTAATGATGTTGACCTTGACTCCTCCAACAGGGAATATATTCAGTCTCCATAATATCCAGACAGCTAATATGTATACTCTGCTAATAATGTTATCAACTACACGTGTGATATTAGGAAGCCAGGCTTTATGAATTAAACACTTCACTGAAGCGTTCTGCTCATAAACGTGCTTCGTTTCTCCTTATAATAATGTAATAGGCAAAATGAAAGGGTTTCACATTTCTATATAGGAATAATCTTATACAAATGTAATATTGCTTAAGGATTTTAATATTAGAATCTCATTCAGAAAATGTGATCTGATACACTTTATTAATGAAAACAAAATGTAATTTTCATTTTTATGAGTTATTAATAGTTGATTATATGTCACCTTTTCATCTAAAGACTAAAAAATCTAAGATAATTATTACGGTAATTTGCAACACCTGATGTATTATTTTTTTTCACACAGGTGACTGATATGCATGTGTGGCAATAAATTTAAATAATATACACATATACATACTTTTTTCTTAAAGTAAAATTGTCATAAACCTGGAAATTCAGGCTGATTAAAATGCACTGTATAAGCCGTTATACCTTCAATGACAACTGCATGGCCAAATGATCAGTAGATCCAGAAATACAGAGAACTAAATTATATGACAGTCTTGACTTTTCCTGAAAGAGTCAAGTGTATGTTTCCTTTCCTCTTCCATCTCGAGTCTTACTGTTAGTAAAGGGAGCCATTCATTAAATTTGTTTGTGGAGTTTGGAAGAGTGAGCATCTGAGCACTCCTTACAGGAAGCCCATCCGCTTTCTGAGCATATTCTAGATAGTCCATTTAAGTATATCATTATACATTTAGGGCTTGTTCACACTACCAAGCCACACTGAAAGCATGGCTGCTGGTGTGTGCTGAAAGACACAGTGCCAATGCACCAATCTCAAGGTATCAAACTGTTTCCATCTTTTTTAAGAACTTTATTGAGATGTAACGAGGGACATTTCAGTGCAGTTTTATTCACTGCAGCAACATTACAATGCAGTGGTTTGAGTTGCAACTTGCTACTGCATTCAGTACTTCTTTTAGGGCACACCACAACAGTGCTGCGGTATAAACTGACACCATGGGAAACAAGGCATTAGGAGCCATAGGAAACAATGGCTGCCAGCATAGAAGCATTACTTCTAGTGTAAAAAAAGTATCTAAAATTTATCGAAAGGCAAAAGTATTTTTTTTTAAATTTTGGATAGAGTGGTGAAGGGTTTGAACCCCCGTATTAGGGCGAGAACCCTTGTTGGAAGCCAAGATCATGAGAGGGCTTCTCTTATACTTTTGTTCCAGGCAACGGGGAGTGAGATGGCACATAGTAGCACAGGTACTGGGAGTTTAGTCCATGGAAGCTCCCTTCTGGAGGTATGCTTGGCTGTGTGATTTTAATGGAGACCAACAGGAGAGTCTCCAAGAAGAGACAGGCTACAGGGCAGATGTCCAGGACACTAAAAGACACAGCATACTGGAAGCAAATCAGGAATAGTCAGTGGTCAGGATCTAGCCAAGAAGAAACTGGGAATCATCAGAGATGGTTAGTATCTAGTTGAGGTCAACAGCATGAATGCATAGAAAAGAAGTCTGAGGGCAGGCAGAGTGAGCAATGAGAAATCATATCTCAGGAACAGGCTCAGGGTTCAAGCCACAGTGTGACAGCTAAAGACTATCCCACAACTTCTTGGCTCAGCTATATTGCTTTAACAGACTGTCTGGCACCAAGATTAGCCTTAGGCATCCACCCCTGTGTGTCTGCACATGTATAAATCCTTGCAAGGTGCCTGCTTTTTCTGGTGAATCAGAATGTTTGTGCAAATGTATGTTCGTATGCAAAATCTGGAAATTACTTTGGTTTTGTTCATTGGAGCATGTGCAAATCATCTTCTGATGCTTTCCTGACACCCTGTTTTTATTGCAGTCCCTTTGTTTGTCGGGGTAGGCATTATCACTGGCACTAAAATCTAAAATTGTGAGTCGTCACCAGAGCTGGAGGAGAGAGAAAATCTTCCAGAGGGGGCACTTGTAACAAATTTCTAAGAGCAGATTTACCTCACTCTCAAAGATACGCTCTTACTTCCTGTTATAGTTACAAGACAGGAAGTAAAGAGACATCTTAAAATAGGATATAATAGATGGGAAAAAAAAACACGTTTTAAACCATTCCATATGGTATGAAAAAAGTTCCACAAAACCATAACAACACAATAGAATTTAAAATATTTTGTGGGAAAGTTAAGCTGTTTTAGACATTAGATGGTAGATGCTCTTTGACGCTCACTGGTGCTCCCCAAATGTGGGGGGGGGGGGTCCCTTGACATTCTCCTCTACATTGCAGGTGATCCTGCATTTCACATGATGATGTTAGAGACAGTTCAAATAGAAGTGCATCAGGAACTGGTGTGAAGAAAACTGTGGGATCGAGGAATGAGGTAAGGATGTCTGCCTGTTACAGACCCCTTAGACTAAATGTTTAACTACTATATAAGAAAATACAATGACTCAAATAATGGGACATATAAATATATAAAAGGTAATAAATAAGGTAAAGTCAATAAATTATCATTAAAACGCAAATATCCTCACTATCAGTGCCACCTCAATGCAGCCAGCAACACAGCAACACGTCCATAGGGACACAGGCAATACCATACTTTTACAACCAGAAACATGTCTAGAAACAGCCAATCAATGCTGAGACTTGAGGAGTACATAATTCTGTGCAAGTTATAACTTTTGTGACTCTTATGCCGCGTACACACGATCAAATTGTCCGGCGTACTTAGTCCGCCGAAACGCATTTCACCGAACAATTCGATCGTGTGTGGGCTTCAGCTGACTTTTCCAGCATAAAGTTCCGACGGACTTAGAAAGTACTTGGGTTTCAGCGGACAATACGTTCGTCAGTATGCTAGTCCGGCGGACTAAGAATGACGCATGTTCAAAAGCAAGTACGAAAAGGAAGCTATTGGCTACTGGCTATTGAACTTCCTTTTTCTAGTCCCGTCGTACGTGCTGTATGTCATCGCCCTAGTAAACGCCCTAGCAAACTTTCTATGTGTCCATGTGTGGCCAAGTCCGTTCGGTAGAAAGTCCCCCGGACTATCCGCCGGATTGTTTGGCGGACTAAGTACGCCGGACAATTCGCTCGTGTGTACACGACATTAGCTTACTTGTAGCCTTTTCAAATCCAGTGGCTGAACAGAACAATGGCGTTACAAAAGAAAGGTAAGCAAAAGCTGCTTGGGAAACGTATATCAAAGTGAACCTGTTGCTTTGCCCTACATTGACAAAGCACAGGTTTAGTTGACAAAATAAAATCCTGCAGCATTCCAATTGTTGCAACATAGGTGATTTATGCATTTTTGCAGCATTTCCTGTGCTTCAAAATTGCATGTTTCACCTATGCTGCATAGGTGGCACATAGTTTGTTACAGCATAGGCAAACCATGGATTGCTGAAGCATACTCTATGCGCCAGTGGCACAGCATGCAATGAAGGATATTACCCCTTGTCAGAGGTGGTGGTTGAAAGTTGAAGGCATTGTGACAGCTGTGTATGTAGGGATTATTTAGAGATTATTAATTGCAACACCTCATTAATAATGCTTAAACTAACACTCCAATGTACAACTCATAGCAACCAATCAGAATGTGAGCTTGATTTTATGTCAGCTTACTTAAAAGGAATCATTGAAGGTAGGATCTCCCATTGCTGACTTGTTTTTGATGGCTCAAGCTCCAGGGCTGTCATCATAATCGTTGCTTCACTGTTTCTACTAGTGAGTTTGTAATCTAAAACAAGCCTATTATGCTCAAGTAAAGCCCTGCCTGCCACATGATATGTATATACTAGTTCTAGGTCAGTGACTTACCAAGAAGTAAAGGGTTAGGATAACACACCTTATTCACTATCAGAACAAAGTCAACAATGGCAGATCCCATATTTCTCTGCTTATTAGGCTTGTTGCACACAGGCGCCTAAACCTGTCAAATGTGAATTTTCCCCACCCTCAAAGTGCAGGTGCTGCTTATAGCTGCTCATAGAAATGAATAGTTGTGTGTGGCTGTACTTGAATATAATGTACAGACATATGCAAAAACAGAAATAGATTTGCTATATACTAGATACGCTATACTCATGTTTATGTGGGCATCGGTGTGCTCCAGTACAACCACACACAGCCATTCACATCTATGTCAGTCTGTCTATCTATATCTATTTGCATATATAGCTTTGCTTTGCATATATAGATCTGATGTTTATATATATATATATATAAATATATATATATATATATATATATATATATATATATATATATAGTCACAATTCTTTAGACTAGGCATAATAGTTAGAGTCTTGTGTGTGGGCCAGGTCATGTGTCTAGATTGTACTCACGCTGCATGCCAAAACTAAGAGAATGGAAGATTTCCTTTCTGGCAGAAGCCTTTAACGACATGCCACAAAGTCTGCACTAGCCTTAAATTCATTTCGAGGCTTTAGATGAAATGATGACAGGGTCTAACGTTAAAAATTAAATTCTATCTTATTTGTACAATTCTTGCAAGTCACATTCGCGAATAGTAGCGAGAGATTTAATGATCGCATATTTTTATCTTATTTTGTTTGGGTCGATGGCAATTTTTTCTGTTAATGTCGACTTAGAGCTAAAAGTAATTTAGTAATTGATTCTAAGCACGGCAGCTCGCCAATGCCCGCTGTACGTTGAGAGTAATATCTTTGCTAATTTTATCCATCAGAATGAGATTACCATGCTAATCTATTCCTGCCTCAGTGTTTGGGCCATTTGGGACACACTGATGTAAATTATGTTATTAAACATAATCCCTTTGGCCAGTGGAGAAAGAAAAATGAAGAAATGTAGGACAGGAAGAAAGATCGCTCTGAAAAGAATTGTATTGACTTCAATGTTATGTTGCCAATGTTTAATTCTTCTTGAAAACCTGCATGAAAATCCATTTTAATACATTTTAACATGACCTACACATTTTATTTATTTATTTAGACCAGCCCGAGAGAGTCTGGTAAATACATTTTTTGTAGAGTTTTTGTAAAATGTATCTTTCTGGTCATGGCAGCAGCGGCCGTTCTTTTCGATATATTACAATAAAAATTCACCTGATGTTCCAGCTACTCACTTTTAGGAGAGTGTAATAGATTTCAGAGGTTTGTCTGTTTGATGGGTACTTAGGCCTAGAAGATGAATTGTACTTTTTCCCATAGTACAGAGTCAAATGATAAATGTGGCAGACCCAAAAAAGCTAAGACAATGTATTAAATTACCTTCACAAAAAGAGTAGAAAGGCTTGCTTTTTTTATAGGCATGTACTCAGCTGCATAAAAAGCACCTTGGATGTTTGGACTGCAAACCATCTAGAATTGAGAAGAGGAGGGGGCAGTAGTCTGAGGTCTGACGTTTTAATAGGGACCCAAATAATTCCAGTTAACAAAATAGTGTTACCAACAGTGGCTTCACAAGAAAGAAACACAAAAAGAAAAAAAGTTTTAAAAATAAAGATTTTTTTTCTTTGTGTCTGTTATAAAATTTTGCAAATAAATAACTGTTATTCATACATTTAGCCCAGAATGTATTCTGCTACATTATTTTGGTAAAAATAACCCAAATCAGTGTATACTATTAAGTCTGTAGGAAAGTTATTAGTCCATAAACTATGGTATATATCTGAAAATTGATCAATCCTGATGTACTGATGGCCTATCTCATTTCTTGAGGCCCTGAAATGCCAGGTCAGTAGTAATACCCCACAAATTACCCCTTATTTGAAAAGTACACAGTCCAAGGTATTTAGTAGGAGGCATGGTGGGTTTTTTGAAGTTGTATTTTTTTTGTGGAAAATTAAGAAATAAAAAAAATCTATTTTTTTTTTTACATACTGTCACCAGTGCAGTACAGCGTCATCACAGGTTGGTGACTGGTGACAGTACAAAAAAAAGTTTATAAAATATTTTTAACACACTATGGCCAGAGCAAAATAATGTTACCATAGTAAAACTGTACTGCTCTGGGGAAGTGATCAGGATTTTTAATTTTTTTTTTTTTTTTTTTTACACATTACGTTTGCTTATAGCAATATATTACATTGCTATAAAGCAAGCATTTTGCTGAATGAAACTGATTCAGTCTGTTTTGTTGTGATTAGCTGTGATTGGTCAAAATTAATCACATGATACAGATGGGCTGTGATTGAATTGACCAATCACAGCTAGCAACACATTTGTACACATTGAATGGCTTGAAAGGAAGCCATCCATTGTGTACAGCTGTCATGTGACCTGCTGTCATTTGTAAGCCAGCCGAGCCAGTACTCGGATTGGTCACTTGCTGTGTCCTACGGACACAGCCGGTGACAGATTGCGCCATTGTGCGGCCCCAGGGCTGCGTGATTGGTTCATCCTGACAGGAGGTTATATGACGCCCATTCAGGATAATGAAACCACTGCCCGGCCATCATTTTGCTATGGGCCGGGCAGGAAGTGGTTAAATTTGAATGCATCATTAAAAAAAAAAAAAATAACAAATTGCTTTTCAACACACATTTGTAAGTGGGCACTGAAACTGGGCAACTGTAAAATAAGAGTGGGTAAGTAAACAGTTAAATGTGGAAGGTCCCACTACAATAAATTAGTATATTCATTTTTGACACCCATACTTTACTCTGTGTTTAAATTTCAAGATAAGCAGCCATGTTTTTTTTTCATATTGAGGTCTGCAAAATTGATTTTTTATTATTCCTGGCAGTGTCCTGGCACAGGGCATGGCTACATATAGTGTGGGTAGTAATTTAGTGAGTCAGACTGAAGGCCTGTTTATAGAAGGCCCATGTCATCCTGCTCTACTGAAGACAGAGAGCCTGACATAATTGAATTTACTCGTTCCTATTCCTTGTCACAGGCAGATGTCACTTCTACATCTGTTTGTCTGTTTAAATGCTGACTTTCCCTTCTTGCCAGCAGATGTTGCTGTTGTTAAAATACACTGGCAAAAATCAATCTGTAGAGACGGTCTTTGTTGTGTGTGATGGGTAGAGGAGTTCTGTGTTTTCCATTCTGGGTTTAGGACTTGCACATAGCCCTGGCTGGGGAGAATAAGATTTACCAACATTTACTGATGGTGCAGCTAAACAGAATTAACTAAGTGTCAGCAGTTATCCTACAAACACTAAGAACAATACTGCCATTAGCAAAAATATAGGATTATTAGACTAAGCTAGATCATTGTGCTTTACACACATGCTAATAATATTATTCTTTCATGTAGTTCCCAACTCTTTTGTTGCTAAAATAAAAATAGTAGACTAGTATTGCAAAATTCTAACTATTTCACTGTACAAGAGGCAGCCTATGCTTTTTAATCTGACATTGGACTGTACAGGCTACTAATCAAAAGCCAGGAGAGAAAGTTTTGGGTCACGGACACAGGAAGAGAAAGAACTTGGAGCAGCCAAAAGTATTAAACACCCCCTGCACTTTTATACAAAGATATAATGTTCTTCCCAGACCCTGCACCACCTTCACCTTTGGTTCTGCTTCAAGATTTAATCACTAGGGTCAAAACATTAATGCACAAAGCAAAAAGAAGCAGTAATAGTAAAGGTTTTTACTCCATTGTGAATGAATGAATTAAATACTTGTATATCGCACAATGCGAACTGAATCGCCTCTAGGCGCTGTGGCGAGCTTTGATCATCTGCTAAAAGAGGAAGGTCTTGAGTTTTTTCCTAAAAGCCAGGTGATTTTCTTCCAGGCGGATGTTGATTGGTAGAGCATTCCATAGCCGAGGCCCTTGGACAGCGAATCTCCGATCCCCCTTGGATTTATACCGGGCTTTGGGCACGAGGGGGAGGTTTTTGTTGGCTGATCGAAGACTGCGGTTTGGTGTGTAATGATTTATTTTCTCCATTAGGTATTGCGGAGCTTCTCTATGCATGCATTTGTGGGCGAGGCAAAGGGTCTTGAACGTGATCCGATTTTTTACGGTTAGCCAATGTAAGCTCCTCAGCGAAGGAGAGATGGATTCCCAGGGTTTTTTTCCTGTTATCAGCCTTGCCGCCGTGTTTTGGATCAGTTGTAATTGCGCAAGTTGATATTGTGGTAATCCTATGTAAAGCGAATTTGCGTAGTCCAGTCGTGAATTAATGATTGTTCCAACTACCACTGCTTTGTCATTCTTTGGGATAAAAGGGATTGTGTTTTCTCTTGTCATAGGTAGGGCCCCAAGAGTGCTACAATACTTGCAAATTTAATTGAAAGGGCAACTCCACTTTTGTGGGAAAAAAATAACAAATAAAAAAAATAATAATATAGCATATACAATTTTCAAGTCATATTGCAATTGAATGTTACTAAAAATTACCTTTCCTTGAGGCGGGGGCACACTGTTGCAAATTTGATGCCGGTTTCTTCAGAATAGCAAAAGATAGGAATCTGCAACAACGTTTGTTAAAATACTTGGAATGTACATAGATCACTCAGCAGGGAGATTATTGTTGATTACACCCACATTGGGGAATGCCAATCTCCCTATTTATATTTGTGACCACAGTCACTAGTACTGAAAGGGAGGAAACCCCACAATTTTGAATTTTCATCATCACAGGAATAGAGGACTAATCTTCCAATGGGGACTTCCATTCCAAAGGGAACTTACACTTTGGTGAGATTTCTGCCTAATGCCCTGTACACACGGTTGGACTTTCTGACAGAAAATGTGCAATCGAATCTTGTTGTCGGAAAATCTGTTCATGTGTGGGCTCCATCTGACTTTTTCCATCAGAATTTCCAACACACAAAGTTTGAGAGCAGGATCTTAAATTTTCCGACAACAAAATCCGATCCGTTTAAATTCCAATCGTGTGTAGACAATTCCAACGGACAAAGTGCCACGCATGCTCAGAATAAATTATGAGACATAAACTATTGGCTACTGCCCTATTTATAATCCCGTTATATGTGTTCTACGTCACCGCGTTCTGAACGTTTGGATTTTCTGACAACTTTGTGCGACCGTGTGTATGCAAGACAAGTTTGGGCCAAAATTCGTCAGATTTTTTTTGTCGTCAGAATATCCGACCGTATGTACAGGGCATAAGAGGAATAAACCTCTTGTTCTTTAATTTGAATGCCATGTGAATCAAAGGGCCCTTAAACGAAATCAGTGTGTAGCACAGTAAAGTTTCTTAAAACTGAAGGTTTTAACTTTCTCATTCCATCACATATCCATCAAATAGGTTTACTGTCTCATTCCATCACATATCCCAAAAATAATAGGATTATTTAATGACAGTGGGCAGAGCCTTGAAAAACATTCCTTTATGTTCCAACATCCAAAATATAGAGGACCAGATCCACTGGTGTATTGTGCAAATATAGCAGTTTCATGCATTTTGGCCATCATCAGTTTAGTGTACGGCAGCGTTGGCTTCTAGGGCTTGCAAGCCAAGGAGACAGTATAACCATATAAGTGGTGAAAAAAAACTTAAAGCGGAGTTCCACTCAAAAATGGAACTTCCCCTTTAAGATCAGGTGACCCCCTGACATGCCACATCTGGCATGTCATTTTTTTGGAGGAGGAGCGGGTACCCTGTTTTTATGGGCACCCAGGTCCCACTTCCTCCCCTGGCTCTGCAGCGCCAGAAGGAAGTTCACCTCTCCCTCCCTGCAATCTTCTGAGACACGTCACAGGTCCCAGAAGATTGCCCGGCCATTTACAGTGCAGCTCGAGCATGCGCAGTGTGCACAGGCTGTGAAGTCACAGCCAGGCACCCACAGTTAGAATGCTGGTGCCTTGGAGAGGAGAGGGAGAGGGGTGAGGCTCCTGCACCCGCATCGCTGGACCGTGGGACAGGTGAGTGTCTGATTATTAAAAGTCAGCAGCTACACTTTTTGTAGCTGCTGACTGTTAAATGGATGGAACTCACTTTAAAGTGATAATAAAGTCTTGTGTTTTTTTGTTAAAAATTACAAACATGTCATACTTACCTGCCCTGTGCACAAGGCCGGTACTAGACTATTTTGCGCTTTAGGCAAGACTAGTGATGGACGAACTTCCGACGGGACGTTTCGCGAACGCGAAATGCGAACGGACCCAAACGTTCGCGAAACCGAACGTTCGCCGCGGGCCCCATTGACTTCAATGGGAGGCGAACTTTGCAAACCTTCATGTCGAATTTGCGGCCACGTGGTAATTATTAGGGGGTAAAACGTAGTCCCACCATCTGGACAATGACATAATACATGTATGAGGTGAATTTGGGATCGATAACTACAAGCATTTTTATTTTATTTGGGAAATTGTTCTAACAATTCAGGACTATGGAGCTAATGAAGGCAATGGAGGAGAGGGAAGGTCAGGGACCAGGGTAGGCAAAGAAGAGGGTGCAGGAGATGATCACCAGCAGCGTGACATACCGGAATGACACATGCACCGTGATAGAGGCATCTGACAGCAGCACCGTAATACAGAGCACTGACAGCAGCACCGTGACATACAGCGCTGACAGCAGCACCGTGACATACAGCGCTGACAGCAGCACCGTGACATACAGCGCTGACAGCAGCACCGTGACATACAGCGCTGACAGCAGCACCGTGACATACAGCGCTGACAGCAGCACCGTGACATACAGCGCTGACAGCAGCACCGTGACATACAGCGCTGACAGCAGCACCGTGACATACAGCGCTGACAGCAGCACCGTGACATACAGCGCTGACAGCAGCACCGTGACATACAGCGCTGACAGCAGCACCGTGACATACAGCGCTGACAGCAGCACCGTGACATACAGCGCTGACAGCAGCACCGTGACATACAGCACTGACAGCAGCACCGTAAGCAGCCCCAGGAGGAAGTCAGCACAGCACAGGGATGGTGTGATCCCCTCATAATAAGAACCCCCAGGAGGAAGTCAGCACAGCACAGGGATAGTGTGATCCCTTCATAATAAGAACCCCCAGGAGGAAGTCAGCACAGCACAGGGATATCATAAGCAGCCCCAGTAGAAATATGACACCGCTCAACCTCTTCAAAGAGGAGGGTAGGGGCATATAGTACGGTGTGCTTTTTTGGGTCAAGGAAGTGAGCCAAATGAATTAAGAAGGTCTGTGTGCTTGATTAAAAAAATAGTTTATAGACATATACATGGTCTACTGGTCACATGTGTTGAATTCCTCCGAGATCCATGCCTCATTCATTTTTAGAAATGTGAGGTAGTTAACACTGTGGTGAGCTAGGCGAGTACGCTTATCGGTCACAATCCCCCCTGCTGCGCTGAACGTCCTTTCGGACAGGACACTGGATGAGGGGCAAGCCAACAGTTCGATTGCAAATTGGGCAAGCTCTGGCCAGAGGTCAAGCCTGCCCACCCAGTAGTCTAGGGGTTCATCACTCCTCAGAGCGTCCACATCGGCCGTTAACCCAATGTAGTCGGACACCTGACGGTCTAGGCGTTCCCTGATGCTGGATCCGGATGACACCTGTCGATGGGTCGGCTGAAAGAATGACCTCATATCCGAAGTCACCAACACATCTTCAAACCGGCCTCTTCTTGCAGGCGCTGTTGGATTGGTACCCGCAAATCCTTCTCTGGGAGTGGGAATTGCTCCTCTGCCAGCGCACGCAAAAGCAGAATGCAGCATTTCTCGAAGCAAGGCCTGGAAGTGCTGCATTCTGACAGCCCTCTGCGACGGCGGTAACATTTCCGCCATTTTGTGTTTGTACCGGGGGTCTAAGTACGTTGCCACCCAGTACTGGTCCTTGACCCTCATGCTTTTTATACGGGGGTCCCTATTAAAACACTGGAGCATGAAGGCCCCCATTTGCACTAAAGTGGAAGCGGTGTGGTGGCCTGGCTCCTGCTCATCATCCAGGATAATGTCGTCCTCTTCATTCTCCTCTCCCCATCCTCGCACAACAGGGATCCCAGAAAGGTTTAAAGCATGCTCTTCTTGCTCCTGCTCATCCGCCCCGGCACCATCCTCCTCTGACTCCTCATCAGACTCCTGTTGTTGACTTGTCTCAGATAGAGTAGCCCCCCCTGGGAATTCATCCAGCATTGCGACTTCCTCATCTTCCCGCTCCTGCTCCTCCACAGCCTGATCAATGACACGACGCAATGCACGCTCCAGAAAGAAGGCATAAGGTACCATGTCACTGATGGCGCCATGGCTGCGACTGACCAGTTTGGTGATCTCCTCAAATGGCCGCAGAAGTCTGCATGTGTCGCGCATGAGCAGCCACTGGCGCGGTGAAAAAAAACCCAGCTCCCCAGAACCGTTTCTTTCGCAGAGTTCATACAGGTAGACGTTAACTGCACGTTTCTGCTGGAGCAGCCTATCAAGCATATAGAAGGTTGAGTTCCATCGCGTCGGGCAATCGCAAATAAGACGTCTGACCGGCAGATGGTGTCGCCGCTGAATGTCAGCAAGGCGAGCCATGGCCGTGTAAGATCTTCTGAAATGGGCCGAGATTTTCCTTGCCTGCCGCAAGATGTCCTGGACCCCAGGGTATTTGACAAGGAATCGCTGCACGACCAAGTTTAAGACGTGTGCCATGCACGGCACGTGCGTGATTTTGCCCTGTTTCAATGCGCTAAGCAGATTGGCACCGTTGTCACACACCACTTTACCAACTGTCAAATTGAGCGGTGTTAGCCACTCATCTGCCTGTGAACGCAAAGCTGAAAGGAGTGCCGGGCCAGTGTGGCTCTTTGCTTCCAGGCACAACAGACGCAGCACGGCATGGCAACGTCTCACCTGGCATGTGGAATAGGTTCTGGGGAGCTTGGGCGGTGCAGTGGAAGAGACGCTAGCAGCGGAAAAGGAGGAGGCAGCTGAGGAGGAGAGGGAGGAGGATGGAGTAGGAGGAGGAGAAGAAGAGTCAGGCCTGCATGCAATCCGTGGCGGTAAAACCAAATCTACACGGGTGCCACGGGTTACATGCTTGACGGCCGTCAGAAGGTTCACCCAGTGGGCAGTAAAACTGATATACCTTCCCTGCCCGTGTTTGCTAGACCACGTGTCTGTGGTCAGATGTATCTTGGCACCGACACTGTGTGCCAGAGATACATTCACTTGCCGCTGAACATGGCCATATAGCTCTGGGATGCCCTTCTCTGAGAAATACTTCCTTCCTGGGACCTTCCATTGTGGTGTTCCAATGGCCACAAATTTGCGAAAGGCCTCCGAGTCCACCAGTTTATATGGCAGTAGTTGGCGGGCTATGAGTTCTGACAAGCCAGCCGCCAACCGTTGGGCAAGAGGGTTATCCGGCGTCATCATTTTTTTACGCTCAAACATTAGGCCCACGGAAGCCTGCCTTTTTGCAGAAAAATGTGAGCTTGGCGTGATGGAAGGTGGAGTGGAGGACAATTGTGAGGAGAGAGGAGAAGGAGAAGTAGAAGACGAGGCTGGACGGTGAGAGCCTGCAGTGTGGCTTTGTGTGTTCCGTTGCTCCCACTGGGCTCGGTGATGGCTGCTCATGTGCCTTCTTAAGGCGGTCGTCCCTAGGTGAGTATTGGGCTTACCGCGACTAACGCGTTGACTGCAAAGATTGCAGATGGCAACGCTATTGTCAGCAGCGGACACGTTAAAAAAAGCCCACACTGCGGAGCCATGTGCCGGTGTCCTGGGAGCGCCAGATGTGACCGTACATGGTCGATGACTCGCTCCTGATACATTTGCAGTCTGCTTTGTCCCTGCTGTGCAATGTAAGTCATTGCTGCTTCTCCTCCCTATCTGCTGGTCCATATCTCCCTCTGAACTCCCCTCCTCTTCCTCTCTTGTGGGCACCCACGTGACATCACTAGACACGTCATCATCAACGTCACCTTCCCCACCGCTATAAGTAGAGATCTCGGAGTAGGCAGCAACACCGGGGACCAACCTCCTCCTTGGGCTGATCTGGGTACTGGCGTCAGACTGCTGAGTAGCGCTTGTTGCTACCTCCTCTTCCTGATCCAATACCAAGAGTGGCTGCGCATCAGAAATGTCCTCTTGATATGGATCGGAAAATAATTCCAGTGACTCAAGCGGAAGGTATGTGGTGGTGGTGGTGGTGGTCGTGTTGTTGGTGGTAGTGTCTTTGGGGGTGCACATAGCAGAGAGTGAAGAAGAGGGTGCAGATCGAGAGGATGAGGAGGGTGCAGAAGAGTAAGGCTGAGCGAGCCACTCAACCAAGTCTGGTGCATCCTTTAAAGTAATTGAACGCACCTTCTGCAACTTCCCACTTTGGCTCAAGCCTGTTGCTCCTGCCCTACCCCTACCACCCCTGCGGAAGGGCCTGCCTCTTCCTCTGCCTGTCATTTTTTAAATGACCCTGTGACAAAACTCTTAGTCCCTATACCGATGAAGGACTGCTGCAGTATAGGGCAGCGGTCAGCAGTGGTGCACGTCAACCCTATCTATTGTGGACCAATAGCGGTCCTTACAGAACAGCAGACTGTACCGCACTCAAGCCTATGTACCGTAGCACCCTATACCAAGTTACCAGTCCTTATAAGAACTTTTGTGGACCAAGCAGGTTGTGTATTAGTGTTTAGCAGACTGTACGTCAGTCCCTATACCGCTGAAGGACTGCTGCAGTATAGGGCAGCGGTCAGCAGTGGTGCACGTCAACCCTATCTATTGTGGACCGATAGCGGTCCTTACAGAACAGCAGACTGTACCGCACTCAAGCCTATGTACCGTAGCACCCTATACCAAGTTACCAGTCCTTATAAGAACTTTTGTGGAACAAGCAGGTTGTGTGTTAGTGATTAGCAGACTGTACGTCAGTCCCTATACCGCTGAAGGACTGCTGCAGTATAGGTGAGCGGTCAGCAGTGGTGCACGTCAACCCTATCTATTGTGGACCTATAGCGGTCCTTACAGAACAGCAGACTGTACCGCACTCAAGCCTATGTACCGTAGCACCCTATACCAAGTTACCAGTCCTTATAAGAACTTTTGTGGAACAAGCAGGTTGTGTGTTAGTGATTAGCAGACTGTACGTCAGTCCCTATACCGCTGAAGGACTGCTGCAGTATAGGTGAGCGGTCAGCAGTGGTGCACGTCAACCCTATCTATTGTGGACCGATAGCGGTCCTTACAGAACAGCAGACTGTACCGCACTCAAGCCTATGTACCGTAGCACCCTATACCAAGTTACCAGTCCTTATAAGAACTTTTGTGGACCAAGCAGGTTGTGTATTAGTGTTTAGCAGACTGTACGTCAGTCCCTATACCGCTGAAGGACTGCTGCAGTATAGGGCAGCGGTCAGCAGTGGTGCACGTCAACCCTATCTATTGTGGACCGATAGCGGTCCTTACAGAACAGCAGACTGTACCGCACTCAAGCCTATGTACCGTAGCACCCTATACCAAGTTACCAGTCCTTATAAGAACTTTTGTGGAACAAGCAGGTTGTGTGTTAGTGATTAGCAGACTGTACGTCAGTCCCTATACCGCTGAAGGACTGCTGCAGTATAGGTGAGCGGTCAGCAGTGGTGCACGTCAACCCTATCTATTGTGGACCGATAGCGGTCCTTACAGAACAGCAGACTGTACCGCACTCAAGCCTATGTACCGTAGCACCCTATACCAAGTTACCAGTCCTTATAAGAACTTTTGTGGACCAAGCAGGTTGTGTATTAGTGTTTAGCAGACTGTACGTCAGTCCCTATACCGCTGAAGGACTGCTGCAGTATAGGGCAGCGGTCAGCAGTGGTGCACGTCAACCCTATCTATTGTGGACCGATAGCGGTCCTTACAGAACAGCAGACTGTACCGCACTCAAGCCTATGTACCGTAGCACCCTATACCAAGTTACCAGTCCTTATAAGAACTTTTGTGGAACAAGCAGGTTGTGTGTTAGTGATTAGCAGACTGTACGTCAGTCCCTATACCGCTGAAGGACTGCTGCAGTATAGGTGAGCGGTCAGCAGTGGTGCACGTCAACCCTATCTATTGTGGACCTATAGCGGTCCTTACAGAACAGCAGACTGTACCGCACTCAAGCCTATGTACCGTAGCACCCTATACCAAGTTACCAGTCCTTATAAGAACTTTTGTGGACCAAGCAGGTTGTGTATTAGTGTTTAGCAGACTGTACGTCAGTCCCTATACCGCTGAAGGACTGCTGCAGTATAGGGCAGCGGTCAGCAGTGGTGCACGTCAACCCTATCTATTGTGGACCGATAGCGGTCCTTACAGAACAGCAGACTGTACCGCACTCAAGCCTATGTACCGTAGCACCCTATACCAAGTTACCAGTCCTTATAAGAACTTTTGTGGAACAAGCAGGTTGTGTGTTAGTGATTAGCAGACTGTACGTCAGTCCCTATACCGCTGAAGGACTGCTGCAGTATAGGGCAGCGGTCAGCAGTGGTGCACGTCAACCCTATCTATTGTGGACCGATAGCGGTCCTTACAGAACAGCAGACTGTACCGCACTCAAGCCTATGTACCGTAGCACCCTATACCAAGTTACCAGTCCTTATAAGAACTTTTGTGGACCAAGCAGGTTGTGTATTAGTGTTTAGCAGACTGTACGTCAGTCCCTATACCGCTGAAGGACTGCTGCAGTATAGGGCAGCGGTCAGCAGTGGTGCACGTCAACCCTATCTATTGTGGACCGATAGCGGTCCTTACAGAACAGCAGACTGTACCGCACTCAAGCCTATGTACCGTAGCACCCTATACCAAGTTACCAGTCCTTATAAGAACTTTTGTGGAACAAGCAGGTTGTGTGTTAGTGATTAGCAGACTGTACGTCAGTCCCTATACCGCTGAAGGACTGCTGCAGTATAGGTGAGCGGTCAGCAGTGGTGCACGTCAACCCTATCTATTGTGGACCTATAGCGGTCCTTACAGAACAGCAGACTGTACCGCACTCAAGCCTATGTACCGTAGCACCCTATACCAAGTTACCAGTCCTTATAAGAACTTTTGTGGACCAAGCAGGTTGTGTATTAGTGTTTAGCAGACTGTACGTCAGTCCCTATACCGCTGAAGGACTGCTGCAGTATAGGGCAGCGGTCAGCAGTGGTGCACGTCAACCCTATCTATTGTGGACCGATAGCGGTCCTTACAGAACAGCAGACTGTACCGCACTCAAGCCTATGTACCGTAGCACCCTATACCAAGTTACCAGTCCTTATAAGAACTTTTGTGGAACAAGCAGGTTGTGTGTTAGTGATTAGCAGACTGTACGTCAGTCCCTATACCGCTGAAGGACTGCTGCAGTATAGGTGAGCGGTCAGCAGTGGTGCACGTCAACCCTATCTATTGTGGACCGATAGCGGTCCTTACAGAACAGCAGACTGTACCGCACTCAAGCCTATGTACCGTAGCACCCTATACCAAGTTACCAGTCCTTATAAGAACTTTTGTGGAACAAGTGAGTTGTGAATGTTTAGCAGACTGCAGCAGAAGGGCAGCAGTCAAGTATAATATCCTTTCTATATTTGGAAGAAAGAATATTATACATGTACAAGCCTATTACTGTACCACTGATACCAGTCCTGAAAAGAACCTTTGTGGAACTAATAATAACAGCAAGTCTTTAAAATTACCCTCACTGCCTGACAACACTGCTTCCTTCCTGTCCCTATACAAATTGGCAAAAAAAGAGAACGATTAGTGGTTACTGGAACAGCTCTTTTGTGGACCTTGATAGTAACAGCTAATGATGATGATGATGATGATGATGATGAAAGACTAATCTGGCTGTCCCTGTAGCATACACCGTCCTTTCCCTTTCTCTAAACTAACAAAAGACACTCAGGCTGCTGCAAGAATCAGCAGCACAGCAAACCTATCAACACCTAACACCTATACCAGTCCTGAAAAGAACTTTTGTGTACCAAATAGCTAGTGGTTTATCTCTCCCTACTCCACACAGGAACCTGTCCCTATCGTAACAGAAGAAAGAATGTAAAATGGCCACCGGATCGGGTGTATTTATAGGTTAGGGGGAATGTACAAGTGTCCATGTGCTGTCATGTCTCAATTGGCTGTCCTGTATCACATGATAAACGTGTCACCAAAGGTTAAAGTTCTTGTATACATTAAACACGTAAGTCCGCCGCGGCGAACGACGGAAAAAGGCGTTCGAACGTGCGGACCGCGAATGTCGGAAATTCGCCGCGAAACGACCGCCGGGCGAACCGTTCGGCCATCACTAGGCAAGACCAGCTAGAGTGTATAGCAGTGGGTAGTATGTGTAGGATAGGAGTGTGGAGGGTATGGCAGTGGGCGGTATGTACAGGAGAGGAGTGTGGAGGGTATGATGGGGGCAGTATGTACAGGAGAGGAGTGTGGAGGGTATGATGGGGGCAGTATGTACAGGAGAGGAGTGTGGAGGGTATGATGGGGGCAGTATGTACAGGAGAGGTGTGTGGAGGGTATGACAGTGGGCAGTATGTACAGTAGAGGAGTCTGGAGGGTATGACAGTGCGCAGTATGTATGTGTAAAATGGATTATGTGTGTCAGTGTTTGGGTCTCTTTCATATTTGCGGTAATGCTTACCCCCTCTGAAAAGCAATCTGTGGTGGATTTCTTTTCAAAGGGTGGTATAGCAGCAGCTGACAGGGATTCATGAGGTGCTATCACTGCTCATAGTGCATTTTTTTTACTTACTTAAATTGCTGAATAGCAGTTTAACATTTTGAGCCAATCATTTGTCTCGCAGTTGCAGAGTGGACTTATTGAACTCAATGGGTGCGTTTGAGAGGCAAGTTTGACAATAAAATTCTGCTGCCTCAGGTAAAAATGCCACAGCAGCAACTGCAAGGGTAGAATTTGGTTGCATATGCAGGATGCGGTAAAAAGCACAGGTCAGCCGCCCCACTGGCCGTTTTTGTGAAAGAGCCCTTAGAGGTTGAGGGTGGAGTATAAAATGGCTGGCCAGATATCTGTCAGGTGGAGGGAGAGGTGGTCTCACTGGCCCCTCAGCTCCAGCACTGCAGTGACATATGCAGAGGCAGTAGCACCCAACAGCCCTTCTATCTGCAGACTGGCCAGCTCTTCACATATTCATAGCGAGGGATGAAGGGGGCTGAGCTGGGGGCAGGGCAGAGGCAGATGATGAGGTGGAGCAAGCAGACCACTTCATGCTTGCAATGCAGAACACTGCCGACTGCTGCGAGGGAGGCGGGGGGAGGAGCTTCAGGACCTGACACATTATGAATGTCAAGAGAAGGGATTCAGCTGCTGTTCACGCTACATGAAAAATCGGGACACAGGCTGGGACAAAATCAGCACGGGCAGATGATTAGTGAGGCCTACGTGAGTGACAGACAGTCAGTACTATGCCAGCAAAGCCACAGAATCTCGCATTGTGGCACCAGTGAACACCATAAATGATCTATCCATCCGGGCCAGCATGCACCCTCCCTAGGCTAGGCAGCAGTGCGCCCCTAGGCGGCAGTGCATCCTAGGCA
The DNA here is from genome assembly GCF_037356315.1 of Lithobates pipiens. Lineage (NCBI taxonomy): Eukaryota > Metazoa > Chordata > Amphibia > Anura > Ranidae > Lithobates > Lithobates pipiens. The sequence goes on from NW_027507718.1 coordinate 419,283,111, forward strand.
GCTGCCTCATTTGCCTAGCCGAAGCGCCAGCCCTGTCTGTGCAGTGGATATACACAGAGCAGCCTGGATCCTCCTCTTCTTGGGTCCCTCTATGGTGCTTTTGGCCCCTCCCTCCTGTTGAGTACCCCCACAGCAAGCAGCTTGCTATGGGGCACCCGACCCACAGCTCCCTATGTCCATTCAGACACTGAGCCGTGGCAAGGCACGCCCCCTTTCCCTTCTCATTGGCTGAGTGAATTTGATTGACAGCAGCAGGAGCCAATGGTGCTGCACTGCTTTCTCAGCCAATGAGGAGGGGAGTCCTGGGCAGCCAAGACACTCCTACAACATTGCTGAATCTAAATGGGGCTCAGATAAATATTAGGGGGGCTGAGAAAGGCTGCTGCACACAGAAGGCTTTTTATCTTATTGCATAGAATGCATTAAGATAAAAAACCTTCTGCCTTTACAATCACTTTAAGGAAAGGATGGAGATTAATTTCTTGTGTTCTTCAATCAGAATACAACATTACAAATAGATATCCCCCTTTATAAATGCTCTCCATTTGATAAACAGTCAACTTCATATGCTTCAGAAACTTCTTTAGGGAGGTACATTTGTGCTGCTTTATTTCTCAGCATTGAGGACACCATTAATCCTGATCAAATCCCCAACTCCATATGCAGAAATGCATTCCCAAACTTGCAAGTAACCTCCACCATGCTTCACTGTTGCCTGCAAACATTCATTATTGTACTGCTCCCCAGCCCTTTGTAGACAAAACGGCCTCCTGCTACAGCCGAGCAGTACAATAACAAGTGTCTGCAGGCAACAATGAAGCATGGTCAGGATCAATGGTATCCTCAATGCTGAGAAATAAACAAGCAAATATTTATCTATCATGGAGGAATGTGATTGGCAACCAACTTAATTCTTCAGCAGGAGAACAACCCCAAACGTACAACCAATGTCACTAAGAAATATCTTCAGCATAAGGAGTCCTGGAAGTGATGGTTTGACCTCCACAGAGCCCTGATCTCCACATCATAGAGTATATCTGGGATGACATGAAGAGACAGAAGGATTTGAGGCAGCCTTCATCCACAGAAGATCTGTTGGTAGTTCTCCAAGATGTTTGGAACAACCTACCTGCCGAGTCCCTCTAAAAACTGTGTGCAAGTGTACCTAGAAGAAGAAATGATGCGGTTTCCCCTGTAATGGGTGGTCACAATAAATATTGATTTGATTTGGATTTCTCTGCTGTTCATTTACTTTTTTTTTTACAAATTTTTTAATTGATACAACTAAACTGTTAACACTTCTATTAACACTTATATTTCTGAAAGCTTTCTTAATATATAGCATTTTTTCACACCTAAAACTTTTGCACAGTACTGTACTGCATGTTCCATGCAGACTAAAGTTTGAAAATCACTTTTGGTCCTAATTAACAACAAGGATCACTGGCCACTTCTGTGAACACCAGCACTGGCTGCTGTTTCTAACATTCTTTCTAACATTCCCTGCTTCCAAGTAAGTCCGCTTAGGAGTATTTTCGAGTTCATTTAACATTCTGTGATTTCACCCAGCTCTGATGAAGAAGGATTTTATGTTCCCCAAAAATGTTGGCTGTCCTTTGCTTTTCTTGTTGTAACCAGTTAAACAATGAAGACTTTGAACTCTTAGGCCTTGTACACACGGTCGGACATTCCGACGGAAAATGTCCGATCGGACCGTGTTGTAGGATAATCCGACTGTGTATGGGCTTCATCAGACTTTTTCCGTCAGAATGTCCGACCAACAAAGTTTGAGAGCTGGATATAAAAATTTTCCGACAACATGATCCGATTGGACTTCGTCCGATCATTTGTAGAGAATTCCGATCGGACAAAGTGCCATGGATGCTCAGATCAAATTCCTAGACCAAAGCTATTGGCTACTAGCCTGAACGTAGTCCTGTCGTAACTAAATAACGTCATCACGTTACAAACGATTGGATTTTCCAACAACTTTGTCCGACCGTGTGTATGCAACACCAGTTTCGGACAAAATCCGTCAGACAAAATCTGACGGATTTTGTTGTCGGAATGTCCGACCCGTGTGTACAAGGGCTTAAGGATTTTTTGATGGGTCCTCTCCTTGACCCATCATACCTGTATTTCTCGAATTCAAATGATCCCCCCCCCCACTAGGAAATCCCCTTCTTTGTGGCAAGCTGAAAAACACAAGCCAATGAGGCTCAAGTATTGAATTTGTCTGCTTTTTAATAATCTGTGAAAATCTGTGTCCAGTGCCCCCCCCCCCCCCACACTACTTCTTCCACTAAAGAATGCCCAGTAGATTACCTTGCTGAGTATCAAAGGACTTAAAGATTAAAGCTTAGAGAACCAAACAGAAAGCTCTGGATAGAACAAAATTTATTTTCGGGATTTTTGGTTAGATGCACTGAGCTAAGGTTATGGTTACGTGAAGGCCAAAAGATTGAAACATGAACTTTAAACTAGTGAAAATCTTGGGGTAAAGTACATTGCACCAGGATAATTTCCTTGCAAAAAAGCAAAAACCTTGGACTGGTATTTCATACAGCAGAATTAAGCCCTAAAGAGGCACAACAGACACTCAAGGGTAATTTGGCATGGCACCATATAACAGCTGGCTCCAGTGGACACAGCTGTGACGTCATTGTTTGCTAGGTTTATACCTGTTATTCTTCTATACTCCCTCACATGTCAAATACGAAAAGCAACATATATTATAATCTTGTTCATTCTATCCACCAATCAAATTGTATTTTGACAAAGCCTACACATCTTGTGGCCCCTCTTGAACAGCCCAACTAAAACTGGCTATTTGAGACACATGAGCACGCTACGGACTATGTGAGTAGGTTACCAACGTCATAAAATGAATTGCTTGTTCTCTAAGATTCTTTGTTTCTCTATAAACCTTGCCCTAAATATAAGGCAAACGTAATTTAATTTGAAATGTGCTCTGCAGTACTGTGACTGAGAAACATTCATGCTTATAAGTGACCTTCTCTTAAGGTCCTTCCACTCCTTCATTACTATCTCATCTTTCAGAAAGTAATATCAAGTGATAACAAGATGGTTATTATCAAATAAAATTGATCCAAGTCAGAATCTCACACTGGCACAAAATGTGTGCTATATATAAGTGACAGAAATGATTTGGCACTTGCACATCAATGATGTGAAACTGCTGTCAGATTCTCTTATATATTCCTTCTAATGAGGTTACAAATTAAAGGGAAACTATGATATTTTTTAGTGCATGTACATTTTGAGTTATTAATGCAATATAAAAAATTTGAAATCATTTTTTCATGTGATTTAAAAAAAAATTCTTGCTTGCTGTTCCATATTTTTATAATGCTATTTCTCAAACAGATTTACAGATTCTCCCCCTAAAAGCTATGTGTACGGCACACAAGCTGACTGATGAGATTAAAGAAATGATCAGATATGATTATTACAGATATTGGATGATGGTGAGATAAACAGGCATAATCCAACCACTAAAAATCTTTAGCGATAAGCATGATGGTTCTGCTCAGTGGAATGTGCATATTTGTGCATACGGAAGAGGGGAAGGAGAGTACTGAGCATACTTCCCTGGTGCTCTCTTCTTTAGAGGAAAACATTAGTCATGTGCCCCCAAGGAGGGTGGAGATGTCAGGTGCAAATCATTGCTTGATCCAACCCTACTGAAGCAGATCAGACAAGAATCATCTTATGGGGGTTATTTACAAAAGGCAAATCCACTTTGCACTGCAAGTGCACTTGGAAGTGCAGTCGCTCTAAATTGAAGGAGTAGATCTGAAATGAGTGGAAGCTCTGCTGATTTTATCATCCAATCATGTGCAAGCTAAAATGCTGTTTTTTATTTTCCTCACATGTCCCCCTCGGATCTACAGCGACTTTACTTCCAAGTGCACTTGCAGAGCAAAGTGGATTTTCCTTTAGTAAATAGCCCCCTATGTCTGTTAAGCAGCTTTAGGCAGTCCATGAACAGACATAGGGGGGTTTATTTACTAAAGGTAAATCCACTTTGCACTACAAGTGCACTTGAAAGTGCAGTCACCGTAGATCTGAGGGGGACATGCAAGGAAAAAATAAAAAAGGATTTTTTTTTGTACATGATTGGATAATAAAATCAGCTCTAAAGCGACTACACTTCCAAGTGCACTTGTAGTGCAAAGAGGATTTGCCTTTAGTAAATCAACCCCATATGCCTACCTGAAAACTATGGAGAGCAACAACTACCTATCCTATGTAGATGCAATACCCTCTGTTGTACCTTGTGTGACACGCCACAATGGATAGACACTATACAAACAGGTAAGGCCCGGAGGAGAGGACTGGATTGGCACTGTTGCATAAAGACATCTTGGGGTTAATTTACTAAAGGCAAATAGACTGTCCACTTTGCAAAGTGCTGTTGCACTCTGCAAGTGAAGTTGCTCCAGAGCTTAGTAAAAGCTTCACTTTGGAAAGAATACCCAATCACATGCAAGGAAAATTTAAAAAACAGCATTTTTTTGCATATGATTGGATGATGGAATTCAGCCGAGCTTCTGCTCATTTACTAAGCTCTGGAGCAACTGCTCTTGTGAAGTGCAATTGCATTTGCAAAGTGCACAGTCTATTTGTCTTTAGTAAATCAACCCCTTTGTGCGCAGTAGTGTTTCCAAAGTATAAAGCGCTCTGCATCTAAAGGAAAGCCATACTATGGGGGTTATTTACCAAAGGAAAATCCACTTGAAAAGCACTTGAAAGTAAAGTTCCTATAGATCCGAGGAGAACATGCAAGGAAAATAAAAAATAGCATTTTACCCCTTAGATTTAGAGCAACTGCACTTCCAAGTGCACTTTCAGAGCAAAGTGGATTTGCCTTTCGTAAATAACCCCCTATGTGTGAAATTGAACAGTAATATCAGTTTGCAGACATATCATTTTATTGCTACCCTATGTCTGATTAGACTTATTCTCCACGATGCACAAAAAAGGGAAAAAAACAAAAGGTATAGTATAGTGTATACATGTAATGAGCAAAATGACTGCTCAAATTAACCACTTAATGACCATGCCATAGCTGAATGATGGCTACAGCGTGGCTCGATAACTCTGGGATGGCATACATTGACATCCTCCCAGAATCGCACTCCCATGAATATCCCTGACTGCAGGGCCGTCTTTAATATTGATTGGACCCTGGGCAAAACTTTTTGTTCTCCACCTGCTCTGAGACATACAATAAAATAGCAGCTAGACTCAAAATCAGTTTACTGAATCAGATCAGGCAGCTATTATGATTGGTTGCCAGAGGTTACATTGTATCATTACCGCTCACTGACAGGTTGCTAGAGGTTACAGCACACATTATTGCTCACTGATTAGTTGCTAGAGGTTACAGCACATAATTTCTGCTTGTCGATTGGTTGCTAGATATTACTATGGATATGACCGGGGGGGGGGCATGATATACACATTATGCCCCCCGAGGGGGAGGGGGGGCATGATATCCCCTATATACATATGAATGCTGCCGCTATTTACATATGAATGCCGGTAATTTACATGTAAACACGGTGTTTGCAGGGGAGTCATCTTTACACAACAATAGGGCAGAGCTAGGCAGCATTAGTTGCAGCACTTCACACTGAGATATCGGGACACAGCACAGGACTAAAACCTCAAGGGACGAGGGAATATAAACCAGGATAGTTGGCAAGTATGAAGCAGCTGCTTTGGGCCCCACAACAATGACAGGGCCCAGGGCAGCTGCCCCTTTTGCTCTGCCTTAAAAACGGTCCTGCCTGACTGGACCCAGCACATCGTGGATCACAGTAAATGGCCACTGACAGCAGCCATTTACCACGTGATCACTCCGTCAAATTACGGAGAGATCACTTGTAAACAAACCGGTTCCTCTCTTCCCACTCTGTACCAATTGGTGCAGAGAGGGGAGATGGGAGAGATCAGGTACTGCAGCACGGTGGGCTGGATGTGTAGGGCCACAGCTCTGATCTGTGCCCACTCCAGCCATCCATCAATACTCAGCCAGCCACCCATACTCAGCCAGCCATTCATCAATCCATGCTCAGCCAGCCATCCATAACCAGTCAGCCATCCATACTCAGCCAGCCACCCATACTCAGTCAGCCATCCATCCATACTCAGCCATCCATCCATCCATCCATCCATGCTCAGCCAACCATCCATACTAAGCCGGCCATCCATCCATCCAGCTCAGCCAGCCATCCATACTCAGCCAGCCATCCATACTCAGTCAGTCATCCATCCATCCATACGCAGCCAGCCATCCATCCTCAGCTAGCCATCCATCCATCCATTCATTCATACTCAGCCACACCCAGTCATACTCAGCCACACCCAGCCATACTCAGCTGTACCCAGCTGTACTCAGCCATACCTGGCCGTACTCAGCCATGCTCATTCATGCTCAATCATCCCATCCATACTCAGCCATTAACATCCACAGTTCATCCATCCCCATTCATGCTCATCCATGCCACATCAGTTCTCATCCATGCCACATCCATAACACTAGAGTGCCTCACAAAAGTGTAATAGGTAGTCAAATTAGATTTGACATTTATGCCCCTAGAACAGGGGTGTCCAAACTTTTTTCAAAGAGGGCCGGATTTGATGAAGTGAACATGCGCGAGGGCCGACCATTTTGCCTGACATTCTTTGAATCGTTAAAATTCGGTCTAAGTGTGTTCGTTCGAGCACTAATACATTGCCCAACAAGAATTCTCTTGCCTTTGTGGCTGTGTGTGGGAAGAATTGAGCTTGGGCGTATTTGTACATACTGTATTAATTGGCGTATAACACACACCTTCACTTTAAGAGGGAAGTTTCAGGAAAAAAAAATGTTTAAATAAAGAACTGTGAAGCAAAATAATGGTCAGTGCCCACCAATGCAGCCTAATCAGTGCACATCTGCAGACCCACCACAGCCAGGAATGCCCCCCACCATAGCCAGGAATGCCCCCCCATAGCCAGGAATGCCCCCCACCATAGCCAGGAATGCCCCCCACCATAGCCAGGAATGCCCCCACCATAGCCAGGAATTCCCCCACCATTGCCAGGGACGCAGCACCATTGCCAGGGACGCAGCACCATTGCCAGGAATGCCTCCCCAAATGCCTCACCATTGCCAGGAATGACTCACCATTGCCAGGGACGCAGCACCATTGCCAGGGACGCAGCACCATTGCCTGGGACGCAGCACCATTGCCAGGAATGCCTCCCCAAATGCCTCACCATTGCCAGGAATGCCTCCCCAAATGCCTCACCATTGCCAGGAATGCCTCCCCAAATGCCTCACCATTGCCAGGAACGCAGCACCATTGCCAGGGACGCAGCACCATTGCCTGGGACGCAGCACCATTGCCTGGGACGCAGCACCATTGCCAGGAATGCCTCCCCAAATGCCTCACCATTGCCAGGAATGCCTCCCCAAATGCCTCACCATTGCCAGGAATGCCTCCCCAAATGCCTCACCATTGCCAGGAACGCAGCACCATTGCCAGGAACGCAGCACCATTGCCAGGAACACAGCACCATTGCCAGGAATGCACTGACGAGCGCCAAAGGAGAATCTCCTGTTTACACGGCGGCTTCTTTAATAGAAAGTCCCGCCTCCTTTGATGGACAGAAAAGTCGTCCAATGGCAGTGCAGGAGAAGGACTTCCTATTACAGAGGCCGCCCGTAAACAGGAAATTCTCCTGTGTACGGCGCTCGGTCCTGTCCTCCCTGTACCTTCCGAAGCATATATATCAGGGGTAATGAATTCAAATTAAAGGAGGTCCGGTCGCCAAAATTTTCTTTGGGCCGAGGTCCGAATCTCAAGTCTGTGCTACGACTCAGAAATATTGTAGTAACTGTATATCTATCAAAAACATGAGAAATGTACAATTTCCTTAGCATTTCAACAATATTTATTGTCAAGTTAAATCTGGTGTCCCCATCACAGCGCCCCTTTACATCAGGTGTCCCCATCACAGTGCCCCTTTACATCAGGTGTCCCCATCACAGTGCCCCTTTACATCAGGTGTCCCCATCACAGTGCCCCTTTACATCAGGTGTCCCCATCACAGTGCCCCTTTACATCAGGTGTCCCCATCACAGTGCCCCTTTACATCAGGTGTCCCCATCACAGTGCCCCTTTACATCAGGTGTCCCCATCACAGTGCCCCTTTACATCAGGTGTCCCCATCACAGTGCCCCTTTACATCAGGTGTCCCCATCACAGTGCCCCTTTACATCAGGTGTCCCCATCACAGTGCCCCTTTACATCAGGTGTCCCCATCACAGTGCCCCTTTACATCAGGTGTCCCCATCACAGTGCCTCTTTACATCAGGTGTCCCCATCACAGTGCCCCTTTACATCAGGTGTCCCCATCACAGTGCCCCTTAACATAAAATGTGCACATCAGGATTTCCCTTAACATAAAATAAGTGTCATGCTGATAGGCACATTTTATATTAAGGGGCACTCTGATGGACACAACAAAACATGCCCCTTAACTTAAAATTTGCCCATCAAAGTGCCCCTTTTAATATAAAATGTACCTATCAGTGTTGCTCTTAAAATAAAATCTGCCCATCAGCGTGCCCCTTAACATGAAATAAGGGTCACACTGATGGGCACCTATTATGTTAGGAGGCATTCTGATGGACAATTTTTATTTTAAGGGGCATGCTGATGAGTATATTTTTAATGTGCACATCGATGGGCATATTTTGTAGGGCACATTTTGTTGTACCCATCAGCGTGCCCCTTAACAAAATATGCCCATCGATGTGCACATTAAAAATATACCCATCAGCGTGCCCCGTAAAATAAAATTTGTCCATCGGATTACCCCTTAACATAAAAGGTGCCCATCAGCGTGACCCTTATTTTATGTTAAGGGGCACGTTGATGGGAAAATTTTATGTTAAAGGGAACTCTGATGGGCACATTTTATTTTAAGGGACACGCTGATGGGTATATTTTTAATGTGCACATCAATGGGCATATTTTGTTAAGGGGCACCTTAACAAAACATGCCCATCAGTGTGCACATAAAAAATATATCCATCAGCGTGCCCCTTAAAATAAAATGTGCCCATCAGAGTGTCCTTTAACATAAAATTTTCCCATCAGCGTGCCCTTTACAAAAAAAAGCCCCTTAAAATATGCCCAACAGTGTGCACAACACTGATCACTAATAGATAACTAATGTGCCCACATACCTTAACTGCAGCAGGAGTGTGGGCACAACTGAAGCTGCCTCGTGATGAGATCCAGGACCCGGGAACCGCGGGCAGCAGGGGGGCGGGGCGCGCACGTGACGTCACACCCCTACTGCCCGTGTCTCTTCAGCTCCGAGAGACGCGGCCAGGAGCAGGGGGCGGGCGCATGCGCGCAGCGTCACTGGTTGCTGGGGAAACCCGCGGTCCCAGCAAACCAGTGATTGCTGTCGCTTGCTACACTGGCGGCATGGCGGTCCGGGCAGAAGCGCTGCTCGGTCCGGACTCGGACCGCCATTTTAGTGACGGCTGATATATATCTTTTGTGGCCCCGGCGCTGGGAGATCGTCGGGGGCCACAAAAGATATGTATGTCCAAATAACCAGGCGGGCCGTTCAAAACCGGGCCGCGGGCCGCAATTGGCCCGCGGGCCGGACTTTGGACATGCCTGCCCTAGAACATCTGACGGTGCTCCCTTCATGTTGGGCCTCTGTATGTGGCCTGGCTGTATAAAAGTCTCACATAAGTGGTATCACCGTACTCGGGAGGAGTAGGAAATCAATTTTTGGTAGGTACATGCTATGTGTTAAAAATATTGTATAAATAGACAACTTTGTGTAAAAAAATGTGTTTTAATTTTCTTTACACATTTTCCAAAAACTTGTAGAAAAAAATGACATGTTCAAAAGACTCATAATGCCTCCTAGATTATATGTTGGGTTGTTTTCTTTCCAAAATGGAGTAATTTTTGGGGCGTTTCTATTGTCCTGGTGCTTCAGGGCCTTCAAATTGTAAGAGGTAGTCAAGAAATGATATGTGCAATTTATGCTCAGAGAATGCCTGATGGTGCTCCCTGTATGTTGGGCCTCTGTATGTGGCCACGCTGTTTAAAAGTCTCACATGTGGTATCACCGTACTCAGGAGGAGTAGTAGAATGTGTTTTGGGGTGTAATTTGTGCTATGCATATGCTGTGTGTGAGAAATAACCTGCTAATATAACAATTTTGAGAAAAAAAAGAAAAAAAAAGAAAAACAAATCTTGATTTTGCAAAGAATTGTGGGAAAAAAATGACAACTTCAAATAACTTATTATGCCTCTTACTAAATACCTTGGAATGTCTACTTTCCGAAAAGGGGTAATTTGGGGGATATTTGTACTTTCCTGGCTTGTTAGGCCCCTTTCACACAGGACGGATCAGTAATGATCCGCCCCGTGACGATCCGCTTGCTCAGCGGGGATCGCTCCGTTGCCCGCGGATAACAGGGCAGTCCCTGCACACACAAAGGGAAAACGAGTTAAGTATAAGCTGGAATTCCACTTGAAATCAATATATTTCAACTTAAGAAGGCTGTAATAAAATAGGAACCTAAAGATCTTAAAGTGATATTACTTTGTACCCTGGAATAGAAAAAATAGGTACGGTAATACTTACCCCGCATATTTGTTTTTTATTTTGATATATTTATATGTATTTTATTCAGAAGTGTGATCTATTCTTTTTTTCAAATACATGTAATGTTTTTATAGTTGAAATTACATATATAGTTCTTTATGTGTAATTCTCCCCAAATATGCTGATTATCTCTTGTTATAAGATCTGTCGTTATTTATAGTGTGCAATAATAATCGGGTTAATGTGCTGTTTAGTCTTTTGCATGTATGTACATGTAACCTCTGGCTTCCCAAGCTGCCTGAGAAATGTTGCACATTACTACCGCCAACCATAAGGACTCTAATTGGTGCCATTTTTGCAATGGAATTAATCATAGACAAATTAATTATGGTGGATCTCAGGTTTTATATAAGTGTTAAGAATGTCCGTGTAATACACAGCTTTCTGGCTATGTGGGTTCTTTGCTCTGTCACAGTGTACAACGCTAAAACTAATAGTCATACTTATATAGTAAGTGAAAGCCCTGGAAACCACCTGGTAAACTGAACAGGAAAAAAGATCATCCTATAAACTGCTCGGCCCACTTACCTCCCATGGATATGTTACACAGTCATTGTTATTCTACCAAAGAGATATTTTGCAACAAACGAGGTTTAACAACAGTCCATCTAAATAGGTGGCACTTAGCACATTAAAGTAGTAATAGCACTCTTCTTCATGCACAATGTGATTAGGACGGTCAAACAAGTTAGCCAAAACCATTTAATTTATTAGGCCAATTTAATTAGAATCATTGTTTATATCTAATCTATATATTATCAACAAGACACAAGGAGACTTTAAAATGTCTGTAACATGAAACACACTGCAAACCTTGGAGAATAAATCAGCTGCATTTAATAGTATGTATTATGTCGCTGGATCATTTCCAGGAGATAGCACCTAATGTATGGAGGAAAAATATGAAAGCAAGAATTATTCATTCTGGAGCTGTTCTGCCATTCTGCCCCTGTAATGTGTCCCAGAAATCAATAGCACCTAGTTTAGTCTACCAGTACACTTAACAACAGCATGAAAAAAATCAATGACTTAAAAAAATACAGCTGAAGGTACACTCGCTTTTTACACACCAAGGGCACTTTCATACATACTGCATTATGTGTCATAGGTTAATGTTCAGTACAGTCGTATCAATAACACTCTGGCACTATGTATGAAGAGGGATCAGAGCTTTAGGTGCACCAGCATCTAGGAAAACTTAATGCAGAAAACAATAAGAAAAGTTTTCAATATTTACTTCAAGCAAATATCTGAAGCAACGGGTAAACCCAAAACACAACATACTGCAACTGTGCTAAAATCAGAATGTCCGTTCAGTTTACCTTTAATTTCAGTTGTAGATAATTCCAAGTCATCACATTCAGCATATTTTTGTAGTGTTGATTTATAAGTCTTTAGCTCTCTGTCAATGACTCTGGTGTACAGCCTATCACTTTGAGACCTATAAAGCAGTGCTCATCAACCCTGTCCTCAGGGCCCATTAACAGGCCAGGTTTTATGCATTACCTTGGGGAGATGCAGACTAGAATACTGCAATCACTGAGCAGCAAATGATATCACCTGTGATGTATTTCAGTTATCTTGCAAACCTGGCCTGTTAGTGGGCCCTGAGGACATGGTTGATGACCATTGCTATAAAGGATCACTGGTTCTGCAATGTTTCAGGTTTAGATTTAGGGCCATTATGAAATTAAGAATACTGGCAACCATGGGGATATGCAGTACATAGATATACTGTATACAAAGTAGGGTCAATGGCAACATTTTAACATTCAGAGATTGCCTGTAATGGGAGAGAAGTGGTCTTTTAAAGAGGAAGTAAACTTCCATCTTTAGTTTTTACCTATAGGTAAGCCCAGTGGCGTAACTAGAACCTTCAGGGCCCCGATGCAGGAAACCATGGCGCCCCCCCCCCCCCCGACCTCCGGATAGGGCTAGGGCTCTTTTCTCCGAGCCCGATGGTGGAACACCAGGGCTCAGTCCCAAGTGGGGGCTGCATATAAAGGAACCGATTTAAAAACATCAATTACAGCCACTGTGTCCATCAAACGCCACCACTGTACCATCTAATGCCACCACTGTACCATCAAATGTCACTACTGTGCCCATAAACTCTGCCACTGTGCCCATCAAATGCCACCGCTGTGCCCATCAAATGCCACTGCTGTGCCCATCAAATGCTGCCAGAGTACCCATCAAATGCTGCCACTGTGCCCATCAAATGCTGCTACTGTGCACATCAAATGCTGTTGGTGTGCCCATCAAATGCTGCCACTGTGAATCCCCACTGCCCGCTCACTGTCTGCCCGCCACTTACCTGTCTTGGTGGGGCAGCGGGTAACGGCCATGAGCGGGGTCCTCCATGCAGCTACTGCCATTCTCATCTCCCATCCTCTCCTCCTGATGGGCATCCAATAGCTGTGTCTATCGTTTCAGCCAATCGGGTGATGGGTAAAAGACCCGCACACCTGATTGGTGGAGAGGCGGTTCAGTGTTAGGAAAGTGAATATTAATTCACTTTTCTAACACACCTGGGTAGACTGTGAGCGTCAAGCATGGCGCTTGCAGTTCACCTATTTTGAAGCCTATTATAGCCCATGGCTCTAATCAGGTGCTGCAAAAACACCCCCCGCCGCTGTAATTCAGGCACCCGGCACCCAAAAGGGACCAGACACCTAAATATGGGGGTGGCAGCGGTGGCCATGGTTAGATTCATGCTATGCTATGCATGAATCTATCCATTGGTCATAGAGGGGGTGGAACCTGTGCACCCTTTTGGATGCACCGCCACTGATAAACACATGCACACACACATGCATACATACACATACATATATGAACACACACACACATACATACATGCATGCTCTCTCACACACACACATACAAGCATGCTCACACACACACATACAAGCATGCTCACACATACTCACACACATACAAGCATGCTCACATGCACACATACAAGCATGCCCACACACATACATTAATGCTCACACACACACACATACATGCATGCTCACACACATACAAGCATGCTCACACACACACACACACACACATACATTAATGCTCACACACACACATACATGCATGCTCACACACATACAAGCATGCTCACACACACACACACACACACACATACATGCATGCTCACACACACACACACAAGCATGCTCACGCACACACATACAAGCATGCTCGCACACACACACATACAAGCATGCTCACACACACATACATGCATGCTCACACACACACATGCATGCTCACACACATACATGCATGCTCTCACACACGCACACACATACATGCATGCTCACATACACACACACACACATACAAGCATGCTCACACACACGCACATACAAGCATGCTCACACACACGCACATACAAGCATGCTCACACACACGCACATACAAGCATGCTCACACACACACACACATACACGCATGCTCACTTACACACAAGCATGCTCACACACACACGCACACACAAGCATGCTCACACGCACACACAAGCATGCTCATGCGCACATACAAGCATGCTCACACACACACACACAAGCATGCTCACACACACGCACATACAAGCATGCTCACACACACAAGCATGCTCACACACACACAAGCATGCTCACACACATGCACATACAAGCATGCTCACACACATGCACATACAAGCATGCTCATACACATACATACAAGCATGCTCACACACACACACATATAAGCATGTTCACACACACACACACACACACATACAAGCATGTTCACTCATACAAGCATGCTCACACACACACATACAAACACAAATACAGTAGATAGTCTTATTAAAAAAAAAACAGAAGACATTTACCTTGGCTCTTCCTGCCGGGTACTGCACTCTAGGGGGAGACAAAGAGCACACACTGCTTTCACTAAGCCTAATGTGAGGAGCTCCCGCACAGTGCCGATTTCAGTTCGGCTGATGATCGTGAGCTCCTCTCAGCCTTCCCTTCTATCGAAGAGTACAGGGGGCCCTCGGGCCCCCTGCAGCAAGGGGCCCGGTCGCCATGGCGATCTTGGCGACCCCTATAATTCCGCAACTGGGTAAGCCTATAATAAGGCTTAGCTATAGGTAGTCTAAATATCTCCTAAATGTGCACTGTTTAGGAAATATTTAGTGTATATGCAGCCAGTGACATCACTGGCCACCTGTGCCGTGTTGGATTCCTTCCATTCCCAGACTATTAGTTTGTGTGTCAGCCCACAGTTATGTGATATAGCTATATAATATCAAGTAAAAGGACAGTACAAAGGCTTTCATATCACTCTATAGCAGGGGTTAGCAACCCCTGGAGCGTGTGCCGAAAGTGGCACGCAACAGCATTTTGGATGGTAGGCAAGGTTAATTCCGAGGGACCCACCTCCAGTACCTCCAATAAAGCTGGCTGGCTACGGCCACAGCTGCATACAGAGGAAGCAGTGCAGCTAGTTAAAGTGTGGCTTCTGTCCACCACTTCCATTCCTGCTAGTGTCAGTTCCTGGATGATGAATGCCCTCTTACCCTGAATTTTATTTAACATAATGGAGGGGACCCAAGAGAGCTAAAAGTTGAGGGTATCTATAGTCTGAATTTACATACTAGACGGAGTGACTTTGACAGGATTTTAGTTCAATAAGAAAAAATGTGGATATACTGTTTAAATACTCTACATCCAAAAGGGTTCAATACTGAGTGCAACTTATCAGCTTTCCTAGAACAATAATAGGTGAGCCAGTCCCACTGCCCTTCTCCTGTAACACTATCCTCCTCCTGTCTTGCTGCCCCCTTCTGCGACAGAGCCCACCTCCTGTGACACTGCCCACCTCCTGTCTTGCTGCCCACCTCCTGTGATGCTGCTCCCCTCCTATCACCCTGTCTCCCTCCTGGCGCTGCCCACCTCCTGTGATGCTGCCCCTTCTGTCTCACTACCCCCCTCCTGTGATGCTGCCAACCTCTTGTGATACTGTCCCCTCCTGTCATGCTGCCCCCCTCTTGCCACACTGCCCCTCTTGTCCATTTGACCCTCTTGTCACACTGCCCCCCACCAGTCATGTTGCACCTCCTGTGATGCTGCCCCCCTACTGTCCCATTGCCCCCCTCCTGTCCTGCTGCCCCCCCTCGTGTGACGCTGCCTCCCTCCTGTCATACTTGTCACCCTGTACCAACAGAGACAATTGGTCATTCCCAAGGTGTGTGTAATCACAGTGAAACTACCACCCTCCAGTCCCGCTGCCACCTTCTGCCATGCTGACCCCTCCTGTCCCCCTCCTTTCACGCTGCCTTCCTCCTGTCATGCTGCTCCCCTCCAGTCCCACTGCCACCCACATGTCATGCTGTCTCCCACCTGTCATGCTGCCCCAATAGGGAGAACTGGTCATTCCCAAGGTGTGTGTGATCAGAGTGACATTACCCCCCTCCTGTCATGCTGCCCCCTCCTTGAATCCTGCCCCACCTGTCACATTGTTCCCCACCTGTCATACTTTCCCCCACCTGTCACATTGCCCCCCCCCCCACTTGGGAGGATTGGTAATTCCCAAGGTGTGTGATCAGAGTTACACTTCCCACCACTTGTCCCGCTGCTCCCCACCTGTCCTGCTGTCCCCTCCTGTTTCACTGCCCCCCCACTTGTCCCACTGCCCATACCTGTCCTGCTGCCCCCCACGTGTTACGCTGCCTCCCACCTGTGAAGCTGCCCCCTGCCCCAATAGGGAGAACTGGTCTCTCCAAAAGTGTGTATGATCAGAGTGACACTACCCCCTCCTGTACTGATTTCCCCCTCCTGTCACGCTGCCCCCTCCTTTCACCCTGCCCCACCTGTCACACTGTCCCCCACCTGTCACACTGCCCCCTACCTGGGAGGATTGGTTATTCCCAAGGTGTGTGATCAGAGTAACACTGCCCACCACCTGTCCTGCTGCTCCCCACCTGTACCGCTGCCCCCCTCCTATTCCATTGCCCTTACTTGTCTCACTGCCCCATTTATATCCCACTGCCCCCCACCTGTCCCTCTGTCTCCCTCTTTTCCACTGCCCCCATCTGCCACACTAGCCCCACCTGTCCTACTGCCCCCCCTGTCCCACTGCCCTTCTCATGTGACACTACCCTCCTCTTGTCCTGCTGCCCCCTCCTGTGGTGTTGCCCCCCTCCTGCAATGGTGCCCACCTCCTGTCCTGCTGCCCACCTCCTGTGATGTTGCTCCCCTCCTATCCCGCTGCCCCCCCTCCTGTACCACTGCCCCCCTCCTGTGATTCTGTCCACCTCTTGTGATACTGCCCCCTCCTGTCATGCTGCCCCCTCTTGTCCAGCTGCCCCCTACTGTCTCGTTGCCCCCCATGTGTCACGGTACCTCCCACCTGTCACACTGCCCCCTGCCCTCAACTGGGAGAACTGGTCATTCCCAAGGTGTGTGTGATAAGAGTGACACTACTGCTCCCCTCCTGTCCCACTGCCCCCACCTGCCGCACTGACACCCACCTGTCATACTGCCCACCTCTATCACACCTCTTATCCCGCTGCCTCCCTTCTGTCATGCTGCCCCCTTCCTGTCCTGCTGCCCCCTCCTGTCACCCTGCCCCCCACGTGTTATGCTGCCTCCCACCTGTCACGCTGGCCCCTGCCCCAACAGGGAGAACTGGTCATTCCCTAGGTGTGTGTGATCAAAGTGACACTAACCCCCTCGCTGCTCCCCTCCTGTTCCACTGCTCCCCACATGTCCCACTGCCCCCTCCTGTCCCACTGCCCCCACCTGCCGCACTGACACCCACCTGTCATACTGCCCACCTCTATCACACTGCCCCCACACAGCCTCTTGTCTCTTGTCCCACTGCCCCCCCGTGTCCCACTGCCCCCACCTGACACATTGACCCCTTTCTGTCACACTGCCTCCTCTTGTTCCACTGCCCCCCTCCTGTCACACTGCTCAGATACCCCTGTCCTGTCACAATGTCCTCCATGGTGTGCAGAAGGGGTGCCGGATGGACGGGGGGGCAAAATGCACTGTCGCCTAGTAGACAAAAATCCAGCCCTGTGTGTGGCTCTCACTGCACCAGATTAAAGCTGAGAGAGCCATAAAATATCGGTTCTAGTAACTCACCCCTCATACCTTAATGATCACCTATCTGTAGGCAGGTAGAGTTTTATGCTGCCAGTCGGGAGGGTTAGTGTTAATTGTTTTCCTGGTTCTTTCTTTGAGGGCTTTGCTGGGTCTGACCCACTGGTTCTGAGCATTATAAAAGTGACAGGGGTCCAGACACAAGAGGCTCGAGGGCTTGAGAGTGAGAAAGAATGGTCATTGCTATTACCGTTGTGGGTGTCTATCCTGCTAGCCTGTTGGATATACCAAGACCAGAGTGCCAACTAATGAACATCTGCCTTGAGGATCCTTCTACAGCTTAAGAGAATTGCTGGGACCTGCAGTCCACCCTGGAGTTGCCAACCTTCGATACTACCATCATGCAGTCAACCAGTTATAGACTATATCCTATGCAGGTATGCCGGGGCAGCCACAAGCCTGAGTTAGGGATTCATTTAGGGAAAGACTGTTGCCCTTGTGTTACTGTCATGCCATGTTATGCTTTTGAAACTTTCCATTTGCCTGGTCTGAAGTTACTTATGGGGGTTGTAAAGGTAAAAGTTTTTTCACCTTAATGCATTCTATGCATTAAGGTGAAAAAATATCCGACAGTGCCGGCCCCCCCATCCCCCTCGTTTTGCTTACCTGACCCCTTGAAAGTCACGCACTCGTCCCCGATGTCATCTTCGCTGCTCACCCTGGCCGTTGATTGGCTAGAGTGGATGGATTGAAAGCAGCGCAGACATTGGCTCGCGCTGCTGTCAATCACATCCAATGACACAGCGCGCAGAGGGGCGGGGCCGAGTGATACAGTGAGCGGCTACAGCAGCTAGCTGTATCACAGGAGCACTCCCGCAAACACTCCACATCATGCGAGGGAGCTCACGTGCAGTTGTGGAGTCCTTGCGGGAGGGAGCCGAGATAGCTGCCAAGGGACCCCAGAAGACCAGGTTCGGGGGCCATTCTGTACAAAACGAGCTGCACAGTGGAGGTAAGTATAGCATGTTTGTTATTTAAAAAGAAATAAAAAAATTCCTTTAGTGACCCTTTAAGGGATGTAGTACAAGTATCCAGCACATATAGTCTACAAGTTGGGTCACTTATACACAATGGAATATGAAAACAGCTTTGCTGAAAGTATTTGATTAGACCTCGGAACTCATTCCGAGTTATGTTTTGTATGCTATCGTTGTATTATCAATGAACAGATTGCTATGTTGTACTTGCATGATCAAAATTGAACTGCATTGTTCCTTCATGTTCTCACTTGACAATAAAAACTTTTTGAGAAGAAAACAGCTTTGTAAGAGGTAACACAGTGTGCAGTGCAAGCAAGTGGTTACAAGAGGTAACAAAGGTTTCTCTAGCAGCCTGTCGTAAGTGTGTACATGTGACAGATGGGATAGCTTCTTGCAGGAGGTGTTGTTGTCGACACTCTCTCCGTAAGCAGGTCTGTCTCCTATAGCAATGTGAGCAGATTAACACTGCAGAGGTCCCCAGCCGGTGCACAGGTATGGAAGAGAAAGAGTTAATACAATGCACACATGGAGTCCACGCTAGGTGCACGGCAAGACTCCATACAGTACTGGCCCTGGGAGTGAACTAGCAGTGTTACGTTGGACAGATGGAGAGGGCATTAGCTCTGCATGCCCTTTCTAAATGACCATGGCGGTGTATATTTACATTGAGAAAGTTTACTAAAGTTCAGTCATCTGTTCAAGATAAGGTACCCCATGTGCAAGGCAGTGACCCTATCATAAGTGCTTAGTGTAGCCCAGAAAAACCCAGCCTGTGATAGGCCTCTTATGTGACCCTTTCTTGGCATCCAATGAGCAGGGAAACATGGAGGATGTGACTACCACCCCATCACCCTACCCCCCCCTCTAAATCCACATGTGATTCCCTCGCTTCTTGGGCCCCCTGTGTGCCCACCAGCAGCCCTGCCGCTTCCCACCACTTCTCTAACAATGGCTACTGTGGGGGAATCTTCAGGATTGAAAGTGGGGAAGGGGCTAGTAAATATGTCATCTAGTAGCCCCTTCCTTTTCTAAATGAACACAGTGAGTAATCGTTAATTGATACTGACAATTTTAAACAAGCTAACCCTCCTGTAACTGTAATGCTTACAACAACTTTCCCTGTATCCAGAATCTTGACGCTAACCCTCATTGTACCCATACCATCAAACTAAAACTCCCTGTAGCCATAACCCTCCCACTATCCCTTTCTATACCCGTAAATCTCACACTCTCTGCAACCATAACCCTCACACTGCCCCTTTCTGTATCTACCCACTGTGTACATAATAACCCTTACACTAACCCTCCCTGTAGCCATAATCCTCAATTTGCTCAACTGGTGTGAGATTTTGTATCTATTGCTATACTGGTGGCAGCTCTAAATTTCAAAGTCACCTCACTTTCATTCTCAGTGACACTGGTGATCAGGGCAACTAGAGAGAGAGTTAAGAGGGATGTAGACAGCAATAAAAAAACAGACAGTGGTTCTAGCACCTAACCAGCCTAAATCTCATAGAAAGTTGTGCCCTTAACTATACTTTGACTCTCTCTGTGCTCTTATAATCCTCACATTAACACTTCATGTACCCATAATGCTCACACTTTCCCTGTACCTACAGTCCTCCCTGTACCTATAACTCTCAAACCCACTCTTCCTGTACCTGCAATCCTC
This sequence comes from Lithobates pipiens, assembly GCF_037356315.1. Lineage (NCBI taxonomy): Eukaryota > Metazoa > Chordata > Amphibia > Anura > Ranidae > Lithobates > Lithobates pipiens. The sequence goes on from NW_027507718.1 coordinate 419,303,621, forward strand.
ACACTAACATAACCCTCACACTAAAGCGGGCCATAGATTATTAACAGTCAGTGTTGATGGGGGAATCTCTTTGCATGGGGAGCCACTCCTGCCCGGAGAACACAGTGATTACTGCTAGCAGCTATAGCCACTGGCAATAATCGCATGCTAAAAATCCAACATGCTAGTTGTACCCATATCAATCGATGGATTGACTTGGGTACAATTAGCCCACCCATCAATAGATTGAATCTCAGCTGGTTTAGCAGGGACCAACTATGACTAGCTTATTTCTTCCTGTACATTTTATTATCACTTCAACACCCCCTGAAATCCTACACCTAATACCAAATGTCCTTTGTTTTAAACTGTCCTGTGCAGGGATCGTCTGCATTGAAGACTAACTTTAATCAGGCCTGTATGGTAGAGTGGCCAGACGGAAGCTGCTCCTCACTTGCTCCAGAGCTCAGTAAATGAGGTGAAGCTTCACTTTGTAAATAACACCAAATCATATGCAAGGGGAAAAAAATGCATTTTTTGCTTGCACTTAAGTGGATGATGGAAGTCAGCAGAGCTTCCCCTCATTTACTCAGCTATAGAGCAACTGCACTTGTAAGTTCACAGTCTATTTGTCTTTGGCAATTCAACCCCACTGTCACTGTTAGGGATGAGCTTCGTGTTCGAGTCGAACGTACGTTCGACTCGAACATTGGCCGTTCGGCCGTTCGGCGAATTCCGAACGTTTTGGCCGTTCGCGTCAAAATTCGAGTGACGCGCACGCGGACCACAATGCACTGCGTTGGCGCAGTGCATTGCTGCCCGATGATTGGCCAAGCATGCACTGTGACCCCGCATGCTTGGCCAATCGCAGCGCCGGCAGCGAGGAGAGCCATGATTGGCCACAGGCATCCTGCCTGTGGCCAATCATAGCTCAGGCTGTGTAGTGCACGCCCCACACTATATAAGGCCGCCTTTAAGGCGGCCTCCTGTAGTGTGTTACTTTGCATCTGAAGCAGTGGGTGTTCTGTGTACCTTCAACACAGTACACACCAATCGTTTTTGGCTGATTTCCTATCTTGCTGCTGTGTAGTGGTTGTTGTCTGTGCCCTGACTGCAGTATACACCACTATATTCACCTCACCTATATAGCTAGTGATCTAGCTTTAACCACTTAACAACTGCCCATTGCCGATTAACGGCTTCAGGGCGGTTGTTTAACTCAGAGAGGCCGTTAATTAACGGCCTCCCAGAATTCTGCTCTCGCGTGCCCCGAGGTGTGCGCACTCGAGAGCATCCGTGACCGCCGGGTCCATAGGACCCGGCGCATCACGGTAAACGGCCGCTCATAGCGGCCGTTTACCACGTGATTGCTCCGTCAAATGACGGAGTGATCACTTGGAAACAAACCGGCGTCATGTTATGACGCCTGTTCCTCCCTCCCCTTTCTGTACCGATCGGTACAGCGGAGGGGAAAGAGATCGGTGTCAGCAGCGATGTGGGCTGCATCTGCAGTGCCCACATCGCTGCTCACCGAATTTAACCCCTCAATTCCCTGCCAATACTCTGCAATACCAGTGCATACTCTGCAGTACCCTGCCATTACTCTGCAGTACCCCGCCATTACTCTGCAGTACCCCGCCATTACTCTGCAGTGCAGTACCCCGCCATTACTCTGCAGTGCAGTACCCTGCCATTACTCTGCAGTGCAGTACCCTGCCATTACTCTGTAGTACCCCGCCATTACTCTGCAGTGCAGTACCCCGCCATTACTCTGCAGTGCAGTACCCCGCCATTACTCTGCAGTGCAGTACCCTGCCATTACTCTGCAGTGCAGTACCCCGCCATTACTCTGCAGTACCCCGCCATTACTCTGCAGTGCAGTACCCCGCCATTACTCTGCAGTGCAGTACCCCGCCATTACTCTGCAGTGCAGTACCCTGCCATTACTCTGCAGTGCAGTACCCTGCTATTACTCTGTAGTACCCCGCCAATACCCCGCCAATACTCTGTAATACCCTGCCATAAATTGCCATACCCAGCCATACTCAGAGATACCCAGCCATACTCGGTGATACCCTGAAATACCCAGCCATAGACGCCCCCCACCCCTCACCGCCCTCCGGTGCTTCTAACAACTCGCCAGTACGATCAAAGCCAGAATCTTTTTTTTATTTTTTATTTCAGGCTTCCCAGCCTAGAGGTGAGATGTGGGGTCATATTGACCCCCCAGATTTCACTGTAAAGAGGACCTGTCACCCCATATTCCTATTAGAAGGGATGTTTACATTTCTTGTAATAGGAATAAAAGTGATCAAAAATATATTTTTGGGAAAAAAAATGTCAAACTAAAATAAATAAAGTAAAATGAACAATAAAAAAATAAAATAAAAATTAAAGCGCCCATGTCCCCATGTGCTCGCATGTGCCACACATGTGAGGTATCGCCGAGAATGTTAGAGCGAGAGCAATAATTCTAGTCCTAGACCTCCTCTGCAACTCAAAACATGTAACCAGTAAAAAAATATTTAAAGCGTCGCCTATGGGGATTTTTTAAGTAGCGACGTTTGGCGCCATTCCACGGGCATGTGCAATTTTGAAGAGTGACATGTTTGATATCTATTTACTCAGCATAACTTCATCTTTCACTTTATGCAAACATTGGGCTAACAAGTGGTTAATAATAGAGCTTGCAGTCAGTAGTGTTAGGAGATAGTGCGTGCTGTCTGCGTGCTCTGTACCCAGTACATACCGCTATAATATAGGGCAGGCCCCTACTTTCAAACATCCAACTTACAAACATCTCCTACTTGCAAACGCAAGGAGACAGCAGCAAGTGAGATGAAAAAAGATGGACGACAAAACAAATTATACAGGGGTGATAACCCTTCCCTATGTTTTCCAAAAAGCTTAAAGATAGTTTTTTTGACTGGAGCTACACTTTAAAAATGTACCGGTTGAAAATGACAAACAGATTCAACTTAACACAACAAACCTACACAGTCCCTGTCTTGTTTGCACCGCCTGTATACTGCTGTTCTGAGTATATAAGGCCTGGGGGCCACACGCATTTCCTTTTTTTAATATGGGTACAGGGTTCCCCTTAATATGCGTACAAGACCCAAATAGGCTGGTAATGGGCAGGGAGGGCTACCCATGCCATGTTTCTCAATGATTTTCAACCATATTGCAGGAACCAGATATAACATTAAAACCGCAAGCAGTTTTAAATGGTGTTATTTCCGTTTAATGTAATTTTGTGCAGGGACTGTTCTAAACACGGGAAACACGTGGCACTTCACAGGCATACTACAGACACCCCGCAGGCACCATATTTAAAGGAATATTTCACTTTTTTTTTCACTTTAATCGTCATTAAAATCAGTGCTCCCGCCAAAACGGTAGTTTTTAAAACTTTTTTTTGCAGTGACCCATGTCCCCTGAGGCAGGAGGCAGGTCGCCATACCCTTTTTAGGACACTATCTTGCATATTAGCCGTTAAAATGAGCACTTTCCAATTCGAACGTAGACTTCAATGGGGTTCTAACGTTCGTACCGAACGCGGGGGTCGTTCGCAAGTTCTGGTGCGAACCGAACCGGGGGGTGTTCGGCTCATCCCTAGTCACTGTGAGTTTATCTTTGAACATATTTACACAGAGTAAATTTAAACATACAAAGTGTTAAATGTTTAATCTGTTTTCTTTCCACATTAATCTGTTGTCCAGTTACATCTTGTTTTATAGTAAATACACTGTATTTATTTGGCTGCCAGGGGAACAAGAAATACAAATAAAACCAGCCCAGATTCAGTTTGAGTGCACAAGTTTGTGTTAAATAGTCAAAAGCTAATAATGGAGATCTAACTCTCCAGAACAACAGAAGTCATTAAAGAGGAAGTAAACCCTGGTGGGTTTTACTTCCTCTTTATTTCCCTGGAAAGGTAAAGCATAATGGGCTACTATGCATCACATAGTAGCCCATTATGTGTCACTTACTTGAAACCAAAGCCTGCAATGTCACCGCTGTCCCCACTAGCAGTGAGCGTCCATCTTCACCCCTCTTCCTTCAGGGGCCACAAACTCCGGCTCTTTGACTGGCCGGAGTCACGTGACATCACTCAGCAGGAGCCGCCAGTCACGGCATGACCCCTATTGGAAATTGCACAATCTGACCTTTCCAAAGTGCACATGCTCCGTAAACATCGGCACCCGGCTTTTTTGTAAATATCTCCTAAACCGTGGAGGTTTAGGAGATATTTCAAGCACCTACAGGTAAGCCTTAATCTAGACCTACCTATAGGTAAAAGTGGTTGTACAGGGTGTACAACCACTTTAATTCTCCCTTAAATAGTGTGGTGGTCAAGGTGAATCAAGGACTGGCAGCACACAAACATCAGCTAAAGAAAAAATCATCTGAGGGCCAATTGATTCTTCATTGCTACCCATACTATTATAAATGTCAGTCCATTTAGTTCTCTGCTTGTTCCTGCCTCACGACAAATGTAGAGCAGGCTGGTCCCGCTGTTTAACCCAGGTTCTGATCCCAAAATGATGAAAACAGCCAGTTTCAGGGTATTGTCAGCCAGGTGCACAAAGTCCCACTCAGTCCTTCACACAGTGATCAGGCAGTTAATGTTTTTTGTAGTTTTTTATTTGTTTTCTTAGGGGGTAGAGATTGGGAAAAGCCTTGGGATACCTAGAACTAACAAACTTGAAGGAGGACACTAGCAAACCATTAACTGTAGTAGAAAGGGTCTTCTGTACAGAAAATAGCAAATAGTTCAGCTCAGGAGAGGTCCTACTATGGGAAATAACCATGGCAGCAGGTCTGGAACAGTCCCTCTTGCAAAAAGGGGGCACAATGGTTACATTCTCTCTCCCAGATTGTCTCTCAGGCCTACTCAGGCCTACTACTAAGCTGTCTGGATGCCTCATTCCAGTTTCTGCTGACACTGCACCAAGAAACCCCTGATAAGATCCTCTTTGGACATTGCCTGGTTGTTCCTGAGACTTGGGGTGATCCTTCAATTCCTTGACGTGCCAGAATCTTCTAGGACTACTTGAAGCTTCTCAGGGCCTTGGAAGGTTTAACAGCACTTCCAGTCTGGGTCACTCGACCACCAGGTAAAGGACACTGCTACCTTTTGCTCGGCATCCTATATACCGCTCTCAGCCATCCTGCTGGTCACTCTCCCAACCAGGGATTGGCTCGGACTATATACAGGGTCAGCCCAGACTCTATCGTCTCCACCAACTATGTTCCAGTGCCTTCAGGAAGGACAGGGGAAAATTGGCAAGCCTGCAGCTTCAAAAATCAGAGTAGACACTGGCTACAGCAGAGCCCAAAAATGACAAAATTTACCTACGTACAACCTATACTAGCACCTAACTGGGAGGGTGCTACACAAAGAAGTTTGAGAGGGCCAAAATCAAGTCTTAACAAATGGACATTCAACAAAAGTCAAGTTTATCAATACTGGTGTAGCCAGGTGCTTGGCTAAGAATGGAGAGTTTAAGAAACACTGGCTGCAGATGCTGCACTGCAGTGCTGAACTGGTTAAGAACAATATCAGCAAGAGTAGGAAGCTGCTAAACAAGAAGAGTTCCATAGACTGAGTCAGGAAGTACTGCACTATGGGAACTGTAGTCCAGAGGAGAGAGACTGTACTTTAATAAAGAGCTTTTGAACTGCATTTCTTAGAGGGGGATTGCCAGGAAGAGGGGAAATAGCTGCATTTTCTCTTTTACAAATATTTTATTGAGAATCAGTCATAACATATTAGTACAGTCATGCGATGTATACATCAAACAGAAGAAGGAAAAAGGTATCCCGCAAGCGGTGTGATGCATAGGTATTATAGTGTTCCACAGAACAATGAAGGTGGCAAAAAGCCCAATATAAACAAAACATCACAGCTGCATTTTTTCAGGATGTACAGGACACACTTATTCTTGCCATTAGAGAGACCGGAAAGCGCATATTACTGTCCAGTGTGCACCTTCACTGCTGCATATCAGTGGCTTCAGCGGGATTGGGAGCAATGAGTTTGGGGTTGCAGCCAGAGTCACCTGAGTGCCCAGAAAGTGGGCTAATCAATGTGTGTGACCAGATGGTGAGTTGCAATATCCCTGTTACTGGTGAGCTGCTGCTGTGGGTATTTACTATCTGCTGCTAGAGAGATACATAGGGGGGTTTATTTACTAAAGGCAAATATACTGTGCACTACAAGTGCACTTGGAAGTGCAGTCGCTGTAGATCTGAGGGTGGCATGCAAGGAAAAAAAAACAGCATTTTTGCTTACATGTTTGGATGATAGAAATCAGCAGAGCTTCCAAGCATTTCAGATCTTCCCTTCAGATCTACAGCGACTGCACTTCCAAGTGTACTTGTAGTGCACATTGCATTTGCCTTTAGTAAATAAAGCCCTAAGTCCTTTAGGAACTGATGATACAGCCACCTAATAGCCTTATGGCTCCCGACAGACTTGACAGGGACTATTCTAACTTGCATCAATGGTACAATTGTGCCCCAACGCTGAAAAGTTAGGACTAAGGACTATCTTTTTACAGCTGCTACACAGAGACCTTTACTTACTGCTTATACTAAGAGCTACCTCTCCGAAGCCATTGCACCATATCTTAGCCATTCTTGTAGAATGCATTCTAGACTAGTTATAGCAATATTATTCACATTGCAGTTAATGGTGATATTCACTGTTTATTGCTGACTTTGCTGATTCGTAAGATAATCCCAGTCTAGTGGTACAGAACTCTGTTCTAAGTTACTTTGACATAGTGATTATACTGTCTAGCAGACTGTATCTGAATTTATCTTTTGTGTGCTCATTTATTATCATTATTATTATTAGGCAGGATTTATATAGCGCCAACAGTTTGCGCAGCACTTTACAACATGAAGGCAGACTGTACAGTTACAATACAACTCAATAGAGGAGGAATCAGAGGGCCCTGCTCGTTAGATTTATGCTCAAAAGACCATTCATTCTAACCCGTACTAATACATTGAGTTCATTTAGCAGTAAACGGTCTTGTGTCTATTTCCTGGTGCTAATTCTCAGCCAGGTTAAAGATATTTGTATTCATGTTCTTGTAAGTGCTTGCAGTTATTATTATTATACAGGATTTATATAGCGCCAACAGTTTATGTAGCGCTTTACAACTTGAGGGTAGGCAGTACAAATACAATACACTTCAGTACAGTTGCAATCAGAGGGCCCTGCTCCTTGGAGCTGACAATCTAAGAGAGGGCTTACAATCTAAGCCCTTGTACACACGGTCGGACATTCCAACGGAAAATGTCCGATCAGACCATGTTGTCAGATAATCCGACTGTGTGTGGGCTCCATCGGACTGTTTCCGTCAGAATATCCGACGGACAAAGTTTTAGAGCTGGGCTATAAAACTTTCTGACAACATGATCCGATCGGACTTTGTCCGATTGTGTGTAGAGAATTTCCGATCGGACAAAGTGTCATGCATGCTCAGATCAAATTCCTAGACCAAAGCTATTGGCTACTAGCCTGAACATAGTCCCGTCATAACGAAATAACGTCACCACATTACGTATGATCGGATTTTGCAACAACTTTGTCCGACCGTGTGTATGCAACACAAGTTTTGAACAAAATCCGTCAGACAAAATCCGACGGATTTTGTTGTCGGAATGTCCAACCGTGTGTACAAGGGCTAAGAGAGAGCTTACAATCTAAGAGCAGTGACTTCCATTCAACCAGGTGTGTCAGAGGGGCTGAGGTTGTCCTTGGAGGCACAGAACAGAGAACCCAAATTACCAAGTGGCTCCTCCGGGGGTAGCGCTACACTGATAACAAAGCCAGATTCTACTAATTGACCACAAAACCATGATAAGAGAAAGAAAGGCCACTTACAATGATAAGCAGGTTTTGTAGGAGCACTTTGAAATATGGATTTGCAACCAGAATAAATGCCTTGAACTTGATGGCAATTTGTTTTTTTTTGTTTTTTGAAAAATAAGCCTAAATTTTTCATGAAAAAGCCTAAATTGTGACAAGCAATGCCAGAAAAAAAGATGGCGTCATCATTTACATTAAAACAAATACATCTTTGAATGTTTGTTTGTATATGAATTTATATTATATTTAAACATGCATACTTTTTAATATAAACCCAGACATCATTTATTGCTTTCTTGTTATCCGATAGAAAAAAATACCCCCAGGTCGGGTTTGTAATTTGTTATATTGTTACAGTGGCACAAACACCCATCTCAAATATCTCAGCTCTGCATGTCTCATAATCTTGAATTATCCGAACATTGTCTCGCTCCTTCAAGCCCCTTATTACCTCCAGGGTCACCAGGGATCTCTAATAAACCCCCCTGATAGGAATGACAGGTCATGAGCACCGCTAACCACAAATTGCTGCTCTGCTGGGTAAAAGGGGTTAACGCAGTATTCATCTCCATGTCATTGTGTTTTGCCTGCGGTGAAACGAGGCTGGTGGAAGTGAGACATTATGTGATCCTTGACAAGCATTTTCTCATGAATTGCTGCCCCGCCACAATGGCATTTTGTCTCCTGTTTTGTTTCATTGTTCCCCAACATTCTTTGGGCACTTTCAAGGGGGGTAGAAAGCTCCTGAATGGTAAAGAATTGGGAGAAAAGTGTCTTTTAAACTTTCAACCTTCCTTGGTGTTAGTTCCACACAGCCTGTAAATATTTCTTTATTATGGAAATTCAGTATTTGCCCTAGATTCCTACATGTAGTTATTCCGCTTGATGGTCTACTTCAAAACCGATCCGATTCAGTATTATTCATTGACTTCAGAAAGTCATTACTGATGATTCTCTTATATTAACAATGTACACATACATCTGTGTCTGCGAAGGCGCTCAAACACACACCAGAATGAAAGTTTCGATTGGTCCACATATATTGATAACAAATAGGAATTAATTTCTTTATATTAAAGAGGACATCTGCATCTAACCAACAACCAGCACCCTGCAAATCATATTCCCTAAACTGAAGCAGCCCTCTACTGCCAATCAGTTGATTGCAGTACCGGGACCTTAATAGAGGTCTATTGTACCACCGGAATGCAGGTCCAGATCTAGCCAGTGTTCATTTTGACGTCAAATTTTGATTTCGTTTTAGCCATTTTTTGGACTAAAATGCCATTTTAATTTTAGTCTTATATTAGTCATTTGAATTGTTTTAGTTTTAGTCGTATTTTAGTCTACTTAAATCTCCAGTATATTTTAGTCGGCTAAAATCCAATGGGTTTAGTTAAATTGTAATGCACTATTTAAGCTTTTCTCTAGAATGACCAAACTTATTATATGCTCCTGGAGTAAAAATCAAATATCATGTTATTATTTATGTTATTAAAGTTTGAACATGCACGACAGACACAGATTTAGCAGTTGTGACATAAAACGTCTTTACAAATAAAAACAAGTTTCATAAACAAACAAAAATATTGCTTTTTGACAAACAAAAGTGCAACCTTAAAAAATAAAAACCCCCAAAAACTATAAAAATTCTATTGACTGCAATGACATTGCATGTAATACCTGAATATATTACCAATGTTAAATATTAAGAAAAAAGAAAAGCCTTTTTCTTAATTTTTTTTTCAGCAGCTTAGTACATGCCCCTTACTTATCATTATGTGACAATGCAGTGTTAATTTTGGCATCAATTTTCGATTTCATTTTAGTCATAGTCTTTTGACTAAAATTACATTTTAGTTTTAGTCATATTTTGGTCATCTGAATTGTTTTATATCGTATTTTAGTCATGTGAATTGTTTCAGGTTTATTCATATTTAAGTCAACTAAATTAGTGTTAATTTAGTCAATGAAAATATTTTCGTCTTCAAAATGAGAACTGGATCTAGCCTATCTGATCGGGGGGGCACTGTACAAAGGAAGTCAGGGGGCTTATTGTCAACAACCTTCATTTTATTCTCTCTTAAGTTAGCTTTCCCTGTTTTTCTATCCCTCCAGCTCCCCCCCTTGTCAATGGCTGTGTGTGATTTACTGACAGTGTGCACAGAACCATTATTCCCTGTACACTCTGCACACTTTTGTACCACAAGTCACAAAGCCAGAAGCAATGCTTGACATTACTTTTGGGTCATATAAAGGATGTAAAGGAGTGATCCCATATATAAGTCAGGGTTTCTCAAACTTTTTAGACCCCTTTCACACTGGAGCGGTGCGCTGGCAGGGCATCAGAAAAAGTCCTGCCAGCAGCTTCTTTGGAGTAGCGAAGGAGCGGTGAGTTCACCACTCCTTCACTGCTCCAAAGAAGCAGTTTATATTCAGGTATGACATGCAATGTCATTGCAATCAATAGAATTTCTATAGTTTTTGGGAGTTTTTATTTTTTAAGGTTGCACTTTTGTTTGTCAAAAAGCAATATTTTTGTTTGTTTATGAAACTTGTTTTTATTTGTAAAGACATTTTATGTGACAACTGCTTAATCTGTGTCTGTCATGCATCTTCAAACCTTAACCACTTCACACCCAGGCCAATTCTGACATTTCTCTCCTACATGTAAAATTCCAAATTTTTTTGCTAGAAAATTACATAGAACCCCCAAACATTATATATGTTTTTTTAGCAAAGACCCTAGAGAATACAATGGCGGTCATTGCAACTTTTTATCTCGCACGGTATTTGCGCAGCAATTTTTCGAACGCGTTTGTTTCATGCTTTCAAAAAAAAAAAAAAACAGTAAAGTTAGCCCAATTTTTTTGCATAATGTGAAAGAGGAGGATACGCCGAGTAAATAGATACCCAACATGTCACGCTTCAAAATTGCACGCGCTCGTGGAATGGCGCCAAACTTTGGTATTTAAAAATCCCCATAGGCGACGCTTTAAATTTTTTTACTGGTTACATATTTTGGGTTACAGAGGAGGTCTAGGGCTAGAATTATTGCTCTCGCTCTAACGTTCGTGGCGATACCTCACATGTGTGGTTTGAACACCGTTTTCATATGTGGGCGGGACTTACGTATGCGTTCGCTTCTGTGTGCGAGCTCACGGGGACAGGGGCGCTTTAATTTTTTTTTTATTATTAATTTTATTTTTTTAGTTTTACACTTAAAAAAAAAAAAAATAATTGATGACTTTTATTCCTATTACAAGGAATGTAAACATCCCTTGTAATAGGAATATGGCACGATCGGACCTATTTACAGTGAAATATGGGGTCAATAAGACCCCATATCTCACCTCTAGGCTGGGAAGAATAATAAAAAAAAAAAAACGATCCTGGCCTCCTAGCCAGATCGGTGCCGTTAATTTGAATACCGAGGCCAGGCGTGACGTTATAACATCGCGCCCGGCCTCCGAACGATCATAGAGACCCCGGGGACAATCTAGTCCACCGGAAATCTCTATGATTACTTGCTGGGGCCGGCGGATCCTGTGACCGACTCACCGATGGAAACGGTGAGTCGGTAGAAGCACCGGAGGGTGGCGGGAGGGGGGGCGTCCCCTCCCGCCGCCCGTAAGAACGATCAATCGGCGAAACAGCTGCTATGATCGTTCTTATGGTGTAGGGAATCGCCGGCTGAAAACTGCAATATCTGAATGATGTCTGTGGCCTCAGGCATCATTTAGATATAACCACCGGAACCCCATGACGTCAATAGACGTAGTGTGGGAACCAAGTGGTTAATAACATAAATAATAACATTATATTTGATTTTTACTCCAGGAGCATATAATAAGTTTGGTCATTCTAGAGAAAAGCTTAAATAGTGCATTACAATTTAACTAAACCCATTGGATTTTAGCCGACTAAAATATACTGGAGATTTAACTTGACTAAAATACGACTAAAACTAAAACAATTCAAATGACTAATATATGACTAAAACTAAAATGGCATTTTAGTCAAAAAATGGCTAAAACAAAATCAAAATTTGACGTCAAAATGAACACTGGCTAGATCTGGACCTGCATTCCGGTGGTACACTAGACCTCTATTAAGGTCCCGGTACTGCAATCAACTGATTGGCTGTAGAGGGCTGCTTCAGTTTAGGGAATATGATTTGCAGGGTGCTGGTTGTTGGTTAGATGCAGATGTCCTCTTTATTATAAAATGACAAAAATATGACTAAAACTAAAATGTTATTTTAGTCAAAAGACTATGACTAAAATGAAATCAAAAATTGATGCCAAAATTAACACTGCATTGTCACATAATGATAAGTAAGGGGCATGTACTTAGCTGCTGAAAAAAAAATAAGAAAAAGGCTTTTCTTTTTTCTTACCACCGCTCCTCCACCACTGCTTCCCATTCAATGGGGAAGCGCTGCGATACCACCGGCAAAACACAGATCCGGCGGCATTTAGCGGGCGGATTTAACCCCTTTTCATCCGCTAGTGGGGGGTTAAAACCGCCCCGCATAGCGTTGCTAAACCAACGATGTTAAAAATAGCACCACTTTACCGCTGACGCCCTAGGCGGTGCGGTGTGAAAGGGCTCTTACAGTCTAAAATCTAATGGGTGTAATTCATTTGTAATGCATTAGTTAAACATTTCTCTACAATTTCCAAACTCATAATATACCGCTGGAGTGAAAAATCGAATATGTTATTATTTATGGTATTGAGGTATGAACATGCACTACAGTTTAGTCTTTTGACTAAAATGCCATGTTAGTTTTAGTTGTATTTTAGTCATCTCAATTGTTTTTGTTTTTGTCGTATTTTAGTCGACTAAAATAGTATTCATTTAGTTGACTAAAATGTTTTAGTAATTTTAGTAGACAAAATTAACACTGTTCACATCAGAGTCCCCCCATCACATTATAGTCCCTCCATTATTTCAGACTCAAACCCTTTTACATCAGAGTGCCTCCATTACATCAGGGTCCTCCCATCAAATCCAAGTTCCCCATAACATCAGGGTCTACCCTTCACACTCTTTAAAAGTGTGCAAAATCACAAGGCATCCTAGTCAAAAACTGTATCTACAAGGAGTGTGCAGAGGGGAAGTTTTCCTGGGCGCAGTGAATTAAAGGGCAAAAAATGGATGCAGGGTGTTACACCCATTCATGAATTAATAATAAGGGAGCGGGTGCAATTCTGCATCCTTGCCCTGAGCACTGGATGACTCTGTCCCTGTACCGATGCCGCCCTCTTCTTGACGTCAAATAGAGGAGTACCCCCTTCACATCAAAGTCTTCACATCACAGACCCCACATTACAACAGAGTTAGCCCCCTCTACATAAGAGTGCCTCCATTATTTCAGAGTCCTACCATCAAAGCCCCCCCCTCAAATCAGAATCCCCCCCACATCAGAGTCATCCATCACATCAGAGTCAGCCCCCTTTACGTCACAGCTCCCCCAATTACATTAGAGCTCATCCATCACATTTGAGTCTCCCTATCATATCAGAGTCAGCCCCCATCACATCAGAGGTAGCCCTCATCATGTCAGAGTCCTTCCCTTCACATTAGAGTCCCCCCTTCACATCAGAGGCAGCCTCATCAAATTAGACTCAGCCTGTGTGGCAGCTCCTTTCACAACAGAGTCCTCAGCCCCCTCCCCCCCTTCACAAGTAGATTGCTGCCTTCAAATACTTACATGTAATTAGCATCATAGCAGGGGGCCGGAGGCAGAGCAGGTCTGCACAGGAGCAGGACTGCCATCTGGATCTCAAATTCCGATCGTGTGTACACAATTCCGACGCACAAAGTTCCACGCATGCTCGGAATCAAGTAGAAGAGCCGCACTGGCACACTGGTGAGGCTGCATTTGATGGATGCTTCATTAAAAAGGTGGGGTATAAATGGGCAGGGCAAAGGGGGTGGAGTCAGGGGTGGAGCCGAGGGGGGTGGCAAAATGAGGTTTCACCTAGGGTGTCAAAAATCCTTGTACCAGCCCTGCCAGGGATGGAGTTACAAGTAAGGATAGAGTAAAGGTCAGTGTGAGGGATCTATAGTGAGCGTTGGTGTTAGTGCTGAGGTTACAGGCAAGGAGGAAATTCTTAGGATAGGGTGCCATCCTATGTGACAAAAAATCTGCATTGCACTGCACAGTGGTGAAACTTATATATTGCCCTCGCCTTGTCTGAGACATTTTTATGGGTCCACAGCATGAATTTCACCCAAGTCTGCAGATATCCCATAGCAGAAATGTAATAGATTTCAATTTTTTAAATCTGACACTGCAGTGATATTGTTTAAATAATGTGTTAAGGTTTGGGCTCACTTTGAAGAAACCTTACTTTACTTAAAGCAAAACTTCACCTAAAAAGGGAATTTCCACTGGTCCTCCTCCTTTTGTCTACTTATTGTCCCCCACCACCACCCTCAACCTCCTGGAACACATTACAGGTCCCAGTAGGCCGTGGGACCATTCACAGAGCACAGCGTGGCTTGCACGTGCAGTGGGAAGTCAGCTGTGAAGTTGCAGGGTGTCACAGCCGGCTTCCCACAGTCATGGCGGTGCCGGGGACCTGCGAAGAACCGGCCCAGGTGAGGACAGGGTGGATCCCTGGAGAGGTAAGTGTCTTTTTTTTTTAAATAATTGTTTAATTGTTTTCAACTTGACTGAAGAACCTCTTTAAATTTCTGTAATCCTTATCATTGCAGAGAGAGAGAGAAAGAAGGGGTTAGTACTGAGTTTACTGAGTTTAATCAGGCTCTGCTACTGCACAATACACAATGTCTACCACTGTGGGCTTGCTGGCAGAAATAGAGACTCAAGTGAACAAAGTGTTGACCTTATCAGTGTGGTGCTTTTCCTATATCGTCCAATCACATACTGAGAAGGGTCCTTGACTAAGCTGTTCTGCAAAAACATGGTGGAGGCCAGTAATTTCACTGATCTGGCCATGCAATAAAAATATCTCATTACTGTGTGGCATGGAGGAGAATAAAGTAAAGCCTCATTGGGCCATAGCATAGCCTATGACGAGCAATGAGAAAAGGGGGAGAAGGAACAGACAGCTGGTGGCTGGGTGATACAAGGCCCCTATGGAGAGCTAAACTGGATTGTCCGGGATTCACCCCTTTGGGTGGCTTGGCTACTGCAGTAGTCCTAAGCCGCAGTACGAGGCTACACCCAGGAACCTGGCCTGTAACCATAGGGACTGCAAGGCCTTGCATATGGAAATGTGATATCTTTCATCTTTGCCAAATGTGTGGTGTATAACATGGACCTGTATGTGTATGAAAATGCTGTTATGGTCCAGAATTCACCCCACTGGGCGGCTTGGCTACTGTAGTATGGTCCTCAGTGGCATTAGAGACTACACTCAGAGACCTGGGTTGTAACTACATTGACTCCAAAGCCCTGCTTATGGAAATGTGATGGCTCCCATCTTTGCCCAAAGGTGTAGTGTAACATGGTTCTGTTTGCATATGAAGAAGCTGGTATGAGGGCATGTGTTCTACACTTCCCCTCCTGTAATGCCACTAAAGTGGAGGCACATCACTGCCGCACAGCCATCCTTTGTAACATGTACAAAGCGGGAGTCAGATCCGCCCTCGTTGTAAGGCCCCCTGACTAGCCTTGACTAACTCCAGTCACTGGGGGGAGCTGGCAAAAAAATCAGAGAACTTCCACAATCATTGTCAAATGAAAAATATTCAACTGAAAATTCAAATGATCTATTTTCTGAGCAGGCAGCACAGAATTGTGAAGCATCCTGGAAGGTTTTCTGACCAGTGCTAACAATTTACTTTGTTAACTCGCACACTACACTATTATCACGGTGATTCATAAATCGTAATGCCTAAATAACATGGCACATAACCATCATTAGAGTTAAGAAACGTAAATCTTCCTAATTTATTTTTATTTAAAAATATATGTACCGAATCAGTCCCCCCCCCCCTTTTTTATTCCCCCAGTACACATTCCATACATCAGTATATAAAGAATTGTGTGTAATAGATTTTGCTCCCATTATCTGTTGAATTCTTGTAACATTTAGGGAAAAAATCTATATTATTGAGTTTCACGGAACATATCTGCTGGTTGGAATCCACAGTTCAATCAATGTATACATAAGTGCTTTAAATACTCAATAGAAATTCATTTATTGAGGCATTATGGAGATTGGCATCTTATCCGAAGGTTGGATCACAATCAAGGCCCTTTGTTGTGGGGTGAACAGTGGTGGCAATGCACCATTCCATACACTCCTTTGATAGATGGGCTCCCCACATAATTTTATTTTATGTCTACGTTCACATGTATGAACGCAATGAACAAACTGAGGACCTGTCCACGGACCCTTGCTAGATAAATGTGGTTGTGCACTGCACACAAAGGACCTATTTTGGATAAAGAATACTAAGGCTCTAATTCCATTTGTGCCGCTTGGATATCACAGGCCTTTTTTTTTCTACACTTGAGTTTTATTAGATTATTCCTTCGAGATGGCTTCTGTTTCCTCCCAGACGCGTGGTGGAAGGCTGGTGTAGCAGTTGGCCTATAGTTTGAATAATCAAATTAACCATTTGGTACAAGTTTTAGCGAGGGCTCACATGTAGAAAGCACAGCTCGAACAAAACAGTGGGCTGGGACCTGTCAGCCAGCAATAAGCCCTCCTCTACTTTCATCCTTAGAGGAGAGTTTACAGGGCAACAATGGTTCTTACCCTGAAAAACAAACCTACAGATTTCACAAAGGGAGAAATGAAGTCCACAGCACATTTGCTCACCGAACCATGATAAATAGGCTGATAGAGGGAGGACCAGAAATAATTCATTGGAAAGGAATAGACTAAGGTGTCTCAAAAGAGAAAGGTCTATTCGTGTATATATATATATATATATATATATATATATATATATATATATATATAAAGTTTAGTTAGCAGGGTGGAAAGCACCAGCAAGTAAAAATAGGCATCTATGCATATAACCAAAATAGCTTCCATTTAGGACCTAAATACTCATATTCCATTTTTTTTTGCATGGTGCAGGTTAGTAATTAAAAAGGGCAGGGATGCCTGAAGTTTGCGTTTTTATATGAGGCTATAAGCTTATTCTTACTGCGCTGTAACTCCCTTGTTTTATATATATATATATATATATATATATATATATATATATATATATATATATATATATATATATATATATATATATATTGACCAGCAGAGGGAGAGGTTTGCTTCTAAGGTGAATGTATCTAAGTTATTTTACTATGAGCTAATTTACTTTATACACATTTATTACATTTATTCTCCAACCTGTGCTAGACTACACAACCCTAGGAGCAAATGATGTGGGCATCTAATAAAACATTCCATAAACCACCCTTTACTGTTGCCAGATAATGAGCAGTGGAAAATCAGCTGCATTCTGACCAAGAAAAGTGCCTTCAAATATGAAGATATGATCAGACTGCCCTCTAGTGTCTATAGCTAACTTAAAGCTGAATGCCAGGAAAATTGAAATTCATCTCTTGCAGCAAGGCTGTGCCCGCACTGCAAGGGTTAACCACTTGTTTAGGTCTAGGGAATTTGGAAAAGTGCTTTTTACTTACCTTCCTCTCCTACAGGCTCCTCCGAGTTGTTAGACTGAACCCCAGGGCCTCTCTTTCTCCATATTCTGGTGGTCTACGGTCCTCTGATGTCATCAAGACCAATGCAGGGTCCATGAGGACATCAAGGGACAGTCCACCACTGGAGCATGAGGGAGCGCTGTCTCCCGAGGGAGTGGAGGGTCAGGTAAATAAAATGATTTTACCATCCCCAAAACATAAAGGAGAAGTTAGCACTTCCAATGCAGGTGCAGCCCTATTACAAGGGAGAAGTTTTACCAGAGTTGAGCTTTACACCCGTGGGCTCTTTATCCCTTTTAATGCCAATGCCATTTTTTGCTTTTTTTGCACATATGTTTAAAAAATCATTTTAGCCCTGAAGATTGCATAAAATTCATAAACGTTATTTATTTTCTGAAAGGAGACACCCTAGATAATAAAATAGTTGTGGTTCCAATTTTTTATGTTACACAATACTAGCGCAAAGGTCTAGGGAATGCAACATTTCTGTACAAAATACACTAAAGTTAAATTTTAGGGCACACAAACCCAATAAATTACCAAATATGTTGACAAAATATAAAAGATGAGGTTGTGCCAAGTAAATAGATACCCAACATATCAAACCTTAAAATTGCGTGCGCCCGTGAAATAGCAACAATATACAGTACCCTATGTTTTCCGCAGGTAATGCTTTACAATCCCCTACAGGCCATCAGTTTAGAGTTACGCAGGGGCTCTGGTGCCAAAATGATTGCTCTCACTCTGGCATGCGCAGCGATATGTAACATGTGTATCTCAATTGACATTTTTGTGCATAGGCACCCCTGACATGTGCGTTTACGTTCATACGTATGTAAATGTGGGGGTGGGGGGTCTCAATACATTTTTTTTGGAGGGGGGGGGATTTATGTGCTTGAATGGCTCTTTAATTTTTTGTATTTTTTTTTTACTTTTTTTTTCATCACATAGGGAACAAAAAGTCCCCTATGTAATGACTTTTTAGTTACAGATTCTTTAACGAGACTCCAGGATTCTGAAACTGACATGGGAACCAGGAAAGGGAGGTTACCCAATTTGTCTGGGTCAGCAAGAAGAAGAATAAGAGAGCGGGCACATGTTCGCTGGTCCCTGGTGTGCCGGTGGGCATACGTGCATTGCCAGGGGTGTTTTGAAGTGATTGTATCGCTTCCATTGGGCAGTCAGCTGGTCAGATATACACATACACTCCAAGTGGCTGCACCTGCCAGGAGTGTGTGTAAAGCCCCCCAGTGTCAGGTCCATATGCAGTAAAAGGGTTAAAGGAACTCTCTTATTTGAGAATCATGGAGGCTGCCATTGCTAAACGCTCCTTTTGAGAATGCTAGTTCTCTAGCCGACATGCTGAAGCTTTCAATGCTTTCTGAGTTCTGACTTCTCAAATGTATAGGGATAACTAGTTGCTAGGCATCTAGCATTTTCTTCAGCAATGGTGGCTCTCGTTACTCTCCTGCAACGGTTTAACTTTAACGCAAACTTTAAAGGCTAAATTCAACTTTGTTCACCCTTTTTTTTTTCTAAATTCCAGCTCCCCTATGTGCCAATCTAGCATTAATGTACTTATTTTGCAAAAAATAATACAGCTTTCCATTAATTCTACACAGGCTTAGCTCACTCTCTTCATAGCTGTTTAAAAACACTGCTCCATTACTTCTGCCTTACTTCCTGGACAGACTTTAGGTCATGACACAGGAAGGCACATATATACCTAATTCAGCACATAGCAGGTATCTCTAGGTTCCTATGTGCAAAGAATTCAAGGATTCAAAATATGTATTGCCATTATACAATCACAGATCATGCAATGAAATTCTGGTATAGCTCTACACAGAACATAACAAAAGCAATCACAGATCAACATTGAACAGAAATTACATGTACTGTATATAAAAAAACAATACACACTTAAAATAAATCACAGTGCCTTATCCTGACTATTTAACTTACTGAATTTAATAGTCACACTGCCCAAGGAAAAAATATTTTAGAATTAAAGAGGAAGTAAACTCTCCTACTCTGATGCTTCTTTTCATTTAGTCCATTATAATAAGTAATTATCAAACTATAGCCACTGTGATCCAGCCCAAATTGCATATTGCTTACTGTTTAAAGCAGGGGTCTTCAAACGACGGCCCTCCAGTTGTTCAGGAACTACAATTCCCATCATGCCTAGTCATGTCTGTGAATGCCAGAGTTTTGCATTGCCTCATGGAACGTGTAGTTCCGCAACAGCTGGAGGGCCGTAGTTTGAGGATCCCTGGTTTAAAGAAACTTTAAAAAAACTTGTTTCCAGGGGTAAGGCAGCGCCATCTTAAGTATTGTTTTCTGAGTCCACAGCGGAGTGTATTTCTGCCCTTACATTGAGCACTTCCTGTACTGTTAACCAAGCCTCCTTCTCAATCCAACGTTTCTATGGAAACCCTGCTTCCCTGTTCATGGCTGACTTGTTTTATTTCATAGTATTTACTTGTGCCTATTATCTAGTGTTTGCCTTTGTCAGTCTTATCAGCTTCAGCTGATAAGACTGCAGTAATGCTGTCCGATTCCTGCTTTACACTGCATGTGATGTCACATGGTCACATGGGGTGTAGGAGGAATCTCCTGGGATTTCAGTGTTGTGTTGTAGGAAGTCCTGATAATAGATAGACAAGTACACAGAGTGTGCTGCAAATCAGGGGAGATCTGGGCATGCTTGTGACATCATTCTAAAGAACAAAAAGGATTACAACAATACTAAGCAAGTAAGGAGATATCTACAAGCAGTGTTTATTAGGGTTTTTTATGCTGATTTACATGGGACAAAGTTGTGGGGGAGAGTTTACAACCACTTTAAATTGTTAAAACTCCAATGCTCCTATAATGCCCCCCCCCACCAAAGGTAGCAGCTCAAAAAACTCGGATGAGTGAGTACTCTCCTTTAACTTGTTACATGCCCTATGAAGGCATCTCTGCTCCTCCATGTTTGTTACTGCTGAATGACTTATTGTTGTGTGTGAAAGAAAAAACACATTTAAACAATATTTCTTATAATCCATTTTTTTTATTGTACTGTTTTTTTTTTTTCTGTGTGTGCTTGTACTGTATGTAAGCTTTCCTAATTTCCTAATTTCCATTCAGTCGTATTTGTAGCTCCAAATTAAAAAAAAAATATGCTATGTACAAGAAATGTGATACGTTTCCCCTGGTTTTTATTTTGTTTTAAATTTGTGTTAGTTTTTGTAGCACCAAATTAATGAGGACGGAGAGAGGGTAAACTTTGGTGTGCTTGCCTTGGGTGCCATTAAACCTTGTCCTGTATTTATGCTCCTATTATGCTTTGGTTTTATATGATAAGTGAATTTGTTTAGTTTGTTTGGTTTTTTTTTTTTCTCTTTCCTTTTCTTATATATCATTTAATAACTTCAGATATTTAATGAACTTGTTTTATATATTATCCGTTTGTATGTATAATTATAAAAAAAAATAAGAAAATATTTGATATAAAAAAAACATCCTGGCGCTGCTCAGAGATCACAACAAAGGCACTGAAGACAAGTTTTAGGGCTCCTTCAGATATGCAGCAGCCCTTGACTTCCATATGAAAAGCAATCTGTGGTGAATCACTTTTCAGAGGGCATTTTACAGGTGGCTAGGAAGTAATATGTCACCTCCCCACCACCTATTTTAACTCTGAAAGGGCTGAAACACCAAGCCACAATTTTGTGCATTGCACGCGGTTGCAAGGAGCTTGCAGAGCAAGCTAATTAGCTTGAATAGGGCACGCTCGGCAGTGGTACTGCCCACCAAACGTGACAGGGAGTATCATTTTTGCCACATCATGTGCACAGTGACTGCACATTGTGGTTTAGGTGGGTGGCAGGAGGGTGGTAAAATTGTAGGTCAAACATCTGCTTTTTCCTCCCCTTGGACGCCCACATTAACAAGCCGTTATCCCCCTTCTATTTGTTTATTAACCACTTGACCACTGGGCACTTAAACCCCCTTCCTAACCAGACCAATTTTCAGCTTTTGGTGCTCTCACACTTTAAATAACAATTACTCAGTCATGCAACACTGTACCCATATGAAATGTTTGTCCTTTTTTTCACACAAATAGAGCTTTCTTTTGGTGGTATTTAATCACCGCTGGTTTTTTTTTTTTTTTTTTTGCTCTATAAATCAAAAAAGACAGAAAATTTGGTAAAAAATAAATTATTTGTTTCTGTTAAAATTTATTGCAGAGTATTGGCAAGTATTGGCAGAGTATTGGCGAGTATTGGCAGAGTATAGGCAGAGTATTGGTGAGTATTGGCAGAGTATTGGCGAGTATTGGCAGAGTATTGCAGTATTGCACAGTATTGGCAGAGTATTGCACAGTGTTTCAGAGTATTATCATTTGACGGAGCGATCACATGCTAAACGGCCGCTATAAGCGGCCGTTTACCGTGATCCATGATCCAGAGGACCCGGCGGTCATGGATGTTCCCGGGGGCGTACCTCAGGGGATGTGCGGGAGCAAGATTCTGTAAGGACGTCCACCCAGAATAAGCCGACCGCGCTGTATCCATCTTTCGGCTATGGCCCGGTCGACATGTGGTTAACACTTGTTGTGTGATGTGTTTACATTAGAGAACTGGTAGGATGCCCAACGCTGTTCTCATAGAAAAAGTGCTGAAATGTCAATGCCTGTATGGCAGTTTTTGGTATTCATAGCAAGAAAGAGATGTACTTTTTTTCTTCTTTTATGAATATTAGTGTAAACAATTACTTTTAATGTAAGGTCCACTTTAAACCTTTTGATGTGTCCTAGTAATACATACCAGGTATTTAATAGAAAAATACTAAGGCTGATTTACTAAAACGGGAGAGTGCAAAATCTGGTGCAGCTCTGCACAGAAACCAATCATCTTCCAGATTTTATTGTCAAAGCTTAAAGGGTAACTCCACTTTTGTGGACAAAGATATAGCAAATAAAGAAAAAATAATATAGCGCATATAATTGCGACACAAGTCATGTTGTATTTGAATGTTATTAAAAATTACCTTTCCTTTTCAATCTGCAGCTGCTGTCATTTCCTGAGAATGCATTGCAATATGGCTACCTGGAGTTGTTCTGTACACAGAATGTGTACTGACCACTCCCCAGAAACATAATTTTCTGCTTGTGTGATTGACTCACCAATTTTCCCAGAAGTCTGCCTAAGATACAAGTCAGATTTCAGGAATCCCCTGCAACAAAAACTTCATTTTTGGAGAGATCCTTTCAATAGGAACACGTCTCAAGGAATGCAGGCCCAGTAGCTTTCCTCATTGGTGCTCTGCAGCTGCACAGCTGACAGTTAATTATGAAACCACTCCCATAAGACTCACTCAATACAGAGGCTCAGAGAAACACACAGGGATTTCTTCAGAATAACAAAAGGTGGGAATCTGCAACAGAGGTTGTCATAATCCTTGCAATGTACGTAGATGTTTTTTTTCTCAACAAAAGTGGAGTTACGCTTTAAAGTGTTACTAAACCTAGGAGCCTTCATTCACTATCTAGTCTCCCACAGTACTCAGAACATAGAAATGAAAATATTTTAGTAAATATAAACTTCTAAATACCTTTTCTCATCAGTCGTATATAACAGTCTTGTGGCTTATATTAGTTTCTGGTTAAAGCTTGTAGAAGGAGTTTTCATTCACCCCTGATTGTCTTATGAGGCTGTAGGACCCCTGACCCTTTGTCTGGACAGTGCGATTGACCCTGTGCTGATCACATGCACTATCCCAGGAAAAAAAAACTCTCTACCAATACACACCAAACTGAGCGTGTGCAGCTTGCCCCCAAGTCTCTGTTCTATCAGCAGACAGACTGTGTACTGTGGAAGAAGGGGAGGATCAGAGAAGACAGGATCAAACAGCCTTTTTACACAATGCAGAGGAATAACCCTTTAGGTTCCACAGTGAGTATAACAAGCATGCTTTGCTGCATATGCAGACTGATTTTAATGTTGTGGGTTTATTAACACTTTAATTGAACAAGCTGACACTAGAAACTGAATGGCTACTATGCACAGCTGCACCAGATTTTGTACTCTCCAGTTTTAGTAAATCAACCACACTGTGTTTTGCTAAGACCATTATGGTCATTGACCACAGCTTTCTGCCTTTGTGGGCGATCATGATTATGGGTGGCCTCAGTGTTGAAAAGAGAGGTTACCAAGATTGGGGAGGTCAAGACAACACTGCTACTTACTAGTTAAATCGGGATATTAACAATAATATACCCTTGGTTTTGAAAGTGTAGACATTATTTTTAGAGGACTGATTGCCTTTAATCCATTACTTAACCTTAAAATAATAGATATAAAAAAAACACCAGTTCACAACATTTTTTTAAAACAATCAGAGTAGTAGACAAAATAGACAGTAAAATAATGAGATTAAAAGCTGGAAATGTTACTAAAACAAATACAATGGATTTATAATCGGAATCTTAAAAGGTGAATTCACCCAAATGTGAGCCATAGGTTTCTGTAATCTCCCTGCCATACTTCCTGGCACACCTTGGAGTTTTGAATGTGGAATGTAAGGCATGCAGTTAAGAAGTAGGTGTACAAGTCTGGGAAATCAAAAGCTCTACCAAGATCTGACATGCGACTTTTGATAAACTATCCCATTAAAGATAAATATAAACCCTGAAAACACATTGGGAGGATATAGCCTACCAATTAAGGTGTTTTTTCTGCATTGTTGTGCTGCATCCAGGGCTTTTTTTCAGCTGGAACTTAGTGGAACTCAGTTCCTTCACCTCTGGCTTAGGCCCTCTGCTACTTGCTCACAGCTATTACTTCAAAACACAAAATATGTCTTCTATTCTTACAAGTGACAGCTTGTCTCCCAACAGCTCCCACAGATCTGATCTCCTGAGTGGCTCCCACTGAGTGAAGGATGGGGACAAGGGAGATGCAGGTACCCGGGGTGCAGTGCAAATGTCAACTTCACCACTGGATAATCTCCCTGCAATTGAGAGAGGTGGAGCCAACTACAATATGCGGGGAGGTACTAGAGCTGGTTGGGTGCTTAAGCTTAATACAGCAACAAAAATAAGACATGTGGAAGATTGTGGAGCTTTTAACGAGATGGGGAGAAGATGGGGGAAGTAGAGAGGGGTTACATGCAGAGGTCAGAGCTGAAGAGGGGTAAATGTGAGATTTGGATGCAGAGGTAAGCAGCTGTGGAAGAAGAAGGCTGAATTCCGCACCCTGCCACTGTTAGTGAAATTTGACCACATCCACTATTTGATGGGGTTTGGAGGGTGTGTGTAAGGGGCGGGGGGCGGGGTCATGATTGAGTTTCTGTACCTATTTTCCAAGAGAAAAAGACCTGGCTGCATCAGACCTCCAAACTGTATTTTATGGGAAGCCATGACATTATGCAGGCCAGATATTCTCAGTCTTATTCCTTGCTGACTCTAATGCCGCATACACACAATCCAATCATGTGTGGGCTAATCCGTTTTTTCGTAAAAAAAATCTGACGGACCTAGAAATAGAACATGTTTCAAAACGGTCCGACTGACTCAATTCCTATCAGAAAAACCATTTGTCTGTATGCTGGTCCAACGGACCAAATACGATGCAAGGGAAGCTATTGGCTATTGAACTTCCTTTTTTAGTCCCGTCTTGAGTCATCATGTTCAAAACGAATGGACTATTGAACAGACTTAGTCCGTTCATGTGTGGCCAAGTCCGTTGGTTCGGAACTCTGCCGAAAGTCCGTCGGGAAGACCATCGGACCTAGTCTGCCGGAAAGTCCGGTTGTGTGTTTGCGGCATTAGAAGGGAAGGTTGCTGAAGCACATGTGGGATCTTGGAATATAGATGCAATAAACAGCATAACAATCAGATTAAGGTAGTTTGTAAGAAATTTCTGAATTAGCACTGCAGTGATATTGTCTTTATCTGAGAGCAGTTCAATGGTATATTGCCTGACTTTTCTTTGACTGTGTGGTTTATGGATTCCTACCGCAGACAATAGTGGCTACACTTATTAAAGCAAGATTCTTTATGGCCTGAAACAAGCAGTAACCCACAGCAACCAAATTTTTCCAGAGAGGAATCAGTGATGAATTTTGATTGTATATAGGTTAGTGTGCTTTGCACATCACTGCTCTTAGTACTGCCTTACATTACTAACCTGTACGTACTCATTATTCACAATGGAACAAAATGCAAACAAGAAATATTTCATCTGGCACACCAAACATATAATTATAACATTACAGTCCACTTTTATTAAAACGGTTTGGCCAAATACTGTTAAGTTGTAACCTATATCAATTGTTGGCTTGCAAATCCAAATTGCAATGAAAAAACTGTATTCAAAATAGAAAAACTGATTTATTTTCATGATACCATTTTCTTATTTCTCTATTACCCAGTTTATGAGGAAAAGTGGCCCTCAACTCCTTGCTTATGGATTTCTGAAATAATAGAACATGCCTGATACAGGATGGTGTAGTTACTTGGAAATAGACCTGAATGGCTTAGCTGTTATAGGGTAAAATTACATGTTTAAAAAAAATAAAAATAACATATATATATATATATATATATATATATATATATATATATATATATATATATATAAAATTACTGTGAAAGTACACAGAGCATATTTATAAATACTCTTTAAAAATTCCAATGAAAAAGTGTGACCTATCAGTTCTGACCTCTTTTCTCAATAATCATACTGATTAAACTGATCAGCCAAATCCAGACTTGACCCCCTCCCTTACACGTGCATTGTAAATGTACTCCATGAACAAACAAATCTGAGCACAGATACTTAGATACTTCCCACTTATAGCAAGCAGGGAGTCAATTATATATATATATATATATATATATATATATATATATATACTGTATAAGGCATGTATGAACAGGATTCAATGTTCAATGATAAGGAAACAAAAATAGGAATGCATGTACAGTATGTGAACACTGCAAATGTATAACAATTGGTGAACTCTGCTAGGCTTCACTCTAAAATGAAGAGAGCAATGGATGATGATTAGTTAATGTTACAATCTGGACATTTCTGCAGAGGAAAAGTAGATTGGATTCTTGTGAACAATGACTGGCTATAACCACTCATATATTCTGAATATTGTGTTCTGAGGGATATATTACAAAACAAGCACAAAGAATGGAGGTGCATGATGGGAAAAATAAAAGGCTAAACAATTGAAACAGCAGCATTATAAAGAGAGAGAAAGAGAAATGAAGAGAGAGATAAGAGAGGAGAGAGATAAACCACATCTCATTTTTTTCTTTCACAACCAAAACACTGGCACATGTAGCATATTGCTCTTTTAGATTGGCACATGACAGATTTTGCTTAGTTTGTATTTGGGATTTATTTATTTAATACATATTTAGTAATTCTGCAGGACATAGATTAATTTAGAGAAACAATATATGAAAGACAATGAGGAGCAGAACACTGACCACACATGCTATTTAATTTAATTTCTATTTATTTGATAAGGAAATTACAGAAACAGCTTGCAGGACAATCAGATATACACAGAGATGTTGTTTCTTTCATTTGTTTAATATTTAAATTGTACGGTAATACTTAACAGAGCAATCTGATCACTAAAATTAAATTTATGGTAATATCTAAATATATCTAAAAATGTGCATTTGTAATAACAAAAATACCTATTTACAAATTCCATCAGTGAAAAAATATTTTTTCCTAATCAAAATCAAATCAAAAACAAATATATACAGTATCTCACAAAAGTGAGTACACCCCTCACATTTTTGTAAATATTTTATTATATCTTTTCATGTGACAACACTGAAGAAATGACACTTTGCTACAATGTAAAGTAGTGAGTGTACAGCTTGTATAACAGTGTAAATTTGCTGTCCCCTCAAAATAACTCAACACACAGCCATTAATGTCTACACCACTGGCAACAAAAGTGAGTACACCCCTAAGTGAAAATGTCCAAATTGGGCCCAAAGTGTCAATATTGTGTGTGGCCACCA
This sequence comes from Lithobates pipiens, assembly GCF_037356315.1. Classification (NCBI taxonomy): domain Eukaryota; kingdom Metazoa; phylum Chordata; class Amphibia; order Anura; family Ranidae; genus Lithobates; species Lithobates pipiens. Next base: position 419,331,191 of record NW_027507718.1, read on the forward strand.
TTATTTTGGTCGTCTTGGTAGTTTGTTTGTAGGTGTTATAATGTTGGAAAACTGGCCTGTGTCCAGTCTCCGAAGGAAGGGGATTATGCTCTGCTTCAGTATGTCACAGTACATGTTGGTATTCATGGTTCTCAATGAACTGTCGTTTCCCAGTGCCGGCAGCACTCATGCAGCCCCAGACCATGACACTTCCAATACCATCCTTGACTGTAGGCAAGACACACTTGTCTTTGTACTCCTCACCTGGTTGCCACCACACATGCTTGACACCATCTGAACCAAATCATTTTCACATGGTCTCATCAGACCACAGGACATGGTTCCAGTAATCCATGTCCTTAGTCTGCTTGTCTTCAGCAAACTGTTTGCAGGCTTTCTTGTGCATCATCTTTAGAAGGGGCTTCCTTCTGGGACGACAGCCATGCAGACCAATGTGATGCAGTGTGCAGCGTATGGTCTGAGCACTGACAGGCTGACCCAACAACCCTTCAAACTATACAGCAATCCTGGCAGCACTCATGTCTATTTCCTAAACATAACCTCTGGATATGATGCTGAGCACGTGCACTCAACTTTTTTGTTTGACCATGGTGAGGCCTGTTCTGAATGGAACTTGTCCTGTTAAACTGCTGTATGGTCTTGGCCACCATGCTGCAGCTCAGTTTCAGGGTCTTAGCAATCTTCCTATAGCCCAGGCCAGTGATGGCGAACCTTGGCACCCTAGATGTTTTAGAACTACATTTCCCATGATGCTCATGCACTCTGCAGTGTAGTGGAGCATCATGGGAAATGTAGTTCCAAAACATCTGGGGTGACAAGGTTCGCCATCCCTGGCCTAGGCCATCTTAATGTAGAGCAACAATTCTTTTTTTCAGATCTTCAGAGATTTCTTTGCCATGAGATGCCATGTTGAACTTCCAGTGACCAGTATGGGAGAGTGAGAGCGATAACACCAAATTTAACACACCTGCTCCCCATTCACACCTGAGACCTTGTAACGCAAACAAGTCACATGACACCGGGGAGGGAAAATGGCTAATTGGGCCCAGTTTGGACATTTTCACTTAAGGGTGTACTCTTTTTTGTTGCCAGTGGTTTAGACATTAATGACTGTTTGTTGAGTTATTTTGAGGGGACAGCAAATTTACACTCTTATACAAGCTGTACACTCACTACTTTACATTGTAGCAAAGTGTCATTTCTTTAGTGTCGTCACATGAAAAGATATAAGAAAATATTTACAAAAATGTGAGGGGTGTACTCACTTTTGTGAGATACTGTATATAAATATGTTTAGATATAGATATATCTATAGCTCGATATATCTATACTTTATCTCTCTCTCTCTCTCTCTCTCTCTCTCTCTCTATATATATATATATATATATATATATATATATATATATACACATAGATAGATAGATATAGAGAGAGAGATAGATATAACTATATCTATCTATCTATCTATCTATCTATCTCTCTCTCTCTCTCTCTCTCTCTCTCTCTCTCTCTCTCTCTATATATATATATATATATATATATATATATATATATATATAGAGAGAGAGAGAGAGAGAGAGAGAGAGAGAGAGAGAGAGATAGAGAGAGATAGACAGACAGACAGACAGACAGACAGACAGACAGACAGACAGATAGATAGATAGATAGATAGATAGATAGATAGATAGATAGATAGATAGATAGATAGATAGATAGATGGATATATAGATGTATAGATATATATACCTATTCATTCACATTTGTATTGTTATATTTGACTGTACCATGTTTTTCAAGCAAATAATCATCTCCTTTTCACTTTTTCACATAAAAATACAAAGTACAATTTGATACATTTTGTAGGTATATATATATATATATATATATATATATATATATATATATATATATATATTATATATATATATATATATATATATATATATATATCGTTTTTTTCCTTTTTTTTTTAAGCACAAGCACAGTTCTCAAAATACTAAATATAATCAGAAATACTAAATATAATCAGAAATATATGTTTACATTTTTTCTCCCTATATATTCTTCTACAGTGTTGCTAAAACAGAAATATAAATGTAATCCATACAGTTCTATTTGCTTTACAGGTAGACTCAAAAGAGCTCTTTCCTGGATTACAAGCGAAGACCAGCAAATTAAAGGGCAAGGATAGTAGAAAAGCTTACTATTTGACATTCTTTGTCAGTAAAGAAGAATCCATTAGTTGCTGCAGAGGTGAATAGACCCCCCTGACTAAAATGTGCATTGATATTCATGAGGAGCAGGATACATAAAGATAAATTCTTGCTGTAAGTGCATTCGGATTCACATCAGTCTTTGCAGGCCTTTGCACTGGGACTACTGAAGACTGATGTCTCTGCTGCTTTTCTCCCCTGCTGTCTGGCCACCAGAAAAGAAAAAGAAAAGACACGGAGAATCCTGCAATTTGTCACCAAAACCGTGTTCCCATTTATTTTCATCCCATGACTGCCACCATGTTACTCCCCAGCAGCCTGCAAGCCTTTATTCTTTATCAAATCCACATTGTGCATCAGGCCATAGCAATAAAGCAATCAACCTATGTCATAAAACTCTCAGTGCTGGCCACAAAACTTTATGACTTATGGTGGCTGCAAAGTGCCATCTTTGTTAAGGACAAGGACTCTCCTGAGTGGCTTGATGTTATCAAATGCCAGGAAACACCAGGAGCCTTAAAAAAAAAAAAGTGTCATCTTAATGTGCTTGTTTTTGTCTATTGAATCTGAAAGAAGCTGGAAAGCAGTGTACAGCTTAAATACCCCCATTAAGCCTTTATGAGTTTGTTACTTTAATTATGGACTTGTTACAGACCACATAAAGGGGGTAATGAATGCAGCTGAACTAATTATCCACATGTTAGGATCATGTAAAATACCCAGCATTTGTTTACAAGGAGTTGTATGTTTTTTTTTTTTCTTGCCTTGCCTCTCCATCTCTAGCCAGCAGCCTCAGAAATCAGGCAAATCTAGATGGATTTCAGTGTGTTGCTTCTGCCATTGCTGCTGATCTGCTGCAAATAACTCCGAAATGAAATTGTGTGTAGGGGGAAATGAAGAGAATAATGAATGTTTTCTTCCTCACAAGAACCTCCCCAGGCAGCAGGATGGGGAAGATCATCTATGTATAATCATGTCACTTGCTGGGTAATTTAAGGCAGGACAGAAGGGCTGGGTGCAGAGAGGGCACAGAGGGGCAAATGTTAGGAGCAGGGCTACTCAGTGGGCAACCTCTACACTGATGCTACATGTGATATCCAGCAAAGGCAATTCTGAACACAATGCCATACAAGATGAGGGTGAGGACTGAGGAGGTAATAGGAACAGCTTAGATGGTAATGGAAATTAGAGCAAAGGCAAATTTAGTGATTAAGGTGGCTGTAGAAGTAATTAAAATAACAATATTAGAACTGAAAATAACAGGAATTAAATTATTAGTAGTAGTGGTTAACAAGGTGTTGTATCAAAATGCATCATAGAAAAAGTAATCACCTAATTATAATTATTAGCAATAAAATGTTAATAATAAAAACAATAATAATAATTATAAATAAATAAAATAAATATAAAATACTGTAAATTATTATTATTATCATTATTATTATTATTATTAACAATAATATATAGGTTTAACTATTAGCAATATAAAGGTTTTGAAAAGTATGTTTTTATAATGTAGATTAACAAAAAATAATAAAATCACTAATCATAATTTCTATTCTAACAATAATAATATGATATGAACAATAACAACAATGATAACAATAATGTAAATATGATTTTGAACAATAAAAAGGTTTTGTAATGCACGTTTTTACATGTGTGTTATTATAATAGTAATAACAAATAGTTGCCTGAGACAACAGTATTTTTTTTTCTTCATAACTAAAGAAAATAAAGTGCCAACAATATGAAAATCATGATAATACAATTAAATTAAAGGGCACAAAAACGTTGTTTTGTTTTGTTTTTTCTTAGTTTTTTGCGTTTGTTTTTTGTTTCTTTGTTTGCTTGTTTTGTAGTAGCAAAGCTAAGAGGCAATGATATACATGTTTATGGTAACAATAATAATAAAATAATAATAATGTACTGAGGTAACCATGTTATTCTCAGCACACAAGGAAAGACATTAAAAAAAAACACAAAAATTTAAATAATAATAATGTACTGAGCAAATAATGTTAATTACAGCACAAAATAGACAAACTAAACTTAAAACAAAGTGCAATAAACACATCAACAGCGTTATTATTATTATTACTAATAATAATGTACTGAGCTAATAATGTTAATTACAGCACACAAAAAAAAGACAAATTGGACATGTTTTATGTGCAATAAACACAACACAATAATAATGTACTGGGCTAATAATTCGGATTATAGCACAACAAAGGACAATTTAGGCATTTTGT